>NC_090448.1:871664370-872264370 GCF_031143425.1 Pleurodeles waltl
TTTCTCGATGGGATGTCAGTGGAGGTCTCTTTGGTGATTAGAAATATTTTTGTGGTGGGGAATGTCCAGGATGAGTCTGGCGGAGGCGTTTTGGTTGTGCTGTAATTTCTTCAGGTTCTTTTGGGTGGTACTGGCGTAGAGGGCTCTGTCATAGTAGAGTCTGCGTATAACCAGGGCACGGGTTAAGTTTTTGCAGCAGTGCTTTGGGATCCATTTGTAGATCTTCTGGAGAAGTCCGAGTGAGTGAAAGCAGGAGGATATGACTGAGTTGACTTGGCGGGTAATGATGAGCGATGAGCCCAGGATGAAGCCAAGGTTGCATGCGTGATTTGTTGGGGTGGGGGAGGGAGGGGCTGCAGAGGGTTGATGGCCACCAGCGGTTGTCCCAGGCTGATGTGGATGTTCCCAGTGTGAAGATCTCGGTTTTGTCTGAGTTGAGCTTGAGGCAGCTGTCCTTCATCCAGGCGGCGACGGCTTCCATCCTTTTGTGGAAATTCTTCTCGGCCATAGTGGGGTTTTTAGTCAGTGAGATGATCAGCTGGTATCTTCGGGGTAGGAGACGATGTTTAGCCTGTGGTCCTGGACGATGGATGCGAGCGGGGCCATGTAGATGTTGAAGAGTGTGGGGCTCAGGGAGGAGCCCTGTGGAACTTCGGAGCTGATCCCTGTAGGTACTGACAGGTAAGGCGGGAGTCTGACTCTCTGTGTTCTACCAGACAGGAAGGAGCGTATCCATTGTAGGGCCTTTCCGCGGATGCCAGCTGAGTGAAGCCTGGAACAGAGGGGGAGGTGTGAGACCGTGTCGAAGGAGGCCGACAGGTCCAGTAGGATGAGGGCTGCTGTATGGCTGCAGTTGAGGAGCGAGCGGATGTCATCTGTGTTGGCGAGGAGGGTGGTCTCCACACTGTGATTGCTCCCGAAGCCTAAGTGGAAGGTGTCCCAGATGTTGTTGTCATTGATGTGCTTACGGAGCAGAGCGTTGACAGGTTTTTCAATGACTTTGGCTGGGAATGGGAGCAGAGAAATGGGTCGGTAATTCTTGAGGTCCTGGGGGTCGGCCGTGGGTTTCTTCAAGAGCGGGCGGATCTCGGCATGCTTCCAGTCCTCTGGGAAGGTGGCTGCCCCTATGGAGCAGTTGAGGGTGTGTCGGAGCTCGGTGCGATGGATGTGCTGGCCTGTTTGAAAATGTGGTGAGGACAGGGTTCCGTAGGGGCCCCGGAGTGGATGATGCTCATGATGGTGCTTGTCTCGTCTGTGGTGAGGGTGGTCCAGCAGTGCAGGGTCTGTGGTGGTTCGATGTGTCAGATATGGGGGGTTGTTGGAGGGCTCATAGGGTCAAGCTGTCCAGGGATGTGGAATTCCTATCACCCGACATCTGGAACATATTGTTTGGGGGTCAAGAGCAACAAGCTGTCATGTGTATTTTGTCCTTGGGACAAATAGGCCCAACCCCCTGCAGCACAAACACTTTGGCTGCCAGTTTACAGAGAAGGAAACTGTCTGTAGTTGAGGTAATGTGTCCATATGTTAATGCTGTTTGAACTTGTATTTATGTTTCATTAAAGAATAACCTTCATTATTAGGGTGAGCGCTGTAAATAAATTTTTTAAGATTAATCTGCACTAATGAGCGTGGTTCCAGTGTGTGTAAAAAAATAAAATAAAATAAAAAACACGTTTGAAAAGATTAACAATATGAGGCTAAGTATAATGCTCCCAGAATGCTCTCTGATTAAATGCATGTGTATGCAGAAGCTTGTAAGCAAGAGTGATGATTCTGTGCTTTCAAAATAAATTATTCAGAACAAAATGCAAGTAGGAAAAAAATTGTTTCGCTACTATGAAATTTTAGGTGCTGTTTCTTTGAAGCGTCATTTAGTAAAACATGTTGATGCATGCTAGTATTTCCAAAAAATATTCCTAATGGAAAAATCAGTGTACCCATTTTCAACAAGATTATGGGAAGCATGAAAATAAACAAGCACTGGCAAAGCCAACTGATCCAATATTTGTTTAGAGTCTTTTGGTTTCGTCAATGTATGTCTTGTTTTGACATGGCTTCTGTAACACCTTATTGTTGTGGGAGCTGCCGGGCCCTCACCATTGTAACAAACACTGGCAAAAAGAAAAAGAAAATTTTTGGTCTCAAAAAGCACACATTGCCACCAGTGGTGTAAGAAAGGCCCCATAGCCCCCCGCCAGGCCGCTCCTCAACACAGCACTTGCCCTGAGGGAGTCTTGGGGGGAAAGGGAAGGGAGGAGAGTGCCTCAAGTTATGTTACGCCACTGATTGCCACAGTAGTTCCTGGCACTGAACAAAAGTACTCTGTGTGCTAATATGCTCCCTGTGAAAGAGCATAATGCGATTACTCACAGTAAAGCCAGCCGAGAGACAGAGAGCGAAATAGAAGTTTAATAAGAACAAAATGTCTTTGTTAACGCCAGACCTAATTAGAGACCCAATTCTTAAGGAAAGTCTCAAAAGTGTACCCATGGTATATGTCTTTGAATTAGTGGCGTTCATGAATTCACTAGAACTTACAGAAGTAGACCGGGAAGTCGTACGCCTAGAAAATATTTGTGAACTATATTTTAGCATGAGCAAATGTTCATGTGTAGATTTGCTCATGTGAAAACCTATTGACTATTTACAAGTTCACTTTCTCTCCAACCACTTTTTTCCCAACCCTGAAAGAACTTCTGCTTCGGCCAAAGTAAGGAGTACATTTCCAACCTTTCTCATTATGGGAAAAGATTAGAGAAGAGCTGGTGAAAATCCTTAAAGCATGCAAGTTAGTAGGTTTGCAGACTCAAAGGCATTCCAGCCCTGGAACTATAGCTTACTGCTTCTTCCAGCCCCAGTATGTAGATCTGCGGAAAGGTGGCAAGATAAGAAAATTGCTATAGTAGGGATTGAAGTTTCAAGTATTCAAGCCCTACTATAGTAGTAGCCCTGGCACAATCAGAGAGGCTATTATCAGAGCTCTTACATAACGATATTGCTGCCATAATTTGTCGCCGCACTACATGAGACCAAAAGGACAAGTAGATTTTTTACGGGACAAGTAGATTTAAGAAGCAACTTCTCCCATGGACAAGTAGATATTTTATTAAATTCCACACCCCTGCTGCCGTGTATGTCTGATTTTCCGGTGGAAGAAGTTGGCTAGCCTGTCGCAGAAGTTTTGAGATGGAGGAATGCTTGCTGTTTCTGATTTGGGTTTAGCAAACTCTTTGACCATGGCGAAGAGCTCTTTGGTGTTGTGAGATGTGGCGCTGATACGGTCCTGCAGGGCTGCTTTCAGAACCAAAATTCAAAACCATCCCTCTTCCATCCTACTAACTTTAACGTCACATCAGTTCTTTGCTCAAGTCTAGCACAATGTTATACATATGAAGACTAAGGAGTGAAGTTGATAAGTGAGCTGTTTATATAACATGGATTACAAGAAACACCATGGAAAAAACAGCGTTGCTTGCCACCCTACCTTTGAAAACTGAAGATATGCTTTTCGAGATTGGCTACCTTGGGGGTTCCAAAATCCAGGCAAAATCCTCTGTCAATTTAGCTTAAAGCATTCCCCATTACAGAAAGCGATTTGTTTCTAAAGTGTATAGCATTTACAAAATGTGAGCAAGGACAGACGTAGTTGCTTAGCAGCGAATGACAATAGGAAGACGACATTGGGATGGTCATAATGTTTTCTTAGCTCCATAGAGGCAGTTGCCCAAATACAACAGCACTGAGTGGTACTTTAGTCAACATCAACCAAAGAAAACCTCAGTTTCTGAACTGTCCCTGTAGAAAAATAACAGTCCATTTATACATCTATTTATTATTAGAACATTGGAATGCTGGGGGCTCCATTGAAAACAATGGAGTGCTGCGGGCTTTTACTGTCCGGTAAAAGCCCGCAGCGCCAACATTCCAATGTTCGCTTTGTTCACAGCAGCAGCTGTGAACAAAGCCTCACGGAGCCCGAGGGGATTTTAATCCCCTCGGGCTCCGTGAATTTTTTTTTTTTTAATAGAACATTCTGCCCTGAGTGGCAGAATGTTCTAATAGCCTTAGAACCCGACGTAGCGGGCTCTACCAGCTATTAAAGTCCCTCTCCCTTGTTAAATGCCCTCGCCTTCGGCTCGGGCATTTAACGCGGGGAGCGGGCCTTTAATAGCCGGTAGAGCCCGCTACGGCGGGTTCTAAGGCTATAGTATTACATTGCACATCACATGCTACAAACAGTACATTACCTAATCTCCTTTTATTGTTTCATACCTATTGTGATGAGCGGAGGACAAACCTCCACCAGACAGGCACTCCCATATTAAAAGTTATTTTTTTAAATTACTAGAAATGGGATTTTTACCACCACTTCTTAGCATGTCCCACGCCACACATAAGATATGAAAGTGGACCTTTACCAATAGCACTTTCTGTTTATTTAGGTGCAAGTCTTCAGACGGGTTCCCCATTCTCCAGCTGGGCCGGAAATGTATCTTCTCAAAGCAGGAACAGATGCGATGCTTTGACTCATCTCTGACTCCAAATTACGGGTGTGCGAAACTTATAAAATTTGCTGAAGCATAATTATCTGAAATTACCACAAAATGCATCTTGTACGCAGAAAAATACCAGAAGGGCTCATTCAGATAAAGATTTAATTTAAGAATATAATTTCAAGTTGGTTTCCAGCTCGTCAGGTTAAAAACACAACTGATTGCTTTCAGATTTGTAGTTTTGCACTCAACAATTACTTGAATAGTACACTCGTATAAAAAAAAAAATGTTTTTTATATCTACTGCACGCTTTCAAAAATGATCTGAACAGTCCAGTTTGCATTAAGATTTCTCCCAGAGATTACGCAAAGGGTATAATGATGTGATCTCGGTAATTCTGCATACACTTCGTTATGGGAAATTACCAAAACTGACAATTATGCTGGGTTAATACACATTTCAACCAAGTCTACTACTCTAAATAGCAGGGGGGTGGTTCCTTTTGCCAAACTTTGTTAAAAAATAACTTAAAAAATATAATTAAATAAATGAAGAAAGAACCACATGTGGCCTAGTAATTAAGGTCACTGAGTTCCAGTGTGGGTTATGGAGTCAAGTTCAGGGCCTGCTCCTACTAGTTGTCTTCTTGACGGTTTGTCCTTAGGTCCACCTTATAGCTTTTAAGTCTGCATTTGTTTCAGATTATCCCTTGAAGGCATGGTCCGTGTGGATTGCACATAGGGAAACCTTGGGACGAGTATGTGGTGCATCCTCCCCCTAGGGAGTAAGAAATGGTTAGTCAAGGGAGTACTATCATGTGGGTAACATTATTAACATCAATTAAAAGCAAAAGAAGATCCGAATTTGTCGCTCCATAAAACACGTTTTTATTATTATTGCTTTTGCACTGACATTCTGTCCCTGGTATCATATGAAATAGGTGGAGGGTCGTGCTGCATTGCTGACTGGGGAAATATTCTGGTCTGGCACGCAGGTGACATCTTCAGAGGTCCATCCACAGGAATGTTAACAGTAAGATGAGACACACTGGAAGCACTGATCTGGCAATAGGACAACTGAGCTGTAGTTAGTGTCCTTGGCTGCAATAACGTAAAATGTAAAAGAACCACACAAACCCTTTCTGTTCAACACCTTAGGTATTTCCTCTGCCTTCTGAAAGCAAACATGTCCAGAATTATGTTTTTAGGAGGTAGTGTCTCACGTTTTGAGCCTGCCTATGAATTTTATATTAGCAAGGTTTAAATTGAAATGGTGTGACAACCTCGTAAACCTACATGACAAACGCTCCCCTTTTCACTCATTGTCTCATAATTTTGGCATAATATGTGTTTTTGGCTTTATGAATTTACTTTGCCTACAGAGATGTAGTCCCCATAAAACTGGTTCTTAGATCACTTGTTTGCAAATGTACTTAGTCAGAGTGTTGATCTTTATTGAAAATGTTCTTGTGACTGTGTGGTTCTTAACATGGATCATTACTGGAACTGGGGAGCCCCCACTAAGTCATTATTGTGAGATAGGGCTCCCGGCCTAGGCAATTACTAAGATGTGAACTTCAAAACAAGACACAAAAATACAAATACAGTATACACCAAACAAATGCTAAAATACTGAAATTCACAATCAGTGAAAAAGATTTCACATTTCAGTTTTGCTTCTTTATTTGGATATACTTTAACCCTTTTCATGTATTGTTTTTAATATTATATTATGTGATAACACCGTCGCTGAGTAGGCCTCACGGACCCCCAGACGTCCTCAGACCATTGTTCTATCTGAGAAGGTGGATATCTCAATTATCTACACAGGTCCCACTTCCACCCTGTTAGCTGTTGAAGAGCAATGCAACTTGATTTCAGATAAATATGGACGTTGTCTTCCTCTCTGGATTGTGCCTAATCTACGTGCAGGTCTATCTCTTCTGCTGCTACAGGACTATGGCTAAACAAGGGGTAGACTTCAGTTATACAGATATATGGTGCTTTTTTTGTAGCATTAAAGTATTTACCTCTAGCAATGGATCACTTCTTTATTCCCATTATTATTAATTTAGGTGGTTGATAAGTTTGTAGTATGAGGAGCTCAAGCTGTGTCCTTTTTGGTTCCTGAAATGTGGCTGCTTTGTGCTCCAACATCAAACGACAGGCCCATTTCAGTAAAAGGTGAAGTCCCATTGCCCACTAATTTGTGACCTGGGTTTTCTTCCATTTGTAGTTTTTGATAGTTGTGACTAAAGACACCAGAACTCATAGCTGGTCTGTGGTAGTTCATGAATATTGAGTTGCATAGTCCAGATTCATTGGAAAGATCTGACTTCAGATGAGAGAATACATATAAAAATCAAAACATTGTGGTTATAGAAAATATCAATTCAGTCTTACCACACTACTTGAAGATCCCCAGGAGTAGCTAAAAGAGGAGGAGGCCCGTTTCTCCTTAAAAATACATTACCTTCACAGTTTAGCAATGTACAGAAATTGTGGAAAAAAACAAATAGCTATTTCCCCCATGCACTACTGTCTACCCAGAAGACTTAAAGCAAACTGAACGTATTCATAAATAACAGAAAGTATATACAGTCCCATGCAGGGGAAGCTCGAAAGCACTGCCGAACAGATTCTCCCTTGGCAGAAAGAATTCATTTTTTATATCAAATGATAACTGGGAAGAAATTACTAACTTTTGTTGAGTCTCTTTAAGATATACATGGACACACCTGCTGGTACTACAGTACCACCCACCATGGCAAACCAGACACAAGCTTCCTCTGCTGCCTTCACAGTTCAGACCACAGTGCACAACACTAGATGCAAGTGTCTTCTTAACCAGTCTATTGAGTAAATGTGTGTTGGCTGGGTCCAAACTGGGGTGGCATGGTGAGCAAAAGAACGATGGATTAAACCCAGATCTATGACTGGGGGTGAGTGTTTGACAATGTTCAGCATTCCGTCCATCACTTGTTGTTTTTGCCCTCTCCTTCACCACCATGAAATAGAAACATGGCTACTGTGGGTTCTCACAATCAGCCACTCAATCTCACATCCAGAGGAGGAGGACTGGGCTCACATTCAGATATCGCACCTGGTGACAAGTTCGGTTTTCTCTTGTGATTGATGCATTGGTTGTCCATAAGCGCTGCCAAACACAACCTAGGCTTATGCTGAGGCCCCATCCCCGATGACTGGGTGGGCTCAAGCTTGTTCTCCACAATCGGGTTACTCTCAAGCTAGCTTATGCACATCCCCCATTGTCGGACAGAGGCCTAATGCAAATACTGATTTCATGGTGGATCTAAATATCACTGCTACTCACTGGCCAGCTAAGAGATCCAGCCTCCTATGATTAATGGTGAACACCTGTAAGAAATCGACCCTCTTTTTACACTTCCGAGTAGCATCTTTACATTCAGGGACCTCAGATGGGGATTTTTCTTACTTGGGAGGGGCTTGTGGGTTCTTACAGTATAATAGCCATGTAAATCTAACTTTGATTGACAATTCCATTGTCCCTGAACTATATTTTACTGATTTGCCAGATACTAACACATGGTGCTCTCCTGCCAGAGAGGCACTGCCTAGCATTGTACTCTCATGTTGGAAACCTGAACAATCTAGTAAAATTTGTGATGGAAAAATGCCAGACCACACACACTGCACTATCATGTACATATACCAATAACAAAGTTAATACAAATAGCATTATATAGACGTCACAAAATACAGGTTACAACATTTCTGGTGCTTCTTCATGTTCCTCTTATTGATCTGAACCTCAAGCCTCCACCTTCTGCCTTAAGACCAATCACAGATCAAGAGCAGCATAAAACAGCATTTTAGTTGATGCAGAATTCCATTGCACTTACCAAACAATGGACACGGATTTATCTTTCCATATTGACCCTCATGTTCAGCCATCTTTTATCTAGGATGTGTTCTTACTGTTGTAGCCAATAAACATGTCTTCCTGGTTCATTCTATTACTTGAAAGTTTGTCTGACTCAGCACCTTCATGTATGGGTGCAAAACGCCTTATCCTCTAATTGTGAGAGAGGTTGGTGCTTCGACATATCAAGCAGGGCTCTTTGAAATACTTTGTTTTGACAGGATTATTTTACTTGTTCAGCCGAGGCAGCCTATGTACAAGACGGACCCATCAGACTCAATTTGGTTTCTTCATAGTGTAGAATAATATCTCAACAAATTTTTTCTTGAAACCATCGATTACACTGTCAGTCAAGCAAGCAAGCAATCAATCAATCAAACTGAACCGAGAGCTGAACGTATCGATTACGTATTGATGCATCAGTTGCTCGGTCTCTTCAAACATGCATCACACCCTAAGCCTGTTTGTCTCTCAAGCTACCCTGCATACCAGGAGAAACTAGTCTCGCACCTTGTGCTGTTACTCAGGATGTGTAACCTGCCCCTGCCACTGTGGCCTCAAGCCAGCTGCTTTTGCTGTACTGGCCAACCCTACTCGTCAAATAATCGGCGTAGCCTTCCCTTTCTTTGCCCAGCACAGCTTTCTGTTGGTCATTGGGCCTCTCTTCTTGGCCACTAAGTGACATCTGCCAACATGTGTCGGCAACTTCTCCCCTCTGCACTGATAAAACACCATACACCTTAGGAGGCTCTGCAAGTACTTAATGCCCTGGAAGCCCCACCACTTATTGTCCTAATTTTGTGTTCACTGTGGCAGGGCATGTGTTTGGGAGCACTGGAGGTGTGAGAGACCACTAAAAGGACATCTTTCTCCTCCCAGCGCAGGCCACGTTCATTTGGTAGACCTCAGAGTACTGGCTACGTGTGTAGCAGGATTAAGACAATCGCAGTGTGTTGAGTCAAGCCTAAATGCTGTGTTGGACAGCAGCTGGAGTTATTCTTGGAGGTGCAAAGAAAGTTCAGAAATAACTCTTATACAAAAAGGTGAGTAAGTCCACCCAAAAGAAGTAGTCAGGAAATTATTCTTCAGTTTTTCCAAATGTGTTATTGAACATCAGATAGATTTCAGTAATTCCTCAGTGTAAAGTATTTCATAAGATACAGCCAACACGTGTTTCACCCAATACATGGCTGAAAGCCTGGGGCTTTCTCAAAGCTGAAAAAATTGATGACACATAGTTTAGATAATAATATAACTTTGATTGAAGGCGAGGGAGTCCATTATCACATGCATGTGGGAAGGTGAAAGAATGAAAGGAAAAAAGGTGTACATGAGCACCCCGCGACTGAGGTAGAATCATGATATAGTTCATATCCGGTAGTATACAATATCACGTAGTAATAACTAATCATGTATCAGTTCACTTGGGCCTTGAGAACTTAGTTTAGACACCTTCTAACAACTAGCATGCCAGCATCGTTCTCTGCTCTCTTTGGTTTAATCATCTCGTTTGGATAAAATATAAATCCCCATGCACTAATACTAGGATTAAGAACACCGCTAGGTGATACTTACTACCTGATATAAACTATAGCACGATTCTACCTCAGTCACAGGGTGCTCCTGTACATCGTTTTCCCTTCATCCATTTACCTTTCTCACATGTGGTGATGGGCTCACTCGCCTTCAATCAAAGTTATATTATTTAATAAACAATGCATCATCTATGTTTTTCGGCCTTGAGAAAGCCCCGGGCTTGCAGCCAAGTAAGGGGCAAAACATATGTTGGCTGTATCTTATGAAATTATTCACACTGAAATCTGTCTTATGTTCAATAAAAAAAAAATTGGCGGGGGTGGGGGACAAAATAAAAATAAATAAATAAATCGAAGAATTATTTCTCGGCTACTCCTTCTGGGAAGACTCACTTACCTTTTTGTATAAGACACTGAATTTGAGGCACAGGACGTCCAAATCTCAACTAGTCATCCACCCACTTATATTAATATGGGTATTACAAAACCGGACAGTGTTGGACCGAAAATTATCTCTGTCAGATGTAACTCTGACTGGATACTGGACTTTATTTAGAGGATTAGCTTGTGTCTGAAATTACCATTACGACCATTTGTTAATGCAAACCTTGAATGCTTGAGGACAGCCACCACTAGGGTGTCAGAAAACGGCAGGATTTGAAGAAAATGCTTTATACTCGTGAATGTGTGAAATTAGCTTTAGGTCTATGTCTGGGTTTGGTATTAATATACCTTCGTCACGAAAATCCACCACACAAATTTGGCACACTCTAGACATCACTGGGGCTTGTGTCTCAATGAAGGGGGCTGGTAAGTAGAGTACATTCCGTTCCTTTCGAAAAGCCCCATTCAATTTGTTGTTCAGTCAAAGAGGCAGCTCAAAGGGGTAGGCGCTAGAAAACACAAAAATTTCAAACAAATACCCAAAAGGTTTTTTAATCAAGTATACTGCGTTACTGCTTTTCTTATTTCCCGCGGTACATCTATCCCGGCCCTTCGAGAGCTTTGCATGCCAACAGATACACTGCCATCCAACCAGCCAAACTACACTGTCTAATAGTGAGGTTTCAATTAAATGGTTTCGTGGCAACCACTCTCTAGTGACACCTGATGGTAAAAGAGACCAAATTGCAGAAAAATGCATTTCAATGTAGCAGGAAGATGCGCGTTTCCAAGGTGACAATCCCTGACAATGTGAGGCAGGCTTGCCGCCTGAGGGGACCAGCCCCAACTGTGATTTTGATTAATGCCACAACTCCGGTCAATTATTTAACTACAAAATATCAATCTCAAAGTCTTCCCTTTGGGTTCACCTTCTAGGTCCCGGGCAAACAGCCTGCTCAATGAGTCCCCCGCTCTCCCTTTATTAGTTGCCTATTCTCAAAAGACATTTGTTTTTTTCTAATCGAATGGTAACCCGCGCTCTGGCGGCCAAGGTGCTATTCGCATTATTCACTGCGCTGTCTGGACTCACAGAGCCGCTGAGAGGGGGAGCTCCGCTCTCTTGTGGTAAAAATATTGAATGGACTACTTCCCGCGCGCGTTTACTAACTGAGCCAGCCAGCCAAGGTGACGGATTGTCTGCTGCGGCCTCACCTGAAGGAGCTCCCATCCTTCTGGAGCAGCGAGCACGTTAATGGAAGATATGCTAATGCAGTCATATTACGCACATAGCAATGGCAGCTGGCAAGGACTGCGAGGGAGCATCCAAAGCGCTGTGTATTCATTAAACAGCGCAGCATACTTCAACAGGCCAGTCTCGGAGTGCTTCTCAGCGCTGGGAAGAAAACACGTGCATGCCTTAGAAAGCTCGGCAGTGAAATGTTAAATTAACTGTCCTTTAATGAGTATATTTCTTCCTCCAAGGAAGTGGTGACTGCTGTGTTAAGAAGGATTCAGTACAAACCTGAACTGATTGAATTGCCAAGTCGCATTTGCTTCTTTGGATGACAATGCTCTCTTACAATAGTCCACGCTTCTAATAAGTCCCTGGTAAAATCCAGATGCGAAGGTATCACTGGTGTAGCAGGTGCAGTGGCACCGGGCTCCAAGGCATTAACGGCGCGCAACAAACCCAGTTTATTCTTGTATTTTACTAGTCAATCAGCAGCAAGGCGGCTCGTTGCCATGCTAGTCATCTGTACTTGATCCAAGGCCGTTACACCAGTGCTATAAGCTTTTCCAGGGTCAGCCCAGTCGTCCACTACATTATCCAAGTGAGGGGAGTCACACACAGGAGGAAAGGCTAGGCGGCGATAGGTATTTGGGGTTGTCTTTCTGTTTCTATGTGAATTTCACCAACTCTGGTTGTAAGATAAGTGTTCTTGTGTGTTGGCAGCATTTTCCTGCTCGTTTCATCTCTCTTGCTCACATACGAGATGTTTTTGTTACTTAATCTTCATGAGATAAACGGTATCCTAGGGTGAAAAATACCTTGGAATCTCAAGCGCTAAAAGATACGTTTGGCACGGGTGGGTGGAGGCGCCCTGCAGTTCCTTGTACTGTAGGAGAGACACCCTGCAGTTGCCTTAGGCTGTCTGATACCCTGCTTTGGATTCGGAACTTCTGAGAGTCGCTTTGTGTTGATGATGGGATGGCTGCCTTGTAAAATACTGCTGAGAAATCTCACTGCCTAGTGATTTTATGGATAAAGTTTCATATATCTCCTGATCACCTGCATACGTTGCATTACTACAGTCGTGTAGGTTGTTTATTTTCCTTTGGAGACATACTGTTGATACTGTGGTTTCCTGCTGGACACAGTCCAGTGTTTCCACCAGCCACTCTGCTGAGGGCTGGCTTCCACACTCACCCATCACAGGGGTCACCAGTAAGGTGACCCTGCAAATAAAAAAGGGCCAGGTGAACGTGCCCTGGGCCAGTTACACAAACCCACTATGCTGTGTCACCTTTATTAGTAGCATGACAGCCTAGGGCCCCCAAACTACAATGGTGACAAGTAGGTCTGACCCCATGTGGGCGCTGGCAGAAACTTTACTGTTGTCCGTGGAGGGGGTGTGAGGGGGTGAAAGAGTAGCCTTCAAATAAGGCACCCCAGCACCCACTACCAGCATGACAGATACCCAGCGCGGGCACTGGCGCCCCCCGGTGAGGCCCCTGCAGCCACCCGCCTTCTGCAACACAGTTTGCCAATGGGAGCGGCACCCCACCTCAGAAGCAGAGAAGCCGTCTAGTACCCCGCATGCCGCCATCTGCTTCCAACAGCAAAAGGTTAGAGGGGCGCCCTCCCACAAAAGCGAAGCCCGCTACCAAATTGCACAGCCGACGTGGGAGGAGTGACCAGTGAGATGAGAGGCTCCTTGCAGCTAGAAAGCGTGCGTAGTCTAAGACAAGCGGCCCGACTGCAGAGACGTGTGGGTACATGCTCAGACTGAGCAAGTACTTACCCGCTGAGTGGTGAGTCACTCCTTGGAAGCTGTCATCCCCAGCAGCCGCTGTCTGCACACCAGCGAAGGCAAGAAGTAATGGCGAGCAGCCGCATCGGGCTGGAGGCCTTTCCCCCACACCAACAGGAGACATGCAGGCTGCCAGCGTAGACACGGTACCACTCCTGAAGGGTACTGCACCAGTAGAGAGGAGTCCCCGTCTGCAACTCGGGGACGAAAGCAAAAGAGGGACGTGTGTGTTGAGGGGCAGATGACTAAGGACACGCTGCCATGAGAGATACTAGGCACCCTTGCTGCACGGAAACGCTTGCCCCTCCCACCTCCTCGCACCAAGGACAGTAAATCAGACTGACGCCTGGCCATTCTCAAATTGCGTGCAGCACTTTAAAAAAAAATAATGAAATTGAGCCACCACCTGCACCTGTTTGGACGCCGCGCAGCGTGGTGAGCCTATGCTACCTGCCCATCCTGAGAACCCCAAAGTGGCCTCTCTGTGAGCTGTGCATGTACAGCCCCTGGCGGCTGCCTGCCGCCCCCAACAGGAAGATAGCGTCGCATACACCCAGCTAAGTGGCCACCACTATACACCAGGAGCATAGGCACACCAGGCGCCAACAAAGGGTGCCCATGGAGGAAGAGACAATGTCAGAGGTGTGCAGAGGCCCGCACTGTCGAACCTGACAGCACGGGTAGGAGCCTGAAAGACTGAGCCAGCCGGCCACCCTGCAGCACAACATGGCCACCATTGGCCCATCGTTAAGTAGGTCAGGAGAACCGACAGACTCTGCCAAGCAAACAGAGGCAGGAGCAAGCGCTGCAACAGCGCAGTCTCGAGGCGCAAGCTCTATGACCTCGAGTCAGGACGCGAAGAAGGATATGGTGACCCTCCAGATCCCGGAATGGACCAGACCTGCAAGAAGTCTGTGAGGAGAGCGGGTGAAGTCCTACTGACAGGACTAAGCCTGCGAGAGGCTGCAACAGAAGATGATGCACCGTCTGAGGTGCAGCACAAGCCAGCGTGAGGTCCATGTGGTGCAACATGCAGCCTGTGGTGCAACGCCACATCAAGATGGAAAAGGAGAAGAAAGAGGAATGTGGCACAATGCCACAACGTGAAGAATTAGAGAAGAAGGCTGCAGCAGACTGGTCACACAGAAGATCAAGAACACCACAGGTGCGCAAGAGGAAGGGAGAAGAGCGACAGGACTGAGGACTCGTGCCAGCATAGGAGAGGGCATCCATACTCACAAGCCAGCCTCCGGAGTGAGCATACATCACTGGAGACAGCTCCCCAGGTGGACCAATTGTAAGCCGCCAGCATGTGCGAACCATGTCCAAGCCCCACTCTTCTCAGTGAAAATGTCCTGCCACCTGACACCGGCTGCTTGGCATCGATGGCATCCCTGCTGCCAACTGCACACATGCAAGAAACACAAGTGGCTGCGAAGTCCCTCAGGTCATCCCTTCTCCAAGAATGACATCGCCACCTGTTGATCTAATTACCATTTGGTAGGATCATCATTCTTACCAGGTGCATCACAAAAATCAACTAAGGAGCACAGCACCACCAGAGGGGAACCAAAGTCAGCAACAAGACCAGAAGTTGACAAGGCATCCGTGGCACCGTGGAAGGCTGACCACCTGAAACCTGCTGTAAGCCCCCATGAACCAGATTCCTGCCGAAAGAGAGCATACTTGACCATTTGGATGATCCACCCTTGGCGTTTCCCGAGGCTTGGACGTGGCCCTGTTGGGAGTTCTGCAGTGACCCCCGTGGCGCAGCCTACCTATGGCTTGCACAGCCCACGCGGTCCTGGGGGCAAGAGTCAAGGGAATTCTGATGATAGAGGAATCCCGACAAGAGATATGTGTCCTGACAGGCACCGTGAAGCACTGAGGTCACGGACGGAAACTGGTCATCCAAAGACTGTTGCACAAAGGCCAGAGCACCATTGTCCTGACAGCAGAGCACACTGTCCCTGTGACAACCACCCTTATGGCTCCAAGCGCGACTTGGATGTGGCCCTGTTGGCAGTTCCTCAGCGACGCCTCCGCTTGGCCTGCGATAGGCCCCAGCACAGTCCACACGTTTCTGTGGTAGCCCGCCAAAGGGCTTCAAGGAGACTCCTGTCTGATGGAGTTCTGGCACGAGAGGCAGGCCTGGAGCTGCTCTACCAACAGACGTTAGGATGCACCAGGGTCTTCATGGACTACGCCTTTTCATCCAGGTCATCCTTGGCCTTTGGAGGTTTGTCATCCCTGGAGAATTAATGCCTTCCCTGAGATCCTTTAAGTGGACTCCCTACTGCTCCTGATGCACTGGCATCAAACTTTGTAAATAGACTCCAACACAGCGAGCCCAGGCGGGACAGGACCAACAGTCCCCAAGTAAACTGTAATGTTGTGTAGAGGTGATTGAGGTATCCGGACTTCATCAACACTGCCATTCATGTCATGACCCGTCTGGTTAAACAACAGAGGCATGCTGTGATGCCGGGTGCCTCAGCGGAATCTATTTCATGTAGCATGTTCGGTGGACCGCCTGAAGAGACTCAGTGATTGTTTTAATGTTTATGTTTCTCTTCCACAGGTTGGACTTGGTTGTTTGCTTTTTAGTAAAGTTTGGGAGGGATGTAGTGTCCTGCTGGACACAGTCTCTTGTTTCCACCAGCCACTCTGCTGAGTGGCAGGCTTCCACACTCACCCAACACCCATCCATCCATCCATCTATCTATCTATCACAGGCGTCACCAGTCAAATGATCCTGCAAATAAAAGGGCCGGACACACGTGCCCTGGGCCAGTTATACAAACCCACTATGCTGTGTCTGTGTCACCTTTTATTAACAGCATGAGAGACTAGGGCCCCAACACTACAGATGCATGGATATACTCAGTCAATAGTTTTTTATCTTGTGGTTTCCGAGACTGCTGCCATTATATAGTTGGGTTATTCACATTTGTGTATTACATCTTGTGCTTCAAACTGTGCATCCATAGTGTGCTTGTGTTAGGAGGTAGCAGTGCTATCCCGTATGCCTGTGAGTGAAGACAGGATGAGCCATAATGTACAATGTTGTGTGCATGCAAGTTCTGTGGGCCCTGTACTAGGAAGCAGCTAGTGGTGGAAATATTACTGCATGCTTATCTTGTCCCTCGTGCCTGAGTAGAGACACATCTATTGTACTACAGCCCAATTACCTTTGTTATAATGGTCTTAAATCCACTTAGACTTTTTTGGGATAGCTATATGGAAACCTGCCCTACTTAATCACAGACCACCCTGATCCACAACAAAGACCCCTCTTTGTCCTTCCTTGCTCACCATCTCTCTCCAGATCCATCCTCTTGCTCTCAGATAGATCCTCAACACTGTTCCTCGTAGAACTCCCAGCATGACACTTCCACTCTCCGTGCCTCCTCTTACCGCTGTCCCTTCCCACGCTGTCCTCTACCAAACCTGTTTACTCATCTCCTTTTTCTGTCTAAGCCCAAACTACCCCTCTTTCTTCTCTAAAAATCAACATACCCTAGCTCTATATGTGTATTCACCAAGCCATCAACGGTTTCCTCTGAAGCAGCCTCTCATCTTAAGCCGAGAACTCATGGGCCATCACTAGCTCCCACTTTAACATATCAGTCATCAATGCCTGATTCTAACCACTTCCTAAAATACCCATGCCTCCCTCTCTAACCTCCCATCCACTCCCTGTGTAATCTTAGTCATAACGGCTCTCTGTGTAATATCTTTCCCTTCTCTAGGTCCCATTTAATGCTGTCTCTAAGTGTGGTCACCACTGTCATACATGTGATGTCAGGGGTGTTCCACGTTCTTGTGCCAGGGCATGATGGGTTCCAGTTATGTGTTGGAAGACATGAAGTATTGCTCCATTTTAGCATCCCTTTGTTTAGTGCACATGCTCAGGGCAACTGAAATCATGCTACTGTGAGGCTTCAGCGATTTTTTCCATAATTGTAGATTTGCCGCATTTACCACATATTCCAATGTCTACTGCATAACCTGCAGATTTTAACAAAAATAAAAAATTGTTTCTAGCTCAACCGGTCAAAAGCTACTAAAATCACAATAACATGTGTTGCAGCGCAGTGGAAGGCCCTTTCCAAAGTTGACTGGTCACCTTTTGGTATCTTATTGCATATATGGGTGTTAAACTGTTACTAATGTGGTGCAGCTAATGCCCAGTGTTGATAAGTTTAAAAATGGCAAAATTTTGAAGTAATACTATCACAAAATACACTGCATAATTTGTCTTTCCTTACCAAATAATTTACTCAACCCTGCCACATAATTTGGCCCTTCCCTACTGCATAATTCCAGTGGCCCTGCATATGCTCCACGCTTGTCTGTGTGGTCTCTATAGACTTGTTTTTTGGATACTGTCCCGAGGGAGACACCTACCCGGGTTTTGGATGCACTTATAACATACTTGAGATGTTAAATGTTTTTAGAGAGTGGGTACTGGTCAACTACCTCCTATTAATCTCACGATGCAAGACATTCTAGTGCTTACTTTAAGTTCTCTCTTTATCATCCTATCTACGTTTCCATCCCTCTTTCTTCACTTGTTAATGCCCTAAAACCTCTACTCTTCCCATTTCTCCCTGCGTTACGTTCCTAGACCCCAGCCATGCCACTCTTTCTTTTAAGTTACTCTGCATTTCTCCACCTATTCCATAACCACGCTCCCATTCCTTCCACCAAGCTTCTCTACCTCTAGATCTGTGAAATATCTTTCTGCGGAAAATGGAGGATCTAGCATATCTGAGGTGCAGAGCATAAAGAAAGGACATTTTACAAGTTACTATGTATGGTCAACTTCCCCAGCAAGGCCCCGGAATTTTCTAGATCACTTCTCCAGTCGCTAGCTGAGAAGATGAGGAATGTTTTGAAAAGAAATTGACTAGTACTTGTCGAACTTTTCACCTGGCCCCTGGGCTCTTTTTGCGATATATCCTGCCAGCCACCTCCTTCTTGTTTCTGGCTGTGCTTCCTCTTATACCACAGTGTACTTTATCGAAAAGAATGTGAGTGTTGGAGGTCGCAGTTCTTGAAAGTTGATCTTGAAAATTTGACCCCGTAGGTTAAACATGCGGTGTTTGGTGCCAAATCACCGTATGCAGAAATTATCTGCGGGCGACTCCTTTACAAGCAGATCAATCCAGAATCAACTACATCGATGGAAAAACATCTCCAGCTTATGTCTGAAGTGGGAGTTGCACAACTGTTATAAAGAAGCAAAAAGTGAACACGCTTCTACGTTAAGACCCAGATACTGTAATGTGTATTTTTTATTAGTGGTACCAGGATTGTGGACTAATAGTCTGACAAAAATATGGTGTCACCGACATGCATATTTTTGTAAACAATATTTCTGAAACATTTTTTTTTGTCAGACAATATATATATATATATATATATATATATATACACACATATATATATATTTTTTTTTTAATCAACAATAGTCTGACATTCAGCTGTTTTCTCAGGATAAACTGTCCTGACTGAAGAACGACTGTTTCATGAAGTGCTGACCCCTTGTCTAACTCAACTACTGAAACCAATTGAGTTGCCCATCAAGCACAACACCATAGTTCTTCCTGAGTTAACATTTGTATCTTAAATTTGCTTCAGAAGCCTAAGTCTGCCACTATCCAATAGTAACAATCAGGTTTCAATCACTGCCACAGCATACAAGTACCACCTCACTTTCATAGGCACACGTTCTTGCAACTTGTACCTTAATGCATCAGGACCTTGTGAAAATTAACAGTATCCATCAGAGAAGCACCTGTACTTCCTTGGCGTCAATACCATCCACTGGTTACACATAGCGGTCTGAGGTGCAGCTATGCACCCCTTGCCTCTAATTTAGACCTCATGGATTCTTAGTCTCTGGTTCCCCAAAAACGTGTCACAGACTTTTATGAGACCCTGTGACACTAATTGGGTCTTGAGCCTTTTGGAGATTTTAATGACCTGGCACCTAGTTGTACAGCAGGGAGCAAGACAGTGTTTTTTTCACAAGCTACAAAGGGGCCTAGGCTGCAAATCCCAATAATGTGTCTAGCACTGCCTGCATTCCCTTTAGGAGTGATGATAAGACTAAAATAGTCTAGGCCTAATTGTGCCCCAAACCCATATGCGTCCCAGGGAGTGTTTAGGGACTTTCACTATTGTGGTTATGTACCGCCATGTCCGTGTCCGAATCACAAACGAAAATCTTCTACACCTTGAGATATGGTGCTTCAATGTAAGTTGGGATAAAACCTGCAGAAACATCTCTTTTCAAAAAAGGAGCCCCGCTCTGCTCCTTCCCAGGTAGCTACTAATGTCACGCTTCCCTGGGCAGGACACCATCCTCTAGATATACACACAAATAACATGCCTAGCCACCTCCATCTCCTGCCTGGATCTTAGATTTTTGTAGACTCTAGCATGGTTCTACCTGATGTTTATAATTAGAGCTCCCGGTTTTTATGAATTTATTTTTTTAAAACATTTCTGTCTCTATTTATCCATATTTATTTTTTGGCTGGCAGATTCCAGGTGCTGTAGCAGGTGAGTTGAAAGTCTCTTGTGTCCCTGAGAGTTCAGAAAACAGAAGGCAAGCCAGCAAGCCCTTAGAGTCACTTTGGTTCTTGGTTGGAGAGGTACAAGTCCATTTCTTCTCACTACGATGTGAGGAGGGCAGCAGTCCAGCCCAGCAGAGCAAGAATCCAGCAGAGTGGCAGTCCTTGTAGCAGTACTGCAGTCCTTCCTAGCAGAGTATCCACTCAGAAATACAATTTAAAATCTGACTTGGCCATAAGTTGTGACTTTAAATTGTGATTCCAGAGACCCTAATCTTGGGGGTTCCACCTCTTACCAAATGGAGATTACACATATAGAAGGTAATAAAGTAATCCCACTGTTATCCTATTGGAGAGATATGCCTTGCAGTAGTGACAAACGAATGTAAGAGTTTTTCACAACTAGGACATGTAAAATGTTTTAAATACATTGCACCTTGCCAGTTTAAAACCACACACACAGGCTCTTCAATGGCATGTCTGAGCCATGTTTGAAGGGCTAATGAAGTGGATGGCACAATCAGTGCTGCAGGCGCACTAGTAGTATTTAATTTACAGGCCCTGGGCACAGGTAGTGCACTTTATTAAGAACTTGTAAGTACATTAAATATGCCAATGGTGGATAAGCCAATGTTACCATGTTTTAAGCAGTGAGCACGTTCACTCGAGCCCAAAAGCCAACAAAAACAAATTCAGCAAAAAAAGGAGAGGAAGAAGGCAAACAGTCTAGGGTGGATCCTGAAGAAAGGGTTTTTTCCTACACACCATCTCCTACAAAGCCTTATCAAATGGGACACCACAAAAGTTGACTAACTAGAGAGACTTTTTCGCCGTCTGGTTCATTCTTTCAACCCCTTGGGCAATTAAGAAGATATTGCATGGACCCATCATCCATATAGTTTTCCATTTTTGTTGAACTTAGTTGTCAAGCAGTGTCAGTCACAACTGTTCCTAGTAGACCTTCCTTTGATAAGAAGCAACCAGAACAAGTACAAATTTACCACCCAGCTAAAACTCTTCCATAGGCCATATAACATCAGGAGCCAGCTTGACATCAATCACCCAATCAATCAATCAGTCTTTTTTAAAGCTCACAACTATCACTCCTAGGGGTATCTGAGCGCTAAGGTTGCTGCATCTGCATCCAAAAGCCAGGTATTGAGTTGCTTTCTGAAGTCTGCCAGGGAGGGTGCAGTTTGGGGGTGAAAGGGGAGGTCATTCCAGGCTTTGGTAACGATATAGGAGAAAGCACGGACCCCGCTGTGGGTTCGATGGATGAGGGGGATAAGAGTAAGGTGGAGAGCAGGTGTGTCTCGAGGGAAGATGGAAGTTAAGCTGGTGGTTGATTTATGAAAAAGGAGACCGGCAGGGACATTAGAACATGAACATAGATCGGCGATCAGGAATGCTAAGCCTAATGCTTCCCTGGTGCAACACTTTCAAGAAAAAGGACATTCTGATAAAGATCTGAAGTGGTTATATTCAAAAGGATTTTCTATAAAAAGGGAGAAGGGAATGGAGAAAAAATGAGGAAGAAAAGAACGGTGGTACATTATTAAATTTGAGTCAGTTAAGAAGGGGCTTAACAGCATGGAAGATTGAGAGAAAGGGCTGTCACGTTAAGTATTTAGGGTCCACTGAGCAAATTTATGTAAGTTACTTATTTTACTAGTTGGACATTACGTAGGAAGGGAGAGAGGGGGGGACTGGGCCATGGTGCCCGTGCCCACTATAGTGGTTATGGGAGTTTTCGCAAGGAGTATAAAGGCTTATTCTGTGGACACTAGGAGATTTACGGTTCACTGTCTATTTTTTATGTGAGTCTTGGAGGTAGAATATATAAAGATGTGAAATGAATTTTTATTTTCATTATTTTAGATGGTTATCCTGAAAGGAATATGATGACCCAGATGTGGTGGATAGGCGGCAACATCGGATCGAGGGAGTTCCATAGAGGGCCAGAGTTGGTTGGCCTGTGTTATTGGGTTTGCAGTACAGTGCTTGTGACCCAGTGACAAGAGGGAATGAGGTAGGAAGTGTTTCCTTGTTGTTGATTGGCCATCATCTATCCGATTTTGTGTAGGACGCTTATCCATGGTCTTTTGTTTGTGGGGAGTGTCACCAGGTGAATGAAAGGGCCGAGATACACGAGGAATAGTGATTGGAGGAAAGGGCAGGATGTTGCATCTACCATCTGCTATAAGAGATGAGGAAAGGGGATTGCAATAGTGGGCAGGATATTGTATCTAACATCTGCAATAAGGATTGACTAATCTACTCAATGCGTAGCCACCGGATGGGGATATAAAGTAGTACGTAGTGCTAGGGGATTGGTTTATCAAGTGCTCATTGGAAGCTGGTATACGGACCCCGTTGCACAATTTGGAAAGTAGGCTATTGGATTACTGTGGAGAGGGCTTGTTATAGGGGAAGCGTTCTTTATGAACATGGGATATTTTATGAAATACGTTAATCTGCCCTTAGACTTTATGGTCCTGATTATCATATTGGTGGCTACGAGGGATTTGTGAATATCATTTAAAGAGATACCCCCCTTGTTCTTTTCTTAGTCGGTAAGGAATCCTTTTTTGGTTCATTATGATGGGACTGGGCCTCAGGTGGTATAGAGAGAGCCACTGGACTTTTATGGTTTTGGCCATTACCGTCTTCTGAAATATTCGGTGGGTATGAGCACATAATGCGTATCACTAATGATACTATGTAATGTTCATTAGTATATGAATTATAGCAGGTAGCTTTAGACATTGGTAAGTTGCATTTCCTGGGCACTTCATTTTGCTGATTGATTTGAGTGGCATTTTATTGTTAATAATTGATCCATCTGCATTGGTGGATCATGCAGAGCTAGGAATAACTGTATAAGTGGCTAATGCGGGTTCAAAGTATTCTGCATGGTTTGGTTTTGATCCCGGAAGCTAAATAGAAGGTTCTCAGAAGGATTTATTACTCTATATTATTCTTACGGATGTATGAAACAGGTTACTGATCCTCACCTTTGATTTTTATAGATTATTCATACTATTTGTTCGCAGGTTCCAGGATTGTGGAATAGATTTGGAGTATGACTGACCCCATTGTTGACACACAAAAAAGTGTGCTGCCCTTGGATTTGTGGGTTATGTACGGGGGATTTTAATGAGAAATACAGGCCCACCATGAGAGGAGAATTGTAAAACTCCCCGTGAATACGGATCGATTATCCCTTATCAGGGAGTTAAGTGTAGTATGGTTCTTGATGAATGCAGGTGAGTGTTTGGGGAGTGAGAGGTAGAGGGTGGGTGGGGGATAGAGATTGACACAGATGGAGTTCTGTAGCTATAATGATGGGTTATGTGAAGCCAACAATATGTGATGTCCTAATAAAGGAATACAGGGCAGGAAAAATCTACTGGACCACTGGCTATGGCAAGCTATTTTTAGATTCCACTCGACCCTTCTCGGGAGTGGACAAAGAAGAGGTGTTCTGTTCAGTCAGAAACTGAATTAGCAATTAAAAATGCCTTTAAATCTTATTCTGGCCAC
This sequence comes from Pleurodeles waltl, assembly GCF_031143425.1. Lineage (NCBI taxonomy): Eukaryota > Metazoa > Chordata > Amphibia > Caudata > Salamandridae > Pleurodeles > Pleurodeles waltl. The sequence goes on from NC_090448.1 coordinate 871,687,849, forward strand.
ATTTGCTCTATGTTCAGAAACAGCGGTCAATAGTCAGTTTGTCTTCTTACAATGCAAATAACTGTCTGAACTATGTGAAATGAAAGGCTTTTGGTATCGGGTTTTTCTTAACACACAACATTTATATAACTAAGTTAACTTTACAAACATTTCAAAATATATTTCAGTAGTTGTGAAAGACCATGGGGGTGATTCTGATTCTGGCGGGCGGCGGAGGCCGCCCGCCAGAATTCCGCCCTCCAGTATACCGCTCCGCGGTCAGAAGACCGCGGAGGGTATTATGAGTTTTTCCCTGGGCTGGCGGGCGGTCTCCAAAAGACCGCCCGCCAGCCCAGGGAAAAACTCCCTTCCCACGAGGATGCCGGCTCGTAATCGAGCCGGCGGAGTGGGAAGGTGCGACGGGTGCAGTGGCACCCGTCGCGTATTTCAGTGTCTGCAAGGCAGACACTGAAATACTTTGCGGGGCCCTCTTACGGGGGCCCCTGCCGTGCCCATGCCATTGGCATGGGCAAGGCCGGGGCCCCCAGGGGCCCCGCGACCCCCCCTACCGCCATCCTGTTCATGGCGGCTTTCCCGCCATGAACAGGATGGCGGTAGGGGGGGTCAGAATCCCCTCGGCGGCGCAGCGAGCTGCGCCGCCTTGGAGGATTCTTAGGGGCAGCGGAAAACCGGCGGGAGACCGCCGGTTTTCCTGCACTGACCGCGGCCAAAGCGCCGCGGTCAGAATGCCCTGCGGGGCACCGCCGGCCTGTCGGCGGTGCTCCCGCCGACCCTGGCCCCGGCGGTCTAAGACCGCCGGGGTCAGAATCACCCCCCATGTCTTGTACCTGTGTGATGAAAAAAATATTTTAATAGGATGAAAAAAAGTTAGAACACTTTACTTGGTGATGTGCACATGATAAATGTTTTCTAAAACTCAGTTTTCACAGATTATTGTTAACGCATTATATAGTTTATCGGTAAAGCTGCAAGTTAGTGGGAAGGTTTTTGGACATTTCTTGGAAATTTACTGTCTGTAAAGGACAGTGGCTATCATATCATGCTTTAGTAATATATTTATTTAAAGTGAGTGTTTAAATATAAACTGAGAAACACTACTGCCCTGATGACAAAGCTATTAGTAAGATAAGAGGCAATTCATGCATGGATCATGTGTACCCTATATGTGGGCTAGATTTATTATACATGGAGAAAACCTATAATTTATTTAATCAAACAAAAGTGGATTTTTTTTTTTACAGCGGAAATGATATACTCACATTTTTGAAGGTGCACTCAATGTTAGAATGAAGAAAAAGGTGACTGTAAAATACAATATTGGCCTAGGATCACAAAATTTGAGACCTGTTTCCAGGTCAAGTACATTACAGTTAGGTCGAGTGGATTATTCAAGCTACTCGACATTCAGGTCTAGTAAAATTTTTATGATTTTTCAAGGCCTGCACAGGTTTGTGGTGAAGGGGTTTATCAGGTTGGGGTCAACATCGGGTTTATGTTGGTTTCCCTGGGGTTATGTTATAGGATTTTTATGGTGGGATTGTTTATCATTGGATGGACTTATATATTACATTGGGTTGTAATTTGTTTTTACACAGAGATGTTTTAATGGTGTTGGGAGGCTATATGATTGTCCTGAGGAAGGTGGTGAGAAAATTGTGAGGATCACTGAAACGAGCTGACACAAGAGGAAGACTGGATCTGATGGGGCTTGCCTATAATAGACTGGGAACTCATCGTATTAGTCATCTGGCATGTTAATACCATTCATGGGACAGTGACAGATGATAGACTAGAGAGGGGGTCTTTTTTTGTTTGTCTCCATGTGATTTCTGCGACCCCCATGTTATTTTTTCTGAGGTGTCCATGTGAGGGCCACTTGTTAGCCCAGTGGGGTATTTTAATATTTTATTGTTCTATCTTTTCATATAACGGTGGTCATTACTGTGTTTGGGATGTCTATTTATTAAATTAGTATTTTTATATATTTTGGGTATTCCTTTATTATCACTGATCATGTTTGATGGATGAATGCATGTAGGGTGGTTTGATTGTCGAAGTGAGGGTATTTTGAGAGTGCGAGTTACCCAAGGGGAAATATATATATTTTTACATTACTGTGCTAAGGTGCCCTGTTCCTTTGAGCTTGGGGGGGGCCTCTCTCTCTCTCTTTTCGGAGAGAGTCCCTGATACAGGTTTGATGGATGTAGGTGGAGAGCAGGTGTGTCAAGGGAAGATGGAAGTTCAGCTGGTGGTTGATTTAGGAAGGTCCTCGTTTGTGGAGGGCTTTGTAGGCGTGTGTGAGCTTCTTGAACAAGCATCTTTTCTGGACAGGAAGCCAGTGGAGTTTCCTGAAGTGGGGAGTGATGTGGGTACGCTTGGGGAGATCCAGGATGAGCCTGGCTGCCATGTTCTGTATTATCTGTAGTCTTCTGAGGAGCTACCAGTGTAGAGTGCATTACTGTAGTCAAGGCGGATGGTGGCTAGGGCTTGTGTGACTATCTTTCTGGTGTATACTGGGATCAATCTGAAGATCTTGCAGAGCATGCAGAGGGTGTGGAAACAGGAGGAGGCGACTGCGTTGATTTGTAGTTTCATGGTCAGCTGGCTGTCCAGGATTATGCTGATGATGAGAGTGTGGTTCCTCGGTGTGGGTTGGGTCCAAGTATGCCCGACATCAAGCTTTGGTCCCAGACATGGGTGTTCTTTCTTAAGATCAGTATCTGGATTTTCTCGGAGTTCAATTTGAGGCAGCTGTCTCTCATCCAGTCGGCTATGTCGTTCATGACATTGCAGAAGTTGGTTTTGGTGTTAAAGGGGTCTTTGATGAGCAAGAGGACGAGCTGAGTGTGGTCTGCATCTAAAATCGATAACAGAGAGTTTCCTAACTATTCTTAACTTATCACTCAAAGCACATATCAAACAATGCTCTACTCTTCCCTCCACTTTTACACCTAATCCATCAAATCTGTTCTCTTTCTCTTCTCCTGGCAAGCATTCATCCTAAACGCCCATTACAGCCACAATCAACTTTGTTCTGACTTCTATCAGCAGTACCAATTTTCTTCCTCTGGGAATGTTTTCTAGACTCAACCCCAATGCATCTCTCACATCTCAAAATTCTTTTTGTTCATCTGTCATGCCATTACCCCCATTTTCCAAACTCGCATTGTACATTATTTTTCAAAATTATAAATGGGATCTTTTTCTCCAGGCTTTACTCATTCATGCAGTTTGACCTCCAATGCTTCCACCAACTAGACAGACATTTCAATATCCTATTCTTAACATCAAGGTCGGCCATCCTTCTGGTGGTAGCACAAACAATCTGCACCTGTATTTTAAAGTTCTGGTAAAAAAGTCACCAGAAATTGAATCCTTCAAGTTCTAACAGCCAATGAGAAATCCTCCTCATGGCTGACTCTGCCCCACTGCACGTAAAAATGAAAGCCTGTTGTTTATTACCTATGGGAATCTCAAAAAAGGCATTACACAAAATGTGTAAAAGGCGAACTGACAAGAAACCCACCAATGCCTCCACGTACTACTAATTATACTACACCCTGTTTTAGGCTTTCTGTGAGAAAGGTATGATCTTCTCATGATCTCCTTCAAACTGTGAGTCTTATTCTTAATCCTTTATTGCTTACATCTGTACTCAGTATAGTCAGATTTTTTCCCCGATGTCTATTGTACAAAATACTGCTACTTTAGTGCATTTTGGGGCAGCCCTTGTATACCCCTTGTTGGCTTTGTCATTCATTTGCTTGCTTCTTATTTAATCACTTTTCCTCTTCTTCTTTTGAGGTCTCCTGTGGAGCATAGCTCCTTTACCACTTCTGATTTCTTAAATTGGACCTTTCCACTGTTCACATTCAAGGCCTACTTCTTTTTTCTTTTGCCTTTCAGACCTCCATGAGAGTGGATGTTTTTTTTTTTTTTCTCTTCCAGGTGTGCTCTTCTCCCCTTAAATCACTGCTCCCCACCTCGCCCTTGATGTTGCACACCTCCTCTCCCCAGCTTGGTCATTGCTTCCCCCACCTGCCCCAGACTGCAATTTTTAAAATCTATTTTTCAATGCCCTCACACCTATGCTTTTCTGATGGTCTCCTCACCTATGGCCGCCTAGATTGGGTTTTAAATATAAATTAGCTTTCCAGCTTCTACATTGCTCCCCTACATTGCATTTACATTTCCTGTTGCCAGCTCTACTGTTGCTCCTCTACCCCTCCCTGTGGTACCTTTTTAATATTTTTTTGGGAGGTTCTATTGGCTGTAATTTACTACCAGGCCATTCCTTTCTTAAAATGTGCTTTCGCCCACATTTAGTTCATTTTTCTAAATTTTACCTCTTCATTTACGGGTGGTCGCCATCTTGGAATGATAAATAAATAAATAAAAAAATAAAATAAAAAAAAGGTTGCAGCCACATCATACTGTATACGTGTGCAGGATTGATAACGCTTGCATGCTTTTATGCCAACATACTGGCCCACTGTAGGGTCACGCAGCACACATATTCACTCATGACACAGTCATGGGTTCCCATTGCAAATGTTTCTGTTTTTTTGCCAATGCTGTAGAACATTGGCAAACAAGCTTACTTTTTCTTTTTGCCAATGGGGAACAGGGTCAACAAAAAAAGCACTGGCAAAGCAAACCGATCTGCAATTGCAAGGTCAAAACCTTTTCGTTATTTTAATGCTTGTTCTTCTAATCACATTAAAGTTAAGTGACATGGCATTGCAAATTCTTCCACTTGCTATGATCCCAAAGCCTACAGTAAATATTCTAAGAGTGCATGAGCAACATACACGAAACATGTACCACACGTGGAGATAGCACATCATATAGTATGTTTAGATCTGTACAACGAGGATGCTCCAGTCTTCAAAACTTCTGTGGCTTGGCACCTCTGACTATATAGTCAGACATGACAGAGGCCCAAAGTGCCATTTAAGCTGCACACCGTTCTTGTAGTCACTTTCATCAGCTTGACATTTACAATTACGCCGCTGTTACGTAACAAAAAGATAAACGTTTGTATTAATTGGATTCAGAGTTAACAAATGAAATGTCCTTAGTGCCAACGAAAAATGCAGTGCAACAAGCTGATAAAGAGTGGTCTGAATCATTTCATTAGAGCAATAACTGCGTATGTAACGACCCAAACAGGGAACTTCAAATAGTCAATATTGTATTTTGCAAAGCAAACTTAACCGAAATAAATCCGAATAAAGGAACGCGCCAAATCGTGGATAACGCACTTCGCCTATAGACAGCACAGGATTTCCAACCTTGCAACTGTTAACGGGCAGAAGAGGGAGGAATCCATGAACTACAATGCTATGCATAGTTGTTTTGTACCTCTGCGCGGTGTAAATACCTCAAAATGTTAGGCGTCCTTTACATGAAAGGATCCAAACCTGACCATATCGTGCAGTGATCTGCCCTCTTCTGGTTACACCGCTGTAAGAACTCCTAATCACAGACTATTTTTCCAATTAATTATAAGGTCTCCAAAGAGCAGTAAATGAAGGGCGATGGCGGGTAGATCTCGCAGTGGAGAAGGATAACCACTTCACCCTCAATCTCCCAGGATGCAGAGCAACAGGCTGGATTACAATCGAACAGAGGAGATTGCCACGAAGACTGATATCAGCCTGTTACATACAGGTCAGGGTTACTGCCTCACAGTCAGCTCGGGCTGGAGTCACTGCTGTGCGCCTCTCGGTCAACGATCACTCCCCCCCCCTTTCTGCTTTTATCCATAATCGGGGTGGTTACCCGTTTCTTCTGATTGATAGGAAATTGCCTAAAAGGGAGAACGGTGATACTGAAACCGCGCTTCTAACTCAGCTCGTGGTAGGCCACGGCAGGCAGTAATAATAACGCAGAGACCCGGTGAATGAGAGCAGAATGAAGTAGGCCCGAGTAGGCTTTGTTCTTCTCACATGCAAAATGTGTGGCCTCAGTGTAGATGCAGAGCTTGGGCAGTACATCTTGTTTTAAAGCTAATGATCTTTGTGGAACGCAGAGTGGCACCCATTTTGATTACTGGGGCACAGCTATCCTTTATCATTTCTGACAATAATGAAAATAAACTTAAGTATTTTTATTTCTCAGCGTCCGCACAATTTACAGCATTAGCAAAAACAAGAAATATATTTAATTTGGAATTATACGTGTTTAAAGCAAAAGCGAGATAACAAAACGAAGTTAAGGTGGGAGTTGAACTACAATCATAATACCCTGTTCAGAAAAATGTTGCCTTCCAGTCTCACCACTGCGGTTAATGGGCGGCAGTGTTTGCAGTCCCTGGCTCAGCAACACCAACCCTCTAAATGAGTCAGAAATTAGAGATGTTAGGACAGTGGATATGAAAGACGAAATCGGCAAGGTAAACCAGACTATGAAATTCTGGGCCACTCGGGCCACAGGCAGCTCTGAAGCAGAAAAAAACCCTAGGGACCCCGCTGAAACCGAGCTTGGGAACATTGGCAGAAGCAGCAGTAATTCTCCTAACTTAATTTTTGCTAAGACATTGGCACCATAAATACGTTTTAAAGCTACACTCAGAAGTAAACAGTGCAGATACTCCACACGAACAAATGTTGTAAACAAACAGCACACTCAAGGGCGTTAAAGCAAAAAAACATTCATTCCTAGGCCAAATAAAACAATGTCCTCTCCAAAAACAATTTAATCCAATACTTTGATCTGTTATATACAGAAATAGAAAACAACAAAAGGGAATCAAAAGAGGCTGGGAAGGAGGTATAAACATCCAAAAGGAGTCATCTAACAAAGTCAGACAATTACACCTGGGGTATATAAATCAATATAATGAATCCATGTACTAGAAAACCTATATACATGGTCACTTGGTGCTTTCCAGTGAAGTTATGTCAGTACATTTCAACAACCAATCCCTTACACTTTGTTTCTTTGAACCTCCACACATTGTTAAAATACCCTGGTACATAAAGCCTCACACTCATCAAAACATTATCCCTTCTGAATACAAGAACATTCTAGGTGTCACAATTATCTAATTTTCTGTGATTAAAATCTTTCTTTAAAAAACTGCAAGATCATTTGTAAGAGTTTTCCTCTGGATTCTGTGCACGTCTACCAAGTAAGAACCCATGAGAGCATTTTAGTTGATTATATGTCGGAACCACGAGTGCTTCAAGCACCCATGGCTCAACAACGAGGTCGGAATAACAACGTCGTGCTTATCACTAATGCCTTTACCACAAATGCGTTTACAACAATTTTTCATTGTAAACGCATTCCTGGTAAAGGCATTTGTGATCAGCATGCACGGTTCCAGCATGCTTCTCCCCCTAGCCTCCTACCCCAAAAAATTACCCCGACCCCCCTATCCCCACAACTACCCCAACCCCAAAATTACCACAACCCCAACCCCCTCCCCTAAAACCTAAACCACCCCAACCACCAACCCACCCCTTAAACCTAAACCTTGACCCCCCCAAACCCTTATCACCCCCAGCCCCCACCCGCTCCAAAAACTAAAAATACCCAGAGTCCCCACCCCACCCCTAAAACCTAAACACCCCAACCCCCCTTAAACCTAAACCATGACCCCCCCTCCCCAAACCCTAATCACCCCGAGCCCCCACCCCACCCAAAAAAAAACAGCCCCAGTCCCAGCCCAACTTACCTCCTCCTTCACCGCGTCGACTTAGACTCCCTTCTTCTGTACCTTAACCACGCATGTACGTGGTTCAGACATGCATGGTTAAGGTACGAAAACTAGGAAGTCGTGGAAAATGAAAGCGTTGTTTCGGTTTCGTTTTTCACGATGGTTTTGGAGTCGTTGTTCCGGGTGTTTCCCATATTAGTTAATCACTAATATGTACTACTAATAATAAACTGGTGTTTGAAACAAAATAATTTTAACTTTTTTTATTTAAAGTATTCCAACATTTTATCCTAATAACTTGCTTGTATTCGTGGTTTCAATTCAGTTGACCAACATTAGGGACTTTGTACTGTGTGATATATATATATATATATATATATATATATATATAAATATATATATATAAAATAATAACAGATTTTGTTAATATTTCGTGTCAGACATCAAAGGTATTTTATTTGTTGGAGTTGAGAGAGAGAGAGAGAGAGAGAGAGAGAGAGAGAGAGATAAACAACGTGAAAGTATGCCACAAGGCAGCAGTACACTATCTTCTGATAAAATAAACTGATCTTTCACAAATCTTGAATCCAATATTGGAGCTTCTGGTAAATCATTAACATTTACTTTTTGCTTGTACTATTGTTTGGATGTTTATTTTTGCGTTTGTTCAATAATGCTTATTTATTGTACATTTCTTACTGTATTGCAATCCCAGAGTCAATATTGCCTTAGTCTGCCCGAACAACAAGTCAACAACCCTCATGAACCAAGTCAGTTATGCCAGGTTTCTAAACACTTTAAAATAACCACAAATTCGAGAGAGGTGGAGCAGGAACACAAGGAACTAACTGCTACGACCATGCCAATCAGATTAATCAAGAATATATTTCTTCCAGAAGACAGTTTTCTTTGTCAAGCATACTAAAGAACATTATTAGGCTTATCCACAGCTCGCTTTTTCAGTAGTTTCCGGAAAAGCCACTTTTCAGAACAGTAATGGGTCACACACAAAACATGAGGAGGACAAAAATCTGCAAAATGTTAGGAGCAAAAACAAATAATCACTGGCAAAGCTAAGAGGCCTGACATGCTTTTTCTACTATGAGCCCGACCTACTGGCTTTGCCGTCGTTGCCAGCCATGTTGAATTTTTATTTCAGCAGTAGCCTATCAGCAGCAGTAGCCTGTCAGCAGAGTAGCTGCTGGCCACACTAAAACAACAGCCTGTGACTGAACGCAGTTGCTAAAAAGTAAAAGTTATTTCCTGTAAGGGAACCCATCAGAGGAACATTCCTTTGGCGCCCTTAGAAAATCATTTTTGCTGTAAGCCGATGTTTCTTGTACCGAAAAAAAAATCCAAAAAGAGATTACCTTCTTGCACAATGCATGATAATAAAGAACTGAATCTGACAAAGTATGATGGTTGAGAGTATATTAGAAGGTAAAAAGATATAAAGGTCCACTAGCATGATGATGAGGCAAAAATATTTTTGTGAGGTAATCCAAGATGTGAATGACAACTGAGGGGGGCTCACCAAACAAGTTGATGGTTTGAAGGGGGCTCAGCCATAGGATAGTAGCTTCACTTGACCAAAAAAAAGCACAAACTAGAGCCACAAAAGAAACCCTGTATGAGCTGCCGCAAATAAATCAACAAAACTATAGTTGTAACATCTTAAAAAAGTCAGTGGTGGGACTGTGGCCTGATAGCATAGCATTAACACAACAAACAAACTTACCCGCCCTGCACTTATTACCCAGCCATACGTCAATATATTAATTGTTAAATATCCCATGGCACACTGCATTCCTCTAACATTATCTTTTATTGTTCATATTCAAAATTTACTGTATAACAAACAAGTTGAATGTGTAATATTAGTTCTGTTTTTTCCCCTCAAACTGGTCAAATAAAGAGGTAGCTCCAATGTGAGGTCCTCCTTTCATGGGATCATGACATCTGGGAATATCTCTACAACGTACACACTTACCACTGTAAGGGACATATGAACGAAAACTTTTTCCCATAGACACAGAATGGGTAAAATCCTTTGGTACATCTGGCCCCAAGCTCATCCAAGGTAGGCAGCCATGCTTATTGCAGAAAGTACGCTTAAACGATAGTTTTCTTACTCGCTCTGTCCCGCTTCCTCACATTCCCTTTGGTGGCCATGCTGGATGTAAGAAATAACTCTTCCGTCAATTAAATGAAGGCTGTGTTAATATCTTAAGGGGTTTGTGTATTTTTAATGTTCGAAAAATATGAAGAAACCAATTTGTATTGTTACTTTTGCTTCATTTAGAAGAATTTCCTGCACCTGAAAATCACCTTTAAGCAATTCCCATACAGGAATAGCAAGTCTTTTACAAAGCCATACTGTTTTAAATGGTGACTTAAGAAATGTGGATTATTGGCATTATTGAAGAAATACCATTCAATTACAAAGCAAAGACTGAATCCAATTATAAATTCAACAAAGGGCATTAATAATTACAATGAGTGAGGTCATACTTGTCACATTGACAGCTTAACTACATTGGACCTCTCAACACCTTTGGTGCATTGCTACTTTTTTCTATTTTAGAATTGTAAATCCATGCTAGAGATAGCAACCCTGTCATTTACTTATCACCTAAAATATCACAGCTAACTCAACGTATTGTTGTCTCCCATCTATTACATCGAATTCTACTACATTTTGCAAGTGCGCCTTTAATGCTGGGCCAATAACAGAATAAAACATTGGTTTAATACACTCAATATGGACATCCTAGAGCATTACCATAAGTATTTCGACAGTCTTCAACTGAGACAATCCTGCGACCCTTTTAACACTTTTACACAGGAGCTAGCTAAACTACGAACACCTATTGCTAATAGCAGTTCCTGTTTAGTCATCAGAAAGGCGGACTCCAGGATGGGAAAGTATGTATTTTCCCCTTTACTGCAACGCACTTTTGGCAGCCATTCGCAAGAACCGCCTTGCTTCTTTAAAATCAACCTTCACTGCAGCTGTACACCTGATCAAGTAACCAGAAAATTCGAGCACATAACTCCTGTACTGTTCAACCTGAACAGGCTACCCATGGAAGCTAGAGGCCTGTTCAAGCTGGCATGCAGAGTCCATAAATCCATGCACACATGCTCGCCAACTGTCTGTATGATAGGCTGATCATATAGGGTGGTTCGTACTTGCGCCAACGTTCAGACTGTTTCCTTCTAGAAAGGCTGATCTTTCAAACATCAAAGACTTTTAGGCAATTCTTGAATGGAAACGGCGCTGGAGTCTTCGATCACAAGCATTACCCATTTCAGCTTTTTCGAAAGAGAACTCAATGTACTACTATTCCAATGACTCTGAAATATAAACATTGGGCCTAAGCTCGGATGAAAATGTTTTAATCAGTAACTGAACTGCTGATAGTGAGCATCTAATTTTGGTTCTACTATCTATAGATTATGCTCCCTTATTATTTCTGTCCGAATTTGTTTCTGCTTTCAAACACGTAGATGATGTGGCCCTTCTTTCGAATGCTATATCCTATATTAACCATGATTTATCAACAATGTTGTATTATTCTATTGTGCTTGTTTACCCTGGTGGATCTGGTAAGAACTATACAAAACCGCAACCAAATATATAAAATAAAGAGGAAACGTATGCGAAAAATCAAATGGAAAAACCATCAAAAAGAAACCCTCATGTCCCATACTTCTCATTCATACAGTACTCACAAAAACACAGATTTTTGGAATATAAGTAGGTCTCAGTGGAAAGACAGAAGTATACCATGGTACCCGTCCAGTAAATTCAGTTAAAAACACAGATACACGTTTCAATGGATTCAAGTCAGTTTGTACCACCTTCTTCAAAGCATATTTAATACAAAAAACAGTTCCAGTACAAGAAAACTCCAAGAATTCTTGGTAAGGCTTTTGAGATCTTTGTACACACCAGGGAGGCCTTGATACATCTAACACATTTGCTAAATGCTGCTGCCATATTTTTTATAGGTCAACTTGTAATCCATCATCCTTTGTGGATGAGCATACCAGGTGGTGTTCGTTAAGTACAAATGAAATCCTGCTCACGAATTCGAAGAGAAGAAAAAATAAATATCGTTTTTTGCTACTGGCAGAGTCAGAAAACTGAAGGCACACTTGGGATCACCCACATCAAATGAAATATTCCAATATTTTGAGAGGTATGTATCAGCATGATAAATTGGTAGCATACAACTCAGAGGAAATGATGCCCCAACATGTTCCAAATGACGTATTCTTCACACTGTGCAAATGTTTCACATAACTTGTACCGCTCACACTAAACGTGGTGCTCTCCCGGCATATAACCAACCACCAACCAAAGTCTGCTCCATCAAGAATAATAGGAAATGTTTCCAGAAATAAGGCTTGATAAGGAGACAGAGGAAAATTTCCTCGATGTTCTATATTTTATTTTAGAAGTTTATTTTCCGTCTTATACTCCAAATTTGCAGCACCCTAGAAACAGCAATTTTAGGCAAGCAATTAAATGCCTTTGAACTATCGGGAAAGGTTTTCAGACTGCTTAATTATTGATTAGATATTCGGGTACGAAATGCAGCCAGCAAGTACTTTCAGAAAAGATGGGATGTGGGAAATCTTTGCACACGTTTCCCTTGCCTTTGCATGTTGGTTGCTTGCTCTGTAATCAACTGGACAGTGCCATCTCAATAAGAGTACTAAACCATATTATCGCATGTAGCAGCCTCATAAAAGGAAAATGTGGCCTTCAATCTAAACAAAGCAAAGATTTGACATACTAAATAGCCCTAGATTTCAGGTTGTACTTTAAGAACAATTCTACACATAATTTAAATATTTTTGGACTAGTTACCATAATAAGTGTGAGAAAGGACCACAACTTCAGTGGCTGAATTATCAAAGGTCCTTCCCAATGGTTCCCAAAACCTGTATCTCTTCCTCCTCTTCCTTCTAAAGCCCACATGCCATCAATCTATACCCACCCAGTAAGGTTTGGAACCTATGTAAAGATCCTCTGAATCTGCCACTTCCCACAATATAAAAATAGTAATGAAAATGGCAGTCTGCAAATTAGAGAAATTAGACTAAGGGCCTGATTTAGAGTTTGGCAGATGGGTTACTCCATCCCAAATGTAACAGATCTCCTGCTAGCCATATTATGATGTCCATAGGATATAATCACCTCGTAATCCGGCAGACAGGATACCTGTTCATATTTTTGAAGGAGTAACGCCATCTGCCAAACCCTTAATCAGTCTTGAAGTTGCCCATTTTGAACATATCCATCAACCATTGATTGGACCATTATCAGTGTTAAACTAGACAAAATCACATCCTCTACATGAGTTTCCAGAAAACCAATTAAGAGTTCAAAAATCCTAACACAGCACTCCAATCAGTGGGGTAAAAATGATGGACCCTGCATCTCTGGCCATAAATGTGTGCAATATACTCCCTATAATGGCAAGGACTCAATTTCATGATCTCATGCCTAGTGTTTTACAGGATAAATCCATGCAACTGCCAAATAGTTCTGCTTGTTGGCCTTAAAGTGCTTTAGGGAAACAATGAAGAAGTGCATTAAGTGCCCTTTCCCACCATACTATCCCGCTTTCCGTTGTTGCTTGACCATCCAGTCCAGCTCATTTATATCTTGCCCTCTCTCACTCTGCCTTCCTTCTGTGTTGTTGCTTGACCTTCGCACCACCTCTGCGTTGTTGCTTGACTCCTCCCACCTTCCCCATGTTGTTGTTCGCCCCTTTCCCTCCTGATTCCACCAGTTGCTTCCTCCTCCCCACTATGTCCCTCTTTGTGGCTTACCCCCTCCCGCCCTGCATCGTTGCCTGCCCATCCCACCCTCCTGTCCTACCAGAAAAAAAGCACTGGCAAAGCTGACATCTCACGCCTACATGACCTATTGGCATTGTCAGTGTGAGTATCCATGTTGAATAACACCGCGACTGAAAGTTAAAAAAAGAAAATGCTATGATGCGGTCAGCACTGGCTGTATCATAGTGTCTTTTTGTCTTCTGGTGGAGAGCACCTAACCCTTCAATGTTGCACGCCTTCTCCTTCTGAGATGCCTCCTGCACCCATCCTCTTGCCAGCAAAAAATAATAATAATAATAATAAATTATGACACAGCCTCTACACTTTATTTTTTTTTATTTTTTTACTTTTAACGATGAAACATGGCTAACAACATTGACAGTGCCAATAGCTTGCAGAGGCATGACCTACTGTGCAGGAAAGCACTGGCAATAAAGATTGCAGTGTAACAAGAATTTCTGCTAATTGGGCACGGCTGAGCAGCCAAAGATGGTGGTCACTCTATTCTGAGCTTTGCAACTTGCCACAGTATTATCCAGCATAATACGCAGCACACTAAGTACAGAGAGGTGCCCTAAAGCGATCTTTAATGCATGCTGACTTACCCAGCCCTGTGAAGGGGGCAGTCGATAAAGAGACAGTCATTTCAGCATACAAGAGCTGTGAGTCACATGCATGAAGATGTGGGCTACGGTGGAGCAACTGCAGAAGTGTGCACGCAGAGGACAGCACGGCCTCTGTGGCCTGAGTGAAGCAGTCTCAGTAGGAGGTCCGCAACTGGCCTAATGAACACCAATGCAGCCAGCACAGGAGGTACATCAAGGGTGCAGAGTGATTACCGACAGGAGCGTTGTGGAAGAAGAATGTCCATGGTCTGGGGTGTGGTTGATTCCAAGCACACGCAGGAATTGAGGGACAGTGACTGGTGGTGGCCAACCTGGTAGCCAGTGGTGTGCCACTTGTAGAAGGCAGGAGAAGAGCTACATGGCAACCACAAGGCTGTGCACAGCGGGGAACCGGATTGGAGGTATTGCTGACCACTGGCAGTGACCTGGGCTTGACCTGGATGCTTTCCCAAGCTAGTGAGCCACGTGCGTTTGGGGTGGGGGGGGTAGAGAGAATGGTGCTGCCCCAGAACAATTATAAAGGGCTACACTGGGGAACTGGGAATCCCTCTGGGACCATGCTCTAGTTGGCTGGTGCCGTGGCTAGCTGAGATGTGTGTTGAATACCAACGGTGTCTGTGAAAAGCCACTGCACTGTAGGAGGACAATATGGAGAAAGACTAAAAAGCCCCACATTCCATGGAAGGGGAAATAAATTGCTTCACTTAACCACTCTACCCGAGACAAACAAAAGCCTAGCAGGACACCACCACTGGCAGAGGGCACATAGCCGGATCACACACAGCCTCAATCCTGCAGGATATATAGGTACCACATCAATCATTGGACTGCAAGATATGGAATTCAGCCTGTACCTTTTCTGTGAAAATCCCTGGATGGGGTGACAGAGGTTGAGGGGCTAATTTTATAGGCCGAAGACTGTATCTGTTTATTTCAAACTAAAATCACAGGCCTCCATAAAACAGTCAATCAGCTAGAAACCCCAAGCATAGGATTCCAAAGGGCTTATCAGAAGGAGCAATCGCAGGATTACTGTAGGGATTGGAGGGGCAATCTCTCACGCAGCTTATAATAGCATGGCTAAATCCTGGGTTCTGGGAGAAGAGTAGTCACTGTGCTTCACAGTCGAGCAAGCGCATAGTTCGCTGGTGCTGTGTCTGCCGTGGCAGTGGTTGGATTAACGTATAGTATTAAAATTACTTTATGTTAAAAAACCATAGAAATTCACTGGAAAAAAAAAAAAAAAACAAAGCTTACAGGGATGTTATAGTTCGGAATACTATTACAAAACCATAGAAATTCAGCAGCTATAGTTTAGTTAGGATTATTTGAAGTAACTATAAACCGTGCCTATATATATACATACACACACACACACACATGACAACTGGGGTTTGCTAACTGTTAAGCACTTGGGCGCAAGTGTTCATATTGTGGTAGCCTGCTGTTCTATGAACGCTTGCTTTGTGTGTTATACATATATATTCACTGAAAAACCAGAGGTTACAGGGATGTTGTAGTTAGGTTCTAAATTTACTCGTACAAAACCATAGCAATTCAGCAGCTATAGTAAGAGCTATTTCAAGTAACTATTTTAAGTGATTTTTTAAAGTGTTTTTTTAAGTGAATTTCCACAGTTTTGTAACATAAAGTAATTACGTTAATCCAAATAGCGCCATGCACATCCTTCAGCTGTGCACGGCGGGAGTTGGCCGCAGGGCCTGCAGCCAAGCCCTTATAACCACCCAACCGTGAGCAGCGGGGGTTGACCACAGGGCCAGTCTCTGTCCGTGGATCTGTGAGTGGCTAAGTGAGTGTCTGAGTGGGTCTGAAAGTGGGTGTGTGCATGAGTGTCTGAGTGCTTATATGAGTGAATTAGTGTATGAATGAGCTTGTAATTATTTTTTTGCATATTCTCGAGTATTCACAAATATTCTAGGATATTCTCGAATATCGCGCATGGTGAAAAAAAATCTTTTAAAGCCCATAATTTGACCCTCAAACATCCTATATCACACCCCTGGGGTCACGGTACCTCCATCCTGACCCCTTATTTCTATTTTAAGACCCAGGGACCCTCTCTCATAACATAAAATGGTGGCCGCAACTTTCTAGTCAGGTTGCAGCCAGCCAATCACAGCACTCCTATTGTAGCGTGCATTCGCGAATAAGCAAAAGCATAATCTGCATACTGAAAGCAAGCTTTCTGCCATATTTGGTGTAATTCCATCCAGTGATTTGGGCTGCAGTGGTGTTCAAAGGTCCCATGGGAATTACCATAGGAAATTCAAGATTTTTTATCCCCACCTTTACCTTGGCCACCACTTAATGGATCACCTCGAAAACTTTCCAAGCGCAATAAGAATCACCAGCGCACTTTTTTAGGGAACATTTAATGAAGACTCGTTAAACTGTGCCAAAGATATAGGCAAGTCAAAAAATGCTTTTTCTATGGAAACATGGTCCTAGGTCCTAACAGTAACTACCTAGGGGCGACCACTAGGCAAAATATGTGTGTGTGTATATATATATATATATATATATATATATATATATATATATATATATATATATATATATATATATATATATATATATATATATATATACACACATAAATAATATATATATAAATAATTATATTTTTTCACACAAAAAAGTGAAATTAACATAGGTCAGTGACAACATTAACGTTTTGAACTTAAAAAAAAAAAAAAAACCTGAAATACACCAGTTCTAGTTAGCAGAACTAACTGTAACTTGTTCCTCCACCATGCACTGCTTACGACATAACTCACGACATGTTCTATGACATCACTAATGACATCACTGTTACCTGGCGTCTTTGAAACAAAATCCAAACTTTACAGGACAACCTCCATAGACGACAATGGAGTGGGCCTAATATTGAGAGATACAAGCAAAGTATGCTCAAGGATGATCCTGATGTGTGGTCAATGGAGGTCAATTCTGGGAGAGTGCTCAGTTTGCAGATGAGGTGGCGCAACTTTGGCAATGGATCTTTGGGTCCCACAAAGTCCTCTTTGCACTAGAAGAAGGGCTGCTGCGACAGGCCTTCGGGTCTTGCAATCCGGCAGTCAGGCTGCAACCTTTTGGTGCAGCTAGTGTCCCTTGGTTGCTACAAATCCGGGAATAGACAACACCAATGGATCCAGCAGACATGGATGCAACTTTTGCCTATCTTGGACAAGTCCTCTGAAGTGCCTGGTGTCCGGTATCAGCAAAACATCCACTGTGGCTACCAACTTGGAGATTTGGCCTCTTCCAGCTTTAATGTCCCTGGTGCTGTTCCAGGGGGCTAGGCAGCTGACTCTTGAAGTCACTGCTTCGATCTGGGGCTGGGAATCAACTTTTCCACGACTCAGGAAATCTGAACAGGGTCCAAACTCTACTAGCCCAGAGTTTAGCAGGCGCAGTCATGCTGACATTGCAGTCTCTCCTTGTGCGCTTCCAATGGCTGTAAGATTGTCTTCCTTTGGTCCTTTCTCCAGATCCACCATGTACTGAAGTCTAGGGTCCCAGGGGTGCCATATTTATCCCAGAAAAGTGCCCAGAGGGGACAACGCAGTCACTATCCGATGGGTACCCTCCTCTTGGGTGATGAGGTTCCTGTCTGGTGTGCCATCTGACTCTTCCTTGGTCATCCGGAGCACGGTAGCCCACCCAGGAGGTGTGGCTACCTAAGGGCTGCACACCCATGAGCAAACCGGTTCTGACACTGGGTTTCCCTCTCTGTCCCCATCTCTAACCTGTCTGCATAGAAAAAATAAATGTCCTACTTAAGAAAATACTGTTCTCTGCCATATGGCTCTATAGGCCTTCCTTAGGTGAGACTTGTATATACTGTTAAGGAATAGGGTGGCTTTGCCATTAAAGGTAATGGCAAAGTCGAACTGGCAGTGTGGCACTGCCTTTCCATTCTGCAATGGCAGGCTGGGGGGCCATGTTTTCACTTTGTCACCCACAGGGTGACACAACCAGTGCTGCAGCCCTGTGGGGATACTCTGCCTTACATGCCCTGGGTACCATGTACTAGTGACTATTGATATATATATATATATATCCGCCAAACGAATTGGTCCCCCTGGACCTTGATCACAGGTATGAAACCCAGCAGCCCCTCGTCCCCGTTTATGTTGCCATCAATTACCATTGGTTCTGCCTTATGTCCTGATGCTCACTGGGACATGAAGTCCATTATGTTACATGGTGGAACTCACATAAAATTGTTTGTGTTTCTGTGCAAATTACAAAACGGTGCTAGACAAAAAACAAAGTTCAAGGTGCTAGTACTAGGAGTTTCAAAAAATGCAATTCAGAGGTTCATCACAATTTAATAAAGTGCAAATGCACTTCGTATAAGTCTGTTCGAAATGTCATTTAATTCGGTTTTAAAGCACATTTCAGACTGTTCCAGATTCTTCCCAATCTGATAAAGTGCAAAAGCGCTCGTTAAGGGGCTGATTACAGAGTCTCCAATGTCATTTTCTTCAATCAAAAGGTGTGTTTAAGACTTTACCAGGTGCAATTTTAGTTTGATATATTGTAATCTTCACTACTAATATCAATGTGAGTGAGCTCAGATTACTCTGTCCAAAGTTGAGTGCTCCAAAAGTTCATTACACTGCGTTTCAGAGGTTTTTGCAGAACCATATAAAAAAAAATGCTTTTTCCCCCAAACAATTTCCCATAGGGATTTGAGACACTACTACAGCCCAAATTGCTGAACGGAATTACACCCAATTTGGCAGAAAGCAACTTCTTGGTCCAGAAAGATGTCTTTCCTAATTTGGTGTAAATCTGTTCAGTAGTTTTGGAGTTATTGCATAAAAGAAAATAAAAAAATATATATAAATATCTAAAGTCACAGCGGGTCTGCAGATCCGACAGGTCTTATCCTGAAATCTGATTGGCTGTCACCACTTCATCAAGGAAGTGGTGGTGGCAGCCATCTTGGGACTTGGACTCTGCCTGGTCCCAAGAAAAAAGGTGAAAGATGCAGAGTCTAGGTTTGTGGCATCGGCAAGAGGAATTACAAATGAGTTTGCTAAATACTATACAAAATTAAAAGCCAAGTGAGACGACACACCCCTCACACCAGGAAAATAAAAAAAAACACAATCCTACATAATCTCCCTCTACCTACATTTTTACCTGGAGATAGGGTGCCTTGGATTTATGGATAACAGTGCAAGAGATTGCAGGAGTCCTCAGAGATATGGCCAAGACGACATCCCCCTGGGACGCCCCCCGTTCTATGCTGGCCAAACTCCTACATTTGAAAGACAGGGATGCCATCTTCCAAGCGGCCAGAAGAGCGGTGCCCCTACGAACAGACGGCACCACCATCATGCTTTTTCCAGATTACACACGGTGCAGCGCCAACATGCCTCCTTTCTAGAAGTTAAAAAACAATTGTGTCACATGGGGGTATTATACTCTCTTCTGTACCCGCCACGCCTCAAAATAATGAGCGATGGAACAACCATTTTCTTCACAAACCTCCAGGAGGTGTGAGACTGGGCTGAGCGGCACTGGGCCGGCTGGTTCGATTTGGTCCTCCCCCACCCGATCTGCCTCCAAAGCTCGGTGCCGGGGCAAGGTCAATTTCAAACCCTCCGCCTGTTCGAGAACATCCACCTCATCTAATCCTGAACAGACCATAGCGGACTGCAGACGAGCTCTGCTGGCGGCAGCAGAGCTGGGCCCCTCACCGGATGCTGTTGATGACTACAAGGGACCACGCCTTTTCTCCTCAGATGAGGACTTAGAGCATTCTCAAGACTCCTGCAAAACCACGCAGTTCCCCCCTTGGTGACACCACAGATGGCGAACTCCTTAATATAGAACCTCCCTCTGGATGGTCACCCTACCCCTGCAGTTCTAAAAGGCTCACCAGTACTGACAATTTCCATCCCCACCCCAGGGACACTAGTTGTCCACGACACTCGCGGTCATGGGCAACAGTCTTAACAGCACTACTTCCCTCCTTGGGCACCCTCCCCCTGCAGAACACTAGAGTAGTTTGCCTCACTGTGTGGATGCATTACCAGTTGTGACAGGTCCCCCGCATTCAGTTCAGCTCATCCCCAAGTTTAGCTGACACCTCTTCACCCCACCATGCCAACGCAGCCGCCACCCTGCCTCAACGCCCCCCCAGTGCAGCTTACATAACACACAGCAACTGAATCCCAGCACACATATGTAGCTGATGCTAACCATCAGCAGCCCCCCCATTCCAGCTATACAGCATCACCCCGCACACCAACCTTCCCTTCAGGACATTCGATTCCTCACGTTAAATATTCGGGCATGCACATCACTAGAAAGCGCTACGCAATCTATTCCTACATCAAGCAGCAACAAGCGCAAATAATCTTATTGCAGGAAACACAAATAACACAGCAGGAACTTGGACGCCTGCGCAAGCGACGGCGAGGCCAAATTTATGCCACAACACACTCTGTCAATGCTAAAGGCACTTTGAAATGGGTCGTCCTGGTGTCCATTCCATGAGTTACACTCTATAATCGGCAAAGAAAGAAGGCCGCTATGTCCTCCTGGAGTGCTGCCTAGCCAGCCAACCCTTGCTTGTTGGTAGTGTATACGCCCCTAACACCAATCAAGGCCCTGGCTGCCGCTGGGTCTTACTTGCTAAATTAGTTACCGACTGATAAGGGAGGTATGGGAGCACCCTCTTTTGAGGCTTACTTTCTTGCAGCACAGCTTCAATGGCTCTCTGGATAGATGGTAAGCACTATCTGGGGGAACCACGGGTACCCTGGGCCGACCCCACTCCCAACACTGAGAAGACACCTCCTGGGGAAAACACAGCCGCTGCGCACATGGCCACTACAAGTAACAATAGCTTCCCTGTGCATGGCCCGGATACACAGATTGTCCCATGATGTCCCACTATACACCCCGCTGTTCCCACTTGTTGGGTTAACCCACAAATACCGATACCACACTGCTGGTGCATTACATGTATGGTCCCACAAAATGCTCAATACAGGAGACAGTCTCTTCCAAAATGGTCAATTGCATCCATTGGCACAGTTGGCGGAGGGGAACGACCTCCCCAATTGACAATTTCTTCTACACACCAGGTTGGTTCATGCATGTAGAGCACTCTGGGGGCTATCAGAGGGACAGCCTCCCGTTCATCCACTACTGCACTCCATCCTTTTGATGGGGAAGGTAGACACCTAATCACATGGCTCCACGCAGCTATTAGGTAACTCATGCATGCCCCACTAACTGCGCTCCGGCAGCAGTGGGAGGGGGATTTTGAGATGGCACTTCAGGATAAGTAAAGGCGCACAGCTCTACGGTTCCCCAAATTAATCTCACGTAACTTGTGTTTCAGGAACATACAGCTCTTTATACTATATAGGGCGTACCTCAACCCAGCACACATACATCGCTTGTTCCCTATCGCATCGCCGAATTGTTAGCGCTGCCCAAGCCAAAGGTTGGATTTCCTCCACATGTTCTAGTCCCTCCAAAATTATTGGTATTTCGAGCACTCCATCTTACGAGTGGTCACGGAACTCACAGATCTACATAAACAGGAAGCTAGTGCCCTAGGCATATTTCGACATGCCAAGCGACAGCAAATGTGAACCCGCTTTGCATTATTAGCACTTCTTCTGGGGAAGCGCATCCTAACGATGCACAGGCACTCTCCCTTGGCTCCCCTGATAGCCGCCTGACATGGTGCGGTGTGAAAATGGGGAGCAGCTGAAGAGGACACCCTCTGATATGAGGGAGTACGTTGTCTCTGTAAGCGACTTATCTCCCCCCAAGGGCCACTCTCCTGGCACAATTTCTTCAGATGACACCGCCTCCTACCACAATCTCCACCCCATAAAATTACCCCTCACCACTCTAATCCACACCATCCATGAATCCAATGGGAGACGCACTGCACGATAATTACCCGTGCGCCTGTATAATACATCAGTCTGACTGCGCACCACCTAAGCTGTGCCCTCCTTCCCTCCCTATACTACACAGCTGCTCCCACCCCATTGTCCACCAACCCCCAAATTCACCCTAGTTTCCCTTCACTCTGTCTGTTGATCTACTAGGTTACATGCTGCTATCGTTAAACATAGTGCCCCACTGGGATCCTGAACATTTCCTCTACAGCCCACCATTCTCCACACTTAGAAAACAAATCATTGTCTATGTTCTTCATCAAAATCACAGAGTTATCCATGTAATTTGTATTTTATCTCTGACCCCCTTGTTTGTAATCTTTACCAGAAAACTTAATAAAAATTATTTATTTAAAAAAAAAAAAAAAATATATATATATATATATATATATATATATATATTGTATAAACAAAGATGTGGCAGTGCACTCCATCAAGATGTCCAAAGTCCCGAACTCGAAAAAGACCTCAGGGTCGAAACGCGTCGTTTGTTTGTTTGCAGTCTTGAAATGAAATAAAAGAAGGACTTTGGACATCTTGATGGAGTGCACTGCCACATCTTTGTTTATACAATTAATTCAAGGGCTCGGCTTGCCCTGGGCAATTGCACCGGTAATATTGAGCGCGGCGCCACGTGAATTAGCCGCATTGTTTTGGATATATATATATATCCCAGAGATATAGATATGCACATGGGGAAAAAACCAGGCCCAAAAGGATTCTCATCAAAGTTCTTGAAATGGTATGCCTCCAGGCTAATCCCACAGAGGCAATGTTTGAGAAGAACTGCCAATCTAGGGCTTTGTTCCAGGATATGAGAGTCACAGTAGATGTGATTCACAAAAAGGGGAAGTCGCTGGCAGATTGCGCATTTGCAGGCCCATCTCACAGATCAACACTGCAAAAAAAATTAGCAAAGGTATTGGCTAACTGATTGTGGTAGTGGTGGCGGGGGGTGATCAGATCCCAGGTGCACTGGGATCTGTTTGGATTTATTTCCGTCAAGGGAACAAGACACTGTATCAGGTGGTTACAGGTGGTGTTGGTCTATAAGGAACAGTCCACAGACACAAAGATGCTCTTCTCGATCGACGAAGGGTTATCCTCTTTCCCTCCTTCTATTTGCCTGAGTGATGGACCCCCTGCCACCTATATGAGTGAGGACAATGCTCAGCTATGGGGTTTATGTGGAACCAGGGACCAAGAGGATCATATAGCATTATACACTAATGCTGTCTGCTATATCTGCAACTGCCCGAAATGTTGATCATGCGCTTAATGCACATGTTCAAGGTTTAAGGAGTGGAAGCGGGTCCAAGAGGGAGTTGGTAGAAATCCCTACTAATACTATTGACAGATACCGATGACCCAAAAACAAAAAAAGGGGCCGTGCTGTGAAGCATGGGCTAACCCTCCTCTGACACAGAACTTTACACAAACAATAGGGCCCAACATGGTTGGTGGTTTAAATGTGCTTGACATATGTATGCTAAATGCACCACTTACATCAGCATTATGCAATAGATGTGGATTGCGGTAGTATAATTGGTCCTGATGACAGCTATGAGCATTTGCACGCAACAGAACAAGAAGGAACTCTATGATGAAGCATGCCACAGTGGGGTACCTCTGGTGGGTGAGAGTTTTTTTAAAGCAAAAGGATTCTTTTCTCCTTAGGTCAGCAGGAGGGTTCTTAGATTGATCCAATGGAGATACGCTCTGTAGTTTGTATAACGATACTGATGACCTACAGGCACAAATACGTAAATACTCAATACGAATTGCCTTTCAATATTTGGGTATATACATTTCACTAGACCAAAAGAGATGTTGGGAAATGAACATAACCTCCAATATTGCCAGACTGAAAGAGCAATTCCAAAGATGGAGGAATTTGGCAATCTCAGTGATGGGCAGGAACCCCTCTCTCAATTGTATGGTTATAGGGAGTCAAGGACTTTGCCTGCAGTCACTAAGATTCCCGTTGACTACTGGATTAAGGCCTTGAAGATATGAAATGGCATGACAGGGCGGAGAGATTGTTTATGGCATGGCATATGGCTCCCAGTGTGCCCTTGTTGACCATTCTTTACGGTTGAGACACCATCAGAATATCCAAGGTGGGAGATAGTTGGGAAACTTTATGTATTAAAACATTCAGGGGGTTATTACAACTTTGGAGGAGGTGTTAATCCGTCCCAAAAGTGACGGATATACCACCAGCCCTATTACGAGTCCATTATATCCTATGGAACTCGTAATACGGCTGGTGGCATATTCGTCACTTTACCGTCACTTGTGGGACGGATTAACACCTCCTCCAAAGTTGTAATAACCCCCTCAGTCAACTACGGGATTAATCTGGGTTACACAATCACAATTCTTTAAGTAACAGCGGATTTGTCATGCCCTGGAAACTTCCAAAATACACCTTCAATCCACTCAAGTCAAAGCTTGTCCTTAAGCAGACAAGCAGATGAGGAAAAAAAATGATATTCTTGCATGTACGCTTTGCCATGAGATCTCAGGTGCTGGTGCTTTGTTTATTAAATGATGTTTCTTTCTGTTATCTTATAATTAGCTTAAAAAGCAAATTAACTTTGAAAACTTGAAACTAAAAAGCAAATAAAAAAATATATAAAAAACAGATTCTGCTGATCCAAAGCTAGGTAGAGTTTGATGCTGTGGCAACTTGCTGAGCCGTGATTTTGTGTAGTAGTAACATGTGATGAATAAGATTAATTATAACATAAACACTTTAAGGTACTTTGTTAGATATGGGTAGGGTAGGGCGCATACTTAATCTGGTGACTGCCTTTCCACTCGGCACCCAAAAATGTTTAGTTTCAGATGCCGATTACTGCACTTTTAGAAGTATAGTCTCTTTTAGTATCTAATCTTAGCATGTTTCCAACTCATTGAATACTAAAGGTAGTATGACGACGAGATGTGTGAGGAAGTAAGTTGTTAACACCATCAGACAGTAAATCTTCAGCTTCTAATTTATCAGAAGGAAAAGGACCGACAAGGGTGGACATCCATCAGTGTTTTTGCGTTGAAATAACTTCTACTCACTTCCTCCCCTGAAACTAGTCACCACTACCCAAAATACGTAGGATGCTTGCCCGTTGTTGCTGGGACAGTCGCCAAGCAATAGAAACAAAAGAAAGAAAAGCCAAAGCTATATATACACACACACACACGGGTACCTTGTAAGAATCTCTGGATAGCTCTGATAAATATAATACTCTAGTCCATCAGTTGGAAAGAGGACAATAAACACTCTAAATTAATAAAATGGTAATTCTTTAAATGTATTTCTTATCTCTAAAGTATACATTTATACATTTCAATGGCAATGTCTAGCGAATCATGACAAAAGTGTGTGTTTGAATATATTTGAATTCAGTTATTTGTACAGCACAAGCAGCTGGCGTGCACTCAGCCTGACAGTATTCGGCCAGTACACAAGGGACTTTAAGAGAGGGCCACATGTTGCAGGTTAAGGAGATCAGAAATGGTGGGACAAGAAGGGGGCATTCACATTGATAACAGCACAGAACCATGGATCTAGAAGTATGCAGATTAATTGCCCCCTAGGCACGGATAACAGGAGTTATTACCAAACTTGATGCTGCACATTTCAACCTTGGATAGTTTCAAGGCTGAGATCCCGAGCCCAGACTAACCATAGATTTTAAAAATGCACAACGGTCTTTGTATTGTAAGTATTAGCAGGCTGGGCTGTGTCTCCATCCTGAGTGGAGATTAGTTATTAGTAAAATTGTGCTTATGTCTATTAACCCATCAGGACAAGAGGACTACAATATTTGTCAAGGCCCAGACCTAACAGCAGACTTCAATTTGGGGTACCAGCTGCTACCCTTGACCTTCCCTAATATGATATCGTCGGCACTTGCAAGCTACGTCTGGTGAATGGGGTCATAAAGATTACAGTGGGCTGGAAAATAAGGTGGCTAGACCTGGAAAAACAAAACTGGGACATTCCTCAAACATAGGGTTAGGACTGCAGTTTTGCACCAATCCGACATCAGTCATTCAATCAATTAAATTAACACCATTTACTGTCTTCATTGTTAACTCCGAATATACCTTCAGTGGGAAGTAGGAGACAGCAGCGCTGAGGCACACATTAGCCCTGGGGTCAGAGGTCAGATCTGTAATCTCTTTGCGAGAGTGTGAGTTTGTGGTGTGGGTGTGATGTCACTTTAGCTACCCCATGAATTTTGGTGAATTATGATTCAAAAATCTAGTGAATAATCTGCGTTGTCTGTGGTAACGGAACACCCTCTCCTCCTTGGGATAACGTACCCTGGTATCCCTCAAGTGTTGTGGCATATCAGGTGTGTTTGTAAGTTTCCTGATTCAGTATGTTCTACTGTTTTGTCGCTCAGTCACAACAGAATGCAACGCAGTCTTACAAACATCCAAGCACCCATCTTAGTTAAAAAAAAAAAAGATGTTTACAAAATTCATTTTTACAAACATAATTAGTATCACTAAAAGCGTGCAATCAATTAAAAAAAAAAAAGCTTTATGTGGAAGCAGCATTGGTCCCATGTGTCAAGCATTCACCAACATAGATCCAAATTCCTTTCACAAAGAAAAAAATACCTTTGAAGGTTTATAGCCAAACAGCATTACCACAGCGACTTTAAGATCTTCTCTGCTTAAAAAGCCCTTCTTATCTTCATCACAAATATGAAATACCTAAGAAGCAAGAACATTTATTACAGTTATTGATGTATTCGTTAGGAAATGTGCACAGACCAGACATGCCTTAACGTGTGTGTAGTCAAGTCATAAATCATTTTTATGACAAACATTCAGACTTTAACTTCTAGAGAACTATAGCTACGTGCTAGGTGTTCTTGGTGGCACGGGTGGAAAGCAGGCAGAGGACGTTTTTCAGTATAAGAAGAAGTGTGGCAGACTTTATGGGCAAAGATTCAACCACTGATCTCCATTGATACCTTTACTTCTCCACGATAGGATGGATTTGTATGCACCCCATCACGTTCCTCTACTTCAGTTACCTTCTCCCAGCTAACACACCCACTTCAGCATTGCTCATCCTAGTGCTTAGGGTGAGGCACAAAGGTTTCAATAATGGCTCTCAACCTTTTCTCAACGTTCGATTGTTTCAAGGCTGAGATTGCGTGCCCAGATTGGAATCAAAGAAGATTTTCATAATGCACTTTGCATTAGACGTATTAGCAGATTGAGCTATCAATCCAACCTAATTTGATATTAGTTATTAGTAAAGCTGTGCTTATGTTTATTTACAAATCACGATAATAAACCTACAAAATTTGCCAAGGACCAGGCCTAACAACGGACTTCAATTTGGGGTAAAAGCTGCTACCCTTACACACACCATTTTGATATCTTTGGCACCTGCATTGTTACCTCTGGTCTAAGGAGGTCATAAAGAGTACAGCAGGCTCTAAGATAAGGTGACCAAACTTAGAAAAACAAAACTTGGACATTCCTCAAACATAGAGGTAAGAATACAATTCTCCAGCAACCACAGAGCACTCAATTCTCTCTGAAAACCGAGACGTGCTAAACGTACTGAAAATTACCCAGGGTGGTGTCCCGGCATCAGTCAATCAGTCAATGAACACCGTTTACTGCTTGCATTTTAACTCCAGTTTCTTCCTATATACCTTTCAGTGGGAAGTAGAAGACTGCTGAGGCATACATTAGCCCTGGGGTCAGAGGTCAAGTCTGTAATCTCTTTGAGAGAGAATGAGTTTGTGGTATGGTTGGTGTGTGTGATGTCACTTTAGACCCCTCTGGCATTTTGGTGAATTAAAGATTCATAAGTTTGGACCAAACAAATTTAGCTAGCTTTTGGTTCAGGCAACATGTTGGTCTTTAGCATCCGGGATAACCAGATTTTCATGTTTCCAGTCCAGGGTATTATGCAGAATTTACTGGAAATTTGCTCAGATCAGGTAAAGAAAGAATACAACACCCAGAACGATGGATTCGTTATTTAGATCTTGGACCACCACATTTCAAATTCTCAATGCTACGGCTTGATATTTTCACGTGTTCCAACCTCTTTTGTTTTTCAGAAAAGAACTTCCAAAGCGGAGTCTAATTAAAAGAACAAGCATTGGCAAAGCCTATAGGTCTCATCTATACAAGAGCTATTGGCTTTGCCAATGTGTTCTAGCCATGTTGTACACCAGTGTGGATGCTGTACAGCATGGCTAATAGTTAGAAGTTTAAAGGACAGTGACATGGAGTGGAGAGTAGTAAATTGGAGTAGAGTGGGTATCATGGAGTGGCATGGATGCAGTAAAGTGTCATAGAGTTGAACGGTGTAAAGTGGAGTAGAGTTAAGTGGCATGGAGTGTTGTGGAGTAGCATAGACGTGTTGCATAGAGTAGAGAGGCATAAAACAGAGTAGATTATCAAAGAATGGAGTGACAGAGTGGAGTTGTGTAGAAAAGCGAAATGGCTTACTGGAGTTGAGTGTTGTACAGTAGACTGGTGTAGAGTGGAGTGGCATCGACAGGAGTGGCGTATAATAGAGTAGTGTAGAGTAGATTGGTGTAGAGGGGTCCTGGCCTATAAGAGTGGGGTAGAATGGAGTGGGGTAGACTAGAGTGGCACAGTGTACAGTGGAGTGGAATAAAGTGGCATAAAGGGAGTTGCGTAGAGTGTCAGAGTGGAGTAGTGTTGTAGAGTGGAGTTGAGTGTCATAATGGAATGGAGTTTATTGGAGTAGAGCAGTGGTTCCCAACCTGTGGGCCAGGGACCCCTGGGGGTCCGCAGCAGCTTAAAAAATGTAATAATATTAGGTCCCAGCTATCAGTAATGACTCCTTGGGGGTCCCCGTGTTCCAATAATGATTCAGTGGGGGTCCCCGGGCTCCAGTATTGATAAAATGGGGGCCCACAGAAGTCAAAAGGTTGGGAACCACTGGAGTAGAGCATTATAGCATGGAGCATTGTAGAGTGTTGTAGAGTGGCTTGGAGTGAAGTGGCATAAAGTACAGTAGTGCAGATTAGATTGGAATAGAGTGCATTGGTTTTGAATAAAGTGGTGTAGAGTGAATTGACGTATAGTGCAGTGAGTACAGTGGCACAGAGTGACTGCAGTGGCATAGAGTGCAATAGCATAGATTGTTTCAGAGTAGAGTGAAGTGGGGTGGAGTGGTTCTTGTAGAGTGGAATGCTTGCAGGGTAGAGTGGCATAGAGTGCAGAGGTGTAGAGTGCAGTAGTGCAGAATAGATTAGAGTGGCATGGAGTGATGCAGAGTGTAGTGGCGTAGAGTGCAGCAGAGTGGCGTAAAGTTGAGGGGTGCAGAGTAGAGGGCAGTGGCATAGAGTAGATTGCTGCAGAGAGTAGTGGCAGAGTACAGTGATGCAGAGTAGAATGCAGTGATGTAGAGCATAATGGTTTAGAGTGCAGTAGTACAGAATAGTGTGTTGATTTCAGTGGCTGAGAGTGCACCCTTGCAGAGTAGTGTTTTAGAGTGCAGTGGCGCAGAGTATAGTGGCTCAGTGTAGAGTGGTGTAGAGTACAGTGGTGCAGAGAAGAACAGAGTGGCGTAGAGTGCAGTGACAGTGCAATGGTGTGAAGTGGTGGAACTTGCAGTGGCAGAGTACAGTGGTGTTGAGTTCAGTGGTCGAGGGTGAAGTCTTGCAGAGTGGAGAGGCACTTAAGAGTGGAGTAGAGTACATTGGTTTTGAGTAAAGTGGTGTTGAGGGCATTGGTGTATAGTGCAGTGGTTTAGACTAGAGTGGCGTAGAGGTCAGTGGCAGTGTAGAGTTGTACAGAGTAGAGTGGCACAGCATAGAGTGCAGAGGTGCAGAGTGGAGTAGTGCGTCAGAGTGAGGTGGCATAGAGTTGATTGTTTCAGAATAGAGTGAAGTGGCATAGAGGAGTAGTGCAGGGTAGAAGCACACAGTACTTGCCTAAAGTGGTGCACAGCAGAGTTGGGCGTCTTAATGTGGAGTAGAGTGAGACAGTGCACCGTGGCGTAGATCAAATTGTTTCAGAGTGGAATGAAGAGGCATAGACTGGAGTGTGGCAGGGGAGAGAGGAGCGGGGCAGGATAGAGTGTAACGGCACACAGTAGTGGCACAGAGTGCAGTGTTGCAGGGTAGAGTGTCATGCAGTAGATTGTGTAGAGTGGAGTGGTCTAGTCTGGACTGGTATACAGTGCAGTGATGAAGAGTGCAGTGGTGCACAGCACAGTGGGGTAGACAGCACTTGCATAGGGTAGAGGTGGTGCTGAGTAGAGAGACAGAGTCAAGTGGCCTAGAGTGTCGCACCAGACACCAACAGTGCTAAAGCTGGCCCTCGTTGATAGGCAGTTGTTGATATAGTGGAGCATGATAACCTATTTCATTGTTGATAACACACACATCCACCAAATAGTATAAAAACTATGCTTTGACATGGGAAGGAGGTTTAAGGCTGAAGTGTAAATAATACAGTTGTTTCCAGGCTCCTGTCTTTAGTTTTTTTGAAAGCAGTGACCTGTGTTGTCTAGGTTTTATGGCACAGTGCTACTGTATGTGTTGCACATACAAAGGGTATTGCTCATTAAGTGTATTTGTAGAGGTTCACCTTTTCGCTTGCCAATGTGCATTTTTTATTAAAAGGGTTTAGTACGCTGACTGTAAACAGAAGCTATTAGTGCACATTTGAGGCCACATGAGAGTTGAAACGGGAATCAAGAGGGCAACCTTGCAAATCTCACGTGAGGCATGGTCCAAATTGTTATACAGAGAAATGCATTTCTCTAAATGCAAAGTTGTTAAGAAGTATCCAGGAGATTCAAGGGATAGCCTTTGAGACTGTGTCCATCTTCCAATGCAAGATTTCCACAAAGGCCTTTATTGACTAAGTTAATTACATCTCGAATCCTCCGACGGACTTCTGAATAAAGCAAGACGAAACCCTGTTCCTTAAAATGATACTAGGGTCACGTATTTCTTCTCCATGATATACTCTATGCCTTTCTACAAGGCTTTACTCTTCAATGGATTGACTAGCCATGGATGGTACATACTGTAGAATTGGGAGGCACTGGAGCAGACTTGATGTAGCAAAAGTTATGAATGAAGTCTAGCACAAATTGCTCTGGGAAGAACACTTTCCATTGGTTCCTGAAGTGATGAATTCTGCCTGCTAATAAATATAGCAGCATAGTCAGGAACAGTGAATGTTGGGTTGAAGGGTGCCAAAACTGACTGCCATTTCTACACTGTATCTGCAAACACCAACAGGAGCTTGGGAAGAAGGCCTCGTTTGCTATCATCGCACGTAACTTTTCAGAATTAGCATCATTGAATTCTCTTGTGAACTGACATATTTTCTTTCTTAAAGGATGTGTATAGCAATTCTTCCAATGGTAATTCAAACAGCCTATAACCCAGGAAACAGTGATTTTCTTCTTCTTCGCTACCACTACTGTGCCGTCCGGCTACTAACGAGGCACCCATGATAGAGAATCAAGGCACAAATATCTTAAATAAAGGCATCTAACAG
The DNA here is from genome assembly GCF_031143425.1 of Pleurodeles waltl. Taxonomy (NCBI): domain Eukaryota; kingdom Metazoa; phylum Chordata; class Amphibia; order Caudata; family Salamandridae; genus Pleurodeles; species Pleurodeles waltl. Next base: position 871,719,498 of record NC_090448.1, read on the forward strand.
ATGTTGGGCCTGAAGTTGCAAGTGAAGCAGCAGTTCTCCACGTCCTACCTGACCAGCATGAACAAGGACAGTGCCAGAAAATACCTTGCAAATAAGTGTGCTGCACAGTGTGCATAGATTATTGCAGGCAGGGATGGTTTCAGGTTTGTGTATGATTTATATAGGTATCAATCCATTGTTTGACCATTGGGCTACTGACGGTTGCATCCTTGTCCTTACCTCTAAGTGACCCATTGGGGGGGGAGGGGGGCGATATTCATACAATGTGGTGCATGTGCTCACTGGAGCAGAATTAGACCTTTTATTGGACTAAATGTATTAGAAATCTAGGGATCTCTCTAAAACCCACGGTTCATGCATATTTAGTCTTTCAACTTTTTAAACAGATGCAGCCTTTTAGTCGTGGGTGGTATGAAGCATGAGAAAAAACCCTCCAAACTCTTCTTCAAGTTGCCTAGAACAATTGAGAAACCCTCTTTAGCAAATGATATTCCTTAATGGATCAGGTAACATAGGCTATTCATCCACCATATCATAATCTAGGAAGGACATGATGAAAGATAATGGGGATGACCATGAAGTCGTTAGGGGTTTCTACAGCAGCTCAGCCACAGCTTTGGTCATTTCACATAATACTGCCTCTGATACTGGAAGGATGCCTACCTCAGAGGAAGCACTGTGTCATGATGCCAGCCTCTGGACATCTTCGTAATCTGAAGAAGGATACCTAGGATTTTAAACCTGGGGTAGGATTCTTCATGATTTATGAAGAGTCCTACCCCAGATATGGTTCTTTTTCAACAACATATTCACAGGATCCCTTCCCACAGAGGTCCAATGAATTAACTTGCCTCCATCAGTCATTACTGGCACTTCTCATTTCAAAGGCATACTCTGATTCAAATGTGAGTCATCGATTAATCCTCTGCAATGTTCGCCAAGTAAAGTATGACTGGCTGCAGACATCCTTCAACGGGTATGGCAGCATCATGGCTGTGACAGGTCTTGTTTTGAATTAAAATAAACAGTCCACCTCGCTATCAGTGATACAGTACTAAACTATTATGTCAAAGAGGAACAATACCCACCAGGATATTGGACCGTCGTGCACTTAGTGTGGCATGCTTAATCGTCTGATACTCCCAAATACCAATGGGGAGCATCACAGGTACTGAGTACTAGACTATCTGACTGGAGGTCTTCGATGGTTCAAGAAGAGCAGCTGACCAGGAAGTTAAGCAAAATAATTGTAAAATAAGAGCCACCTCTCTCCCCAGATTTTAGTTTACTCCATTGTAATTTTTGTTCTAATCGTCCAGGCTCTCAACCACGAGGGACTTCCTTTCTTGTTTTCTTAGACTGGATGGTAAGCAAAGTTTACTAAAGTACAGGCTCCAGGCCAAGTGTACCACCCACCTTTAACGCAATACGTAGAAGTGATCCGACATCCTCTTATTCATAAAGAGAACGTGTTGGGATTAAACATTGACAATACAAACATTGTATGTCAAGTTAATTTGTCTATAGGCGCATGTTATATGGAAGTGATGAACTAGTCCTGGTGATAGCGCCATAATGAGATCAACCGTGCAACAGGTCGACTACATGCATAACCCAGGCCCGAGATACGGCCATAATCATTTTTTTATTTTAATTATAAGAGTGAAGGGGCGTTAATAGTACAAAAACATAACCCACTCCGTATACTGTTTTAATACTCGATGGTTTCATTCATTCAGGATATTTTTCCACTAAAACCTCATTATTCCGACTAATAAACATAGCAGTGAGAGTCCAGTACTCAATAAGATGCCTCCCAGTGCTAAATGGAGAACATAGTGATGAAGCATGCCACACTAGGCCAGGGAGGAACCGTTATCCTGGTGGATACTGTTTTACCTGGATATAATGTCTGCGTCTTAACATTGAAAAATGAGGTGGACCGTACTGTGTTGCACGTACATATTGTAGTTTAGAGTGGATTTACAGTTGACCTCTCTTTAAGAAGTGATTCTTTTCACCCTCTCCTCTCTAGACGGGCTCGGAAAGCACCCAAAGAGATGAATCCTACCCAAGACACCAAAGATGTTAATGCCTTGTATGATTAGGAAAACAAACTACAGCCTGCGATACTACAACTGCTGAGCCAATGGTAGATGTACCGACACCACTAGAACGGGCGTTACAAAATAAAGAAAAAACACTGTCCACAAAAATTCAGTATATGACACTAAGGAAACTGCATGCGTAGGTGGGAACCTACGAAGCAACTGATGTAGATGGGGCACAGTGGATTGATGGGGGTGAGGTACAGCTGGTTAGAAGGAAGTACATTTCTGGAGGAAACACACATTTGAAGATGTTAAAACATTGATTTTCAGATACACAAAGCTGTTTATGACTCATAAAATTAACATTGGTTTTTAGACAGCTGTGACGCATATAATTTGGGAACATTTTTGTGAAAATAATACACATTTTGTGCTACTTACAATGGGAAGCATTACATGGAAATCCGATGATAATCGGATTAGTAAGTGAAAAAGTAAAGACACCTTAAAAAAATGTAATATCAGTCCCATTATTTAAATCAAAGCGACAGCGTGTTCTGGCGAAGTTTTAAGCGTCGAGCTTTAAAACATAATTAAGATTAAAATTATGGTGAATTCTAATTACATGAAAACTACACTGCAATATTTGCCTTACAATATTAAGTGTACTTTAGATGGAGCTTCATAAAACGGTTAAACGAGTACAATGAAATGAGATTCCGATGAAAAGCGTTCTCTTAAAATCACATAAATGCTCTGTTGGGGAGGTGAACGCACCTCAAACTAAAGGACACAGAACAATACAAGCATTTGCAATATAACAGGTCTCGCTAGAGTTAGAGATATTGGCGTTGTAAATACATAATTGGACTTTTCTTGCCACATAAATTGGTCAATCTTGATGCATAATTTGATCCTCTCTGCCACATAATTCCAGTGGTCCTGCATATAAATTAAGCACTTCCACTTACCTTCCTCCTCTATCTGGAACAAAAAATGAAATAAATATTGGCATTATTCGTTATTTTTTTTATATTATAATTTTGAGGTCCCCCCCCCCCCCCCCCCAATGTAATGTGGCACCCAGAGATAACACCACTATAAAAAATAACATTTGTAAGAAGCATGGTCATGTAACCTTATAGGCAGTCACTAGAGAGCATAACCACATGAAAACAGAATGGCAGAATGTAATGAGGCGTAACCATATATTAAGCCCCTTGAGAGCTTAGTCCATTACACATTATCAGGCCAAGCAGACTTACTAGCATGCCTTCTAGAATAATATTACAAACTAAGCCCTTAAAACACAAACTATTCCCAGCTGTAAAACAAAAGTTCCAGCCATGAGAGAACTTAAAAAGACATTGACTGGTAGGAGGGGCTATTATTTTGTTGCCCTCCCAACCTAGTGCGGGGACCCAGAGATGACCTACACAAAAAGAGCACGTTGTGCTTAACGTTTTGATGGTGGTCCCATTGTCCAAGGACCACCACACAGCGAGTTATGGGCAAAAATGTTTTGTGAAAGGAATGCCCAGCAAAGCATTATGTGCAGGTTTCCGATGGAAGCGAATATTGTAGTATCTTAATTGTAATGCTCAGAACAGCCTCTAGAGAACACCATAATAAAATTAGCATTTGTAAAAAAACATAGCCTATAGATGGAATACTAACATGAAAACAGAATGACAAAAAGTAATGCAGTGTAACCATACACGTAACCATAGAGGGATAACCATAGAGGGTGCAGTGCCATACACATTTTCAGTCCTAGCAGGCCTATTGCAATATTATTACAAACAAGGCCCTTAAAACACAAACTACTCCCAGCTGTAGAACAAAAGGGCCAGCCATGAGAGAACTTAAAAGGACATGGAATGGTAGGAGGGGCTATTATTTTGTTCCCCCCCCCCCCCACCCATCTAGTGTGAGGACCCAGAGATGGCTTAGACCAAAAGAGTGCATCCTGCTGAACGGTTTGGTGGTGGACCCAGTAGGACCACCACTGGCTGGGTTATGGTCCAAAATGTTTTGAAAAGGAAATGTCCCGCAAAGCATTATGGGGCGAGTATCCCTAATGCAGTGAGAATTGTAGATCTGCTCTACTGCTGTGCTGGGAGAGCCACTTTGAGTGTTCACAGCACTTTTGATTGGGCAGACGCTTTGTTTGCTGTCCGCAGGGCAACGTGGTGTAAACCGATACAAGTAAATATGGCGTCCAATAGATTGCAGTGTGTGCACGAAATGTGGATAATGTTTGCATTTGTGCTAGTTTGGCTTAGTTTCTGTATTGCACTCTAATTGAAAGAAAAGCTGTACTGATTATTTCCGATTCCTAAACCCAATTTGTGCTTTTAACTAGTGTTGTAGTAACAAATATTAAACGCACACGCGGAGACAATCAGAGGATTGAACATCATTTTAGCCAATAACACTTTGGAGTGCTGGGGCATTTAAAGCAATGCAGTGTTTATAAGAAACTACGACAACAACGTGGTGTTGGAAAGAAGAAAAACTGAGAGGCTGAATGTGACACACGTCGCGGGTTAAAGTGATATCTGCTTTGTGAGAGTGCTACCTTCAAATAATTGCGGCTCCAGAAAATGCACATGGGCGGTTTATCTTGTGACGTACAAATAACGGTTCCCCACCCTGTCCATTGTTGTTCAAAGCATGTGAACAAAGCTTTTTGGCTGACGGAGAGGCGCGTCCTTGTGTAAATAAGTCGCACTGAATAGCGTCTCTTTGGGTATTGTATGGGGTGCATGAAATAGGTAAAGATCAGTTTTCTTTTCTTGGTGCTCCCACAGATGGATGAATTTATTGCAGTTCTATCTTAAGCGAATTGCACAGGCTTGGGAGGAAATCACCAGGGGACCCCAGTCTACTAGGCAAAAATTAAAAAGTAGTGCGCCACACTAAGGTATATGGCCGATGGTGTAATAATCCATGAAACAGGGCCAAACTCCAAGACGGTAACAAAGCAGCCTCACAGCGGGACAAACGTAAAGGATTTACCTACGAAATCAAGGGAATTTTGAAAGGCAGGCCAAGGAACGAATGAAAATGATGGGTGTGAGATGGGCATGGTGAAAGTCCACAGATGTAGATTTCAACATGTCGAGAGACAGCAATTGCACGCTACCCAGGCGCAACCCAAAATTAACTGAGTGTGCAATGTTCCTTGTAAATTACACAGTTTAAAAATGTTTTCGAGTGCTCTCCATCCTCTCCTCGTCGGTCACTGCCAATGCTACTTGCAGCTGTTACCAGAACACACACAGTGAACTATCGTCGTTGTCCAAGGTGGCCAGCGATCTCTTCTTATGTCTCCCTTTTCCTTTACCATAATCTGCATGTTAACTGTTGCAGTCTATGCCTGCTTGGTGCCTGCAGTTGCAAGGAAACCCATGCCAAACGACTCACTTTCTGCAAATCGACACTTCTACCAGGAAAAACGCCTTGCGTTATGGGAATTTTAGTTCTACTTCCTGGTTATAGGCAGTGCTTTAAATGGGCCGGTACCGTCTGGTACTGAGTACCGGCACTTTTTTATTTTGAGAGGGAGAGTACCGGCACATCTCAAGAAAAATGTAATACTTTTAATTGGAGAGTGCCGGCACTTCTCGGAAGCAAGCAGGTACTCTGGCACAGAGTACCTGCACTTTACTTTTTCCATTTCAAGCACTGGTTATGGGTTAGGACTGGATGCTTCTGGGTCGTGCACGTTTTTCGGCAGCTTGTCATGACATACATTTCTTAGGGTCAGGCTCATCTCCCCAATCGGTTAGTATGCTACATTTTCAACATCCCTTGACCCCTTGCCATACTTGTAACAGTGACTCTACGTGATTCCTGTTGAATGCACTTTCTAATGCCTGCTTGAACCCAATCCCTATTGTTGCTGATAAGTGCCCGAATTATCTTCCTGCGTAATTTTGCTTTCCCTGCAAGTGAGGTCATAAAAACATAGTCTAGAAGAAGCTCCACTACACCTCCCGCCCCTTCCGCGCCCCGAGCAGGAACCGTTCAAACGCACGCGGATAAGTTTACCACCCTCCTCCCAACATTTTTTGCAACATGGCTTATACTCAGATTCGTAAGCACGTATTCACTGAGTTTGTCAGTCGATACCATAAAGTCTCTTTCGAGCCTTCTGTCGGTACACACCTCAACAAGCCTGTTTGTGTCTGTTCCCACACGCCTACGATCAGACTGGTAGGATCTAGTATGTGCGCTCAACATGTTCTATGTCGCAGATAACTCGGTAGTCCAGGACCGAAGGTACAAGAAAAGCACAGCAACCGCCTATGGTGTTTAACTTCCGCGGGGCAACAGCAAACACCCTAACGATTGGCTGTTTCAATTGCATCACCGTACGTTCAATTTTACTGCACAGCGATTGGCAGACTGCTTAAGCATGTGACAAAGTAAGCCGCGCGCTAAGTGAAACAAAAGCAGGACCAAAGACCAACAGCCCCCTTAGGGACGACGGACATATTACATTGGGATCGTTTCACTTCTGTAAAACAGTGAAGGGTTTCCTATAGTTTAGTCACGCAGTGGTCTTCAAACTTTTTTATGCCGCGCCCTCCCAGTTAAAAAATAAAAATCTTTGCCCCCCCTCAGAATTTTTCACAATTAGTTTAGAAAGATGTCAATGTTTAAATATGTCAACACCTATTTAAACATTGCAGTTAGGTATTGTTACCTTTTTAGAACTGCAATAACATGCTTCTGCTTAAAACAAAGGCATGTTATCTGTATAATATTTCTTCTGGCCAGAGTTTGGCACCCCCCTCCCCCCCCCCCCCCCATCACTTGAGGCCCCCCTAGGGGGCCCGCCCCCCAGTTTGAAGACCTCTGTGTTGTGGCAGATTTACTAGTATGATGATTTAAGAGGGGGAAGAAAGGGGGATGGGGAGTCGGCCTAAGAAGCGTAAAAAACATCGCTCAGCGCTGGTTGGACTGGCCCCACCTAAAGCCCTGACCACAAAGAACATTATTTATGGCACTTATTAAAATGCAATGTCCGACATAGGTTTGTTTATGGTAAATATGCTTACAGACGGTTCATAAGTAAATCCCAGGTTGTCCCATTTTATAATTAATGTGAGTACCTCATAAAGAATAGTTCTTCCCACAAATATTCAGATGGAACAAGTTTCACAGTTCTATTCTGGAGTATACATTTACCAGATTACACATTTCTCTATTCCTGGAAGTTAGCTTAAGTGCCTTGTGAATTTTGAGAGTTGTGGTCCTGGTAAGTAGATCCAAATAAAACAGTTAAGTGGAAACAATGATTTGTATGACAAAAGCGCAGTACAGGCTAATTGCATTCTTGGTGACATGGAGTCAACTGCCAGCCTCACATTACCACAATAGGTTGTCTAGTCCAGGATCATTCATAGCTGCCGTGTTTCCTAGGTCCTTGTGTGATGTGCTGGTACAGTCCAGATTTTTTTCCTTTGAATTCTGGGACTTGTAGTCCTGTTTTTATAATGGAATAAACAAGACTCAAGTCCCAGAATTCAAAGAAAAAACCTGGACTGCAGCAGTGCATCACCCAAGGGCCTTGGAAACTTGGCAGGGCTGATCATTCTGGTACTTGCTGTAATTTGTATCCCATAGTAAACTCAGGACTATAAGTACAAGAATAAAAATTAAAACCTAGACTGGAAATGTACTTAGGGGTGGACCTGATAATACCCAAGAGCTCTCAGGCGATTGCTTTTTAATAGAAACGTCTTTGGAGTATGGAAGGGATTAGTAGAAGACTAGTTGAGCCTTTTCTGATGTGTGCGGACCTTTATTATACAATCAAATTAACAATGGAAATAAGGCAATTCAAACGAAACTTCTTGATGCTACCATGAACATTCAGGACAGAGAACTGGAAACTGATTTATTTGTAAACAAAAAAAGATTGGGAGAAATAGTTTACTGTTATCCACACATTTTCATCTTAAGTCAATTGTTAGTATATTACCTTTTAAAGGTAACGTTCACCTTTTGATGTCTCAAAGGGTAACCTCTAATGCTGCACAATTCAGGCTGACAGTGGGTGGTAATTATTTGAAATCTGAAAGGAAGAAGTACCCAACATCGTATTTGCACGAGGCATCTTTCAAAATTTATAAAGACTGCTGTCAAAAAACATTGACATTGTCCACAAAGAAAGCTATGAAGGATCGGGCAAAATTCATAATACAGTTCGCTGCCAAATCACATCAGTTTTTCAGATAATAATGTGGAACTTCAAAATATTTGAAGTAAAGATGTTGCAAGAAAAAAAACATTGGCAAAAATACACCAGAAACATAAATATAAGATAAATTGTAATTAAAGTGGACTAAGTTTAAGCAAATTAGACACAGAGCACAATAGTCCAAAAAAAGGAATATATCACATATTCTAGTTTGTCTTTGTAGGAGGCTGGACTGTCTTGTAGTGAGTACCAAGGGGTACTTGCACCTTGCACCAGGCCCAGTTACCCCTTATTAGTGTATAGGGTGTCTAGCAGCTTAGGCTGATAGATAATGGTAGCTTAGCAGAGCAGCTTAGGCTGAACTAGGAGACGTGTGAAGCTACTACAGTACCACTTAGTGTCATATGCACAATATCATAAGAAAATACAATACACAGTTATACTAAAAATGAAGGTACTTTATTTTTATGACAATATGCCAAAGTATCTTAGAGTGTACCCTCAGTGAGAGGATAGGAAATATACACAAGATATATATACACAATAGCAAAAATATGCAGTATAGTCTTAGAAAACAGTGCAAACAATGTATAGTTACAATAGGATGCAATGGGGAAACATAGGGATAGGGGCAACACAAACCATATACTCCAAAAGTGGAATGCGAACCACGAATGGACCCCAAACCTATGTGACCTTGTAGAGGGTCGCTGGGACTATTAGAAAATAGTGAGAGTTAGAAAAATAACCCTCCCAAGACCCTGAAAAGTGAGTGCAAAGTGCACTAAAGTTCCCCCAAGGACAAAAGAGTCGTGTTAGAGGAATAATGCAGGAAAGACACAAACCAGCAATGCAACAACTGTGGATTTCCAATCTAGAGTACCTGTGGAACAAGGGGACCAAGTCCAAAAGTCACAAGCAAGTCGGAGATGGGCAGATGCCCAGGAAATGCCAGCTGCGGGTGCAAAGAAGCTTCGACTGGACAGAAGAAGCTGAGGTTTCTGCAGGAACAAAAAGGGCTAGAGACTTCCCCTTTGGTGGACGGATCCCTCTTGCCTTGGAGAGTTGTGCAGAAGTGTTTTCCCGCCGGAAGGACGCCAACAAGCCTTGCTACACGCAAATCGTGCGTTTGGCGTTTTTGGACACTGCTGGGGCCCAGGAGGGACCAGGAGGTCGCAAATTGGACCTGAAGAGAGAGGGGACGTCGAGCAAGACAAAGAGCCCTCACTGAAGCAGGTAGCACCCGGAGAAGTGCCAGAAACAGGCACTACGAGGATGTGTGAAACGGTGCTCGCCGAAGTTGCACAAAGGAGTCCCACGTCGCCGGAGACCAACTTAGAAAGTCGTGCAATGCAGGTTAGAGTGCCGTGGACCCAGGCTTGGCTGTGCACAAAGGATTTCCGCCGGAAGTGCACAGGGGCCGGAGTAGCTGCAAAGTCGCGGTTCCCAGCGATGCAGCCCAGCGAGGTGAGGCAAGGACTTACCTCCACCAAACTTGGGCTGAAGAGTCACTGGACTGTGGGGGTCGCTTGGACAGCGTCGCTGGATTCGAGGGACCTCGCTCGTCGTGCTGAGAGGAGACCCAAGGGACCGGTAATGCAGCTTTTTGGTGCCTGCGGTTGCAGGGGGAAGATTCCGTCGACCCACGGGAGATTTCTTCGGAGCTTCTGGTGCAGAGAGGAGGCAGACTACCCCCACAGCATGCACAAGCAGGAAAACAGTCGAGAAGGCGGCAGGATCAGCGTTACAGAGTTGCAGTAGTCGTCTTTGCTACTATGTTGCAGGTTTGCAGGCTTCCAGCGCGGTCAGCGGTCGATTCCTTATCAGAAGGTGAAGAGAGAGATGCAGAGGAACTCGGCTGAGCTCATGCATTTGTTATCTAAAGTTTCCCCAGAGACAGAGACCCTAAATAGCCAGAAAAGAGGGTTTGGCTACCTAGGAGAGAGGAAAGGCTACTAACACCTGAAGGAGCCTATCAGCAGGAGTCTCTGACGTCACCTGGTGGCACTGGCCACTCAGAGCAGTCCAGTGTGCCAGCAGCACCTCTGTTTCCAAGATGGCAGAGGTCTGGAGCACACTGGAGGAGCTCTGGACACCTCCCAGGGGAGGTGCAGGTCAGGGGAGTGGTCACTCCCCTTTCCTTTGTCCAGTTTCGCGCCAGAGCAGGGGCTAAGGGGTCCCTGAACCGGTGTAGACTGGCTTATGCAGAATTGGGCACATCTGTGCCCAAGAAAGCATTTCCAGAGGCTGGGGGAGGCTACTCCTCCCCTGCCTTCACACCATTTTCCAAAGGGAGAGGGTGTCACACCCTCTCTCAGAGGAAGTTCTTTGTTCTGCCATCCTGGGCCAGGCCTGGCTGGACCCCAGGAGGGCAGATGCCTGTCTGAGGGGTTGGCAGCAGCAGCAGCTGCAGTGAAACCCCAGGAAGGGCAGTCTGGCAGTACCAGGGTCTGTGCTACAGACCACTGGGATCATGGAATTGTACCAACAATGCCAGGATGGCATAGAGGGGGCAATTCCATGATCACAGACATGTTACATGGCCATATTCGGAGTTACCATGGTGAAGCTACATATAGGTAGTGACCTATATGTAGTGCACGCGTGTAATGGTGTCCCCGCACTCACAAAGTTCAGGGAATTGGCTCTGAACAATGTGGGGGCACCTTGGCTAGTGCCAGGGTGCCCTCACACTAAGTAACTTTGCACCTAACCTTTACCAGGTAAAGGTTAGACATATAGGTGACTTATAAGTTACTTAAGTGCAGTGTAAAATGGCTGTGAAATAACGTGGACGTTATTTCACTCAGGCTGCAGTGGCAGGCCTGTGTAAGAATTGTCAGAGCTCCCTATGGGTGGCAAAAGAAATGCTGCAGCCCATAGGGATCTCCTGGAACCCCAATACCCCGGGTACCTCAGTACCATATACTAGGGAATTATAAGGGTGTTCCAGTAAGCCAATGTAAATTGGTAAAAATGGTCACTAGCCTGTTAGTGACAATTTGAAAGTAATGAGAGAGCATAACCACTGAGGTTCTGGTTAGCAGAGCCTCAGTGAGACAGTTAGGCACCACACAGGGAACATATACATGCACACCTATGAGCACTGGGGCCCTGTGTGACAGGGTCCCAGTGACACATACATATAGGCCACAAACCTATGAGCACTGGGGTCCTGACCAGCAGGATCCCAGTGACACATAACAAACATACTGAAACCATAGTGTTTTCACTATGAGCACTGAGGCCTGGCTATCAGGATCCCAGTGAGACAGTGAAAACAGTGACAAACACCCTGACATACACTCACAAACAGGCCAAAAGTGGGGGTAACAAGGCTAGAAAGAGGCTACCTTCTCACACAACCCCCCCCAAACGAAGGACAATAAGGCTAACCTTGGCCAGTTGAGACTTTATTGTCTAAGTGGTGATAAGTAGAGAGTAGCTCTGCAATAGACTGGTTACTCCCTTTATCCTCCACTATATGGTTACTTCCCTGTGGGGATGTAAACCACCCTGTTTGAAGTTTTTTAGCTAAGCAACAATGTGAAGATGTATTTTCAGAGTTTCTATCAGTAAGTTTTAGTTTAGAGCAGTGGGAATTGTCCACTGAACCTATTTGTAGTGATGGAAATGCCAGACAGGGATGCTGTCTCAGAAAAGCCATAGCTGGGCAAAAACTTTGTCCATATGGCTGGAAGAGAGAACAGGGATGCTGTTTCTCTTGGGTTGGAGCAGGGCAGGGATGCTGTCCTATCAGCTCCACACTAGGGCAGGGATGCTGTCCTAAGTGTTGTGAGGCAGTGCAGAGTTTCTGCACTAAAGTTTCTCTGGGAGGGTTGGAGGGATGCTCCATGTTAACTAAAATGGTGCTCTTTTTGTCACCAATGTTAGTTATCCCACAGAGAGGTACTTCTACCTCAGGGAGTCCAGCTATGCCAGCTGATGATTCCCTTGGAACAGGTGCCACCCCAGGAGAGGTTTCTCCCACCACAGGAATGGTATCCTGAATGGTAGGGTGGTTAGGGGATACTGTGATACCCTTTTTACCTGTTGATGGAGAGGGATCCTGAGTTTTCAGGCCTTCTCTCCTTTGCTTTTTCATTTCACTTGAAATGAGAGGGAACAATTCCTCAGGGATGCCCAGCATGGCTGCATGGGCATAAAACTCTACATCAGCCCAACCTGAGGCCTCTAGGTCATTACCTAAGAGACAGTCTACAGGTAAGCTAGGTGATACCACCACCTGCTTAGGGCCAGTAACTCCACCCCAACTAAACTGAATTATAGCTAAGGGAAGAAACTTAGTGGAGTTATGGACATCAATAATCTTATACTGTTGTCCAATGATGTGTTGATCAGGGTGCACTAGGTTTTCAGTCACCAAAGTGAAACTGGCACCTGTGTCCCTGTAGGCCAAGGCCTCAACACCATTTATTGAAACTGTCTGCCTGTACTTATCCATTGTAAGGGGACAAGCAGCCAGTGTGGCAAGGCCAATGCCACTAGGTGTGACAGAAACTGTCTTGGGAGTGACTACCCCAGTTTCTACTATGGACCCAAAAGTGAACCCAACTACACCCTTTGCTTGACTGTTGCCAGCAGTCCCACCACTAGTACCACTACTGCTAGGGGCACTAGAGCTTGATGTATTAGTGGTGGTAGGCTCAGGGGGTTTACCTGGACAGGACTTATCCCCTGGCCTATGGCCTCTATTTTTACACACAAAGCACCAAGGCTTTTTAATGTGTGCAGGTTGGGAAGAAGAGGAAGAATTTGTTTTATCCCCACCCTCTGAAGAGTGTTTAAGATTTGAAGTGGGATCTTTGGTTTTACCCTTATCCCCATGCTTATCTTGAGATTTTTCACCATCTTTCTTCTTATTGCCATCTTTGTCACCCCCTGTATGAACTTTTCTGTTCACCCTTGTTCTGACCCATTTGTCTGCCTTCTTTCCCAATTCTTGGGGAGAGGTCAGATCAGAGTCTACCAGGTACTGGTGCAACAAATCAGACACACAATTATTAAGAATATGCTCTCTCAGGATCAAGTTATACAGGCTGTCATAATCAGTAACTTTACTGCCATGTAACCACCCCTCCAAGGCCTTCACTGCCTGGTCAATGAAATCAACCCAGTCTTGTGAAGACTCCTTTTTGGTCTCTCTGAACTTTATCCTGTACTGTTCAGTGGTTAAGCCATAACCATCCAGGAGTGCATTCTTAAGAACTTGGAAATTATTGGCATCATTTTCTTTTACAGTAAGGAGCCTATCCCTACCTTTTCCACTAAATGATAGCCATAGGATAGCAGCCCACTGCTTTTGAGGGACATCCTGTACAGCACAGGCCCTCTCAAGTGCAGCAAACCACTTGTTAATGTCATCCCCCTCCTTATAAGGGGGAACTATCTTGTGCAGATTCCTAGAATCATGCTCTTTTGCAGGATGACTATGGGGAATACTGCTGCTGCCACCATGGGTATCTAAACCCAACTTCTGTCTTTCCTTCTCTAATTCTAAAGACTGTCTATCCAAATCCAGCTGTTGCTTCTTGAGCTTCAGTCTGGTTTGTTCCACTCTCAATCTATTGAGCTCCCTTTCTAACAATCTGTCATCAGGGTGGGTGGGAGGGACATTTCTAGATACAGAGGTATGATGGGAATGAACAGAAGGAGACCTGTCCCTTACAGAGGACACCCTAACAGCTTGGCTACCAGTATAATGTGAGAGCACACCATCAGTATGGTGTGATTCAACCTCTGTACCAACTATGCTAGACTGTCTAGTAATGGGCAGGCTGAGAAGTTTCTTTCCTGAACCTTTTCCTGGGGGAGTCCCTGGATCAGAATGAGAACCATTAGCTACTTTTTCACCAGATTGGGCACTTATGGCCTTATCCTGTACTCTAAGCATATTAATTAACAGTTCTAAGGAAGGATTCTTCCCTACACTCAAACCTCTCTCTATGCAGAGACTCCTTGCTCCTTTCCAGCTAAGGTGATCATATGCAAGTTTGGACAGTTCAACATTTTTGCCTGTGCCAGACATTTTTTAGAGAGAGTTAAAGTGATAGAAAAAGAGAAAAAAAAGTTTTCAGAACTGTTTGGAAAGACAGAAAAAACTTTTTAAACTTTTAAGAACTTTTTGAAAGTTTTAGAAGTACTTTTCAGCACTTAGAAAAGAGTGAAAAGAGGAAATGCTAAACTTTTTGGCTATGTGTATATACACTGACCTTGTTTTGTATATTTTTCTCTTATGAAAAGTACAATGACAAGAGTGGTAAGTAGTCTCAAGCACTTATCCCACCACTGCACAACCAATGTAGGAGGCTGGACTGGCTTGTAGTGAGTACCAAGGGGTACTTGCACCTTGCACCAGGCCCAGTTACCCCTTATTAGTGTATAGGGTGTCTAGCAGCTTAGGCTGATAGATAATGGTAGCTTAGCAGAGCAGCTTAGGCTGAACTAGGAGACGTGTGAAGCTACTACAGTACCACTTAGTGTCATATGCACAATATCATAAGAAAATACAATACACAGTTATACTAAAAATAAAGGTACTTTATTTTTATGACAATATGCCAAAGTATCTTAGAGTGTACCCTCAGTGAGAGGATAGGAAATATACACAAGATATATACACAATAGCAAAAATATGCAGTATAGTCTTAGAAAACAGTGCAAACAATGTATAGTTACAATAGGATGCAATGGGGAAACATAGGGTTAGGGGCAACACAAACCATATACTCCAAAAGTGGAATGCGAACCACGAATGGACCCCAAACCTATGTGACCTTGTAGAGGGTCGCTGGGACTATTAGAAAATAGTGAGAGTTAGAAAAATAACCCTCCCCAAGATCCTGAAAAGTGAGTGCAAAGTGCACTAAAGTTCCCCCAAGGACAAAAGAGTCGTGTTAGAGGAATAATGCAGGAAAGACACAAACCAGCAATGCAACAACTGTGGATTTCCAATCTAGGGTACCAGTGGAACAAGGGGACCAAGTCCAAAAGTCACAAGCAAGTCGGAGATGGGCAGATGCCCAAGAAATGCCAGCTGCGGGTGCAAAGAAGCTTCGACTGGACAGAAGAAGCTGAGGTTTCTGCAGGAACGAAAAGGGCTAGAGACTTCCCCTTTGGTGGACGGATCCCTCTCGCCTTGGAGAGTCGTGCAGAGGTGTTTTCCCGCCGGAAGGACGCCAACAAGCCTTGCTACACGTAAATCGTGCGTTTGGCGTTTTTGGACGCTGCTGGGGCCCAGGAGGGACCAGGAGGTCGCAAATTGGACCTGAAGAGAGAGGGGACGTCGAGCAAGACAACGAGCCCTCAGTGAAGCAGGTAGCACCCGGAGAAGTGCCAGAAACAGGCACTACGAGGATGCGTGAAACGGTGCTCGCCGAAGTTGCACAAAGGAGTCCCACGTCGCCGGAGACCAACTTAGAAAGTCGTGCAATGCAGGTTAGAGTGCCGTGGACCCAGGCTTGGCTGTGCACAAAGGATTTCCGCCGAAAGTGCACAGGGGCCGGAGTAGCTGCAAAGTCGCGGTTCCCAGCGATGCAGCCCAGCGAGGTGAGGCAAGGACTTACCTCCACCAAACTTGGGCTGAAGAGTCACTGGACTGTGGGGGTCACTTGGACAGCGTCGCTGGATTCGAGGGACCTCGCTCGTCGTGCTGAGAGGAGACCCAAGGGACCAGTAATGCAGCTTTTTGGTGCCTGCGGTTGCAGGGGGAAGATTCCGTCGACCCACGGGAGATTTCTTCGGAGCTTCTGGTGCAGAGAGGAGGCAGACTACCCCCACAGCATGCACAAGCAGGAAAACAGTCGAGAAGGCGGCAGGATCAGCGTTACAGAGTTGCAGTAGTCGTCTTTGCTACTATGTTGCAGGTTTGCAGGCTTCCAGCGCGGTCAGCGGTCGATTCCTTATCAGAAGGTGAAGAGAGAGATGCAGAGGAACTCGGCTGAGCTCATGCATTCGTTATCTAAAGTTTCCCCAGAGACAGAGACCCTAAATAGCCAGAAAAGAGGGTTTGGCTACCTAGGAGAGAGGAAAGGCCACTAACACCTGAAGGAGCCTATCAGCAGGAGTCTCTGACGTCACCTGGTGGCACTGGCCACTCAGAGCAGTCCAGTGTGCCAGCAGCACCTCTGTTTCCAAGATGGCAGAGGTCTGGAGCACACTGGAGGAGCTCTGGACACCTCCCAGGGGAGGTGCAGGTCAGGGGAGTGGTCACTCCCCTTTCCTTTGTCCAGTTTCGCGCCAGAGCAGGGGCTAAGGGGTCCCTGAACCGGTGTAGACTGGCTTATGCAGAATTGGGCACATCTGTGCCCAAGAAAGCATTTCCAGAGGCTGGGGGAGGCTACTCCTCCCCTGCCTTCACACCATTTTCCAAAGGGAGAGGGTGTCACACCCTCTCTCAGAGGAAGTTCTTTGTTCTGCCATCCTGGGCCAGGCCTGGCTGGACCCCAGGAGGGCAGATGCCTGTCTGAGGGGTTGGCAGCAGCAGCAGCTGCAGTGAAACCCCAGGAAGGGCAGTTTGGCAGTACCAGGGTCTGTGCTACAGACCACTGGGATCATGGAATTGTACCAACAATGCCAGGATGGCATAGAGGGGGCAATTCCATGATCATAGACATGTTACATGGCCATATTCGGAGTTACCATGGTGAAGCTACATATAGGTAGTGACCTATATGTAGTGCACGCGTGTAATGGTGTCCCCGCACTCACAAAGTTCAGGGAATTGGCTCTGAACAATGTGGGGGCACCTTGGCTAGTGCCAGGGTGCCCTCACACTAAGTAACTTTGCACCTAACCTTTACCAGGTAAAGGTTAGACATATAGGTGACTTATAAGTTTCTTAAGTGCAGTGTAAAATGGCTGTGAAATAACGTGGACGTTATTTCACTCAGGCTGCAGTGGCAGGCCTGTGTAAGAATTGTCAGAGCTCCCTATGGGTGGCAAAAGAAATGCTGCAGCCCATAGGGATCTCCTGGAACCCCAATACCCTGGGTACCTCAGTACCATATACTAGGGAATTATAAGGGTGTTCCAGTAAGCCAATGTAAATTGGTAAAAATGGTCACTAGCCTGTTAGTGACAATTTGAAAGTAATGAGAGAGCATAACCACTGAGGTTCTGGTTAGCAGAGCCTCAGTGAGACAGTTAGGCACCACACAGGGAACATATACATGCACACCTATGAGCACTGGGGCCCTGTGTGACAGGGTCCCAGTGACACATACATATAGGCCACAAACCTATGAGCACTGGGGTCCTGACCAGCAGGATCCCAGTGACACATAACAAACATACTGAAACCATAGTGTTTTCACTATGAGCACTGAGGCCTGGCTATCAGGATCCCAGTGAGACAGTGAAAACAGTGACAAACACCCTGACATACACTCACAAACAGGCCAAAAGTGGGGGTAACAAGGCTAGAAAGAGGCTACCTTCTCACACAACCCCCCCCCAAACGAAGGACAATAAGGCTAACCTTGGCCAGTTGAGACTTTATTGTCTAAGTGGTGATAAGTAGAGAGTAGCTCTGCAATAGACTGGTTACTCCCTTTATCATCCACTATATGGTTACTTCCCTGTGGGGATGTAAACCACCCTGTTTGAAGTTTTTTAGCTAAGCAACAATGTGAAGATGTATTTTCAGAGTTTCTATCAGTAAGTTTTAGTTTAGAGCAGTGGGAATTGTCCACTGAACCTATTTGTAGTGATGGAAATGCCAGACAGGGATGCTGTCTCAGAAAAGCCATAGCTGGGCAAAAACTTTGTCCATATGGCTGGAAGAGAGAACAGGGATGCTGTTTCTCTTGGGTTGGAGCAGGGCAGGGATGCTGTCCTATCAGCTCCACACTAGGGCAGGGATGCTGTCCTAAGTGTTGTGAGGCAGTGCAGAGTTTCTGCACTAAAGTTTCTCTGGGAGGGTTGGAGGGATGCTCCATGTTAACTAAAATGGTGCTCTTTTTGTCACCAATGTTAGTTATCCCACAGAGAGGTACTTCTACGTCAGGGAGTCCAGCTATGCCAGCTGATGATTCCCTTGGAACAGGTGCCACCCCAGGAGAGGTTTCTCCCACCACAGGAATGGTATCCTGAATGGTAGGGTGGTTAGGGGATACTGTGATACCCTTTTTACCTGTTGATGGAGAGGGATCCTGAGTTTTCAGGCCTTCTCTCCTTTGCTTTTTCATTTCACTTGAAATGAGAGGGAACAATTCCTCAGGGATGCCCAGCATGGCTGCATTGGCATAAAACTCTACATCAGCCCAACCTGAGGCCTCTAGGTCATTACCTAAGAGACAGTCTACAGGTAAGCTAGGTGATACCACCACCTGCTTAGGGCCAGTAACTCCACCCCAACTAAACTGAATTATAGCTAAGGGAAGAAACTTAGTGGAGTTATGGACATCAATAATCTTATACTGTTGTCCAATGATGTGTTGATCAGGGTGCACTAGGTTTTCAGTCACCAAAGTGAAACTGGCACCTGTGTCCCTGTAGGCCAAGGCCTCAACACCATTTATTGAAACTGTCTGCCTGTACTTATCCATTGTAAGGGGACAAGCAGCCAGTGTGGCAAGGCCAATGCCACTAGGTGTGACAGAAACTGTCTTGGGAGTGACTACCCCAGTTTCTACTATGGACCCAAAAGTGAACCCAACTACACCCTTTGCTTGACTGTTGCCAGCAGTCCCACCACTAGTACCGCTACTGCTAGGGGCACTAGAGCTTGATGTATTAGTGGTGGTAGGCTCAGGGGGTTTACCTGGACAGGACTTATCCCCTGGCCTATGGCCTCTATTTTTACACACAAAGCACCAAGGCTTTTTAATGTGTGCAGGTTGGGAAGAAGAGGAAGAATTTGTTTTATCCCCACCCTCTGAAGAGTGTTTAAGATTTGAAGTGGGATCTTTGGTTTTACCCTTATCCCCATGCTTATCTTGAGATTTTTCACCATCTTTCTTCTTATTGCCATCTTTGTCACCCCCTGTATGAACTTTTCTGTTCACCCTTGTTCTGACCCATTTGTCTGCCTTCTTTCCCAATTCTTGGGGAGAGGTCAGATCAGAGTCTACCAGGTACTGGTGCAACAAATCAGACACACAATTATTAAGAATATGCTCTCTCAGGATCAAGTTATACAGGCTGTCATAATCAGTAACTTTACTGCCATGTAACCACCCCTCCAAGGCCTTCACTGCCTGGTCAATGAAATCAACCCAGTCTTGTGAAGACTCCTTTTTGGTCTCTCTGAACTTTATCCTGTACTGTTCAGTGGTTAAGCCATAACCATCCAGGAGTGCATTCTTAAGAACTTGGAAATTATTGGCATCATTTTCTTTTACAGTAAGGAGCCTATCCCTACCTTTTCCACTAAATGATAGCCATAGGATAGCAGCCCACTGCTTTTGAGGGACATCCTGTACAGCACAGGCCCTCTCAAGTGCAGCAAACCACTTGTTAATGTCATCCCCCTCCTTATAAGGGGGAACTATCTTGTGCAGATTCCTGGAATCATGCTCTTTTGCAGGATGACTATGGGGAATACTGCTGCTGCCACCATGGGTATCTAAACCCAACTTCTGTCTTTCCTTCTCTAATTCTAAAGACTGTCTATCCAAATCCAGCTGTTGCTTCTTGAGCTTCAGTCTGGTTTGTTCCACTCTCAATCTATTGAGCTCCCTTTCTAACAATCTGTCATCAGGGTGGGTGGGAGGGACATTTCTAGATACAGAGGTATGATGGGAATGAACAGAAGGAGACCTGTCCCTTACAGAGGGCACCCTAACAGCTTGGCTACCAGTATAATGTGAGAGCACACCATCAGTATGGTGTGATTCAACCTCTGTACCAACTATGCTAGACTGTCTAGTAATGGGCAGGCTGAGAAGTTTCTTTCCTGAACCTTTTCCTGGGGGAGTCCCTGGATCAGATTGAGAACCATTAGCTACTTTTTCACCAGATTGGGCACTTATGGCCTTATCCTGTACTCTAAGCATATTAATTAACAGTTCTAAGGAAGGATTCTTCCCTACACTCAAACCTCTCTCTATGCAGAGACTCCTTGCTCCTTTCCAGCTAAGGTGATCATATGCAAGTTTGGACAGTTCAACATTTTTGCCTGTGCCAGACATTTTTTAGAGAGAGTTAAAGTGATAGAAAAAGAGAAAAAAAAGTTTTCAGAACTGTTTGGAAAGACAGAAAAAACTTTTTAAACTTTTAAGAACTTTTTGAAAGTTTTAGAAGTACTTTTCAGCACTTAGAAAAGAGTGAAAAGAGGAAATGCAAAACTTTTTGGCTATGTGTATATACACTGACCTTGTTTTGTATATTTTTCTCTAATGAAAAGTACAATGACAAGAGTGGTAAGTAGTCTCAAGCACTTATCCCACCACTGCACAACCAATGTAGGAGGCTGGACTGGCTTGTAGTGAGTACCAAGGGGTACTTGCACCTTGCACCAGGCCCAGTTACCCCTTATTAGTGTATAGGGTGTCTAGCAGCTTAGGCTGATAGATAATGGTAGCTTAGCAGAGCAGCTTAGGCTGAACTAGGAGACGTGTGAAGCTACTACAGTACCACTTAGTGTCATATGCACAATATCATAAGAAAATACAATACACAGTTATACTAAAAATAAAGGTACTTTATTTTTATGACAATATGCCAAAGTATCTTAGAGTGTACCCTCAGTGAGAGGATAGGAAATATACACAAGATATATATACACAATAGCAAAAATATGCAGTATAGTCTTAGAAAACAGTGCAAACAATGTATAGTTACAATAGGATGCAATGGGGAAACATAGGGATAGGGGCAACACAAACCATATACTCCAAAAGTGGAATGCGAACCACGAATGGACCCCAAACCTATGTGACCTTGTAGAGGGTCGCTGGGACTATTAGAAAATAGTGAGGGTTAGAAAAATAACCCTCCCCAAGACCCTGAAAAGTGAGTGCAAAGTGCACTAAAGTTCCCCCAAGGACAAAAGAGTCGTGTTAGAGGAATAATGCAGGAAAGACACAAACCAGCAATGCAACAACTGTGGATTTCCAATCTAGGGTACCTGTGGAACAAGGGGACCAAGTCCAAAAGTCACAAGCAAGTCGGAGATGGGCAGATGCCCAGGAAATGCCAGCTGCGGGAGCAAAGAAGCTTCGACTGGACAGAAGAAGCTGAGGTTTCTGCAGGAACGAAAAGGGCTAGAGACTTCCCCTTTGGTGGACGGATCCCTCTCGCCTTGGAGAGTCGTGCAGAAGTGTTTTCCCGCCGGAAGGACGCCAACAAGCCTTGCTACACGCAAATCGTGCATTTGGCGTTTTTGGACGCTGCTGGGGCCCAGGAGGGACCAGGAGGTCGCAAATTGGACCTGAAGAGAGAGGGGACGTCGAGCAAGACAAAGAGCCCTCAGTGAAGCAGGTAGCACCCGGAGAAGTGCCAGAAACAGGCACTACGAGGATGCGTGAAACGGTGCTCGCCGAAGTTGCACAAAGGAGTCCCACGTCGCCGGAGACCAACTTAGAAAGTCGTGCAATGCAGGTTAGAGTGCCGTGGACCCAGGCTTGGCTGTGCACAAAGGATTTCCGCCGGAAGTGCACAGGGGCCGGAGTAGCTGCAAAGTCGCGGTTCCCATCGATGCAGCCCAGCGAGGTGAGGCAAGGACTTACCTCCACCAAACTTGGGCTGAAGAGTCACTGGACTGTGGGGGTCACTTGGACAGCATCGCTGGATTCGAGGGACCTCGCTCGTCGTGCTGAGAGGAGACCCAAGGGACCGGTAATGCAGCTTTTTGGTGCCTGCGGTTGCAGGGGGAAGATTCCGTCGACCCACGGGAGATTTCTTCGGAGCTTCTGGTGCAGAGAGGAGGCAGACTACCCCCACAGCATGCACAAGCAGGAAAACAGTCGAGAAGGCGGCAGGATCAGCGTTACAGAGTTGCAGTAGTCGTCTTTGCTACTATGTTGCAGGTTTGCAGGCTTCCAGCGCGGTCAGCGGTCGATTCCTTATCAGAAGGTGAAGAGAGAGATGCAGAGGAACTCGGCTGAGCTCATGCATTCGTTATCTAAAGTTTCCCCAGAGACAGAGACCCTAAATAGCCAGAAAAGAGGGTTTGGCTACCTAGGAGAGAGTAAAGGCTACTAACACCTGAAGGAGCCTATCAGCAGGAGTCTCTGACGTCACCTGGTGGCACTGGCCACTCAGAGCAGTCCAGTGTGCCAGCAGCACCTCTGTTTCCAAGATGGCAGAGGTCTGGAGCACACTGGAGGAGCTCTGGACACCTCCCAGGGGAGGTGCAGGTCAGGGGAGTGGTCACTCCCCTTTCCTTTGTCCAGTTTCGCGCCAGAGCAGGGGCTAAGGGGTCCCTGAACCGGTGTAGACTGGCTTATGCAGAATTGGGCACATCTGTGCCCAAGAAAGCATTTCCAGAGGCTGGGGGAGGCTACTCCTCCCCTGCCTTCACACCATTTTCCAAAGGGAGAGGGTGTCACACCCTCTCTCAGAGGAAGTTCTTTGTTCTGCCATCCTGGGCCAGGCCTGGCTGGACCCCAGGAGGGCAGATGCCTGTCTGAGGGGTTGGCAGCAGCAGCAGCTGCAGTGAAACCCCAGGAAGGGCAGTTTGGCAGTACCAGGGTCTGTGCTACAGACCACTGGGATCATGGAATTGTACCAACAATGCCAGGATGGCATAGAGGGGGCAATTCCATGATCATAGACATGTTACATGGCCATATTCGGAGTTACCATGGTGAAGCTACATATAGGTAGTGACCTATATGTAGTGCACGCGTGTAATGGTGTCCCCGCACTCACAAAGTTCAGGGAATTGGCTCTGAACAATGTGGGGGCACCTTGGCTAGTGCCAGGGTGCCCTCACACTAAGTAACTTTGCACCTAACCTTTACCAGGTAAAGGTTAGACATATAGGTGACTTATAAGTTACTTAAGTGCAGTGTAAAATGGCTGTGAAATAACGTGGACGTTATTTCACTCAGGCTGCAGTGGCAGGCCTGTGTAAGAATTGTCAGAGCTCCCTATGGGTGGCAAAAGAAATGCTGCAGCCCATAGGGATCTCCTGGAACCCCAATACCCTGGGTACCTCAGTACCATATACTAGGGAATTATAAGGGTGTTCCAGTAAGCCAATGTAAATTGGTAAAAATGGTCACTAGCCTGTTAGTGACAATTTGAAAGTAATGAGAGAGCATAACCACTGAGGTTCTGGTTAGCAGAGCCTCAGTGAGGCAGTTAGGCACCACACAGGGAACATATACATGCACACCTATGAGCACTGGGGCCCTGTGTGACAGGGTCCCAGTGACACATACATATAGGCCACAAACCTATGAGCACTGGGGTCCTGACCAGCAGGATCCCAGTGACACATAACAAACATACTGAAACCATAGTGTTTTCACTATGAGCACTGAGGCCTGGCTATCAGGATCCCAGTGAGACAGTGAAAACAGTGACAAACACCCTGACATACACTCACAAACAGGCCAAAAGTGGGGGTAACAAGGCTAGAAAGAGGCTACCTTCTCACAGTCTTGCAGTAGGTGCAACAAAGTGATTCAAGGAAGTGAGCTTACCTTGTAATAAAAGAAAAGATACAAGCAAACTACTTTCACATCATGATGATTTATTTAATTAAATATCCGGATAGCAAAGCCTGTACTGGACAGACTTCAAAGAAATTGAAAATGAGTACAGGGACTATTCATTCAAATTTAATGTAACATTTTATTTAATGTAAATATAATGTTGCAGAAAATAAATTTAATATCTGCAAAATAGTAGAGATGCTGAACTGTGTGGCAATGTGAAAAAAAAGAGTATCAGTGGATAAATATTTGGTTTCAGAATACTCATGCAGAATGAATGATACAGTGGGCTATAGTTTTTTAACTCGAAGATGAATCTAACATATAGGGTACCTAACTTGGAGGTGTTAAACCTCCCCCACAAAGTAAGAAATGTACCTTACCTTCAAAAGAATTTGTACAAGGGCAAAAACAAAAACGTTTTTCATATATATGCCTATATATTAACATTAGTGCACAAATATGAGGAGTGAATAAAAGAATATCTGATCAATTCTGGATTTGGATCACCGGAGTACCTAATTAAGTAAGAAAGCCAGCAACAATCAGAAGATGTAAGCAAGATGAATAAGACCTTAGATTGTTTTTAAAAACACAATCAGTTTTAAACCAATGAAAACATAATCTTTTCATTGCAAAATAAATTACATGAAATGGAAGAACACTTCCAAAAGGACAAAGAGAAGACCTAGAGAAAGTATTACAACACTACACCATACATGCTTTTGAGTCATAAGATGTTTTGGGAGAAGCTATTGAGATTTTCCAAACACAAGAGGCTAAGGGTGAAGCGGATTATTGTACAACTGTAGAACCTTATGGCATGACCTACATTAAAATGGCTGAAACATTGAACTAAAATATATGTTAGATCATGGGTACTCACAAACATTTTCCAGGGGACCAAAAAGTTTGGTGTGTCAGGTGATCGAGGGCCACATAGATTCCAGCAGGGTGCCAGGTGTTGTCCATGTATAATAGCAAATCAGGCCACTCAAACAACGAACATTACAACTGACTTGTCTCCTAGTTCATTGTTTCCAGGGTTGGGGGAAACATGAATGTCTTTGAATTCATGTTTGTAAACTATCACTAAGGCGAAACATTTCTGCATGTTAAACAAGTGCACTTTTTTGATTTTTGTATTGACTTTCACATTTTTTTCACGTATTTTACAAGATTCTTTAAAAAAGAATGTGTTTCTAAAGTTAGGTGGTGCAGGACACCTTTACTTATTTTTTCTGACTTTAGTTAATGTGTTAGTTTAGTTGGAAATAATGGCTTGCCCTTTTAGTTAAAATCTTTTGGAATATTAGTGCTCCCTCAAGGAAACAGCAGTTCAGTGTTGCTGTTTACCATGGGGATGCGTTTAAAGGTCAGGAGGGCTGCATGAGGCTAAATGTTTAGCTCTACACACTCCAAATAATTGTGACATTTTGAAGCAGTCTCCTAGATTGTTAATATAAAAGATCATAGGAACATAGAAAAACAATCAGAAGTATGAAGTCTAAGGCTGCAAAAGCAGCATGCGAAAAAGCAAGATAAACCTAGCATCACTAATTACAGAAAACTAGGTTGCCAATAGGCAATGATTCATTTTGCTTACTGCAGCCGTTTAAACATTGATTCCATAAAGAACGGTTACGGGGCAACCTTTAAGCCTATGAACTAATATTTGAAGTTTTGCACAAAACACTGTCCTACCCCACATATTCTAAAATGTTGGGAAATTAAATCCAATAGACAAACTAGTAGAATCTGAGATACATAAAATAACCCTTCAGGCCAACCATCAAGAAAAATCAACAACTCCTGCATTACTAGGAAAACTTGTTCTACACGAAATAGCCATGGGCAAAATTGAATATGCCCTGGTGGAGTTTTAATGCACAAATAATTATGGAAGTAGTGTGGTAGCACAATTAAATGAAAGCCAATTCTCAATTTATAAAAAATATGAGTTACATACTACATGGACGATAACATGAATAAATGCTTACAAAACAATCACATTTGTATAGGAGATCCAACGCTGAGAAAGGATAAGGTCTTCTTATTGATTCTTATCTGTGAAGTTGTTGGCGCAGAACTCTCTTGCACAGTAACTACACTTTCAGAACACTCAACATCTAAATATATGAGGGGAACTTTGCATTATCTTCTAATGTTACTAGCAGGAGCGGCACATTTAAGGGGCGGGGCGGCATGTGGCGGGGGGAGAAAAATGAATAAAAAAAACCCCACTTACCTGATTCGCTGCCACCACCGCTCCGCTCCTCTTGCCTTCACTGCAGCTGCAGCTGCAGGTTCTCAGACTGCCTTGCGGCCAATCTAAACACTGCTCTCCTGCTGCTGGCAGCATGACAGCAGCGTTCGGATTGGCCCGAGCACTCAGCCAGGACGCCCCAAGGCAGAGGGGAGTCTCTGCCTGCTGTCTCCAACCTGGCAACACAGTGCCGGGTTGGAGAGAGCCTAGTGTGCATGTGTGATTGGCCACCCAGAGAGGGCTGGCCAAACATACATGCAAACTGAGGGGGAATGCTGTGCACTCCTCCTTCGTGCTCGTCACAGCCCCAGGGCTCTCTGCCACATTTTACTGCAAAACGATAATAAACTATGTGTATTATCGTATTACAGTAAAAGTTTTGCAGCTGTTGCTGCTGGCGGGGTGGGGGGAACGCTCCTCCACCCTAACAGAGAGTAGACTAGTACACCATCACAGCAGACCTGAATAGATAAACTAATCAGTGATGCCAGTCACGGAGTTAGTCTCATTTTATATAGTATAACATTATTTATTACTGATTAAGTCAGTATGGTATTAAATTTAATAATGGCATATTCATTTAACAATGCAAGACATTTTACAAACAGAATCTGATAACTTATTTGGTGGAAAGTACAATATTTTATTAGGAGAAATTTTACTATTAACAGAGTTGAAGGTCTACCTTAAAGGTCTAACTAATAAAGACAATAGAATGTTTCTGGGAAGCATTGGAAATAACAAGTTGTGGACTTATTGTAATTATTGTGAAATAATTCAAAACATGAGACCACCAAAACATCTGGGATATAGAAACATATTATAGAAAATAAATGGAAAATGCAAACATAGTCTAGATTAAGAATAATTAAAACATATTTCTAACAAATAGTGTTGTTCCAAAGCTCTTGGAAACCATTATAGCCCAAAAAGAAATAGTGCATGCTAGATGTCTACAATAAAAGGTTGCCTAAACTTCAACTAGGAAGTGGTAAACAGAGAACAATAACCCACCACAGAGTTATCTGTTATTTACTGATATGTATGTGAAAGCAGACTTCAGTTGAAAAACTAATTAATTCAAACTAAAAGCAATTCAAAACTATGTTCAAAACTGCTGCATTAGAAAATGATCTTAAAGTATTAACTGCTGCTATATGCTAAGAAGAAACCTTAATTCTGGTTCTGAATATTTTCAGCTGCAACCATGCCTGTAGGTAGACCCATCCTCTCTGTGTATTTCCTCACTTCTTTAAGTCTGACAATTAACAAATTCCTCGCCTGCACTAATATTTGAGTTTACGAACTCCACTCCAGCCTCACCTAACAAAGGTTGCCTCCATTGGGCTGTCACAAGGCTAGATCCTCCACATCTAATGTCACTATCTTCTTAAAAAACATGAACAATTTAAGAAGTACATCTTGGTGACTCGTATCACTATGCCTACCTCCACTCAGACTGTTACAAAAATAATTTTCATAAACTTAAACATGCTTTAAAACCTCACTCAAATGCAAGCATTGACAAAACCAATAGGTCTTGCCGTGGCTGCTTGTTTTCTTTTGCAGTAGTTTTGTGAAGTGTTATTCTTGGGAGATCTGCGGAGCCCCCTCCAACAACAAAAATTATCATTAACTGAAAACAAAATATTTTTTGGTCTCAGAAAGCACACATTTACATAGTATTTCCTGACACTGAAGGGAACTACCTTGCGTGCAGATGTGCTCCTTGTGAAAGAGCAGAATGCTGTCACTCTTAATGAGGTTAGGCCATGGGGTTAATCAATGGCTAAAGAATGCTGACACACTGCTCCATGCTGTACTGGATGGCAGAAATATGTGCATGACATAAGAACAGACCAACAGATGGTAGAACTGGCTGAAAGCTCCTATAATCATATTGTACTTAAAATCAAAAGATCCGGACTAATCCCAGGCCTAAAAAAATTAAACATCTGTCCCTTCCACAGAAATGTTCCATGTTTGCTGACCGCAAAAAAAGTTTGATGGCAAGAGAGTGTGCTGTTCAATACACAAAGTCCTGCCAACTGTTGCAACTTTGGCTGCACTGGTATGTGAGTCACTTCAACACGCGTGCCTCAAAACAACCAATGGAGCTGTATGCGCAGAGTCGTGCTCTATGTCATGCCACGGCCAAACCTCCCCAGAGGAAAAGCTCACCTGCTTAAACTCACTCACGGCTAACGAAAATGCGATGAAAAGCAACTCTTTTTTAGAGTTATGAAGTGCCCTTCTTTCACCCGAATTCCTAGATTTGTCTGTAAATATAGATGATATATTTGGTATAATTGGGGTCGTTTCTGCACTCTTGGTGGTTATTACTAGTAGCCACGTCAAGGGCAGAAGTGAAACTAGGATTGTGTGTCTTTTTCACACTCCCAACTTGGTTTTGCTTATGATGTGTCTCAGACACCGTTGTGCTGGCCTGTCGGGAACTCTGTCAATCTGAGTTTCTTTAAACTGTGTCACAAACCACAGGACAAAATAAAAGCGACCTAAGTGGTGGTCCTTGCAGGCCGGCTCACGTGGCAGTGCCCGTCTGACATTTCAGGCGAAGTGAAGGGAAATATGCAGTTTTGACAGCGGCTGAAATGCATTCTCGACTGAGTCCATGCCTGTGATCAAGATGCCGGTGACCGTGGTGCAAACAAGTAAATTGGTCCCATATATCAATTCGTAGGTACTGAAATACTGCCAAATTTGGGATTTAGATGGTCCTGTGGACTCTTGGACCCCGGTGCCTCTGTACCTGCTGCACTAGTGATAGCTAAGCCCCTGCTCCACACACCATACTGTTATATGAGCAACAAGTTGCTTTGTTTCCACCAAAACTGTTAGCTGTTAAGCGCTCTGCTGCTCCTTAGGGCCTGGGCTGCACTATGTCAAATACCTAAAACTATGTACGAGTCATAGTATCATTGGTAAATGCTCGAATCAGCACATGCAAAAATTAGCACAACGTTTTAACATCTGTAATACTTTGTATACAGATTACTTCTGTTTGGCTTCAGCTTTATGAATCAGTACCAATGTGTTTATTCATCTACGCTTGTCAACATATCATGCAGGTAACATTTGTGTACAACAGCTAGATAACACAAAACAAGAATTAGCAAAGCCACTAGGCCTGGTTTCTATTTTCAGTCCTGGCTAAAAATGTAAAAGGCTGTAGCAGTGAAAAAAAAATTATTGCTTTCTGCATCTACAAATGCAATTACAGTGCTTCTAGGAGCTAAGCAATTTAATGTGTTCCTTCGACTTTTAAAAGAGTTCTTCATGCTTTCAAATACAAGAGCTCCAGAGACGACACAATGATGCATCTAACTGCTAATGAAGTGAGAAAGCAATGCTCCTCTGGGTGGAGCCAAAGCCCATTCTATACATATTTTAAAAAATGCGTTACAATAGGCCAAGCTGGCAGCTGCGCTGTCAGTCTAGACCAGCGGTTCTTGACCTGTGGTCCAGGGACTGCTGGGGCCTGTAATGCCTACTCAAGGGGCCTGCGACTGTTTAGAAAATTAAAAAATAAAGATTCATAAGGTGTATATAAATTAAGTAAATTGGAAATTTTAAAACAATCTGTAAACGTGAAGGGATTTGAAAGAGGAGGCTAAAAATTACGCTGGTATTCTCGAATTTATTCATGGGAGCGCAAGTGCATCAAATAGAATATAATATGGACAATGGGTGACCTCACTTGAATTTAGAAAACACCCAACCTTCTCATTAAAATTTAGATTTTTTAATATCTATTTGTGAATTAAATGTTTGATAATTTGTGTATTTGTTTGATGAATGCGTGTTTATTGATTTTCGGTTCAACTAATTGAAATTGCTTAGGAAGTTATTCCCTGATTATAATAATTATTATGTTAGTGTCCATAGAAGTCAAAAGATTAAGGACCACTGGCCCCTCTAGAGTTAAAAAAGCAGCAGCACAAAGAGATATATTTCAGGTGCAATGCTGCCACCTTGTAATATCTGAATACATTGCAACTTAATAGATTAGTATGCATTCCCGTTTCATAATTCTTTAAGTGCAAGAGCAATTTAAAAAAACACAACACAAAAAAAACAAAAACAGAGAGCGGTAATATTTTATGTTATATCAAATGCTGCCACCGTGTGGCATACAGAGACACCACAACCTAAAAATTGTTGAAAGTTTTCCTATCAGCGTTTTTGATAGAAATGCGTACATAGACAAACAAGTACGATAGTTGTAATATTTAGGTTAGTTCACTTGGGGGTCTCAAATGCAAGCGATACAACAGGCGCTACCAAAGAGACTGCAATTGCCCTGATCCTGGACTTCCCTGGCACTATGTTGGGCATAAGACAGCGATGCTGAGAGATGGCACCAACGTCTTGGAGCTGCCTCACAGCCAAAATTACCCGCTAGGACATTAAAGTGAGAGTTATGGACAGGTAGCCACAGTGTACTGATTATGAGAATTCGACATCGGGAGCCTGATTTACAAGGCCTTAGCGCCTCCTTGCGTCACATTAGCGTTTTTTGTTTATGCTAATGTGGCTCAAGGAGGCAATTTTCCCTGCGCCATATTAACAAAGTGATGCAATGCATGCATTGCGCCACTTTGCCACCCCTTGCGCCACATTATGCTTGCGTCAGGCATAAAGTATGCAGGGGGGTGTTCCGGCATCAGGAAGCCCACAAAAATGGCGCAGTGAAATCTATAAGATTTCACTACAACATTTTTGGCATCATTTTTAACGACTGCTCAATGCAGGCTTTTAAGTGACACACCCACTCTAATCAATGGGCTTCCTTGCACTTTGCTGCACTAGTGTCTACATTTTTGACACTAGTGCAGTAAAGAGCCACAATGGGGTCAAAAATGTTGACACTATTGTCCTAATGTGTGCAATTGTGCACCATATTGTAAGTACGGCGCAACCATGGTGTCGTTAGGTAGTGGTAGGGGCACACAAGGAAAGTGGTGCATCAGGACCAACGTGCCACTTTCTTGTAAATCTGACCCCTGGTCCTTTATCCGAGGTCAACGCACCAGCTGAAGGCACGTCAGTGTGGCAGTGAACACCTGGGAAAATGGTGCTGACAGGAGGCTTCTAAACATGGGGTGACCCTGAGCAAAGACGGGGGCGAAGAGCTATCACATTCAGTGGGCAATGAGGCAGCTGCTGAAACTGTGTACAAGCACTCCACTGTGACACTTGACTGGACTGCAGGAGTTGGTGTAGATGTGAACTGATGGAGCACTGGAGTTCAGCGAACTGTGCGAAAAATGAGTTACTGTCCCCTGCACTTGAGTCGGGCAGTCCATGGAGCAAACTTGGTGGAAGTGAAGGTTTTGGACCTAATACGAGACCCTGGATGAGGATCGCATGTGCTGCATGCGGATTGATGGGACTTCAAGGCCAGAGACATGGAGTCACTGCATTCATTGTCAGATAGTTGTTTAAATGTAGTCTATCCACAAAAGCAAGCTTTTTATGTGCTTTATTCCAAGTGTATACTGAAGAGTGCACCATCTGGGTGTCCCTTGCCTTTAATTGTGAGCACCCTGTATAAAACAAGTCCAAACCCCACTCCGTCCTATCCACCAATTTGAGGATGCCCTTTTCCACGTGCACCCATGCCAGTATTTTTCTGTGGGTCGGTAGCATATAGATGGTTGGGACTAAACAATGTGCCAAAGCAAATATTCCCTGCAGAGGCAGCTGCTGGTAACCTCAGAGATTTTAGTCTGGGCCTTGCCCGCGACATAAAAACATTTGATATAATTTTCACCTAATCGCAGTAGATCAGAGGCAGTTTAATTGCAATCATCCCAAAGACTGAATGAAACCCAAGGGCAATATTCATCTTAATGATATGGATCCGCTCTCACATGTAGAGTTCTAACTTGCACCAAGTCAGACAAACTTTTCTCTAGCAGTGGGAAATATAATTTCTGTCAATATTGTGCAGGCCCCTATTGACATAGCTTCTGAGTTATATAAAAAAAAACTGCACCCATCTGACGAATTAATCCTCCAGAGACTCCCTCGTCATGTATGCTATCAGAGGCAACACTTCACATTCATCAGTATACCTGGAGAACCTTGGGAAGGGGGCTATTAGGGACATAGGTCGAGGACCTAGGATCCAAAAGAGTCCCCACAATATAATTGGCATGGTACAGGTCCTTGTGCTTGCTCCCTCTTATGTGGATGCTGCCCATACTGTGATCTTTACGGATGGGCGTAGTCAATGGCTCCAGAGCCAACAAAGACAGGAGCGGTGAAAGGAAATAGTATTTATTTGTGCGTTTTCAAACCTCTGCACTGTACCAGAGCCATGGGGCTGGTAGACAGGTACTGCACTTTGTTAATAAACCCCAGCCGCAGCTCATACATTATGCAGACCAAGCAACCCCATTCTACACAATTGGAAGCCTTTTTGGTTTCTAACTCTACTACTTTCTCATCATTGTTGCAACTTGCCAAAACAAGTTCCCCCGATGATTAATGGTGAAGCGTACCACTACTAACACGGCCTGTGTAGGATGAATCAGGAGCTGGATGAGGAATGTGGATGTCCTGGCCAGCACCTTCGCTTGGATTTCAATTTGTTTACTTATAAGGGAAATAGGTCTGTAGTTGGGCCAAACTATTTGTGCCCCTGCCAGGCTTGAAAATTAGGGACATTCTTGATTACTGAAGTCAGAAGGCAGGTTTGTAACTTTCAGGGACTTCCTCAAGCACTTTTCATAAAAGCAGGACAAGTAGAGCCTTATTAATTTAGGAAAACTAATGGAAGCAGGTCCTCAGCCAGCACCTTACCAGTGTCTATGTCATCTACTACCCTAGAATTCTTCCTTTAGGCCCCTTCCAGGACTTCCCTAGGTTGCGAAGGTCAATGACCTGTAAAAAAAAGTCTGCCTTTGCAGTCGATGTTTTGTCACCATATAGCTTCTTAAAGGAGAAGGCAAATTCTGTTGTAATATCCTTCTGGTTCATCATGAAGCTATCAAGGTTGCCTCTAACATGAGGGATTCATTTTGTTTTAGCAATTCAGCAAGTAGCCTTCTGGCTTTCTGTCGGTGTGGTGTCTAGGGCATTGAAGTTGTACCTGGCCTTTATCAGGGCTCTCAAGGTGTCCTACCAGAGTGATTCAGTATGAGAGAAGGTGAGTGATTTCTTTGTTCGACGTGAGGCTTCATGCCCACAGACTTCCTTCTGGACATTTCAGAATCCGTCATCATCTCCCCTCTGACATATGCTTTATCCTCAGTCCACTAGATCTGGGCAAAAGTTCACACAGTCATCATTTTTGTCTACATTTGAATTCTGAGAGGAATGTAGTTGTTCTTTATCTTCAGATGATTTATGCTTTGCAGGTAGAGAAGGATATAAAGTCAGGTCCAGATAAATTTAGCTCAATGATCCGAGGCACTTCTGGGACTAACCAAGGCCTGTTGGGACGGAAATGTCCTCTCTACGGTACATGGATGTGTCCCTCTGTCCTGAGTGCCCAACTGTATGCATATATGACATCCTGCCTTTTATTTTTGCCCTAGCATCACTTTAATCCAAGCATGTGTGCAGAAGCTTAGGCCTATCCCTGACTTTTTGAGGTCCCGGACTTGGGGGTTTATTACAACTTTGGAGGAGGTGTTAATCCGTCCGAAAAGTGACGGTAAAGTGACGGATATACCACCAGCCGTATTATGAGTCCATTATATCCTATGGAACTCGTAATACGGCTGGTGGTATATCCGTCACTTTACCGTCACTTTTGGGACGGATTAACACCTCCTCCAAAGTTGTAATAACCCCCTTGTTCTGTGGCATGGACTGGTGCACCAAGCGAACCCTCACAGTGAGCAGACTGTCCCTGTCCTTGGTATAGCACATAAAGTGGCAGGGACAGCATACTATGGGCCTGATTCTTACCTTGGCGGTCGGCGGAGAGGCGGCGGTCGGACCGCGAACAGACCGGCGGTCCAAAAAATGGCATTCTGACCGCGGCGGTCACCGCCGCGATCGACCGCCACTTCCCCACTCCGACCGCCACGGCGGTCATGACCGACGGGCTGGAGTTCGCACACTCCGGCCCGGCGGTCGACCCAAGACCGCCAACCGTATCATGACCCTGCTTACCGCCGCGGTTTTTGGCGGTCGGGAACCGCCATGCGAACCATGGCGGTAGGCACTATCGGGGCCAGGGAATTCCTTCCCT
This sequence comes from Pleurodeles waltl, assembly GCF_031143425.1. Taxonomy (NCBI): domain Eukaryota; kingdom Metazoa; phylum Chordata; class Amphibia; order Caudata; family Salamandridae; genus Pleurodeles; species Pleurodeles waltl. The sequence continues at coordinate 871,753,882 of NC_090448.1, forward strand.
GGCACTGATAGGGGTCTCCCCCACCCCCCACTGCCCCCCACGAGTCCTCCCCCCACACCCTCCACCCCCCTGCCACCCCCCAGAGGTGGAACGAACCCCCTGCCCCCCCCACCCCAACATGCACATACACGCACCCCGACATGCACGCACCCCCAACATGCACATATGCACACCCCCTACACACACACATACACAACGGGGGCACATACCCGCACACATACATGCCGACATGCGCACCCGCCGAACTACACACATTGCCCAAAGGCACAGCAGCACCCCCCGCCCGCATGCACGCACTCACACACCCCCTCTACACACCCCCATGCACGCACACATCACACAACACCCCCCCACCCCCTCCCCTCACGGACGATCAACTTACCTTGGGCGTTGGTCCTCCGGGAGGCGACGGGAGCCATAGGGACGTGACCGCCAACAGAAGACCGCCAACAGAAGACCGCCACACAGAAATGTGGGTCGTAATTCTGGGGGCGGTGTTCTGCTGGCATGGCGGTGGAGGTTGACCAGTCTCCACTTTCCCGCCGACCGCCAGTGTGGCTGCTGGCGGTATTCCGGCAGAACGCTCCCAGCGGTCGGAATACGCGCAGCGGCATACCGCCGCGGTCGGCGGTCTTTACCGCGGCGGTAACTCGGCGGTCTTGCGAAAAGACCGCCAAGGTCAGAATCAGGCCCTATGTTTTTAGAAAGATCAGTATTGTAACTGGACCTTTTTATCTGTGTTGCTGGGAGTGAGGGCTGCTGGCCCACTTTTATAAAGTTTCACTATTTGTGTATGCACAGACACTTGCACTGGCATTTTGTGTTCATGTCAAGTATGTGTGAATGTGTACTGTGTGTTACTCATTCACGGTGATAAGCCGGGTGCATAAAAAAGTGACCCTTAGTAATGTAAGCCAGTGGAATTCATTTCGGATCCCCCTGGCTTGGCATAGCAGACGTTGAAGGGGAACAAATGTACTTCCAGAGTCTGGAAGTATACTAACTGCTTTCCTGTAGCTGGAGGGAGGACAATCAGAGGGTGAAGTGAGGTGGATGAAGACAAAATTACCTTACCATTGGTGGATGCTAGGGGTGAGGGATGGGACTACAGTCACTTTTTTTAATGAGAAACTTTCTAGGTAAGGCCTGTCTTTTTGGCCGTCTCTGTTTGTGTCTGTCTTCAGTTGGGCTGATGATGATGCCTGGTGAAAATACCTTACATTTCAATGTCTTTGTGTTGTGGGTTCTCCAAGCTGAAGAAAGCCCCAGTGCTACCTGCTGCGAGAAGCATCATTCTGTACAAAGGCTGTGTGTGGAGAGCAGCCCAAGGAGGAACCACCCCAAACTGCTTCTGCAGTTTGAGACAGTGGATCCACATTTTCCAGCTAGAACTTCTATATAAAAGTGGGAACAAAATCACCTGACCTACTTCCGGTTCCTTTATGACAGGGTAAGGAGTGCTCTGCAGAGTACACAAATGACTGTTGTGCAACCAGGGCTGGTGTTTACCTGATGGTGTATTCTGGGCAACGGTCAGTCCTGTGTCCAGCCTCTAGCGACCAGCTCTTGATTCATACCAAAGTGTAGAGTGTGGAAAATAGATGAGAGACAGTCTGTCTTATCCCCTACAAGTGCATAGAGAGACTCATGAATCAATGTTGTGTTCCCCACTCCTGCAGTTGTTTCATCAAAAATTTTACTGCAAAAATGTCATTGATGTTATCAATGTTGTTATCAAAGATGTCCGAGTACCGATATTTGTGGGGTAATCAGTAGTGCATGGCGAGGGCATGAGGTATAGTTTCCTTAGGGCACGAGTTATAGTTACTTGAAATAATTGTAACTACAACAGGTGAATTTCTATGGTTTTGTACATTTAAATTGTGAGCCTAACTACGACATCCCTGTAACCTTTGCTTTTTTATTGAATTTCAACCTTCTGTAAAATTCTATTCCGTATATATCCTGTCCCTGTAACCTTTAGCACAAGAGGGGGGCTCCCACTGGGATGACGGATAGCTGAGATCAGGTCAGGCTCCAACTGGGCACACAGCTCTGTGATTGTGGCCCTGTCAAGTCTATAGCTGAGTATAATGTGCCTGTCCTCCAGCGTAGCTAAGTCCACCAGGGGTCAGTACACGGGATGTCTACATCTCCTATTCATCCGCAGCAGTAGGTATCTAAGGGACACAAGAGTGAGTAGGCTGTCACAATTTGAACTATACCACAACAGCAGTCCACATCGTGCAATCATGTTTTGGGACAGTGTAATTTAAAAGTATGTACCTATTTATCCTGTGACTCAGCAATTATCGATAGGCCTGTTAACCCCCCCTGAAATGGCTACTGCCTGTCCTGTGTGGGGGACAGGTGGAAGTGAGGTAATTTCGCCAATGTTGTGCACCGTGGCAGTAGGCGGTCATGAACCACAGTGCAATTTCTCATTGGATAATATTGGGCCCTATGGGGTACAGTGGCCAATGGGGATCGACGCCGGCGGTGATGGTGTACACCGCTGCGGACGTGACTGCCATTTTCTATCTTAATCCTCACTTGTTTCCTGACCTTCCACAGGAGAAGACCTACACTGCATGTGCTGCTGTAACCTGTTTCTGGAACCTACCATGGCCCGTGTGACCGGGGAAAGGGCCCCAGCCTTCACTTCTGAGGAGTTGGAGCGACTGGTGGATGGGGTCCTGCCCCAGTACAGACTGCTGGATGGGCCTCCAGACCAACAGGTGAGTACGCTGTGGGCACAATGCATGTGGCATGAAAGCATGGAGATGTGTCTGAAGGCATCGTGTAAGAGTGGGTGAGGTGGTGGGGGGATTGTCTGCTGGCAGTGTACATGTTGTGAGCTGGCCTATGTGTGTGCCAATGATGATGGGATCAGGTATGGTGGTCCATGTGTGTGACAGGCTGGACTGTTTGTTTAATGGAGTTCTCTTGTATGTATTACCTCTGCAGGTTAGCGCCCATCAAAAGAAGGGATTATGACGTGCCATTGCCAAGGACTTGCGGACCCGGGGTGTATATGGAAGGCGGAGAACCCACTGACAGAAACAGTGGGAGAACCTGACACGCTGGGCACGGAAGACCGTGGAGGCCCAGCTGGGGATGGCCTCCAAACGAGGAAGGGGTGCAAATCGGACCCTGACCCCCCTAATGGCCCGCATACTGGCAGTGGCGTACCCTGAGCTGGATGGGCGCTTGAGGGAATCACAGCAGCCACAAGGGGGTGATTACAGTGGGTATCATTACAACTTATAGCTGGTGGGGTGGTATCCGGGTGGTGGTTGTGTGTTAGTGGGTGCCCCTAAGGCCAGGCCAGACATAGCAGCGTAGGTCCTCTGAAGGGTAATGGTTGGCAAATACAGGCAACCTTGCTTGTTAGTATTCACTTCTAGGCAGGGCTGCGTGGGTCATGGGTGTGCTGCAGTTGGCAATGTGTGCTCCTCCTCATGCCTTGGTGACTAGCCATTTCACTGGTAGTGCAATGCATAGTGCGTAGGCCTGTTCCCTGTGTGTGAGGGTGCTGTGTACTCCAACAGTGGTGTTGGTGCAGCCATTGTCCCAGTGTATCCTTTGTCTCTCTCCCCCCTTTCTTGTTTTGTCATCCTGTCCTTGTGTGCATTAGCATCATCTGGCGAAGGAGCAGAGGCACCGTTGACAGAGGGAGCTGCATCCCACATGACCCTGGAGGCAGAGTCCGCCGACGCCAAGGGAACAAGTGGGATGGAGGGCGAGGGTGGCACCACGGCAGAGACTGGACGGGACAACACAGACTCTGATACCTCCTCCGATGGGAGCTCCTGGTGGTGGCGGACACCTCTGTGACTACCCCAGCTTCAGGTACAGCCACCACGCTCGGTACCAGCACTGCCTTCCCAGTAGCCCCTCAGCGTGTTGCCCGTGCCCGCTCACCCGGGAGGGTGGGCATCTCCTTCGCCCCAGGCACCTCAGGCCCTGCCCCAGTGAGCCCTGCGGCTCACTGGGGCAGTGAGGAGGCTATTGACCTCCTGAGATACATCTCTGTAGGGCAGTCAACCATTGTGAATGCCATCCAGGGGCTGGCATCCCAGATGCAGCAATGCAATGCATTCCTGGAGGACATTCATGGTGGTTTGGCAGCCCAAAAGAGATCAATTCAGGCTCTGGCCTCCTCTCTGATGGCAGCCATTGTTCCTTTTTCTACCATCACCCCTCCAACTTCCACTTCCCAGTCCCATTCTCCTTAACCCCAACCCATCCCAAGCACACAGACAGACGAGCATGCACACAAGGCAACACAGAAGAGTGGCACAGGCAAACACAAGCACCACACTGCATCCCACAGACACTCACACAAACACCATACCGTTGCAGACATGACAACATCCACAGCTTCCACTGTCTCCGCCTCCTCCTCCTCCAACTCCCTCTCAGTTACATCCACACTCACACTTGCATGCACTACATCTACACCCAATATCAGCATCACCACACCAAGCAGAACATACATTACACTGGCAGAAACCTCCATAACATCTATGCACACATCCTGTGTGTCCTCTCCCACTGTGTCTGTCCCCCACCAAAGGACACAAACTCAAGCACTCAGACACCCAACAGCATACAGACCATGCACCTGTACCCAAATCCAGCAGACATACAGCTCCAAAACCCACTCCCTCATCCTCCACCCCCATTACTCCTTCCTCCTCCCACCTCAACATCCTAAAATGCTTTTCCTTCCCCAACTTGACCTCTTCCCCACCCCTCACCCCCTGTCCTGCACGTATGGGCAGGGTAGCACCTCAGCCAAACAGTCCACGGGGACAGTGGTAGCACTACCTACCTGTGGTGGTAAGGATACCAGACCTACAACACTGAAGGGGAAGAAGCCAGCACCACCAGAGATGAAAGGGAAGAGACCTGCACCAGCTGTGTGGAAGGGGAAGGGGCCTGCACCAGCTGTGAGGAAGGTGAAGGAGCCTTCACCAGCTTTGAGGAAGGGGAAGGAGCCTTCACCAGCTCTGAGGAAGGGGTAGGAGCCTGCACCAGATGTGAGGAAGGGGAAGGAACCTGCACCACCAGGTAGAGAGGGGAAGAGCCCATCCAACCCTGCCAGGAAGGGTTAGGGATCTCCGACCCATGAACAGGAGGAGACGAGCCACTCTACGCCAGTGGAAGCTGTCATGCTAACACCGCCACCACCACCAGCTGTCACTGGGCTCCCACCGCCAGCTGTGGATTTGCAGCCATCAGTGAGTGCAGGGGCTGCCCAGGAGCCTCCTCCAACAACCACCACCATGCAGTCATCAGTGAGTGCTGGGGCTGCCCAGGTGCCTCCTCCAACAACCACCACCATGCAGCCATCAGTGAGTGCAGGGACTGCCCAGGAGCCTCCTCCAACCACCACCACAGTGCAGCCATCACCGGCAGCAGACGTCATGTAATGCACCCTCCAGGGACTACTGTGCGGGCTGCCCCCTCCAGAACCAGTGGGAAAGACACCCACTCCAGAGACTGTGGCCTTGCACTCTCCAGGACAAAGCAATGGTCATGTTGCCCCCTCCAGGACCAGTGGGACTGTTCCCGCATCCGGCCTGAAGTGCCCCCCTCCCCCTGAGGTGCCTGCCTATTTGCAAACTGATGCCCCTGCAGTGTACTATCCGGATGTGGTCAGGATTTTAGTTGCGCCTTAGACTGTGCCCTGTGGCTATGTGGGCCCTTTAAACATTTGACTGGGCAGTGTTCCTCTGTGTACATGTGTGCATATCTGTTTCATTGCCAAATTGAATTATTCATTTTGATGTTGATCTGATTAGAATCACTTTAGTCAATTCCTGTTGTCCTTGCATTATTCTGCCGTTTTTCGGGGGCAAATTGTTTTTATTGTGCAGCTGGTTGTGTGTATGGCGTGTGTGTGCAGTGGGTGTGTGTCAGTCTCGTTTTCTTCCCACCCTCTCTTGTGTGTTAGGTGGCTGTACTCACCGTCGTCGTATTCGTCGGCGTTGGTGTTCCAGGTGGAGCATGAAGTAGAAGATCATCGGGAAGACTTGCAGTTCAGGTTCCATTGCGGCATGGTTCTTCCCTGTGTCTCCAATGGTGAGTCCTTTCGTTTCTGAGCTCTGTTTCCGCAAGGCTTTTGTTGATGTTGGTACCGCCCCGGAAAAGGTGGTCGATGGCAGGGTCAAAATATGATGGGCGGTACTTTGTCTTCCGCCTGGCTGTTGGCGGCTACTGCTGTGTTGGCTGTTGTTTCGGCCATGGCGGTTGGTGTGGTACATTGGCTGTCTATGGGAGTTATCACCGTCATGGTCATCATATGACGGTACTTACCGCCAGCCTGTTGGCAGTATTACCGACACTTTATCACCCACCGTCAGGGTCGTAATGAGGGCCATTGTTCCCACAAGTAGGGGACTGCTTTGAAAAGCCGCTCCCTGCTTGTGGGACAAATGTTTTCATCTATTTTCCTGCACACATATTTGCGTGAGGGAAACAGATGAAAACTCTGCTTTCTGCCAGCAGGAGCTCCTGCAGTCAGAAAGTGGACTTTGTTTCCTTTTGCAGTCCCAGGACCATCATTGGCTCCATGAGGGGGCCGCGCAACCCCCATCCAGTGAGCATTGCCCCAGGGAGGTGGTGGTCCACGGGGCGCAGGGCTCCACAATGGACCCCTTTTACTCTGTCATTGCAGCCCCAGGGAGGTGCTGGTCCCCGGGGCTGTGGGAGGTGGGGAGGTGGGGTTCAAGTCCCCCCACCTCAAATTACTTTTTAAGCCCCGGAGAGGTGATGATCCCTGGGGCTGCAGAGGGGGCCGCACAGCCCCCGCATCATATTACTTTAAAGCCCCGGGGAGATGGCGGTAACTGGGGCTGCGGGGATGTGGCCCCCACATCATATTACTTTAAAGGCTCATGGTCGAGTGGCCCCCTGCATTATAATGCCCCAGGGAGGTGGCATTCCCTGGGTCCGGGGGTTAGGCCCCCCATGCAAAATGTAATTGCATCCGAGACCTGGCCCTCCCAGGGGCTGTTTACAAAACAAGCGCGGGAGCCCAAAATTGTTTTTTTTTTTAATTTTCAGCAATCCACAGATCTACGCCAACATTTTTAAAACAAATGCTTTTTAAGACCTGGGGAGGTCCCTCTGGGCTCAGAGCTAAGGGGTCATGTGACTCTACCCTGGCTCCTTTTCTTATTTTTTTTTGGTACTCGGCTGAACATGGCTGCCAACACTTCCTTGTTGAAGTGTTGTCAGCCAATCAGATCTCAGCACGAGATCGGAAGGGTTTGCAAACCCTTTGCGTCCCTATAGTTATAAATTTGGATTTTCTTTAATTTCTCAAAAACGACTGAACAGATTTACACCAAATAACAAAAAGGGTGCTTTCTGAACCAAGAGCTAAATGTCTGCCAAATTTGGTGTAATTCCGTCAAAATCTCTTTAGGAATTGACATTGGAAATGTACATTTTTTTACCCCCCCCCCTTTTTCTCGGCCCCCCACTTGACGGATCACCCCAAAACTTTCCAGACAGCAGCTGGCGTGACTGTTGAATTGTTTGGGAAAATTTTGTGTAGATCCGTCAAGTAGCGCCAAAGATGTAGGCAAGTCAAAAAATGTTTTTTCTATAGAAAATAGGTCCTAACTATAACTACCTTGTGGCGACCGCCACTAGGTTATATATATATATATATATATATATATATATATATATATATATATATATATATATTCACTAAAATACAAAAATTTACAGGAACGTCATAGTTAGGTTCAGATTTTACACGCACAAAACCATAGAAATTCAGCTGTTACAGGTATAGTTATTTCAAGCGACTATAACTCATGCTCTAAGGTAACTATAACTATAAGATTTATTTTGTAACTAAATTTATCACCCTCAAAACTTTCATTCACTACATTGCATTTCAAAGGGGTGCTATCATGTATATTGATCCCTAGATGTTTGACAGTGCTAACGGCCAATCAGCTTTCACCATGAGATCTGTGTTTAGGCTCTGCCCACATATACAAATTTATTTTCCCCTTAATATCTCGAAAACTACTGAACGTATTTACACCATATAACAAAAAGCACAATCTGCAGAAAAAAATCTAGCTGTCTGTGACATTTTATGTAATTCCATCCAGCGGTTCAGGCTGCAGTTGTGTTCGAAACTCGTAGCGGAATTAATGTGGGAAATGCACTTTTTTGACCCCCCCCCTTTTTCTCGTCTCCCCGCTTCACAGATCATCCCAAAACTTTCCATGTGCAACAAGAATCACAGCACACTTTTTTTTGGAAAACTTTGTGAAGATTTGTCAAAAGATGCTAAAGATATAGGCAATTCCAAAAATGCTTTTCTTACGGAAACATGGTCCTAACTATAGCTACATACTGACGACTGCTTGTTTTTTTAAAATATATATATATATATATATATATATATATATATATATATATATATATATATATATTTCCCCTGGAAAAAACAGAGGTTACAGGGACATTTTAATTAGGTAATAGAATTAAAAAAAACAAAGGTTAAAGAGACGTTAGAGTTAGGTTCTGAATTTTCTCACACAAAACCATAGAAATTCAGCAGTCATAGACCCTCAAATCCGCCACCCGCCAATCTTGCGCCTATGTAGCCTGGAACCTGCCGGCCGCATTTGGACATCCCCGCTGGGCGGAAACAGAGTTTCTGCCCGCTGGCCCAGCGGGAAGCAGGGCCATAACATTGCAGCCGGCTCCTAATGGAGCCGGCGGCGGTGTGGCGGGTGCAGCAGCACCCATCGCGCAATCCACTGCTGTAATTTGGGCCGTGGATTGCGCTATGGGGCTGTGCCTGGGGGCCCCTGCACTGCCCATGTCAAGTGCATGGGCAGTGTAGGGGCCCCCCGGGGCAGCCTGAGTCCCCTTACCACCAGGCTTTCCATGGCGGTGTTCACCGCCATGTACAGGCTGGCAGTAAGGGGTGTTGAATTCCACGGGCTGCGCTGCTTGCAGCGCTGCCCTGGTGGATTATCACCGCCGGACCGCCATGGAAGTATACCGCTGGTCCCGGCAGTATGACCGTGGCGCTTTCACCACAGTCAAAATATGGTGTGTAGTACCGCCAGCCTTTTGGCGGTACTACCGTCACATTTCCTCTGGCGGTCACCAACCGCCAGGGTGGAAATGAGGGCCATAGTTAGAGGTTTTTTTAAAGTCACTATAACTCGCTCCCTTGGTGTAGTGTACAACATATCTACTGTTATTTATGTTATGATCTGTTACTTTAATGTTGGAACACATCAATGGTCCGTGTTCTTTTGAACACTGAGTTGGTTGCTAGGTGAGGGACCATTTTCTCTCTAGCACTCCTTACTGAAGCAGCAGCTCTTGCTGTGGGTGTATAACTTTCAACTTACTGAATAAACGTCTTCAAGCATTTCTTATGAAGTTTCCTGTGTTGGTCCTTTCGCCATACTCTGATACTACATTTGGTACCAGGAGTAGGGTGTAGTGACTTTTGTGACCTGGACACACTACTAATTATGCTGTTGACCTGTTAGACCCACTGGCAGAACATTTATTTCCTGAGAAATGTCTACTGCTTCGCTCAGGTGTGTCGCGCTCTGTACTTGTTACTTGTGTGGGACATTTTAAAGCTGTTTGTAGGTTGTAGGTTATTGGGAATAATGTGAGAATACACAATGTTGATGTTCAACAGGGTTCCAGCACTAATTCTGATATTCATGAATGTTCTAACAGGTTCTCAAATGTTGTTTTAACTATTGATAATAGTTTAGACAAGGTCAAGATAGCAGGTCCAATCTGCCATGCCCTGATTAATGACAAATCTCTCCAACTTGTGGCGGATTCTGGGTCATCTACACAGTTTTGGAGGATAGTACTTTCTATTCTTTATGGCCTACTTATGTTAAGTTGGAATATCCAGATATATGCCCCAAAGCCTTTGGAGACAAAGATATTGATTTACTGTTTTTGTTCCATCCCGTAATAAGCCTATTTAGAAGAAGCATTTGCACCAAGGTTTACATGGCCGTAAAAGGGAAACATTTAGTAGGTTTAATGAATCTAGCCATATTAGGTATTTATTTAAAGCCTGGCCCCAATAACCCTATTGTTTTAGCAATTGGCACTGAAAATTACATTTTGCCTAGTATGATTTCTAAATTTCCTAATGGTTTTAGGGACCAAATAGGAATTGTTCAGGGATTTGAACATAAAATAAGATTAAAAAGTCACGCCATACCTGTGGTTCACAAAGTGAGACCTCTCCCTATTAGTGTTTGAACTGAGCTCAAGAAACTCTTATATTAACTTACAGGGGAAGGCATAACTCCTACTGATTCCTCAGAATAGGTTTCACCTATTGTTCTTGCTAAGAAAACATCTGGGGCTTTGCGTCTCTGTGTAGATTTGAGGTCACTCAAAAGCAACATACTCATTGATTGCCGCCCATTGCCTCATATTCATATATTCAGCGAGATGCTAGCTAATACAGGGAATCCAAGTCTTTCTCTACTATTGACTTACACTCTGCCTACCATCAGATAGCCTCAAATGCTGCCTCACAAGAACTTACTACATTTATAACACCCTTTGGGGCTTATAAATACTTAAGACTACCATTTGGTCTCGCTTCAGTAGCGAGCGTCTTTCAGAAGGTGATGGATGTTTTATTCAAGGAGGTGAGTAATGTTCAAGCATTCCAGGATGACATCCTTATTTTTACCAACACTAAAGAAGAACATTTCCTAATGTTAGAAATAGTCCTCAATATTTTAGACTCCAGAGGCTTTACTGTCAGACCTGAGAAATTTACATTTCTAGTTCAACAAATTATTTATCTAGGTCACATCATAATAGATAATGGCATGAAACCCAAGTTTTGTCACATTGAAGCCATTCCTAAGGCACTACCACCCAAAGTTAGGGCTGCTTTTTAGGTCTGTGTAAATTCTATGCCTGGTTTGTACCAGACTATTCATCTAAAGTGCAAATGTTAAGGCATTTACTGAGAAAAGGTATAAGTTTGTTTGAAATTCTGAGATCGGTGAAGCATTCAATGACATTAAAGAACTAGTTGTGAATGCTCCTGCTCTGAGTCCATATGTTGCAGGGATTTTTTTTTTATTTCAGATGATGCTAGCATGGAAGGGTTGGGAGCTGTTTTTTGGGCAAAGTGTTAAAAGCATAGAAATCACTATAGCCTTTGCTTCTAAAAGTGTACTTGAAGCTGAAAAACAACCAAGCAAAAGCAAAAGCAAAGAACTACCTCCAGAGGTTGGGCACTTCAGGAGGTAGCAGGAACTGGCCCGGGGGGGTGGAGGGGGCATTCTCAAGGGCTATTAATGGCTCCACATCTTTAAAATTTTGCCCCAGGGAGATGGTGGTCCCCGGGGCTGGGGATCCTCGACAGATCCCCTATTTACATGCATTTGTATCCCCGGGGAGGTTTTGGTCCCTGGGTCATGCGGGCTGCGCATCCCCCTGAGGAGGTTGCGATCCGTGAGGCCAAAGGGAGTTCACAGGATCCCCCTTATTATTGTAATACTATTTTGCCCCAAGGAGGTGGTGGCCCCCGGGACACTGGGCATGTGGCCCCCTATATACACTATGAAAAATTAGCACCGGGGAGGTGGCAGTACCTAGGGCCCCAGGGGGCCTACATCCCCACCCCTATTATTGTCATATTATTTTGCCACAGGGGGTGGCCCCCAGGGTGTGTTAGCTTCACGTGGCCCCCCTTCATACTATTAATTTGGATTCCTGTGGAGGTGGTGGTCCTGAGACCCGAGGGCCCTTGTGCTCCCACCCCACATACTATGAAAAGTTAGCCCTGGGGAGGTGGCGGACCCCGGGGGGATCCATTGGACCACCCTTATTATTGTAATAGTATTTTGTCTGGGTAGGTGGTGGTCCCAGGGCATAGGGACACCATGCAGACCCCCTGCATACTATTAGGTTTGAGCTCCCAGGGAGATGGTGGCTCCCGGGGCCCAGATGGGGCACATGGCCCCCCAACATTGTTCTATTAATATATTGCCCCACGGAGGAGGTGGTCCCCAGAGCGTGGGGGCATGGTTGGCCCCGCATACTTATAAAGCAGCCCTGAGACGGTGGTGGTGCCCGTGACTTCTATATGCCTTAGGAGGGGGCGTCCTTTGTGCCTCTCACCGTTTTTACCCCCTAATGCCCCTGAGACCTGGCCCGCCCAGGGGCAAAATAAATTGAGAGCATGATAGACCATGCTTTAAAAAAAAAAAAATTCCACAGGTACCTCTGTGGATTTTTCCAAGATTTAAAAAAAAACTTTTTAGCGCTGGCAGGGTTCCTAGGGGGACCCCTTAACCAAGGCTAGGGGTATTCCTACCCTGGCCCCTTTTCTTTTGTTTTTGCATTTTTTCTTTAGGACTCAGCTGAGCTGAGTATATATACAACAACTGAAAGCCACTGAGTCCTTATGCCGCAGCGCAGCATACCAACACAGGGTAGCAACCCCCTTAAAATACAGCAAAACTCCTCCGACTCTTAGCGATCCATGTTTCGCCAAGTAAAGAGAAAGTCCCAGCCACGTATTGGTTTCTGAAGTCAATATTTAATGGCACACACAACACCCAATGCATTTTGAAAACGAAGTTTCCTTCATCACGGGCAGCATACGCTCCGAAAGTTTCTGTTTTTAATACAGTGCTCACACTCCATCAACATTGAAAACGGCCTACAGAACATTCTGTTTAAAGCAGAAGCAAAAACAATTGCGGCCATCTTTGAATGGCTATTTGTGACAGCTTCGTATTAAAGATGGCACTTCAAACAATATTCCTCCACATTTCAGTCTTGCCCATGTGGGCTAAATATTACAGCGAAAGGAGTTGAACCTGCCATCCATCCGTACCCCAATCTTAACACCACAATTATGTTACAAAATACCATGATTGACGAAAGGTTTTCGGCCATATTGGAAAAGTTATTTCACATATCTCTAACTTATTAAGCCCAAGTGAGCAAAGTACATAAAATGATATATTACATGTATATAAATATCAAAATCAATTTATCTCTAAGAAGAGGGCGTTGATATGAAAATTTTGTTCTTACAAATACTGATTACCACCATGCTTTACCTTATGATAAATAACATAATACCACATCTATCACATTCTTCCTTACAAACCTTTATAGGCTTTGTATACCCCAATCTTTACATTTTAAATTATTACCCTAGCACCAGGAAAAATCAATCATCGAAAAAGGATACAATAGTTCTTTTGCTTTCCATCAATCCAGTAGAAATCCTGCTTTAGATTCTATTGATGTGTCCATCAATGTTTCACCACCGTTGTGACTGTGAAATAAACAAATACATAACTAACATAAAAAAATTTTTTTAAACATGCTAAAAGATCTTACCGCAGACAAATAATTAAATCATCTATTTTAACAATATCTCTGAGAAATATCAAAAAAAAAATTCTAAAAAAATATATATGTATATATATCTCTGAAAGTTATCTCTGAAAAAAATATATACATATCAGAGATGAAACGGAGACTTCGATTCACCTACATGTACTGCCATTTCTTCATTCACATTGAGACCAGTAGGGTAAAGTGTATTGAAACTTATAATACATTTAGACTCCAGTCTTCTCAAAAGTATAATTCTGTTTAATTCTTTTCAATGAAAAATCAAAAGATTAAAGGGACATTATAGTTAGGTGAGAATGTCAATTAAAACATACCATTTTAAAAGAACAGAAAGAAATTCACCAGTTATAGTTAGCACAAGTAACTATAACTCATGCTCTAAAGTAATTATAACCTGTGCCCACACAATGTTCTTATCAAGGATGTCATTTCAGATGATGCAGTGATGTTATCAATCATGACATATAATAGGTTATGAGTGATGTAATATGGGAGGTAATTAGCAGGGCATTTTTTAATTATAAAGGGACATATTATTACAAGCCCTAACTATAACGTCACTTTAACCTCTGATTATTTCAGTTAACTTCTATGGTTTCTTTTATTGTAAAGTCAATTACCATGCATGGCATGGGTTTGTGTGAAAGGCCTTACCACAGGATAGGCCCTGCATCCGACCTCCTGCTGGCACCCATCCCTCGTGGGCACCCTACCCACCATAGTGCACTGACTACGGCCATTCATGGCTTGGGTTTAGGAGCAGGGACTGGCCTGCAGGCAAGCCCTGCACCCCCCCACCATTGGTGCCAAACCTCTGTGGCCCATGCCCTTTGGCCATGCATAGCGTAGGGTTGGGCACAGGGCCTATCCTACAGCCAGGCCTCTGCCCAACACCCCCAGGAGTGCAAGGCTAACCATGTGATGTAACAATATAAAGGGTGCCATTTAACATCAGTTAGCCTAAAAATGTTGCCCTTTGAAGTAAAGCAGACCTACTGACTTTGACAAAGGGTCAGAATAACAAAATATAAAAATCAGGTCTACTGGGTTTATCAAGGGGTCAGCACATCAACATATATAAATAAAAACCTATTGTCTTTGTCAAAAAAGTCACCAATTACTATAGCCAAATGTATATTTTATAAGTTTACAAAATGCGATGTTTAATATAAATGACTATCATAACATATTTTTAATAAAGTCTTACTGTCTCAACATGCAAGATCAATAAAAGATGCCTGAGCAGTCACAGTTATGCTCTATGTAGACAGTAACTTACATTTAACAATTCTTCCCAAATGTACTGTTAATTAGCATGTATTTGGACACATCTATTTTTGTTAAACAATTATGTTCTAATACGATATGTCATTCAAAACATTCTAAAGAACCATATTCAGATTTCCAATTCAGGTCATCATCAACAAATGTTTTCAGTGGCTAGAAACAAAAGTTTGGAAAGGAATTAGGTGTAAATGAGGGGCATCAGTTTTATACTTGTCAATGATGTCCACAAGAATTCAAACAGGTAAAGAAATATTGCATACTCATTACATGACAGAAAATGTGACAAGAACCTTTTCTGGGCTAGATCACAATCAAGACAAGATAAGATTTGACCAGCTTGAGACGTTAACTGCAGAACAGGCTCATGAGCATGACATCCTCCTGGCTGAAAGTGTGTCAGTGCTGGAAACTCAACATACCAATATGCTCAAGAGACTGGAATGTAGCAAAAATCGCTCTAGGTGGAATAATGTAATTTGAGAATACATTTTGAAGTTATAAACTGAGAACTGGAATCCTATGTCAAAGCACTTTTTCATCAAATCTTGTCGCAAAATGATGACACCAAGCTGGAACTCGACAGAACCCATAGTCTTCTTGCCCTACCAAATCCATCAGAAACGACTGTCTGATATATTGATGAGAGCGACTTTCTTCAATGTGGAGTTGAAAATGATAGCAGGAGAAAGGTCAATGGACACTATCCAAATTGTGACTTTATTATCCTGTTTCATGATAGCTCATTGAGAACGTTGATAACACACAAGCAATAGACCAAAGACAGGTCGACCAACAGTGAGAATGGAAAACACAAAGAACTGGCAGAGAATGAAGAGAAGCACTAAAAATGGAGACAAAAAGTAGATAAGGAAGTACATTCAACCTCCATGGATGAATAATGAATCTATGAACTGATTCAACCAACTGACAAAACTGTATAATTTGAACTCCATGATTCTGGAAGGTAAATCCCATCCCCAGGCTATGCCTCATCTTGGTCTGTAGCAAAGTAGAAAACAAACTGTATGAAATTACTTTGAGTTCTATCGCATCAGAGAGCTAAGAGCCATGGCAGCCTTCTTGGGCACTACCTCTGTGCCCTACCGGGTTTCCGCCCAGTGTGTTTTGTTCCGGATACTGCCCAACTTCTTTAATGTCACCATAAGGCTCGTGGGTTTCAAACTTAAAAAATGTTACTTTCATTGTTCTAACCTGTAACTTAGATATTTAGATGCAGAGCAAGGGGAAAATTATAGTTAGTTTTCTAATGAGGAAAGGAAACCCCCTACAATCTGAAACCCCTGTAAGAAATTATTGGTTGAGGGGGGTGGAAGCCCCACTCAGGCAACAACGACAGTCCTTGTAAAGGTGAAGCACAAAAGTCACTAAATTAACCTGTGCTTAACCGTCTGGTAGCTTAGCAAAAAACAGCCAGGATTAACTTAGAAGCAAATTGCAAAGTATTTAGGCAGCACATAAAAAATAACAAAGTGAAAACACAACAAAAGAAAACCCCAAACCAAATTATTAAAATAGAGTACATTTAATAAATAATATGACCCCAAAACAAATTAAATCCAATCATTTGAACCAGCGATATTACATTTTGGAATCTGAGATTAGTAGTGCCTGAAAGCACCAAGTGCCACTTGTGGTCATCTGGTCATATTAGACCAGGGAACGTCACAAGTTCAGGCTGACCGCAATAGAGTGCGAATCAGACACAGGCCAGGTTTAGTCCCCCTGAAAAAGTTACCTTCTCAAAATCCAGCAGGAAAAGTTCTATTGCCAGTGGAGGAGTCCACGAGGAGCAGGGAGAGTGTCACAAATGGTCATCACTGTAGCACAAAGAGCGGGCCAGCCATTGTGGATGGTCATTGCTGCAGTGTGACGATCCGGTCAGGCGCGTGGATGTGCATTACTGGAGCTTAGCGTCAGTGGTCACCGCAGGGTGTCGTTGCTGCAGCACAAAGTTTATATCTTATGTTTGTGGTTGTCCCTGCCATTCGCTCTAGTGTGAAGAGTCAGGTTCAATGTAAATTCAGGTTGGTTGTCATTGCTAGCTAGTGGAAAAGTGCTGGTACGAATGGGTCGTTCGTTGTTGCAAAGGATTTTACCTTTCTCCTCAGGAGGATGTCAACTAGTGCCAGCCAAGGGTCCAGGTCTTAGAGATGCACCTCTTGGAGATCAGAAACACACCCAGCAGAGGCCAGCAGGGCTTAAGCAGCTCCAGTTGCAGGTCCAGGGCAGAAGGTCTGCTGTCCAGTTGCAGTGATGTCACTGGAGCTTTTTGTGTTCCTGTAGTTCAAACAGGTGGTCAGCCAACAGACCCTTGGAGGCACTCAGGTTTGTCTGGGATGAAGGGAGAAGGTTGTCTTCCTACTCAGACTCCTGGGCAGTCTTCTAGCAGCAAGGCAGCCCTTAGACGGTCAAATCATTCCTCAAGCACCAGGGCAGTTTTCTGGGGGTCAAGGCTGTCTTTTTTCTGCAATGTCCACAAATCCAGGAGTGTACTGAAGCATGGCTCAGGAGGTTCAATATTTATTACTGGTGCCAGCCTTCAAGGTTAGAGGCAAGAACTTCGAAGTGTAAGTGGGGGCAGGGCACAGCTCTGCCCTCAACCATCCTGGCAGGATGGACCATCCTGCCTATACCCAGTCTCCTTTGTCTCACTGTCTGTCAGTAATACACAACCCTCAACACCAGAGCCATTCAAAGTCATGTGACCCAGGATACTGGTAGAAGGCACAAATGTTTAGGACAAGAAAATACCAACTTCCAGAATTGTGACTTCAAATTTTGCTTTACCATGAACCCCTTGCTGCCAGGCCTTATCCCCCTCAGGTGCCAGGTCCTTTTTTGGCTATTTGGGGCAGTTCACGCTTAGGCCCTCTTAACTTTTTGTCCACATAAGCTACCCATGCCAAATTTGTGTCCTTTTTTTCCAAAATCCATGGTATTCCAGAGGTACCCAGCGTTTGTGTGTTCCCCTGAAGGAGACCAAGAAATTAGCCAAAATACAGTGAAATCTATTTTTTTTTTAAATGGGAAAAAAAAGGGCTGCAGAAGAAAGCTTGTGTTTTTTTCCCTGAATATGGCATCAACAAAGGGTTTGTGGTGCTACAATCACCATCTCCGCGGCTTTCAGGAACAGGCAGACTTCAATCAGAAAACCACATTTTCTAACACAATTTTGGCATTTTACTGGGATATACCCCATTTTTATTATTTTTGAGCTTTCAGCCTCCTTCAAGTTAGTGACAGAAATGCGTATGAAACCAATGCTGGAACCCAGACAGCGAAACATTTCTGGAAAGTAGACAAGATTCTGAATTCAGCAAGGGGTCATTTGTGTAGATCCTTCAAGGTTTTCATACAGAAACAAACAGGTGAAATAAAAAAAATATTGAATTTGAGGTGAAAAGAACAGCCATTTCTCTCCACATTTTACTCTGTAACTTTTTCCTGCGATGCCAGATTTTTTAAAGCAATATACTGTTACATCTGCTGGACTCTTCTGGTTGCGGGGATATATAAGGCTTGTAGGTTCATCAAGCACCCTAGGTACCCAGAGCCAATGAATAGGCTGCACCTTGCAATGGGTCTTCATTGTATACTGGGTATAAAGCAATGTTTTTGATCAAATAAATAGAGTCAAAAATAAGAATCAAGGAAACCTTTGTATTTCCAAAATGAGCACAAGATAAGGTGTTGAGAAGCAGTGGTTATTTGCACATCTCTGAATTGCGGGGTCCCCATTCTAGCATGTGAATTACAGGGCATTTCTCAAACAGACGTCTTTTTTACACATTGTCTTACATTTGGAAGGAAAAAATGTAGAGAAAGACAAGGGGCAATAACACTTGTTCTTCTACTCTCTGTTTCCCCAGGTCCCCCGATAAAAATGGTACCTCACTTGTGGGGGTAGGCCTAATGCCTGCGACAGGAAACGCAACATGGACACATCACATTTTCACATTGAAATCAGACATGTTTTTTGGAAACTGCCTACCTGTGGGTTTTGGCCTCTAGCTCAGCGGGCACCTAGGGAAACCTACCAACCCTGTGCATTTTTCAAACATAGACACCTAGGGGAATCCAGGATGGGGTGACTTGTGGGGCTCTCACCAGGTTCTGTTACCCAGAATCCTTTGCAAACCTCAGAATGTGGCAAAAAAACACTTTTTCCTTATATTTCGGTGACGGAAAGTTCTGGAATCTGAGAGGAGCCACAAATTATCTTCTACCCAGCATTCCCCCAAGTCTCCCGATACAAATGGTACCTCACTTGTGTGGGTAGGCTTGGTGCTCGCAACAGGAAATGCCCCAAAACACAACATGGACACATTACATTTTCCCAAAGAAAACTGACCTGTTTTTTGCAAAGTGCCTAGCTGTGGCTTTTGGCCTCTAGCTCAGCCAGCACTAGGGAAACCTACCAAACCTGCGCATTTTTGAAAACTGAAAACTAGACACCTACAAGGGCGGATATGGCCAACAGTAATATTCCCCCATGGGGTGCGACCCTTGCCCAAGGGGCTGCCCCCCTAAACAAAACACACACATAGACACTGGTGTCTAGTGGTTTCTGCCCCCTTGGGGGAAGATTGGCCTAAAAAACAATAGGCCCTTCTGCCCCCAAGGGGGGGCTTAAATGGCCTAAATACAATTTGCTCCCCCGCCAGGGGAGTGACTATTGCTCCCCATACATAAAAACATAAAGTAAATAAAAACAAATATATATCCCTGGTGTCTAGAGGTTTCTGCCCCCCCTGGGGGCAGATCGGCCTAATTATATTAGGCCGATCTGCCTCTGGGGGGGGCAGAAAAGGCCTAAATATATTTTGTCCCCCTGGGGGGCGGCCCTGGCCCAAGGAGCCACTCCTCCTATGCGTAAGCAGAAAATACAAATTCCCTGGCGCCTACTGGTTTCTGCATCCCCGGGGGCAGATCGGCCTAATTATATTCGGCCGGGGGCAGAAATGGCTTAAAATAATTTGGCCCCAGGGGGAGCGACCCTTGCCTAAGAGGTCGCTCACCACATCTAAAAAAAATAAATACACCCCAAAAAAAATTATCCCTGGTGTCTAGGGGTTTTCTGTCCCCCCCGGGGGGGCAGAAACAACCTAAATATATAAAAATATTTTTCATCAGATTTCATTGGGAGTTTGGGGGGTCGGGGTGAAAGGTGAAGCGATTCCCCTTCCATCCCTGACTGGGGAGTGTGGGAGGGAGGCCCAAGGGGGAGCGCTAGCGCTCCCCCCCGTGGGCAGGGTGCAGGACAAGCTGGTCTCGTCCCAGGCACACGGGAACCGTGTGCCAGGACCAGACCAGCTCGCCAGCGGCTCCCAGGGGGTTAAGCAAATACATAGCATTTAATCGTGAGTAAAACATACTCCTGCAGATTTCACATTCATATCAGTTCCCGATTAAAGATTAATTCACTTTTAATAACACATTACATAGTAGGTGGTGGCCATTCAAGTGGGCACATTTTCAAGTTGTGCATTATTTCTATATGAATTCATTTTCTATGCAGATTCAAAACACAGATTACATTAAATATTTATCCCTCCTCTGATAACTAAATATGTCATCACACTTACATTTCTTTTCAAAATTTGGTCTCTTTTATATTTTTATTTAGCCTTTTCCCTTTAGAATTTTCTGTAAACAATTTTTTCATTCTAATTTCTTCCGTCCTCTGATGCTTTTTCATTCTCTACATTTTTATCACAATATACAATTTATGTATTCCCCATACTCCAATTAGACAAATCACAATAATCAGAATCACTTGTATTATCTTCATTAATATCCCTTTTCCCAGGTTGTCAAGCCAATTCCCCACAGAAGCAATTCCTTTGTCAACATTTTCCCATAAACTTGGTTCAGTTAGTTCTTTTAATTGCGCTTTATCCTTGGTTAGATTGTGAATAAGGCCTCTAATTGTTCTGCTATAATCTGGTATATATGTGCAACAATGTTGCGGATTCAGCAATTTATAAACTCCGCCCTCTTTTGCTAAAAGGATGTCTAAGGCAAGGCAGTTTCGAAGTGTCATAGCTCTTAACGTAGCCATCTCTGTATCCACTAGGATAATGGCTCCTGAAAAATCTGTCAGCATGTTCTCCACAATAGTAGACAACTTTCAAATCTTAATAGAATTCAGAACAACTCCCACTGAAGGAATTATTGCTCCAAGTATGTCTCCAGCTATGCGAGAGGTGGATTCTCGCTTTTGTCTTTCATGGTGTAATTCAGTCATTTTAGGTCATTTGTTCAAGTCGTCAAATTGGTACATTTTTGGGAAAACTATCCCCAAGTAAAATGTGCCATACCATCCTCTAGGAAGACGGTAAAATGCTTTTGGCCCACAGATGTAATAAACTCCTGGAACTGCCGGATCCCGTCCATTCAACATAAATGTCCATTCATAATGAAACAGAAACACAAGCCTGCATTCACTCGTTCCCACAAACACCTTGTCAACTCTAGATTTAGGCCTATATACACACAGCTTTCCAACATGTTGCGCATCTAAAGCTAATTTCCCTTGTGTGTTTATGTCACTAAATGCATGATCATTTCCTGGAGTCCTTATCACTAAACCTTTGTCTATTTTGTCTTTTAGTGCCTTTCTCTTGTCTTCAGTGTGATCTAAAAAACTCTTTTCTACAGGTGTAAGCAAGCATGTCAGATTGTTACTATGCGCATAAGCCGTTCCAAATGTAAATGCAGGTTCAAATAAATCTCTCATTATTACTATGTTTTTGTACATAGCTATTTTATTCAGCTCTCTAATTATAGGGACAAATGAAAATGCAACATCATAATTGGAATAGAAATATTGGATATACTCCTGGTTATAAAATCTTGTTAGTAAAAGACTACAACTTATGCCATAAGTAAGGGGCAAACTATGATAGGAAACTCCTTCCTCGACTGAGGCAGGAATATGTGTACAAACATAACACTCTTTCACATCCATTGTGTCAACATACGCATGCAATAAGTGATAACAAACATTGGAAGAAAGTTCTCCTTGTGTGTCGTCTACGTGCAGATATTTCTCATCTAACCTAAACTTAGCTATATTTGACATATAGTAGTTGTCTCTACAGCTGAGGCATGGTTGGCCTCACTCTTGTCAAAAACAGTCACATCTACAATCAATACCAGGCATACTATCATGCATACAATTGTCAAACCAATACCCATATAGTTACAGTATCTGTTCTTTCTACCCTGCTGGCTATGGTTACTTCTGATCTGTAAAGAATCAGAAAGGAGAAGAGGAAAAATGTATACCTATGCAGCAAAAATCAAAAATCAAAAACAAAATCTTCAATCTTCTTCAGCAATTATTTACCGCTTTCAGTCTTTCTTCCAGGATCCTTGTCAAAAAATCAGTACCTTTGTCAAAATTGATTTAGCAGCTTGTCAAATCAGGTTATCAAAAAGGTCAACAGTCTCTTTTTCTCTTTTCTCAGAATTATAGGTTACAACAGCTCTGTTCATCAGTGCCCTTCATCTGCCAAAATATTGCCCTGGGATATCTCAATCAAAACAAAAAGACAAAAATTATTTCCGCCACTCACTGGTAGATACATACGCCCATTCAGGACTTGCATAACTTTGATTTGTGACTCTTTTTCTTTTCAGCTTTCGAGCTGCAATTAATTCTCCATCACCCGTCTTCCTTTCTTGTGATATCAAGGTCTTCCTCAATTGTTGTCACTGTAATTGCTTTCTTCACTTTTTGGCTGTGAATCTGGCAACTTATCTCCTTTCAACGGCCCTTTCGCCAATGCTCTTTTCAGTGTCAGACTTATAGATTCCCTTTGATCTGCAACATCTTCTTTTGACATACCTGCAACCTTTTCCGGAGGGGTCAAAACGTTTTGGCTTTGATCCGCCTCAACTCCTACCCCCGCTGGGGTCTGTCATTTGTTCTGCTTGTCTTTCAAGACCGTCTGCTTCTGGGAGAGCCCACCTCTGACCAGACTTTTCTGTTATCTCAGTTGATGTTGGTTCATTGTCACTCTCCTCTATCTCTTTCACTTTGTCTCTCACAGGAGTGATTACGTTGGATGTGGTCTGTTCAGGTACAGTCTTTTGTTCGCTTTCTCCTTTCTCCAAGCCTGGAGCATGACTGTACGTTGGTGGTATTCTCCACAACACTTCTTCCTCATCTGAAGAATTTGGTACTCTCTTGAGTGTAGCTGGAGTGGATCCAGTTCGGAAGTCCAGCGCACTTTACAGCTGTTGTTGTGATCAACACTATTTGGTAGGGGCCTTTCCACCAAAGCTCCTAGCACGACTTCCTCACGTGCATTCTGATCACAAACCAGTCACCTGCTCTCAGGTTGTGTCCTTGGTCTTGAGACGTTTGCAGTGTGGTAACTTCTACCTGATGAGAGATAGCGCGGACCACATCAGCTTGGCCTTTGCAGTAGTCCAACACCATATCATCTGTAATGTTCACAAGAGCATTTGCAGGGACCGCTGGCAACCTCATTGCTCTGCCCATAAGGATCCATGCGGTGGCAGTCCTGTTTTCTTGTCGGGTGTACTTCTCAATGACATCAGAACTAACAGTAGTGCGTCAAGTCATTTCAGATTCAAGGACGCACACATTTTTGCCATTCTTGATTTCAAGGGACCATTCATTTGTTCCACAAGTTCTAATGCTTCAGGGCGGTAACTACAGTGCAGTTTCTGCTCAATGTTTAAAGCTGAACATAGCAATTTGATTACTTCATTGTTGAAGTGACTTCCTCTATCTCATTCTAAAGAGACTAGAAACCCAAAGCGTGGTATTAGTTTCCTAAGCAGTAACTTCGCTACTGTAGGCTGTCATTTCTTCGTGTAGGGTAAGCTTTAACCCAATGACTAAAGATATACACAATCACCAACACATATCTCAATCCTCTGCACACAGGCATCTCAATGAAATCCATCTGCATTCTGCTACATGGACTTCCAGGTTTTCCAATGTGGCCCATGTTGACCACTGTTCCTTTTCCCAAATTCATTTGCTGACAAACAGTACACCTATGGCAAATTGCTTCAGCAACCTGTCTAAAACTCTGATTGAACCAAAACTGTTTAAAAGTATGGATCATAGAATCCCTCACAACATGTTCTTGACCATGATAATATCTAGCCATTTGCATTGGCAAACTATTTGGCAAACCACCCTTTCTTCCTCTGAGATCCAAACATCATCCTCCCTCTGAAAACATTTCATTTTAACCCATTCCCGCTTTTCGTCCTTAGGTACATTGTCCTGCACTGCTTTCAATTCTTCCATGGTATCTACAACATGCAAAGCATAGCTAGAATGTCATCAGATAACAGTTCCCATTTCCTTTTGAACGATATACAGTTCAATGCACAAAACCCTGTGACTTGATCCGCATATCAATTTCCCATTGAAACAAAATCGAAAAGCGATTTCAGATGTGTACTGCATTTCACCCCAGCAATCTTTTCGGGCAATTGAATAGCTTGTAACAGTTCATGAATTCTCCCACCGTTTCTCACTGGTGAACCAGAAGAGGTCAGAAACCTCTCTGTGACCACAATTGGCAGAAGTCATGGACTATTCCAAATCCATACTGACTGTCTGTATTAATAGTGACCTTAAGCTGTGCTGAGACATTACATGCTCTAGTAAGAGCTACCAGCTCTGCCACTTGTGCAGAATATACTCTTGAAGCCAGGACGCTTCTAGTATACCAGAAATAGTACATACAGCATATCCTGCTCTCAATACGCCAGTGTTATCTCTCAGACAGGAGCCATCACCAAAGACAATTTGGTCATTCTCTTCCAAACAAGGGTCTCTAATATCGGGCCTTGGTTTTGTGCACAATTCAGTTACTCTAGACAGTCATGTTCAATGTCATCCATTTTATAAATTTCAACATTCTCATTTTGAAGTAAAGTTGCTGGGTTAAGCACTGTACATCTTTTGATTGATACGTCTGGTGAAATTACTGTTTCATTATTAGTCAATCTCGCACTGGTTAAATGCTGGGTTTTGGACCTAGTGAGCAAAACTTCAATGGAGTGAGGAACCATTACTGTTAGAGGGTGTCCCTCCACAATGCGCTCACTCTGAGTGAGGCTCTGTTCAACTGCTGTGACAGACATTAGACGGCCTCGTAAGGCTGCTGCAATTGGTTCCAAAGTAGCTGAAAAATATGCTACTGGTAGATTTACACCACCATGTGCTTGTGTCAAGACAGACAAGGAACATGCATCATGACAAAAACAACATGAAGGGTTTTGTGTAGTCAGGCATACCCAAAGCTGGGGCTTGACACAGACTCTCTCTTAGTTCCGTAAAGGGTTTCATACAGGCTTGGTCCAACACTAGAGGATCGGTAACCTCCTTGAGAGTCAGCTGTTGCAAGGGCTTTTGGAATCCACTGGCGGCCGTAGCCCACCATTCACAAGAATATCTTAACGTTTCTCTGAGTGGTTGGAGGATTCATTTGTAATATAGGTGCAACCCTTTCTCTGGATATTTTCATAGGTGACCCAAATATTTCACTTCTTTCTGACAGTACTGCAATTTTGCTGGGGACACTCTATGACTATTCTTTCCTAAATGATTCAGCAAGGCAATAGTATTGTACTTGCATTCTTCCTTTGTTTTGGATGCAATCAACAAATCATCAATGTACTGTATCAATGTCAACAGGTAAGGCATTTAAAGTGACTCTAAATTCTTGTTCAAGATCTGATTGAAAACGGAGGGTCACTCTGAGAACCCCTGCTGGATTCTACACCAACAGTAGACTCAATTTAAGAATTTGAAACAGAAGAGAAATGAGTTATCCTTATGAAGAGGAACAGAGAAGAAGGCATGTGACAGGTCCACTACGGTGAACCATTCGGAATCGCATGGGATTTGAAACATAATCACTGCTGGATTGGGTACCACCGGGCAACATTTAACCACAATGTCATTTATTTTTTCACATCTTAAACAATTCGAAACTTCCCACATGGTTTTCGCAATCCCATTATTGGTGAGTCACATGGACTGCTTAGCACCTCTTTTAAAACACCTTGGTCTACAAATTCTGCAATTATTGGTGCCAAACTTTCAATCGCTTCTTTTTCATCTGGTACTAAGGAATCTGTAGAAAAACTGCATTTGGCTCGACTGTAACTTTAACTGGCTCAACTCCTTTTATCAGCCCGTTATCTTTCCCTGAAAAATCCCACACTTTCATCTTGACAGTTTCCTGTAAATCAGAAGGAAGATCTCTCACAGTGAAAAACTGGAAAGAAACTAATCAGAGGGTATTCCTCATTTACTTTGGCACAATTTGTCTCTGCGAGTAAGTCATCTTCATCATCACTGTTTGTCTGAATTTCAATTCCATCATTTGAGTAAGCAATTAAGCATTTTGTTTTGCACAACAAATCCCTTCCCAGTAGCAACACAGGGCTCGAGTCACAAACTACGAATTTGTGCAATCCCCTAAAATTGACAATTTTGACTGGGACTGGTTCTGTAATTGGGTTTGTCAAATATTGGTTTGCAACTCCTACAATCTGAGCTGTTTTCCCTGAAAGGGGCAGGTTTGGAAATTTTGCAGTTCTCACTGTAGAGCGTGTAGCTCCAGTGTCCACCAAGAATTAGTCTTTGTGACCCATCACCTTTCCTTTAACATAGGGACCTTTCTGAACTACCTCTGGCCAACATGCATTCTTTTTCATCCGAACTCTTACTCCCTCAGTCATTGTTTATTCCATTCTCACTGGGTAAGGGAAATTGGTGTACAGTATTATTACTCTGGTGAAACCTTTGACCTGTGACTGGCTGAGAAAGCATTACTTGCTGCTGTACCATTGTGGCTTAAGGTATTTGAATTTGTTGTCTAGGCGCCATTTGGGTTTGAGGTTGCATCTGTGGTGTCTGGGGTACCTGTAATTGTGGCAACTGCATCTGCTGCATGGGCTGGAAACATTGCATCTGATTCCCATTATTTTGAAAACTTGGACCTTTCATTCTTGGCCCTCTTATGTTTTGGAAAGAATTGACATCACTCATTTGCTGAACAGTACCTACCTGACTTTCCATCGGGCACTCCCGTTTCCAATGCCCGAGGCCTCCGCAAACGAGACACGCAACATTCTCTTCATTCCTTACACTTTCCCTTGTACTACTAACATGTTCATATAAGGACCACAATTCACACTTCCCATTCATCCACGACCTGTACCTCTGCCTTGATTTTTAAACGGCGCGTTTCCCTGTTGTTGCTGTTGTGGAAAACTTCCCTGCAACCCTGTTTGTGCCACTTTAATCTGCATCACCATTGCCTTTCCTTTCAACTTTCTCTGCTTCAATTCAATCTCATCACTACAGTATTTTACATATTGCAACACCTCATCAATTGGCTTTGCTTGCCAGCAAATTAAATGGCTCTTAATCAGCTGGCTAATTATAGGTCTCAGTCCTTCAACAAATCTGAACACAAAACGAATCATGTCTTTTGGCTCAATTGTTTCTGTACCACTGTAATGCTTAAATGCCTGCAACAATCTCTTATAGTATGCATGTATTGACTTTTTCACTTTCTGGGCCACTCTATCTATGTGCTGCCAGTCAATGTTTTTGGGTGAAATCCTTGTTTTCAAAAATTTGATCACCTCATAGTAATATTTCATTATTTCAGAAGACAGTGCACCTTTTGCTGGATCTGTCACGATTCACCGTGGGCTTACCGTCGAGGTTGGTGAGAGGTGGTGAACGGCCCCGGTTCCTGCAGGTCCTGCTTTGGCCGAGGTAGGGGCGACCCCTTCCTGTAGCCACGTTGCTGTTTGACAATAGTAAGCCACTACAGTCCGTGCCCTCCAGAAGGAGTCCCAGAGTAAAAACCCCAAAAAGGGTAAAAAACCTCCAACAGGAACTCCCTGAAACAGAAGGAGGACACAAGGACGGAAGATACTGGAGTTCAGGAATACAGGAGACGAAAGACAGGTCAAGAATAACTGGCTTCACAAGAGGAAATCAGCCGGAGCGTGACTACCACCACGGGAGTGTTGCAACGCAATGAGAAAGAAGCTAGATTCCCCTTATATACCCCTAGACAGGAAGTGAAAAACAGGAAGTAGAAATACCACCATCTTGGATTGGGGAAAAGTCATGATTAATGATAGAGAACATGCATCTAGAAAAGAGAAGTAATGCATGCAGGGAAGAGAGGATGTGAACAGCATGCTGGGAAAGGGAAAAGCATGCATAAAAGGCAATCGTGCATGCATTCGGCTTTTGCCAGTGTGACCGGTAAGTGAGGGCAAAGAGGGTTTACCTGGGTGTCCCAAACATGTGTAAATTAAAAGGAGTGTTATGCGCGCTGAATGCGCTATGCGCAGCAGGTTTGAGACCCAACTCGGAGTCTCTTCCCCTGCCGCGTCTGCCCTGGAAGCGGCGGACGAAGAAAGGGGGCGCGGCGAGTGCCGCGACCCCTGACTCGAGCCGCGGCTTCCCCCGCGGCCTGTTTGCGGGCCGCAGCGTCTCCAAAGTGCCGCGCTGCGGCGGCCCGTGCCCGTCCCCCCCCGAGGCCCTAGGTTTGTGAGGGAAAAGCCAGAAAAAGCGACGGACCAAAAGAGGGGCATGAACTGAAGGCGCATCTTCCCAGGAACACTCACTCATAGGGTAACCTTTCCAATGAACAAGATATTGAAGGCGCCCATGGAAAAACCGAGAGTCACAGATTTCCTGGACCTCGTATTCGGGTACGTCATCAATCAGTAGAGGGGGAGGATAGGAAAATTGTCTGTGATAAGGATCAGGAAGGTAAGGTTTAAGATGTGAGACATGGAACACATGATGAATCTTCCATGTCTGGAGTAAACGAAGACGCACAGAAACTGGATTAATCTTCCGGAGAATCAGGAATGGACCATAATAACGAGGCTTAAATTTGTTCTGGGGAAGTCGGAGAGGTAAAAATCTAGAGGAAAGCCAAACCTTATCGTGGACCTGATATTGTGGAGCCTCACAACATCTTTTATCAGCCATTCTTTTCATGCGTGACTTAGTGGCCACAAGGTTGGAATGGATAACACGTTGGACACTCCGTAGCTGCCGAACATAGGAGGAGATGGCCGGAAGATTGGAAATATCTTTCAGGGGCGTTGGAAAGGCCTTAGGATGGAAACCGTAAGATGCATAGAAAGGGGAGACTTTCGAGGCACTGTGTATTGAGTTGTTGTAGGAGAATTCTGCCAGTGGTAAATAGGTTGACCAATTACTCTGCGTAGCATTGCAGAAGCTGCGTAAATATTGTTCGAGGCCTTGATTTAGTCGTTCTGTCTGTCCATTAGTTTGAGGATGGAACCCTGATGATAAGGCCACTTCTATCCCCAGGGTCTTACAGAACTGTTTCCAGAAGCGGGAGATATATTGAGGACCCCGATCCGAGATAATGACCTGAGGTAATCCATGAAGTCGAAAGATTTCTTGTGTAAAGATTTGGCTTAATTCCTTTGCCGTTGGTAACTTTCTTAATGCCGTGAAATGAGCCATTTTAGTGAAGGAGTCAACTGTTACCATAATTACTTGATTTCCCACTGAAGAGGGTAAAGAGCACATGAAATCAGTGGAGATAGTGTGCCATGGACCTGGGGGAACAGGTAATGGGCGAAGCAATCCCACTGGTTTAGTTCGGGGCGTCTTAGCTTGAGCACATATAGGACAGGATGATACATAGTCTTGAGTATCCGCCTTGAGAGTTGGCCACCAGAAGGAGCGAAGCAGAAGCTCTTGGGTAGCTTTCATTCCGCGATGACCTGCGATGGGGGAATCATGGCACCCACGTAAGGCTTCAGTCTGTACTAACTTAGTGGGCAAGAACAGGGCCTTATTATGGTAATAGTATCCTTGATCTATATGAAGTTGATGGCGCAACTTATTCAGCTCTGTAGTTCCTAGACGGTAATATTCGGACTTGACCTGATCTAGAAATGTCTGTACTAAACCAATGATCTTGTTACTTTCAAATAGGTTCTGTACAGGAGAATCGCTACACTCAGGGTAACGCCGAGACAAGGCATCAGCCAGGATATTCTGAGAACCAGGGATGTATGTGATATAAAAGTCATATTGACTGAAAAAGAAAGCCCATCGAGCCTGCCGGCTATTCTGACACTGAAAGTTTCTCAAGCATTGTAAATTTCGGTGATCTGTCCGGACTTCAAAGGGTTCTTTCGAGCCCATCAGGAAGTGTCTCCATTCCATGCACACGGTCTTCAAGGCGAGTAACTCTCGTTCTAACACTGAATAGTTCCGCTCTGAATCAGATAAGATGTGTGAAAGGTAGAATACAGGGTGCTCTAACTCATCATCGTCTTGTTTTTGCAGTAAAGCAGCCCCTATGGCTCTTTCGGAGGCGTCTGCGACAACGATGAACTGTTTGCTGGTGTCTGGGTGCTGTAAAATGGGAGCTTGAATGAAGGCTTTCTTTAAGTCTTGAAAGGCTAACTCTGCGTCTTGTGTCCAACAAAAGCCCTTCTTTAGATTATCTTTTTTAAGGGTTTGAGTAATGTAACTGGTTCTCTGGGCACAGTCCGCTATAAATTGTCGATAGAAATTGGCCAATCCCAAAAAACACTGAGGCGGTCTTTGCAACCGCGGCGGTTACCGCCAAATGACCGCAACGCGTTCAAGAGACCGCGGCGGCCATTCTGGCTTTCCCGCTGGGCCAGCGGGCGACTGCCAAAAGGCCGCCCGCCGGCCCAGCGGGAAACCCCCTGCAACAATGAAGCCGGCTCCGAATGGAGCCGGCGGAGTTGTAGGGGTGCGACGGGTGCAGTGGCACCCGTTGCGATTTTCAATCTTTGTGGGGCCCTGTTAGGGGGCCCCTGCACTGCCCATGCCAGTGGCATGGGCAGTGCAGGGGCCCCCAGGGGCCCCACGACACCCGTTCCCGCCATCCTGTTCCTGGCGGTAAAAACCGCCAGAAACAGGATGGCGGGAAGGGGGTCGGAATCCCCATGGCGGCGCTGCAAGCAGCGCCGCCATGGAGGATTCCCTGGGCCAGGGGAAAACCGGCGGGAAACCGCCGGTTCCCCTTTTCTGACCGCAGCTTTACCGCCGCGGTCAGAATAGCCCAGGAAGCACCGCCAGCCTGTTGGCGGTGCTTCCGCTGCCCTCCGCCCTGGCGGTCATGGACCGCCAGGGTCGGAATGACCCCCTGAGTTTCTTTGATGGAAGAGGGAGACGGCCAATCCAGTATAGCTTGCACCTTATCTGAATCCATGGCGACCCCAGTTTGGTTAATGCAATATCCCAAGTATTTTACCTCTGTTCGATCAAACTCGCACTTTTCTGGTTTGCAGAATAAATGGTGTTGTCTGAGTCTCTCTAGGACTTGGAGGACATGTTTAGAGTGTTGTTCCGGGTGGACAGAAAATATTAAAATGTCGTCTAGATAAACAACCACTGTTTGCTGTAGAAGATCGGAAAAAATAGAGTCCATGAACCTTTGAAAAATGGAAGGGGCATTGGTGAGTCCAAATGGCATTACTCGATATTCATAGTGACCGAAAGGTGTTCTGAAGGCGGTCTTCCACTCATCCCCTTCCTTTATCCTTAAAAGATGGTATACTCCTCTGAGATCCAGCTTGGTGAATCTTTTTGCCCCTCTGACAGCTTCCAAGATGTCCTTAATAAGAGGTAGCGGGTACCGATCCTTAGTAGTGATTTTGTTTAATCCTCTAAAGTCAATACAGGGAAGCGAGTCTTTTGTCTTCTTAGGCACAAAGAAGATAGGGGCCCCTGCAGGTGAAGAGGGGGGAGCAATCAATCCACTCTGTATGTTCTCCTCTAGGTATTCCTTAAGGATCTGCTTCTCAGGCTCTGTTAGAGAGTACATTCGCCCAAAAGGAACCACAGCATCTGGTTCCAAAGGAATGGCGCAATCGTATTCTCTATGGGGTGGCAGTTCAGGTCTTTCTGGTTTCTGGAATACATCAGCATATTCTTGATAATGATTGGGTACTCCCTGTAGGACGTTAATAGAACATCCCACCTTAGGGGGTGCTGTTAAAAGACTTTTTGGGGACCAATAGTCTCCTGCTAGGTAGCAGTGGTGTTGGCAGAAGTGAGAGGACAAAGAAATAGTTCTTGTTTACCAGGTGATGTAAGGGTTATGCCGTGTGAGCCATGAAATTCCCAGGATCATAACGTGATGTGGTGACGAAATTAAATCGAACGAAAGATTTTCTTGGTGTTTCCCGAATTGGAGACAGAAGGTAGGGGTGGTATACTATACAGGTCCTGAGGCCAAGAGCGATCCATCCACCGTGTGGACTTGTTCTGGTACCTCCTTAGGTATTTGCACAATCTGTCTTTCCCTTGCCCACGCTTCATCTAGGTAGATACCACTGGCTCCACAGTCCAACAAGGCCAGAGTTCTTACTTCCCGGCCATCAGTTAAGTGGAGGATAACTGGTAAAAGGAAAAGAGCAGTTCCTTCCTCCCTAGAAGAACAAATGGAAGGTATTTCGCGATATCCCGTCCTCACCCTTCTCACTGAGGACGGGAATTGGCGTTTCCCAAAGGCTTGGCTGGACGGACGGGACAGGTGCGAATTAGGTGACCAGCCGCACCACAATACAGACAAAGTCCCTTCCTGTACTGCCATTTGTTAAATTTTGTTTTGACCAATGACTTTGTGTTTCACCACTGCGCATATTAGTTGCTCAATGTTCACCAGTAGCACATGGTATGTTTTGTTCAGTTGAGCCGCCTATTGGCTTTGACATGCTGTATCCAGTCTAGCCGCCTATTGGCTTTGACATTGCATGCCTATTGACTTTGCAGTTTAGCTGCCTATTGACTTTGACATACTATTAGATATTCTGCCTATTGGCTTTGACATGATATCATATATTACATTTTGTATTCAGCTCCGCTGCCTATTGGCTTTGACATGATATCATATATTACATTTTGTATTCAGCTTAACTGCCTATTGGCTTTGACATGATATTATACATTACATTTTGTATTCAGCTCCGCTGCCTATTGGCTTTGACATGATATTATACATTGCATTTTATATTCAGCTCAGCTGCCTATTGGCTTTGACATGATATTATACATTGCATTTTGTATTCAGCTCAGCTGCCTATGGGCTTTGACATGATATAAGACATTGCATTTTGTATTCAGCTTAGATGCTTATTGGCTTTGACATGACACTAGACATTGCATTTGATATTTAGGTTAGCTGCCCATTGCCTTTAACGTGGAGTTAGACATTGCAGTTGAGAATCCAAGCTGTATTTTTCCAAGCTGTGTTTTTGCACCAGAGAACCAAGATGTTTTTCTCACAGTAGACTAGACATGATAAGAGAGAGTACATGGGTGTTGTTTTTTCTTCGCTTGAGCTTGGGAACAGGAGTAGTCTTGGAGACCTGGCCAGTCTCCAAAAGGCTTGCTCAGTTTCCCAGGTCTGAGAGGAGGGGGCACACCTTTGTAACGAATGACACAGGCTGCAGAGATTCAGATTCGAATCTGCCGGACCTCGTGCTGGAGCTTGGCGCCAGCTGCCAGCAATCCCGTGTGGGTAGATGAATCTCTTTCCCGCGGCTGACAGGGGTCATCAGCTTGCAGACCTTAGAAAGATGAAGCTGTAGATAGTTCCCACACGGTGAAGTATTTGTTTTGCTTTGCATTCAATATCTTATAAATATAACCTGCTGTGTATATTGCAAACTGATATATTTTGTTTGATTAACGCGGACTTGAAAGCTACTAATTCGTCATTCATAAATATTGTGGTTGGGGAAGAATTAACAACAATAAAAGTCTTCTTTAACCTCAGAAGTGCATTTCTGTTGTGTTATGTTAGTGCTTAGAAACTAAATAAGAGGAAAGCACTACAATTGGTACCAGGAGTCGTGGGGTCGGTCATTAAGAGGTGATTAAGAGGGTGTTGACGAGTTGGTAGATTTCTAAGTGCACACTTTAAAAGTGTAATTGTTTTTTTGTTGTTTGGAGAATTACAGAAATTGTTTTCTGTTTGGGGAATCACAGTAGCACCGCAGACCATGTCTGAGAATGCATGTGTTGATAAACTGCCTGATGGTGCTAAGAAAAACTGTGAATTGTTTTCTGTTTGGGGAATTACAGAAGAAAATGCATGTGTAGCTAAAATGCCTGATGGTGTTTTGAGAAATAATTCCTGTTGTACATATGTAGAAAACGTGTCTTTTGGAAGTAATGATGACAGAAAGGTCTGGATACCTTTATCTGCTTACAGAGAAATGCAGGAGAAATGTAGGAAGTTGGAACATGAAAATAGGAATTTACGTGAGCAAATTAGCCAGGATACAATAATTCAAAATAATGCTGAAAGTTATAAAAATGAAGAATCTTTCTTGTCCCATTCCAGTAATGAGGGGGTTAAGACAGCTCCGAGCTGCTTTAAGTTTTCGTGTGAGTTACCGTTGCAAAATGCACAAGTAAAACGAAAGATTTTAGAGCAAGAGCCGACTTTCATTAGCTTGTTTGATTTTTGGAAAAAGAATAGCCCTCATTTGAGAGAAATCCTAACACTTTTGTATATGGTCACTGTGAAAAATTATATGCAGCTGCGCGCTTGTGATTTGGCAAATGAAATAATGCAGACTTTTGGTTTCTGCGCAGTGCAAGAAGGAAAAACTTATGTACATGTAATTCAAGAACAAGGGAAGAAAATAGTGCCCCTAGCTAGAATCATACAATGGATCTGGTATTTGCAAGACAGGGCTAGAGTACCACAGATAAAAGAGTTACCAATGAAGTTGAGTGCACCATTTGAATTGGTGTTCACTGAAGATAAAAAGCATGTTTGTTTTACTAATGATTCATTGACTGAAATGTTGTTTTCTGGCACAGTAGAAGGAACAGAGTTGTATAATGTGTGTCAGATTTTAAAGCAAGAGCTACGTGAGATGTGTCATTTTTATGCTGATTTTTGGTTTATTGCTAATGTTTTAGCACCTAACTGGTTCAATTACCTTGCAGATGTTAATGAGAAAAATTCAGAGAGAGAAGTGTTCACCCAGAATTCTGCCTTAGTGGGGATGGCTAAGTGGGTGCCCCAGAAATGTGAACAGCTGAGAGAAAAAGCCACTTACAGGTGGGCAGAGATGAGAGAGATGCACATTCCCCTAGATTTGATAAAAACTGTGCAGCACGCACAAAAGCAATCTGTCATGCAAGCAGTCACAGAGCAGTTGGGGAGAGGAAAGTTACCAGAACAGAAATGGCAAATTGATCAGGTTTTAGGGAGAGTGATTGCTGCAAATTACCAAGGAAAAATCGAAATTATGCTGATACCTAGAAAAGAATCTGATTCATTCATACAAATTGGAGACAGAATGGCCCAAATTGGCAAAAATGCAGTGAATGGAGGTTTGGTAAAGAAGGAGTCTGCCCCAGCCCTTCTGACAGTGCAAGAAAAGGGAAGCTGTGGTGCAGCAGATAAAAACCTCAGTGCTGGTGTGTGGGCTGAAGCCCCAAGTGACCCTCCAGAACCTGCAGAGAATATAACAAAGGGCCCCAAAAACGTCCTGCTGATTATAAAACAGGGAAAGAAAGAGGAAGGGTGCAGTTTAAATGAAAAATGTTATTTGCAAGAAAAGTCATACTTGTTTCTTTTGCAGATCCTACCACGTTTCGCCACTGTCCCTGAGTGTGCTGTGTGGTCCCCCTTCCGGTGTGTGCATGTGGGGTCGGGGAAGGGACCGAATCCCCAACCTGAACCTGGCTGAGTAAAGTGCCAGCACCATGGATCCATTTTGCGCAAACTGCGCCTTCAGTTCAAGTTCAACTTGTTTGATTGCATTCTTCCACTGGAACTAAGCTGTGTTTTTTTTTCCTCTCGTATGGAACTCTGACTTTTGCTTATCTTCCAGCAAACCTTTCAGGTGGACCGTGCACCTTTACATGAGTAGAACTCATGCCACATCAAATTGCTAACACTGTTGAATTAGAGACTCATTCAGAGTATAAAAATTGCCCAGTCTTTTCTATGTAGATGTATCTGATATGAAAGGTTATGAAATCAATGTGTTAATTCACTTCTATTGCTTTACAGGCATTGCTTTGATCATAATGTTTTTTTTGTTTGTGCTGATGTTTTTTGTTTTTGTTTGAAACAAGAGATATGTGAAACAAAAATTCATTGGTCAAAGGGCGGAATGTACTGCCATTTGTTAAATTTTGTTTTGACCAATGACTTTGTGTTTCACCACTGCGCATATTAGTTGCTCAATGTTCACCAGTAGCACATGGTATGTTTTGTTCAGTTGAGCCGCCTATTGGCTTTGACATGCTGTATCCAGTCTAGCCGCCTATTGGCTTTGACATTGCATGCCTATTGACTTTGCAGTTTAGCTGCCTATTGACTTTGACATGCTATTAGATATTCTGCCTATTGGTTTTGACATGATATCATATATTACATTTTGTATTCAGCTCCGCTGCCTATTGGCTTTGACATGATATCATATATTACATTTTGTATTCAGCTTAACTGCCTATTGGCTTTGACATGATATTATACATTACATTTTGTATTCAGCTCCGCTGCCTATTGGCTTTGACATGATATTATACATTGCATTTTATATTCAGCTCAGCTGCCTATTGGCTTTGACATAATATTATACATTGCATTTTGTATTCAGCTCAGCTGCCTATGGGCTTTGACATGATATAAGACATTGCATTTTGTATTCAGCTTAGATGCTTATTGGCTTTGACATGACACTAGACATTGCATTTGATATTTAGGTTAGCTGCCCATTGCCTTTAACGTGGAGTTAGACATTGCAGTTGAGAATCCAAGCTGTATTTTTCCAAGCTGTGTTTTTGCACCAGAGAACCAAGATGTTTTTCTCACAGTAGACTAGACATGATAAGAGAGAGTACATGGGTGTTGTTTTTTCTTCGCTTGAGCTTGGGAACAGGAGTAGTCTTGGAGACCTGGCCAGTCTCCAAAAGGCTTGCTCAGTTTCCCAGGTCTGAGAGGAGGGGGCACACCTTTGTAACGAATGACACAGGCTGCAGAGATTCAGATTCGAATCTGCCGGACCTCGTGCTGGAGCTTGGCGCCAGCTGCCAGCAATCCTGTGTGGGTAAATGAATCTCTTTCCCGCGGCTGACAGGGGTCATCAGCTTGCAGACCTTAGAAAGATGAAGCTGTAGATAGTTCCCACACGGTGAAGTATTTGTTTTGCTTTGCATTCAATATCTTATAAATATAACCTGCTGTTTATATTGCAAACTGATATATTTTGTTTGATTAACGCGGACTTGAAAGCTACTAATTCGTCATTCATAAATATTGTGGTTGGGGAAGAATTAACAACAATAAAAGTCTTCTTTGACCTCAGAAGTGCATTTCTGTTGTGTTATGTTAGTGCTTAGAAACTAAATAAGAGGAAAGCACTACACTTCCTTCGTCTGTTTTCTCGTTCAATAGATGATAAAGGCCCTCGAGCCGTATCGATTTGCATCGGCACTTCCTTGGTAGCACCCTTAGTTTCAGGACGAACTTCTTCAGTACGATGAGGGAAAGTGCGAGACGTCACTGAGTGTGATGGTAAACGACTTTTCTTTTTCTTCGCTCATTTAACCGATATTCTATCGTCAAAGTCTGATCCATCAACCCCTTAAGATTCTCTATTCTGGCAGAGTGCACCAGTTCATCCTTAATGTCCTCTCTGAGACCCCTGCGAAACAGAGTCACCAAGGTACGTTCCACCCAGGACGTCTCTGCTGCCAATTGTCTGAAACGAGTGATGTATTGTAATACATCCTGATTTCCTTGTTGGATATCGCAGAGAGCTTCTTCTGCTGAAGACTCGAGTCCAGGGCGCTCAAACATCTGTTTAAAGGTAGTGACAAAGTTGGAACAATTAGACAGGCTAGGGTCATTGCTTGTCACTAAAGGAGTTGCCCATGCTAAGGCTGGACCAGATAGGGCGCTAATCAAATACCCCACCTTGGTCTTGTCTTGCACAAATTGTGAGGGGCGAAATGTGAAATAGACCGTCAAGGCATCCAGGAATTCTCTCAATTTGTTAGGATCCCTGGAGAAATGAGGTGTAGTGGCGGATACCGTGGGAACATCAGTGGTTCTAGAGGCAAAGGCTTGTCGGTAGACAGTGTTTTCGGTACGTAGCTGTTGGAGTTCTTGAGTCTGTTGTTGTATAGTCATGCGCAGGGTCTGGCTTGTTGGTTCTGTATTCATCACTGGATTATCCATGGTCTGGACTGCAACTGGAGTTTTTTGGCATTGCAATCTGTCACGATTCACCCTGGGCTCACCGTCGAGGTTGGTGAGAGGTGGTGAACGGCCCCGGTTCCTGCAGGTCCTGCTTTGGCCGAGGTAGGGGTGACCCCTTCCGGTAGCCACGGTGCTGTTTGACAATAGTAAGCCACTACAGTCCGTGCCCTCCAGAAGGAGTCCCAGAGGAAAAACCCCAAAAAGGGTAAAAAACCTCCAACAGGAACTCCCTGAAACAGAAGGAGGACACAAGGACGTTAGGACGGAAGATACTGGAGTTCAGGAATACTGGAGACGAAAGACAGGTCAAGAATAACTGGCTTCACAAGAGGAAATCAGCCGGAGCGTGACTACCACCACAGGAGTGTTGCAACGCAATGAGAAAGAAGCTAGATTCCCCTTATATACCCCTAGACAGGAAGTGAAAAACAGGAAGTAGAAATATCACCATCTTGGATTGGGGAAAAGTCATGATTAATGATAGAGAACATGCATCTAGAAAAGAGAAGTAATGCATGCATGCAGGGAAGAGAGGATGTGAACAGCATGCTGGGAAAGGGAAAAGCATGCATAAAAGGCAATCATGTGCATGCATTTGGCTTTTGCCAGTGTGACCGGTAAGTGAGGGCAAAGAGGGTTTACCTGGGTGTCCCAAACATGTGTAAATTAAAAGGAGTGTTATGCGTGCTGGATGCGCTATGCGCAGCAGGTTTGAGACCCAACTCGGAGTCTCTTCCCCTGCCGCGTCTGCCCTGGAAGCGGCGGACGAAGAAAGGGGGCGCAGCGAGTGCCGCGACCCCTGACTCGAGCTGCGGCTTCCCCCGCGACCTACTTGCCGGCCGCAGCGTCTCCAAAGTGCCGCGCCCCGGCGGCCTGTGCTCGCGGCCGCGGCACGACAGGATCTCTCTCAGGTTCCTTTGTCGGCCAATCTATACTCCTCTTGCATTCCACCCATAAGTCTGCTGGGACTAATATCTCTAATGGAGTGTTTAAGTCTTCCCATAGGCATTTTGCTAGATTCACAAACCTAGCCATCTGTTGGTACCATTCTACTGACTTCTTTCTCAATCTGGGGTAGACATTTGTAAATGACAGAATATCACTTTTGCTCCGAGGGACATGAACAAAGTTTCCTCCTCGAATTTCTCTCATTGGTAACATTTTTACCGGGTCCTCAGCCTGATGAATATTTGCAGGTAGAATTTCAGAATCCCTTTTTCTTTTATGCCTTCCGATTTGTCTAATGCTCCCCATGTTTGAATGCTTTGAAGCAATTCTCTAAGGTGCTTTTTCATTCCTGGCGTTCTCATGTATTCAAAATATTTTGCATCCAATTCTAACCTGTAACTTCTCTTCAAATGTTTAGTTTTCTCAATGTCTATATCATATTATTCTGCTATGTCTGCAAATTTTTTAATTATTGGGCATGAGTATCACAGCTCATCTTCTGTGTATGACTCAAGTCTGTTTACTCCTATTGTTCCTTCGATCAGTTCTTCTGCTTCCATCCCAAGCCTAGTATAGTTTAGGTAATCCCCTCCAATAGAATCGCCTTGAGAGCTACTCAGCTTTTCCAGCCATTCAGATTAATTGTTGGGCTGTCAAAACTTGTAATGAAATATTATTGGGTTTAGCATTTGGCAACTGCTGTAAGGTTAGGTTTGGAGTCTCTGGTGTCACTAAACCTAGGTTAGGGCTTATGTATGACCTCGCCTTAGTATTTAGAGGAGCTCTGTAAGGACTTAAGTCCATTAACGGTTCTGTTCCATCAAGTATCGGTCTCATGGGGGATATCAATCTGGCATTCTCTTCAAGTCTCTCTCCAGATAAGTTCTGGATATTGACTCTCTGTCCGCTAGTCTTGCTATTTCCCTGCGCAAACAATGTTATGATTGGGCCAATAGTAACTGGTACTAACACTGTGTCTGCACTTGGTCTTACATTTGGGTCTTCTGGGTGCATTATTCATGTATTCTGACTCATCAGTGCAGACATTTCTGTCTGTGATCCTGTTATAGGGGTACACCTTGGAATAATCTGTGACTGCATCGAAGGCATTAAATGAGGAGTTGACTCTATCTGAACCAATGCTGATTTTAGGTAGACTTTCAGCACTATCAGGTTCATTGCAGCATCTATAGTAGGCACATCTGGGTAAATTCTGGGAGTGTTTGACTGTGGCATTGGATCTTGAACTACTGAAGTAGTAGGTCCACTAGGACTACTCTGTATCTGACTCTGTGTTGGTCCGACTGGAGTTGGAGCTGTAGGGTCTACATTAGTGTTTGAGCCTTTCTCATGTTCTGCATATGGTGAGGGACGATTTCTCAATAACTGTAAAATGAGCTCATCATCGTCTGACTCTTCATTGAGAGTCAAAGGCTTTCTAGTCTCTGTCGATTTCTGCTCCTTGCCCTCAGAAGGACTTGTATCCTTTCTGGTAGTTTTTCTCACTTAATTTTTATTGTCTTGTGTACTTGCAGGAAACAATGTAATTCCCTGTAAAGACTCAGATCTCCCAAATTTCTGATCACTGTCCCATCTAGCCTCCACTGGTGTCTATTCAGCTTTTCTCATCCTCTCAAATTTCAGTTGCTGTCCAGCTACTTGTTCCCAAATTGCTAACACTTCGAACTGTGCTGGTCTCGGAGGATGTTTCAAATAAAAAAATACCCTCCTCAAATTCTCTAAAATCCTCAGATTAAATATCCCATAGATAGAAAACGATAGACTCCCATCTTTCTCTGTTACTTGGCACCAATATTTTAACCAAAGGCATTGCGCAACACCCTGCTCTTCAAATACAACTTATGCGGGTGTACCTTCTGGTGGAGTAGCTTCCCCTATTGTCACTGGAATATACACATCTTCTCTTAGGGCACTTTTTTAAGCTTTGAAAAAATTAATTTTGGCAAAATTTACGCTACTTTCAATCAAATCAGGAAGTGACTTTTAATCCCAAAATCCTTTTTGCCAACTTTCTCAACCAGTTGCGCTTCACTGTTGTCTGCCAATCCGTGCATGACCCGTCTCACTAACTAATCTATCCCAGCGCGTCTCCAATGATGTCACACTCACATACTGCAGCTGACAAAGTCTTGTGGCTCGTCCTCCTCAACTCGGATTCAAACTAAACTGATGCAAAATTATTGCGAGCACTTCAAGAAAATCCAAAAACCCAATTTGTCTGTTTACAACAGGTAGGGTAACACAGTCGCTTCAGAAACCTTACGGATTTTTCACTGACGGCTTTTTGCTCTAGCAGCTACTCTTTCTTTCACAGTTTCCCTGATTTGCAAGTAAAATTCGACCTGCAAGTTTTACTCTCAACTGATCCGTGGTTCTGTCCTGGTGCACATAGGACTCGCCAGATCTCAGTTGAAAATGACCTTTCACTCACTTTCACCGCACTCTCGAATTAGTCAACCACGCCTGATTGACCTATTAAACAGACAAATTACAACAATAAACCATGTGTCTCAAACACTTTTCAATATACTCCGGAGTCTTAGACCTCGCTGGGCCCGTATACCTACAACCACATGGACAACTGTTTAGCACAAAGTGCACCACGCATCTGAAGTTCAACAACTTCCCTACTCTCACACTTCAGAGTAAGCAAACTCCTTAAACCCTCACAAGCATCACAATTCACCAGCGATTTGCATAAACTGCACAAGCGAAAAACCTATTCCATTCACACTGTCACTAGAACGCTGAGAACATCCTCAAACAAGCATAGGCAAACACCAAGGACCTGGGAAAATCATCCTAGGCTTTTAGGGACACATTTTCTCTCTACTTTGTATCACTGAATCTGAAAAATCTTAACCAAATCAATTTGACCTCTTATCTTTTCCGCAGGGCTCTATGGTGATCTCTTAAGGAGACAAACATGGACTGTACTTAAAGATGTGCCCTTAAAGAGACTAACCATGAACTGTACTTAAGGATGTGCTCTTAAAGAGACAAACCATCCTACTCTGCTACAATTTCTTGTGAGCTTTTCTGACCTTATTGGTTTATTTATGTTAATTGATAAGGGGACGTGTTCATGGGTTGATGGATCTTTTGACTCGCTTAAGATGCTCACACCCTAAGCCGGTACATATAATAAATATCATCAAACAAACAATATAGAATCTTTGGAGTCATTAACTTTCACGCACCATGACCCATCAGGTCATGAATAACCACACCTTTAGTATCAGTTAGCAAATGTATTTCCGTAGATTAACAATGCTAGTATCACGTAAATTAGTCTCAAAACCACATGATATAAGCATAGAAACAACACTGGTTGATGGAATCTTCAAAAGAATCTCAACTTAACTTATGCGTTAATAACGAATCCTTCTAAGGCCAAAGTACAAATCAACAATAAGAGTAATTGCGCAACGGAAATAACATACATTTGAATTCAGCAATTGAGTAACATCAAATAGCAATTTAGTTAAGTGGAGGAGATCTCTCTAACATCAGATTAGCATCAGCATGTTGGGCTTCATGCAAAAAGATTGAATCAACATAAATTTGAAAAACATCTAACTATGGCTGTACCAAAAAGCAGCAGTTGGTACCTAGAAACAAAAGACAAATCAACAATAAAGACATTAGCAATTTAATATACCTTTCCTTATGGATCAGCAAGCTGTGATAATCTTCGTCAGGTGGACATCGGTTCAAGCAGCATCAGAAATGGAACATGAAAGGGGTAATGGTTCAGAATCGGGGACTCTAAGCTCTCCGAACCATTAGAAAGAAATATCTAGAGTAGGCAGCAAAGGCATTACGAGCTCTAAGCATCGAGCCCAAAAGTAAGCACCAGCCTTTACGCATGAGGCACGAGAAAAGTGAAGCAAGGAATGTAGTGGATCTCTGCAGAGTGACAACAAGAACTCTTAGTGCAGTGCGGCTAAGTTGAAATTGTCCACATTGTCATTGGTCAAAGAATCATGCGATAGCCATTAGTCCATTAAAATTGTTCTTTTAAATCTAAGATTTAACTTAACAGTTTTTCACACGTTAATGATTGGCTTCTCCTCTTCTGTGGACATCATTCAACTCGTCAAGAAGAAACTTTAACATCCTTCCGTCCTTCCGTCAGTACATCAATTGCTAGTTCCTGGAGACATTGCTTTCTCACACTCTTCGAGTTAAGATTGGTAACAGTTTAGAACATTCAGGTTTCTACACACATTTCCTCACGAGAAAACCGCTTTGCTACTACTATGATTTGATCAACCTTCAGTTAGCACAATACATCTTTATTATTTAGCAAGCATGAGATCATATTGTATTCTGACACTGCAATTTTGATATGTGGCAGTGCATTACTAAGGCCTAGACCTCGCTAACTTGAGGCCTACAGTTAATTTAAGCAAATACATAGCATTTAATCATGAGTATAACATACTACTGCAAATTTCACAATTATATAATTTCTGAATAAAGATTAATACGCTTTTAATAAAACATTATATGGTAGGTGGCGGCCATTCAAGTGGGCACATTTTCAAGTTGTGCATTATTTCTATGTTAATTCATTTTCTATGCAGATTCAAAATACAGAATACATGCAATATTTATTAGTAATAATTTCAGCACTCACACTTACAACACACAGTTTTTTGCAAGAATCCAATCTTGGGGAAAATATGGTGTCAGACATTGTCTTTGTTCTCCAAATGATCTCAAAGGTTACCCCGAAAGCATCATATACTCTGTTACTTACCTCCAAAGCTTCGACATCCGAGAGACGATGACAAGATATTAAACAAAGCAAGGAGGCTAATATCATCGAAAACCTTTTTAGGTCTAGGTATCTATTAGTAGGCCAAGAAGAAAACATACTGTGAACTAAATTCACATCCCATAGGGTTTTGTATCTAGGCAATCTCTTAAATCTGATACATTGACTAGATTGTGTCCTGCAGAAATTGCAGACCCATAGAGATGAATTGTTCTATAGCTAAGACCTCTATCAAACTGTTCTACTAGAAAATTGACCACTTCAACTATAGGAGCCTCCACGGGATCCACGTCTCTTTCCAAGCACCA
Organism: Pleurodeles waltl; assembly: GCF_031143425.1. NCBI lineage: Eukaryota > Metazoa > Chordata > Amphibia > Caudata > Salamandridae > Pleurodeles > Pleurodeles waltl. Next base: position 871,797,984 of record NC_090448.1, read on the forward strand.
GTGTACCCACATTCTCCATATCCCTTTATATCTGTAATGGGTTCCTAGATCCCAGGACTCCTCAAGGAGTTCCTCAGCTCTTTCTGAAAGTCCTGACATTTCTCTAGATCTCCTGATGTTCTCCATGCAAGAAGGCTCAAAGTCCCTGTCAGAACCAGAGGATGATCCTCTCCATCTGCGTTTTACAACAGGCCTTTCACGGCGGGAATTAAAAAGGGTATGTCGTAAGCTAACTCCAAGGTCATTGGAAACGCTTGAGATGCCCAAAAGGGAGTTATTAGGATAAGTGAGCATCTCTCCTGCCTCTCCCCCTCTGAAGAACTCTCTGAATGATCACAAAGGCAGGAATGCGTAAACATTGGTCCCTTTCCAAGTCTGCAGGAATGTGTTCACTGCTAGAGCACCCCGGACCGGCATCCAACTGAAGTACTTCTTTAGTTGAGATGTCAACCTGCTCGCAAAGAGTTCTAAATCTAAAAGCCCCCAAATCTGACTTAGCTTCTTAAAATAGGATTCGTTCAATTTCCAGCAGCTGAAATTCCTCAAGAACCTTGAATTCCAATCTGCAGACACATTTGCCTTTCTAAGCAGATATTCTGCTTTCAAGCTGATCTTGTATTCCAAGCAGAATATCCAAAGACTTCTTGGCTAAGTTTGATATGTTTGAGGATCTCATGCCTTCTAAGCGATTTATATAAGATACTGCAGAAACATTGTGCATCTTTAGCAAAACAGCTCTGCCTTGCAAGCAATCTTTGAAACTCATAAGGGCATATAGACCTGCAGTCAACTCCAAATAATTTATGTGATGGGACTTCTCTGCATATGACCACAATCCTCCAATGTCCAGTGCACCTAGGCGTGCACCCCAACCATCTAGACTTGCATTCAAATCCAGAATGAATTCTGATAGGCATCCAAAAATTGCTCTGCCATTCCAGGCATCCAAATTCATCAACCACCAATTCAATTCCAGTTTACTTTCCCGATGTAGAGAAACCTTGTCTCCATACTACAAACCTTCCTGAAATGCTTTCGCTTTTACTCTCTGCAAACCACAATAGTGCAGGTGGCCTGGAAACATAGCCTGGATGGAAGAAGAAAGAAGACCCAAAAGTCTGGTTAGTTCTTTCAGAGTTAAAGTTTGTTGTTCCAAAGCAATTCTTAACTCTTTCTGAATTTTGGTAATCTTTTTTATAGGCAAGAGCAGAACCATATTTACTGTATCCACTGTAAAACCTAAAAACTTGAGGGATCTGAAAGGAATGAGAATATATTTCTCCTGGTTTATTATGAATCCCAAACTTTCCAGGAGGGACATACCCATGCGTAAATCCTTCAGAACCTGTGTCTGGCATTGGGACATAATTAGGAGACTGACCAAGATGACAATCATATGCACACCTCGCTTCCTGAAGTAGGAAGCCACGGCTTTCATCACCTTGGTAAAGCACCATAATGCCGAAGACAGTCCAAAAGTTAGTGCGCAGAACTGATAAAGGTAACCCTGCCAAGTGAATTGAATCTAGTGCTGACACCCCCTGGCCATTGGAATGGTCAAGCAGGCATCCCTGAGGTCTGGTTTTACCAATCAATCCGTCTCTAGTAACATATACCTCAAGAGATTGATTCCTTCCTTCTTGAAATATCTGTATCAGGGGTGTGGAATTTAATAAAATATCTACTAGTCCATGGGATAGGTTGCTTCATAAATCTACTTGTCCAGTAAAAAAATCCACTTGTCCCTTTGGTGCCATGTAGCGCAATGATAAATTATGGCAGCAGTCTCATTATATAAGAGCTATGTTGATAGCCTCTCTTATTATGCCAGGGCTAAAACTATAATAGGGTTTGAATACTATCAATTACCTTATTGTGGCACCTTTCAGGAGTCGCTACTGGTTTGCTTGCCAGAACAACTATGGCATTTACATCCTGAGGCTGGAGATAGGGGTAAGCAGTAGTTCTAGGGTTGGAATGCCTTTTGAGTCTCTGCAAACCTACTAACCTGCATGTTTTAGGGGTTTTCACCAGCTCTTCTGTAATCTTTTACCATACAGCGAAAGGTTGGAAATTTACTCCTGACAAGGCCAGAAGTAAAACTTCTTCCAGGGTTAGAAAAAGTGGTTGGAGTGAAAGTGAACTTGCAAACGCTCAACAGATTTTCGCATGAGCAAATCTACATATGCATATTTGGTTGTACTAAAATGCAGTTCACAAATATTTTCTAGGTGTAAGATTTCATGGTCTAATTCTGTAAATTCTCGTGAATGAATGCTGTAAATCTGCACTAGTGCAGGGACATATACTGTGCGTGCATTTTTTAGATTTTCTTTAAAAACTGGGTCCCTAATTGGTTATCCAAGACTTTTTGTTTTTATTAAAATTCTATCTATCTATAGATTGACGTCACTGTAATGTGACTAGATTTTGCTCTTTCATATGCATCATTTGGAACATAAAGTAGTTTTGTTCAGCAGTGCCCTGAACTATTGTGGCAAGATGTGCTTTTTGAGACCAAAAATATTTTTGCTTTTTGCCTTTGTTATGATGTTGAGGGTCCCCAACTCCCACAACAACGTTTTATAAAAACCATGTCAAAATAAGACACACATTGACAAAACAAAAAGGCTGAACACCAATGTCAGACATATTGGCTTTGGCAATGATTGTTTATTTTCATGTTCCCTATAAACTTGTTAAAGCTGGTTGCACTGATATTTTCCATTATGATTTTTTTTTTAGAATACCAACATACACCAACACATTTTACTGAATGAACCTTAAAAGAAATGGTACCTAAATTTCGCAGTAGTTTAGCAAATCGGTTGCTTCCTAGTCGCATTTTTTGTGGACATTTAAATCAAGCAGAGAATTACCAATCTTGCTTTCAAGCTTCTGCAAATATTTGCATCAAACCAGAGAGCATTCTGGGAACAATATCCGTAGTCTCATACTGTAAAACTTTGTAACCTTGTAAACATGTCCACACATTTATACTGGGACCACTGTCAGCAGTGCAGTCTGAGCTTACATTTCCTTAAAGTGCTCACCCTGATAATAAAGACTTTGCAATAATGAACCATGAATACAAGTTCGAACAGAGTAAACATATGGACACAGATATTATTTTAGGTGCAGACAATGCCCTTTCCTGATTCATAATGTGGTACTGTAAACTGGCAGCCATAGGGTTTGTGCTGCAGAGGGTTAAACCTACTTCTCCCAAGGATAAAATGAACATGAAATCTTGTTGCCCTTGACCCCAAACAATATGCCCTGGGAGTTGGGCTATAGGAATTCCACACCCCTGCTGTATACAAGGAACCTGTTCAGATCTCATAAGTTTATCATAGGTCTCCACCCTTTGGCCTTCTTTTCCACTACGAAAAGTGTACTTACAAAACACTTTTGGACTAAGGGAACTTCTATAATGGCACCCTTTTGCAACATACTTTGCACTTCTTCTTCGACCACTTCTTGCTGAACTGTGGTCAAATTTTATTTCTCTTGGAGAAACCATTGCAAGATCCCCAAGTGTAGGGTTAATAGTCATAAGAACTACCCTATGCCTCTCTGCATTTAGTCAGGCATTGAGGTTTCCCAGAAGAACCAATGCCCTTTGGTTCCAACCGCTGAGGAGATTTACATACAGAAGGAGCTCATTGACGTGATTCCTCAACCATAGCAATAATTCTTGCCAAGGGCCCCCACTAAGTTAAGCGGATGGTCCTGGCAAGCCTTAAGGGATCTCCCCAGTCCTTTCCTAGGGTCCCTACCAAGTTTAAACAAGAAGGTAACAAGCTCCGGGTCTAGGTTAGGGATAAGGCAGACCTTCTCATGTATCACAGGCCAGATATAAATGTCAAGAACTTTTAGCAATTACAGCTACGAGAAAGATTTGGTGCTACAAGCAATGTGCTGGGCCTGACCTAATAAACAACAAACACAAGAAGGTAGAGACCCGACTCCATTCTATGCTGATCTATCACATACTTAATCACATAAAGGTATATCACACCTATAGTCAAGACTAGAAAGGGTTCCTCCGCTATCAGGTGCAATTATATGTCTAAGTGAGAAACAGATCTGATACAAAGGTCTAACAGAAATCAAGTAGAATGCCCTCTCGTCAAGAGCAGTGAAGATACAGATATACACTCAGTACAATGAAAAGGTCTATAAGCTACTGACCCACAGGATTCTAACCCCAGTTAGAGCTGGGGCAATGTTTGAAAGGTCTGATTTGTGGTGGAAAAGATATTAACAGGCTACATGACGATGAACTGTTCTGGCCCTGTTCGCAGGTCCAGTCGTACTGAGTGTTGCTGATCTAACTCGTAAAACAAATAATGTTGGTTGTCCTGCTGCTGCATCTGTCATTCAGGAGAAATTGGAATATACACCCTCCAAACTCTCATGGGGAAACTCAGATCACAGATGCTTCTGACAGGGAAATTAATTTTAGCACAGTTCTGAAAATGATAATCCCCACCCTTTATGGGTTTGTGGTGGTCTGGCATATCTTTGCCATACAGGCACTATTTGGCCATAACAAGGTAAGATGCTTATGTTTGAGAGGATTTGGAAACCTTTGAAGAAGAATATCAATGAACAGTTAGGAGACTGAAGAACGGGATGGCATGTACCTGGATCAGAAAGAAAATTATAGATGCACAGGATGTTGTGATCTTCCGAGGAAGTTGAACCATTAGCCAGGACTTATTAAACATCCGTTTCTGCCTCTAGAACAGAGGGACACTTTATCTAATGATCAACTGAGAACCAGGTTGAGAAGGACATCAACCATGTAAATGTTGGGAGGGGTGGTATAATAAAAGAAACTGCATGCATATTTTTTCTCTTCCAAAATAGAGGTGCAAAACCTATGTTTGACAAAACTCGCCTAAATTTGTAACTCATGAATTTACTTGTTGAACTGTTTCCTTTATCCCTATTTCAAACCCACAAAAGGTGATGGGAGGAATGTTTTCAAATAATCTTGTCTCGGGGTAGCATCCCAACCCATAATTTTTTGTCCACCATGCCAGCTTACATTAGGCACAGCCATGTGCAAGTCACCCACTTTTAAAAGCAGTCTAGCCCATACGACCAAGCCAGGTCCTCTCTAAACTGGAATACAGGCAAGTCAAGACCAGATTTGGCCTATGTTGGCCTATTCCGTTGGTTGCAGCTTGATTCCAGTGGTGCAGTGAGCATGGCATGACTGGATGTTTTTATGGTGTACATAATGAATGTAAATGCTATTAGGATCTTCTACTTGAGGAATACATGGACCTCTCCAAGACTCTGGGCAAGGTTAATCAGCCATGGAGTACTTGGGAGAGCAGTTGCTGTTTTCAGGGTCTCTTCAGTAAAGGACTAAACTTTTTTGTGTCTCCTGGCCCCATTGGATGCAACAGGGCGTTATTGTGTTTTATGGCTACAGTGAGTAGACTGCAGCTCTGAAAGGGGAAGATCCCGTTCTCATTCAACAGTTGTTATATTTTGAGTACTGCACGTTCCATTGAGAGAAGATGGAAGTTGAGATATGAACATCTTAGGATTCAGCTGCATCTGACTGTGCTGGGTCACCTGCAAATATTGTATTTAATTTACAAAAACTTAGGGTTACGCAAATGGCATCGACAGTGGCAGAGTAAACTCACCTCACATTTTAGGTGTTGGGGGATCCTGTCCCCACCTTCAAAACCTAACAGTAAATATCTGCCTGTGCAAATGTTTTTCAAAAGCAATAAATAAAAAATCAGGCAAATAACAAGATACAAAAATGACATACTTTATACACACAGACACCTATGCAGGACCTTACAAGCTACAAATGAATTAGGGAAAAAAACACATTTACAAGACATTTTAATATGTTCTCAATTTTACATTTTCTGTCTTTATTTATATACGCTTTATTAATATGTTAATACTATTTTATTTCTAATCAGTATTGGATCCCCTTAGAAGGTGTTGGGGACGCTCAGAGGTCCACAGACCACAGGTTAAGAACGGCTGTACTAAATCAAGAAAGTGCCATTTTACCACTACGTAGGCTAGTACACTGGGCTGTGCTTTAGTTTGCTACGAGCAAATGGAAAAGTGCCAGTGCGCTTCCATGCTGAGCTATTTGCTACAGTCTATTCGCTCCTAGGGTTTGGGATACTGTGCTTAGGGCCTAACTGTAGTGTTGGCACCCGAAAGACTTGTGTGCGCGCCGTAGCTCATTATGGTTACAGATTGGAGAACAGGCTTTAGTTGTACTATGCTGGTACCACAGGCCCGCTGTGTTACATTTGTGATTTGGTATTGGGTTTCTCAGTGACTAAGTATGGAGGTTGTGGTTGCCGTAGGAGACCGTGGGTCGGAACTCGTCCAAGGATATAGTGTTGTTTGGTACCGCGCCAGAATGTGAATGCTTTGGTATCACAGGCCGTGCTGTTCCACACACCTCGCATCTAGTGATGGAACAAGAAAAGCGTCGCTGTTTCTTTAAGTGGCCGCGCGCCGCCCGTGCCGTACGGCCTGGGAGACCCCGTGACTGCATCGCCGCTGCCTGCGCCGAGCAGAGGAGGGAGCAGAGCGGGGGATCCAAGATGGCGGCTGCGTGACCGAGACCGGCACCGAGCGGACACACCGAGCGGGCGGCGGGGAGGGGCGTCCAAGGCGGCAGACGGTAGCCTTCCATACCCAGTGGGCGCCTCAGCAGATTCCTCGCCGGCGACCCGCTTCATTGGTACAACTCTGGACCAAGGCGCCGGGGCCTGCAGGCCGCGGGGGGAGCACGGTGGCTACGGGCCCGGTTTTATCCATTTGAAGGAGGTGGCCGCTCATTTCCTGTCCGGGTCGGTGTGTTGCTCCCCCGGGGGGCTCTCCACCCCCGCCCCCCAGGGCCTAGCGCCGCGGGCCCCCCGGCCTCCTCTCCAGGATGACGGACACCCGGCGCAGGGTGAAGGTCTACACCCTGAATGAGGAGCGGCAGTGGGACGACCGGGGCACCGGGCATGTATCCTCTTGCTATGTGGAGAGGCTCAAGGGCATGTCCCTTTTGGTGCGGGCTGAGAGCGACGGTAAGTGCAGCGTGATGGGAGGCGGGGTAACACTGAGGTGGAGGGGAGTCCATGATACTGCTGAGGGGCGATACTTATGGCGGGAGTGATACTGAAACGGGGATACTTGGTGTGAAGCATCTCTCCCAGAGTGGGAGGTGGTACTGCATCAATTATAATGAGGTGGGATACAGCAGGTGGTTACAGTAGGGCGATGCTGAAGACCCTAGTTATGTTCAGATGGGTAATTGGGAGAGTTCTCCAGGGGTTGGGAGTTGGATGAATTGCCCGGTGGGAGAGTGAATTCATGAAACTGAAGAGGTGATGCCCATAGAGAGTTGTGAGGGGCAGAGTGGTGACCGTAACCCTAAAGCAGTGGAAGGTGTTGTTGTCTTAGATAAGTGAAGGGTTTTCATTTTTTCCCACCGTAATGGAATCTTATTTTAGGCTGTATGCCTATCACATTGAACAAGGTATGCTGATGGTACTGACAGTGGTAATGGAGCATGGCCCCTTGCACTGATTGGAGGGAATAAGTCCCTACCTCGCTGACACTGAATGGAGAAAGAGGACTCGTGCCTTCAAGACGTAATCAGGTGAGTGTGCCCTAACGCAGAACAGGGAGTAAGGAATACATTCAATTGACGCTGTTCAGGTGGAAGGGTCAAGAACTCTAGACAACGAATACGGTATGTGCCCCTAACACTGAAAGGGGGTGCGACTCTTGGCTCTGCCACTGGTTGGGGAGACTGACTTGTGTCCATACTACTAAATCAGTGTGGTGCTTGCCTCCTGTCACTGAAACGGGGGTATGGCTCTCTTTCTTCCTGTCACTGAAACGGGGGTATGGCTCTCTTTCTTCCTGTCACTGAAACGGGAGTATGGCTCTCCTGTCACTGAAACGGGGGTATGGCTCTCCTGTCACTGAAACGGGGGTATGGCTCTTTCTTCCTTTCACTGAAACGGGGGTATGGCTCTCTTTCTTCCTATCACTGAACCAGGGGTATGGCTCTCTTTCTTCCTATCACTGAACCAGGGGTATGGCTCTCTTTCTTCCTATCACTGAACCAGGGGTATGGCTCTCTTTCTCCATGTCACTGAAGCAGGGGTATGGCTCACTTTCTCCATGTCACTGAACCAGGGGTATGGCTCACTTTCTCCATGTCACTGAACCAGGGGTATGGCTCACTTTCTCCATGTCACTGAACCAGGGGTATGGCTCACTTTCTCCATGTCACTGAACCGGGGGTATGGCTCACTTTCTCCCTGTCACTGAACCGGGGGTATGGTTCACCTTCTCCCTGACACTGAACGGGGGGGGGGATGATATTCTTCCTCCCTGACACTGAACCGGGGGGGGGATGATATTCTTCCTCCCTGACACTGAACTGGGGGGGGGGGGGGGATGATATTCTTCCTCCCTGACACTGAACCGGGGGGGGGGGGGGATGATATTCTTCCTCCCTGACACTGAACCGGGGGGGGGGGGGGGGGGGTGATATTCTTCCTCCCTGACACTGAACCGGGGGGGGGGGGGGATGATATTCTTCCTCCCTGACACTGAACCGGGGGGGGGGGGGTGATATTCTTCCTCCCTGACACTGAACCGGGGGGGGGGTGGGGGGGGGGTGATATTCTTCCTCCCTGACACTGAACCGGGGGGGGGGGGGGGGCTGATATTCTTCCTCCCTGACACTGAACCGGGGGGGGGGGGGGTGATATTCTTCCTCCCTGACACTGAACCGGGGGGGGTGATATTCTTCCTCCCTGACACTGAACCGGGGGGGGGGGGGGTGATATTCTTCCTCCCTGACACTGAACCGGGGGGGGGGGGGGTGATATTCTTCCTCCCTGACACTGAACCGGGGGGGGGGGGGGGGTGATATTCTTCCTCCCTGACACTGAACCGGGGGGGGGGGTGACATTCTTCCTCCCTGACACTGAACCGGGGGGGGGGGGTGATATTCTTCCTCCCTGACACTGAACCGGGGGGGGGGGGATGATATTCTTGCTCCCTGACACTGAACCGGGGGGGGGGGGGGGTGATATTCTTGCTCCCTGACACTGAACCGGGGGGGGGGGGTGATATTCTTCCTCCCTGACACTGAACCGGGGGGGGGGGGTGATATTCTTCCTCCCTGACACTGAACCGGGGGGGGGATGATATTCTTGCTCCCTGACACTGAACCGGGGGGGGGGGTGATATTCTTCCTCCCTGACACTGAACCGGGGGGGGGGGGGGGGTGATATTCTTCCTCCCTGACACTGAACCGGGGGGGGGGGATGATATTCTTGCTCCCTGACACTGAACCGGGGGGGGGGGGGTGATATTCTTCCTCCCTGACACCGAACCGGGGGGGGGGGATGATATTCTTCCTCCCTGACACCGAACCGGGGGGGGGATGATATTCTTCCTCCCTGACACTGAACCGGGGGGGGGATGATATTCTTCCTCCCTGACACTGAACCGGGGGGGGGATGATATTCTTCCTCCCTGACACTGAACCGGGGGGAATGACTTTCTCCCTGACACTGAACCGGGGGGGGGGGGGGGGTTTGCCTGACACTGAACCGGGGGAGAATGGGTTCTTTTTTTGCCTGACACTGAACTTGGGCGTGGGAATGGGTTCTTTTTTTGCCTGACACTGAACTGGTGGATAATGGGTTCTTTTTTTGCCTGACACTGAACCGGGGGAGAATGGGTTCTGTTTTTGCCTGACATTGGACCGGGGGGAATGGGACTTTAACCCTGACACTGAATCGGGGGGGTGGGGACGGTTCAGGGGCATTGCTCTCTTTCTTCCTGACACTGATATTTGGGGGGGAGGGGCATTGCTCTCCCCTCCCCCGATACTGAACGGGGGAGGGTGCCTCTTTCTCCCTGACACTGGGGGAGTTGGTTGCTTCCTCCTGACACGAATCATGTGCATGGGTTGCTTGGCCACGACACTGAACTGTGGGAATGGGTCCCTTTGCTATGACACTGAACTGTGGGAATGGGTCACTTTGCCACAACGTAGAACCCCAGGGGAATGGGTCGCTTGTCCGCGACGTTGACCCCAGGGGAATGGGTCGCTTGTCCGCGACGTTGACCCCAGGGGAATGGGTCGCTTGTCCGCGACGTTGACCCCAGGGGAATGGGTAGCTCCCCACCTGATATTGAACTGGGGAGGCAGTTGCCTACCCCACTGATGTTGAATCTGGGAGGTGTTTTGTGTCCCTGACACTGACCTTACGGAGATGCCCCCCTGCCACACGCAGGTATGTGGAATTCCTATCGCACAATGCTCTGGACATATTGTTTGGGGTCAAGGGCAACAGGGTTTCATGTTTTTGTCCTTGGGGCAAGTAGGCCCAACCCCTGCAGCACAAACCCTAAGTTTCCAGTTTACAGAGAAGGGAATTGTCTGCATTTGAGGTAATGTGTGTCCATATGTTAATGCTGTTCGGACATTTATTTATGGTTCATTAATTAAAAGCCTTCATTCTTATGATGAGCGCTGTAAATAAACGCTTTAAGGTCACACTGCACTACTGACAGTGGTTCCAGTAAAAGGAAAAAAAAGTGTACACACTTGTTTGAAAAGTTTAACAATATGAGGCTAAGTATAATGCTCCCAGAATGCCCGCGGATTAGAGGCACGTTAGCAGCAGTGATGATTCTTTGCTTCCAAAATGCAATGTTCAGAAAAAATATGCAAGTAGGGTAAAAAACGTTTTGCTACTATGAAATTTTAGGTGCTATTTCTTTGAAGCGTCATTTAGTAAAATGTGTTGATACATACTCGTATTTCCAGTGAATATTCCTATTAGAATCAGTGTAATCATTTTCAAAAAGATTATGGGAAGCATAAAAATTAACAAGCACTGGCAAAGCCAACAGATCTGACATATTTATATATATATATTTTTTTTCTGTGAGTCTTTTGGTTTTGTCAATGCATGTCTTGTTTTGACAACTTTATTGTTGTGGGAGCTGCCAGGCCCTTACAGTTGTAACAAACACTAGCAAAAAGAAAAAAAGTTTTTGGTTTAAAAAAGCATCATTGCCACCAGTGGCGTTAACAAAAGGGGACTCCTCAGCACAGCACCTGCCCAGAGTGAGTCTGGAGGAAGGGGCTCTCCATGTTCTTTGCAGGGGGCCCCCTCCAGTTTTGTTACGCCACTGATTGCCACAGTAGTTCCTGGCAGTGAACAAAACTACTTTGTGTGCCAATACGCTCCTTGTGGAAGAGCAGCATGCAATCACTCACAGTAAAGCCAACCAAGATAGAGAAATAGAAGTTTGATAAAAACAAAGGCCCAAATTTGAGGATGGGCTTGTGCAATCTAACTCCACATCAGTATAATTTTTCTGACACTAATGTGATATTAGATTGCCAAAAACACTGCACCATATCTACAAAGTGGCTCATGGCATACATTGTGCCACTTTGTGACCCTTTGCACCACATTATGCATGCATCATGCACAATAAGGGGGCGTTCCGGCACAAGAAGGCCCGCAAAAGTGGTGCATTGAAATCTACAAGATTTCATTGCACCATTTTTGGTGTCATTTTTTTCACCTGCTGAAAGCAGGTGTTTTAAAAGATGCCCTATTGGAATCAGTGGGCCTCCTTGCACTTTGCTCCACTAGTGTAAAAAATTCTGACGCTAGTGGAGCAAAGCGCCACAGTAGCGTAACATTTTTCTTTCACACTATTATACCTAATACCGCCATGGTGCGCTGTATCTTAAATGCGGCGCACACACGGGGGTGGTGCAAGAAAAGTAGCGCATCACAGTGTGAAGCACCACTTTTATTAAATCTGGGCCAAAAGTCTTTGCTAACGCCAGACCTAATTAGGGACCAAATTCTTAAAGAAAGTCACTAAATGCACCCTTGGTATGTCTTTGAAATAGTGGCTTTCATGAATTCACAAGAACTTACAGGGAAATTGTACTCCTAGAAAATTTATGAACTGTATTTTAGTATGAGCAAATATGCATGTGTAGATTTGCCCATGTGAAAATCTATTGAACATTTACAGGTTCACTTTCCCTCCAACCACTTTTTTCCCCAACCCTGGAAGAAATTCTACTTCTGCCTTGGTCAGGAGTACATTTCCAACCTTTCTCATTATGGGAAAAGATCAGAGAAGAGCTGGTGAAAATCTTAAAACATGCAAGTTAGTAGTTTTGCAGACTCAAAGGCATTACAGCCCTGGAACTATTGCTTGCTGCTTCCTCCAGCCCCATTATGTAGATCTGCTGAAGTGTGGCAAAATAAGGAAATTGCTATAGTGGGGATTGAAATTGCAAGTATTTAAGCCCTACTATAGTAGAAGCCCTGTCATAATCAGAGAGACTATTGTCAGAGCTCTTACATAATGAAATTGCTGCCATAATTTGTTGCCGCGCTACATGGCACCAAAGGGACAAGTAGATTTTTTTTTTTTTTTTTTTTTAACTGGACAAGTAGACTTAAGAAGTAACCTGTCCCATGGACAAGTAGATATTTTATTACATTCCACTCTCCTACACACGGTCTGGGGGAGGCAGCTATGAACCCCAACACTGGCCAAGAGGAGGCAGGTGGTCGCTTTCCCCACGGCTCTGACTTTGGGGAGGAGGGGTGGGGTCACATGCTTCCTGGCACCAACCTGGATGGAACGGCTGGTATGACACCGGGGACCGAATATTGCAGGATACCCTTTGGCACCGAACTTTGGGGCCAGCATAGTGGACTGCATGTCCCTGTACTCTGGGGTGAGTTGCATGCCCCCTCTACACTGAACGTGGGCAAGACGTGTGCTGCAGACACTGAAGGTGGTGGTGGGGGCCAGGGTTGTTGCCTGGCCCTGACACTTCAAAGGGGAATGGAGTGCGTGAGTCTGACACTGAACGAGGGAAGTGGGTCATGAGAGCTTGAATGTGAGAAGGCTATGCATGTATCTGAATCTAAATGTTGGAAGGGTGAATGGTCCACTGAGACTGATTGAAAATGTGGGGCATGCGTGAGCCTTTTGAGGAGGCAAAAGGCATCTGCGTTTGATATGAATGGAGGTCTTGCTTCTGACAGTGAGTGTAGGGTAGTACAGATCTCGAGTTCCTGTTGTGATAATGACCAGTGCATGTGGGTAGTGTATGTCTCCTAATATGGAGGAGTATGATTCCTAAATACTTGATTCTTAAGAGGTTGTGTTTACTCTGCCACCAAAGTAAGTGGAATGGCACAGATACGTTGGAAAAATAGTTTCTCTCCCTTGCGGCGCATAGGATAGTCTTTTTAATCAGCATAATGAGCAAGATGCTAAAAACATGTGCCTCTGATGGGTGATGAATTTGAAAAAAGGTAAGTTTTCCTTGATAATGTGGAGAACAGTTTTGGCCTCTGATCAAAAGTAGAAGTACTGGGTTTTGCCTCTGACAGGTTTATGTGTTAGGGTACTGTCCTAATCATGTGTTCAGTTTTGAGTTTTCATTCAACAGCTTCAGTCTGGGGTTACTAGTTATGGCTCCTTTCAGTTAGGCTAGTTGTGTCAATACATCAGATTCTGATGTCTGTTAAATTGAAATGTTAGGAGTTCAATAATGGTGACCTTGTGATGTGGAGAATTGGTATTTTACAAATATTTTGATTGATGTGCTGGGACATGCATGTGCAGTCAGAAACTAGAGTGTTTGACTCCGTCCCTTGGGGGTAGTCAATATTCTTGTTTGATATTAATGCTTAGGGGAAGTGTTAATGGAAAAACAAAGTAGAGGGGTAAAGTAAAAAGGTGTGGGCAGGGGAGCAGAAGTTTGCTCAGTGTAAAGAACAGGGAATGAAAAAGGTAACCAGCACTAGCAAAGTCACTGGCACTTGAGTGCTGACACAAGCAGTAAAAATACCTGCTGCAGTGCAAAATAGTTAGAGGATCGCTTTGTATATACAATGCACGGGTGCAGTAACTAATTGCATGTCTGCTGAGTGTAATTTCAAATGTGAAACCTGCATTTCAGTGCAGGTGGAATGATATACTGAACAGATAGAAAGTTGAGATTAAAAATGCCTTCAATGGATGTATTTTGACATGTGATAATTTCTCAAGCCATTGTCTGCCAGCTGTTGAGCGTCCTCAAAGGAGGCTACTTCAAATACAGTTAGACTATGTATACAACACAGTATATAGGCAGTGAATTACACAAGCGTCATTTCAAGTCAGACTAAACAACCATTTCCAATGCAGTGGATCTCGCATTTGCACGAGTTAGAGCTATTAGCTTTGTAAACTCCTAACCGGACTTTTCTTGCCATATAAATAGAAAATGAAAAGTAATACAGTTTCACATAATCAAGCCGATTCAAAGTGCCATGCCATGAAGGAGACACACAAAAGGAAAAAGAAGTTTGCTCCATGTCCAATGTATCGTCAAAAGTGCAATTAGCCACGTAACACGGTCGATGTCGAAGGCATTAACCAAACCACCCCAAGGAGGTACCAACGTAAAGTATTTTACAAATGACGATAAAGGATTTTTGAAGGGACAAGCGCTTGAACGAGCGATAGTGGTGGGGTGTAGTTAAAAGCGAAGCAGATAACAGTTGGAAAAGCAGCAGTTGGATTGGAGGGGGGGGAGGGTGGTTGCGGGGTGGAGGGCATGGGGGGAGAAGTCAGTTTTGTAAAAAAAACAAATTGATTAATGACCAAATGAAAAACATCTTGGGGCTGTTTCAGTTACTTGACTTTATAAGTATATGTGTAGAAGAGTCTGCAGGTATTGTGACCTCTTAGCTTGTGTATGTTGATAGTGAGTGTAAAAGTTACAGGTCCATAAACCTGGGGTTGGAGAAGTAGTAGGCCACTGAATAGGAGGCAGAGCTCTCCAAATCTCACGGCAAGGCTATAAACCTCGGGGAGTGATTGATTTCTACAACTACAAAATAGAAACCCTGACACTTAAGGACGTTTGCTCCTAATTCTTAGAGGAATGTTGCCTGCTTTACGAAGGAGGTGGAGAGAATCCTTTGCTGTGGAGTTAGAATCCTATTTGAAAGTGGGATAGGCATAAAGTTCTCACATGTACTGGGAATCTTTACATTTCTAACATGGACCAACATGTTATAAGGAGTCCAGCATTATATTGATGGTGTAAACTCTTTATTGGCATTCACCACAGAAACAGAGCCTCTCCTGGATCATCCCAACCCAACTGACTCAACAGTGCCAGGACACCCACAATGTTCTCACTGATGCCCCCCCCCCCCCAACACTCTACAACTACATCATGCAAGCGACAACACATCTTTCCCCCTTAAACATACATTTATTGACAACTGTTAGAAATGGGGTCTTTGGTTGACAGTCAGGTTACCCCGTGTTCAAGCAAGGACCCTCACTCTAGTCAGGGTAAAAGAGAATCACCCTCAGCTAACCCCTGCTTACCCCCTTGGTAGCTTGGCAGAGCAGCAGGCTTAACTTCAGAGTGCTAGGTGTAAAGTATTTTGTACCAACACACACAGTAACTTAATGAAAACACTACAAAATGACACAACACCAGTTAGAAAAAATAGGAAATATTTATCTAAACAAAACAAGACCAAAATGACAAAAATCCACCATACACAAGTCAAGTTATTAAAAAATGCAAAAGAGTCTTTAAGTAGTTTTAAAAACACACTAGCGCTGCTAGAGTGAAAATGTACCTGGTGTGCGTCAAAAATAACCCCGCACGGGCAGGTGGTGCGTCAAAAATAAACTCTGCACGGCGGGTACTTGAGTCAAAAATCCAGCTGCACGATGATCCGAAAATCTTGCAGCGCAGGTTGTGATCTCCCAGCCTCCGTCAGCGATGCTGCGTGTCGTTTTCTCCTGCTCCGTGCGTCGATTTTTCGCTCGCGTTTCCAGCGAGTCGTTTCTCCGCTGCGGAACGGGCCGCGTGTCGTATTTTCAGCCGCAGATCGGATTCGCGTCCATCTTTTCCCCGCATGGTGCTCTGTGCGTCGATTTTCTTGTCTTTAAGCTGCCAGCTTCTTTCAGGGTCCCAGGAACTGGATGGGCACCACAAGGCAGAGTAGGAGTCTCTCCAGAGCCTCCAGGTGCTGGCAGAGAGAAGTCTTTGCTTGTCCCTGAGACTTCAAACAACAGGAGGCAAGCTCTAGATCAAGCCCTTGGAGATTTCTTCTCAAGATGGAAGGCACACAAAGTCCAGTCTTTGCCCTCTTACTCTGGCAGAAGCAGCAACTGCAGGATAGCTCCACAAAGCACAGGCAGGGCATCTCTTCTTCCTCAGCTATTCAGCTCTTCTCCAGCAGAGGTTCCTCTTGGTTCCAGAAGTGTTTCTAAAGTCTGTAGATTTGGGTGCTCTTCTTATATCCATTTTAGTCTTTGAAGTCACCTTTCTTCAAAGGGGACTCACACCTACTTGTGAAATCCTGCCTTGCCCAGGCAAGGCCTCAGACACACACCAGGGGGTTGGAGTCTGCATTGTCAGAGGCAGGCACAGTCCTTTCAGATGAGAGTGACCACTCCACCCCCTCCCTCCTAGCAGAGATGGCTAATTAGGAAATGCAGGCTACACCCCAGCCCCCTTTGTGTCACTGTCTAGTGTGAGGTGAAAAACAACCCAATTGTCAAACTGACCCAGACAGAGAATCCACAAACAAGGCAGAGTCACAGAATGGTTTAAGCAAGGAAAATGCTCACTTTCTAAAAGTGTCATTTTCAAACACACAATCTCAAAACCAACTTTACTAAAAGATGTATTTTTAAATTGTGAGTTCAGGGACCCCAAACTCCACATGTCCTTCTACTCTCTAGGGGAATCTACACTTTAATCATATTTAAAGCTAGCCCCCATATTATCCTATGAGAGAGACAGGGCCTTGCAACAGTGAAAAACGAAATTGGTAGTATTTCACTGTCAGGGACATATAAACCACATTACTATATGTCCTACCTTATCCATACACTGCACCCTGCCCTTGGGGCTACCTAGGGCCTACCTTAGGCGTGTCTGACATGTAAGAAAAGGGAAGGTTTAGGCCTGGCAAGTGGGTACACTTGCCAAATCGAATTTACAGTTAAAACTGCACACACAGACACTGCAGTGGCAGGTCTGAGACATGATTACAGAGCTACTTATGTGGGTGGCACAACCAGTGCAGCAGGCCCACTAGTAGCATTTGATTTACAGGCCCTGGCACCTCTAGTGCACCTTACTAGGGACTTACTAGTAAATCAATATGCCAATCATGGATAAACCAATTACATACAATTTACACAGAGAGCCATATGCACTTTAGCACTGGTTAGCAGTGGTAAAGGGCTCAGAGTTCAAAAGCCAACAGCAACAGCTCAGAAAAAAATAGGAGGCAGGAGGCAAAAAGATTGGGATGACCCTGCATAAGCAAAAAAGTCCAACAACTACTATTCTGAAAAGGAAAATAAAAGGCGAGGGAAATAGGGAATGAGCTTATAATATTCTATCAGTTGGGGTAGGGGTGAACTACAGAAAAATAAGGTGAAGGATAAAAAAAACTGGGAATGCATTACATCATAACTGTTACTGTAGAAAATACTTGCATAAAACCTTAATACCAAAAATAACGAATGATAAAGCAAACATTCGTATGAATATACATTTCACTTTGCAGTATAATCCTGGAGTTAGGCAGGGGGTTTCTAACACTTGGAGTATCTTGGGTTTCTGATGAACACCTTGCATTATTTCGCACCACTCCGGATCCCTTGATTCACCACTCCCTTCTGTATTGGTTATCTGATTTGTGATTACATTTTGACAATCTGAATGTGCTTCACATCTCACCCCCCACTTAACACCACTACAGTTCACTTGACTTAAGTTATGCGTTTGGGGCTGAGGAACTTTGTTCCTCCCTTCGGGGTCCAAACAGTTTTCTTTACATACTCCATTTCTTTTGTTTTATTCCATGCTTCGCATCAAACCGTCTCTTATATTTTTCCTGGTAGACATTAAGCACAGTATTGAATAGGACCAACGTTCTTAGAATTTGCTAAAGACGAAGCCTCCAATCAAAGCAATTCTTTTACTGGAAAGTACCATGTTTCAGCAAGTTCTGTCTTGGTAGGCATTCCTCCTCATTCAAGCTAGCAGGCTGTGAAACTTACTTCCCAGTAGACTAGGGAAAAAAAACGATCACTGGCAAAGCAATAGGCCTAATTTAGCAAAACAAAGCTCTCCGTATAATGGAGGCTCCCTTGCCTTCATTACTGTCCTGTTTTTGTTTTCTACATGAAATGTTTGTTGACTAGTGAGCCTACATTATGATTCCTTTTTTATTTCCATGTCATAGAAACAATATTTTGACTACAATAAATGTACCATTACCACTTAACCTTCATTTCACTCACATGGAAAGAAAAACGGGAATGCAGTGAGGGCACTTGAGCCTTCGTTATAAACCACTTCAGTTCATGCCGTAGAAGGAAAAGATGAAGTGGGCTAAGATGGGTAGGAGGAATAATGGATGACATGGGAAAAGATGTGAGGGAAGAAAACAAGGAGCTGCAGTACATTAAAGAAAGGAGGGGTTAGGCGAGAGGAATGATTGGGAGAAGGCGATGGGAACTAAGAATGACACGAGGTGGGAGGATCAAAAGGGAGGTTCATGCAGGAAAAATTGAGTCACAAGGATGGGCTGAACATTAGCGGCACAGGTGTGAAAAATGGGCGAAAAAGAGCAGCCGTGAGAGGACACTAGAAAGGTGTAAAGGACACTAAGAAAAGGTGGAACTGTTAAGAGAGTACATGTATAATCAGTACAAGCACTACTGGAGGCAAACAGATGCACCTGATAAACCATTCGCATCATGTAAACCGCATTATTTCTGTCTGAGCTCAAATGTGATTAACAGAAGTCTTAATCCAGTGGCTAAAGGTCTGGTCAAAAAAAGTGTTTGAAATGGTCTTAGAAACCAAATTACTGTTTGACGTACCACATAACACAGCAAATCCACCAGTAAGTAAGATTTTCCATAAAAGTGTGCCAAGTGCCTTCAAAAACTGAAACTTTGTGGCCTCCCTTGTTAGCTTACCGGTGCAGCACAAATTATGGGAGAATTGGGCATAAGTGTACTACCCTTGTTATTTTGGTGGGTCATGGCGGGTCATTGACGGGTGAATAGAATGTCATTACATGATCTGGGAAGTTTGCTACCTCACAATGACGAAAGGTCTCTCCCACACACTGAACGAAACAGCTTTGTTGTTGGGTGTCCGATGGGAAAAGGTAAGAATCTGCCCATTATGAGCAGAGTGAAGATGATCCACAGTGAGGAAAATCTGATTAGCACCACGTCTGTCTGTACAGCTGTTGGAGGAAGGTGACCTATTCCTTGGGACATAAGGGCTGGTCTGGAAATCTGCTTGCTAATGAGGATGATCTGTTTAAGCGAATAAGTGGAATAGTTTTAGGGGAAATGTCTGCACTTTCAGAGCTGCCGTATTAGTATTGGCGCGCTCTCCCATACACTGGGAGATGCAGCTTTGTCTGTGGATATCGTGTGGGGCAACGGATATATATTTTGCCCATTAGGAGTGGAGGGACGAAGATCTGTCGTGAAGAAAATCTGATGAGCACCAGTCATCTGCTTGTGTACCATGGAAGGGAGATGACCTCTTCTTTCGGGCGCAGGGGGCTAGTCTGGAATCATCTTGCTTATATGTATGATCTGTTTAGGAGAAGAAATTGAACCATTTTGGGGGAACCTCTACACTATGAGACCTGCCATCTTGGTATTGGTGCGGCTCTAGTGTTTTTGCTGTGCGGGTACTTCTCTCTCCCAGGCCACGTCAATTGCAAGACTGGTGCTGATGTGCAGAGGAAAGACTTCACTTGGGGCCATTTTTGTTCACTGATGCATTTTTTTTAATTGGTTACGAATTGTGTTGACAATGTTTTTTAAGTGGGCTGAATCTCTTTTAATCATTTTGGTGGAAACGCCTGCACTGTCCGTGCTGCCATATTGGTATTAGCACTCTTGTTTGTTTTTGCTGGGTGGGGACTTCTCTCCCCTTGGATACAAGAGCAGACATGTGTGGGATACATGCATCAGGAGTGCTAGATACAAGCCCGTCTGCCCTCACCTGGCCTGTGATCAGCACCAGCCAAGCTAGTGGTTTTAAGAATACATTTTTCAGGGTAAGATGTCCTATAGTTTGGATGATTTATCAACTTTTCATGATGTTGGGGCCTATAGGCAAGTATTGAATGTTGTTGGTCAGTTTCTTGCTTTTAGTGTCATGAGGTGATTAATATTACATTTTAAGACAGCCTGTGCAGGGGAAAAGAGTAAGCAATCGGCCCTGGTATCCAGAAGTGGGAGCCAGGTGGCTACTCGACCATAATCCAGCTTCATGGCATGCTCAGTCACTGTATACCGTCTCCCTAAAAATGCACTGGACTTATGAGATTGCCTCTTCTAACAACTGGGCCTAATTTCTTAATGAAACATGGATCTCAGACTCTTCTGTTCCTGATACTGCAATGACAGTCCCTCCTAATTTTTCTATCCATCATATGGATTGTCAGAATAGTAAAGGGGCAGGATTGCCATGAGCTACCACTTAGAATATAATTGTACTGTCTCTAAGACTCTGGTGGAAAGTTTTGATATTTTCATTTGAACTATCGGTCAATTTCTTCCAGTGAGGAACCTTCTGTTTTATCAGCTGCAGAGATGCATTCCACCTTTAATGCCTTTTGTAGAGGAAGTGGCCATCAGCAGTGTAAAATTTGTAAACTTCACTTTTTTGGGGATTTTAATATTCATGCCGACATAGTGGCGAGGTCTGACACATATCATTTTATTGTTGTCCTTGTCTCCTTAAACTTGGTTTAAAAAGGGCCTATGCATGCAGCTGGTGATCCTGTGGACCTAGTATTTTCTAATCTGTCAGAACTACAGCTCTACTTAAATGGACTGATTATAATTTGATCCAGGTATCTGTCCTCCTGCTGTGTAGTTTACCTCTTGATAGGCCACATCCCTGTAGCTGACACCCATGGCATAAAGTGAATAAGACCAATTTAGTCTATTTTCTTAATAAGAACCCCCCATTACTTAAGGGGAATCTTGAACAAAATTTAATTTTTATCAGCAACTGGCTGCATGCCATATTTGAAACAATTGTGATGACTAGATGGAAAGTGCTAGCCAGATCACGTTCATCTGCACGTTTGTTCAGTTGCTAGTTGTCCAATTCACGAGGAAAACCCTGGTTCGGTCCCTTATTACCTCATGGCTTGATTATGCTAACATCCTTTATCTTGGCTTTCCAGAATAGCTTTTGAGCTGGTGGGGATAGAATTCAAGCATACCTTCCAGCTCCATCTTTCAGATCATCAATCCTGTTTCTACCGGCAATCCAGAGGGTTCATCTGTCTCAATTAGGCATTTGGGCATTTTCCTATCTAGCCCCTTAGCTTTGGAATGCCCTTCCATTAAAAAAAAAAAAAAAAAAAAAAAAAAAAGTTGTGAATTGCAGAATGAACTAATATTTAAAAGACAATTGAAGACCTGGTTATTTAAATCAATTAAGTTGGTTGGATCCCTTCAGCATATGTAGTTTGAGTGCCCCTGACTCCTGAGGACAGAGGAGTTGTGTACCCCAAACTAGATGTGGGGATATGACACTAATATTGGTATTAGTAGACGGGACAATCTGTAAGTTATACTCTGGCCTTGAGATTACTTGGGTCAAGTTCCCTATTAAAAGTGGCGGGAGGATCTTTAAACTGGCTGGGAATTTACTAATGACACTTCCGGAATGAGTAGGACCAAACACTCCATATAGTTCTACGCAAGAGGGAACTAAGTTTGTATTGTGGCTTGGATGTTATGTTTGTCCTGGACAGCGAGTAGGGAATGTGAGGTCTGCCTCGTCTCGGAGTGAGGCACATGGGTGTCTTTGTTGGGTCTGTGCTGTATCTTGGAAAAAGAAATTGTTTCATAACGAATGATTAATGTAGCTCTCATAGTAGGTGAAGAATGTGCCCTCCCCTCCCCATCCAGCACACAATATGGGGGTCATTACGACTCTAGCAGTCTTCGGACTGCCAGGGTCGCAGTCTTCCCACCGCTAAAGCGGTGGTCTGACAGCTTTGGTGGTGGTCTGACTGACACATTATGACTCTGGCGGTTGCACCACTGTTAGACCGCCAGCACGGCCAGTTTTCCTCCACAGGAGGGACTGATGGTCCTAATCCACCAGGACAGTGCTGCAAGAAGCTCCGCCCTGGGGATTACGACCCCCCTCTCCGCCAGCCTTTACATGGCAGTAGCACTTCCATGTAAAGGCTGGCATAGACTGGGTGCAGAGGGGCCCCTATGGCCAGAGCCCCGTCACGCGCTGGTGCACCCTACGCACTGCAGCATTGCTGCCGACTCCTCAATGTTGTAGGCTGTTTTCCATTGAACCAATAAGAAACTCCTAATAGGGCCCACGGGAAGGCAGCTGCACTGGCGGCAACCTGACCGTGGGAGCTTGGCGGACATCCTTTTCCGTCCACCAAACTCATAAAGAACCCCTATATCTTTTTAATTGGCTCGTCTCACACTGAAGGATGGGTCGAACCGAATCCAAGAAGAACTGCAGGTCATCGACCCAAAAAACCCACAGCAAATGGTCCTTGAACCCCCAAACATCAAAAGGCAGCATTATAGGTACCCAACATCATATACATGTCTCACAGGTGAGACCTTAGCCCTGCAACCATCCTTGGCGTTAGGTCAAGAATCTGGACTACATTAGGAGGTTGTTGTGTTGTAAGTGGTTGTATATTAGGTACAGATGGGCGCCTCATGATAGTCCTTTAAAGCATGTATGTGCTGTGTTGGAGTAGGTATGCTTGGCTATCCTGTGAAGCATTACAAAGAAATCTTTGCATAGCCCTAATAATGAAAAGTAAACGGGAATAGTGCAGATGTTTTGAGAGCCCATATTGAATGACTGAAAAGGTGTGTAACAGATTTTTTTTGCATGAGGAAAGGGCGCATGAGTTGTTTCAGGTTTGCTATATATTGGTGCCTTTAGTTGCTGGTGGATGTCTCTGAATTGCTCCACCTATATTGAATGTTTTGTATTCAAATACAGTGGCCTTGCAGTTGCCTACTGCAGTCAACATAAAAAGAGTACATTGGCTGTCATCTCTCAATCAGATAAAATTAATCCAGTGCAAACTGTCTCATCCACACATGGTGCAAACCATAACTTCTCGGTCTTTTCAACAGCATAAACTAAGTTTGACGAAACCTGGTTCACTAACAGTTCAATTACTAATATGGAAAAGGTACTCCCAGGGGAATATTAAGGAGAAAAGAGGAATGAAGATGGAATAGTGAAGTAAGACACCTAGAGATATTGAATTGCACAGGTGCCACAGACACGTGCCACCTTATTTGAATATCCAGTGATCCAGTCACATCTCTCATGAATTCAGTGATGTACCTCACTGCAAGAGCTAGCACATCCTTCCTGATCTGTACTCTTGAATTAGAGCTGGACCTCTGAACTGTGGTGCAGAAAGTACTGTTTACAGCGGCTTGAGATTTGGGAAGGTAGACAGGAGAGTTTGGAATTCCTATTGCCTGTTGTCAATAGCGCATTGGTTTGGGTATAGGATACCATTTCTGCTTCTTTATTTTGTCCACAGGATAGCAGCTCAGTTCATAGTACCACAGTATTGCTGTGGGAAACAGGCCTTTCTGCATCTCAGGCAAGAAATACATTGGTATGTATGATATTCAGAATGGATCATTAATGCCAATCCTTTACTATTAGGGTTATTTCCATAAAGCAATACAGTGAAGTATAACCTGCCTACAATGATAATAGATGTTAAAATAAACTACACATTTTTTTTTGCAAAATGTAACAATTTGTGGCTCTATATATATATATATATATATATATAAAATAATGATAGCAGAATGCTTTTATTTCATGCATCTGCATGCAGAAGTAAAGAAGGAATATTTATTTCATTGTGAAAGCAAATAATGTACCCAAAAATACTTGTAGCTTCAAAAAAGAATGATGACTGTTGCATACACGTCTGCCAGTCTATTGTGCTAGTTCTTTTCTTTAAAAATTAGTTGTGCCTTAATATTTTCAACGTGTCTGCAAAAACACTATTTCTCTGTAGCATTGTTTAATTATATTTGATGCATGTCAATATTTCAAAAACTGATAATTGGGGGAAACCATCATGGACCATTTTTTTTTTTTTAACTCTCAAAAGTCCACCTGCAGGTCCAACCTCCTGGTGCAGATTTAAGGTTTAGGATTATGGTTTCAGTTATTCGAAAGTTTTTCCAGAAGTAGGCCTGGAAGCGTGCAACATTAGCAGGTTTAAATGATGCTCGGTGTAAACCTTTGTAAATTTCATTTTTGAATGATGACATATACAGGTGTATATATGCTCATGCAAAAATCTGCAAAAGAAACGCACATTGATTTGTTAAAACTCCCCCCCCCCCCCCCCCCCCAGGGAAATATTTTCCCCCATATCTCTCTCTCCCCCCCCCCCCCCCCAACACACACACCCTACCTCCCCATATCCCATTCCATTCCCCACCATGGCAAGTTTGAATCCTGCCCACTAGTGAATCTCAAACATTTTCCTGTGCATGTGAGGGGTTTTCAAAAATTTGATGAATACCCCTGAATAGCTAATTATGTGGGTGTGTACAAATTCACACCGAATTTTAGCCCCGGAAAGACCAACTCCTGTGATAGACTTGCTCACATTAAAATCTTCATGTCTATTATGAATGCGAAGCCAACTACTGTGTCTATGACATTTATATTCTTAGATAGCCTGTAACACTTAGACTCTAACAAGACTTTAAAGAGCTTAACTAGGTGTAAAATGTAAATCCCAAATCATTGATGTACTACTTAGTACGTGCTTGTGGTTTTGCAAAGCAGGGGGACTGGGGCACAATCAGATAAAGCAATCTTCCCAGACAATGTCAGACTTGGGATGGTTTCTGATGCTTAGTTGTAATCTGAGGCATTGGGTCACAAGTAGATCTGAGTTTACGTATTGTGGCATCTTGCTAGATGTTTAAAAGTAAATTTGTCAGCAATTTACAAAATTCTTAGAGAAGCTAGAGTAATAAAGATACCAATTATCTATCATAAACTCTGCTGCAGTCTGTCCCGTATTAAAGTGATAGAATATTCAGACCAATGCTGTCATCATAAAAAGAAAACCAAAAGTCAATTTATAAACAGAGCTTTCGAATATTCAAAGATCCGAGATAGAGACCTGGTATGTTTAGGGCCCAGTATAGCCTGAAAAATGCCTAAGATCCTTGCTGTAATCCAAACCCTAATTTGAAATGTGTTTTGGCATAATCAGAAAAGAGAGGCTGTTGAGATAGGTCTAATATACTGACAGCACTGCCGTAATTGGTCATCTCGGTGCATGGTACCAATTTGACAAGTCTTTATTTAACAGGGCAAATACACCTTTGAAGACTTTAGTTCCTTGGGCAAGTAGCTATTCTATAAAATTTCACACCCCTGGACAGATCTGAGATTCTGCAACATATTTTGGAGTATGAAATCACAGTAGCTTCCAGCATAGGGCACTGGCTCACTCTCTTGAGATGATCTAAATTGGAGAGGGGCTAGACCCATAAATAAACACATGGAGCAATGGAAAGGTAATAAACTGAAGGATGAAACTTGAACCATCAGTGACACTGGTGGTTCTTCCTCCTCCTCCTAAGGTTGACTGCAATGTTGTGACAGTACAGGAAGGAAAAGTACAAAGAGGTTGAAAGGGCAACAACCTTGCAGAGCCTACTAACTAATCTAGCTAACCATACTGAAAGTTAGGCACACCAAAACCTACATTTAGGTTTGACACCATTTTAAAACCATCAAAAAAGATGAGGCCGCCCCATTGACATACGAGAAAAGTCTGTGTCAGCAGCCTGTTCAGCAGTTACTTTCAAAACTCATCACATCTTTTGTATGGCTGCAACCATTACAAAGGGGGTTGATATCTGCCCAAATAAGTGTGCTATCATTGCTCCTCACACACAGGACACACCTCTGAACCTCAAGATGCAGACTAGCAGCTCAGTTGAACATTTATTGTACTGCAGCAGACTGACCAGTAAGTTGGACACATTTTGTGCAATGGTACAACAAGCTCCAAGATGGTAATTCTGTGCTTATTGCTTAAGAGGTGCAGAAATCACTCGTAAATATCAGGAGGTAGCTTTTTGTGCTGTGTGGAAGCCATCACTCTTACGGCTTAACCATTGGTGGAGGAGTGAAATGCATGGCAGAATAATACTGAATAAAATAATTCCTTCATACTCGTGCACAGCAAATTAAAATAAGGTCAACAGTCACATCCAAACTATGGGTATTATGAAGTGTACTTAATGCCCCCCTTTCGTTCACCCATGCAATTCAGCACCTACATCTGCTGACTGATTTGGCTAATGAAACCATATGATCTGCAATTCCATTGAATGCTAATGATTTCTTCATTACCCCAGCTTTAAAATGGAATGGCAAACAGTAAGTATCAGTACTATAAATATCAAGAAAATCTACATTGTTAGATGAAGGAACCAACCATGCTAATTCTTGGAATATTTGAATTGCTTGTCTTCAAATAGCCTACAACCCAGACAAGAATCCCAACTCGGGAAATGAAGAACGAGGTTATAATCTTAAATTCACAACTGTGCAGCTCCCAGAAATAGTATTTCTGGTCAAGGGCCTTCTTTTATATTCTGTGCACCTTCAGACCCTACAGCTATTACAAGCCATCTGCACAGAAGAGCTGATGAGATCACTTATGGGCATTAGTGGGCGTGAGTGTACTATGAAATTTGGATAGACAGCCTAACAAATCTCCCTGGAGGTGGTCTACCGAAGTTCAAAAACAAATACTCTATTTGTATTTACTTTACAATTCATTGAGCAGAACAGAGCTATTGGCCTATTGGAAGTCTTCTGAAAATCTAGCTGATCATGTAAGCCTCGAATTAAAGATGAGCAACAAGAAAACAGTGATCACTGAGAGCTCGTAGGTGTGACATGGTGTAGAATTCTCTGTCAAAAGTGTGACACCATGCATTTCGTGCTTCATTAATGACTCATTTTCAGAAGTCTTTTTTAAAAATGTTTTTGATAATGTGAAACTATCAACAGCCAGAGGCAGAATTTGAACTTCCTGGACCTACATTATTGTATGCAATGCCTAAATAGTATATTACTATAATCCTGTTAATCCTACAAACAAGATGAATGACATTGCAATATTGAACCAAACTAAACAATAGGGTATTCTGAGATGAATGGAAATACAGTTGTGACTTGGGCAGCAACATCTTTGATTATTGCAACATACAAGAACATCTCAATATGGCTTTTTCCTAAGGCACACAGATCCTATAAGGCTGATTGATGCACAGAAAAAAAATGTATGCCATATGTTCTGTTTATTATGAAAAGTCAGGATAATGTACCCTGGCTTATTTATTGTAATCAGCAATTAAGACAGTAGGCCTCAAACTGTGGATTCCTATCAGGCTATAGATAGGTGTTTAGTTACACAAATGTCACAGATTAACATAGTAGGCCAGTTTGGTCAGCCGATCTGAAAAACCCTGGAAGTAGATTTTCACTTTGAGGACTTTGGTGAGGCCTGTTTTAGATTGGCATGTTAGTTTGCCACTTGTTATGTGCATATTAGTAACTTTATAACTGTATGCATTATGGTTGCCAGCTCATACAACTTCAGTAATACTCTTCATTACTACCAGTTTAACACCCAAAGGCAGCAGGGAGCAACACCCGCTGACCAGTCAAGCTTTTCATAGGGCCTTCGACTGCGCTGAAACAAGTGTTGTTGCATTTTAAGTAACGTTTGACCCAGTTGCGCTAGGAACATTTTTTTTTTCCTTTGTTAAAATCTGCAGATTATGCAGCAAATAATGGATCATGTGGCAAATGAAAAACGTCTCTGCCTCGCTATCGCATAATTACAGTGGCCTTGATTGTAGTGTAAAGCCAATGATAAAGGTTGATGGCCCCGTTGATTAATTCAGAGCAATCTATTCATAATGAAAAAAATTGACAAAACAAGTAGGCTTTTCTTAACTATTGTGGAAAAGCATGTGTCAGTAATCTTTTAATGGTGGGTTGTTTGTACTCTGAACTAAAGCCTACAAATGGGTATTTTGTTTCATGGCATCTCACAGATTACCATAGTAGGCAATGATTTTGGAGGTGGTTACCTCCTCTGACAAAACATAGGTAGAAGATTTGCACTGTGAAAACCTTTAAGTATTGTTTAGGGAAGAGATCATTTTGCAAGTATAGTTTTGTTAATATGTGTAACTTTATGACTTAACCCCTTTGGTTTCCTTGTGGGAAAGCTTACTCTCAGTACAGTATGCTTGAGTTGGTTATGTTGGTATGCAGAGAACGGTTATTTCACATACTAAATGTCTAGTCTGTTTAATTACTGGAGCGGGGTATGGGGATGGAGATAGAGTGGGGGGGGATTTGCATATTTTATTTTCACTTAATTACATGACATTTCAGGAAAATGACACGGAATGTGAATCTGTTATTTACGCTATATTTTAGTGCATAGTGCGTCCTAATGGAACTCATTTTTTTTTTTTTTTTTTAAGTGCGATAAACACAATTGCCTAAAACAGCTGCTTTGCATTCTGGTTGCTTTTGAGCTTTAATTTTGCCATGTATGCAGGCGTAATTACGCAATGTGGTGCAATTTTAGGAGTTTTACATAATAGGCGTACTGCAAAATTTGTGAAACTATGCATGATTCCACATATCTTTGCCTAAATGACTGCTTGACTGGTGGTATTTCATTTGGTGAGTCTTAATCCCTAATTAAACCCCAGAGCATATTGCACCACTGCATGTTAAGGGTTTCAGACATGTTATTTCTTGGGGATAACTTTCAGTTGGACTGGACACCTGGCTTGCTGGATAACCTTATGTTGGAATGGACACTTGGCCGCCTGGTTAAATTAAAACATTAGTTCTTGCTGTTCCATGTCTTGTCAAAAATAGACTCCTTCAGCTCACCTTGACACCACCACCCACTATTCTGCTCCGAGAAGGATTTCTTTAGTCTGAAATCGGAAATTTAGCTGTGAATGTGTCAGTACACAGAAATGTAATGTTCCTTTAGGATAGCTGGCACTAAAGTGTGAAAAAGTGAAATGTGTCATGGAGCACTCCATTTTATTTAGCTAATCTAGGGTTCAAGCGCTATTAATATCACATAAAATGCCAGCTCTTAATCAGTCTCTCTTGTGATTATTGGATGTGAGGAAAAATGCACCAAGCAATAGTACTTGTGAACCGCAAACTGGTGCTGCAAGATGTTTAATTAGTCTACTAGTAGGAAGTTATTCATTGTTTTTTGTTCGCTCTTATTTTGCTCCTGCCCTTCTTCATATCTACATGTCCTCTATGACAGCATGTTAAACAAGGTTCTCCTGCAGGGGTGTGGATCTTAATAAAATATCTACTTGTCCATAGGATAGGTTACTTCATAAATCTACATATTGTGTAAAAAAAGAATAATCTACTTGTCCTTTTGATGCCATGTAGAGCTGCGACAAATAATGGCAGCAATCTCCTATATAAAAGCTTTGATAATAGCCTCTTTGGTTATGCCAGGGCTAATACTATAGTCGGACTTGAATACTAGTAATTTCCTTATTTTGCCACTTGTCCACAGATCTACATGCTGGGGTAGTGGTAAGCAAAGGTTCCAGGGTTGGAATGCCCTTTTGAATCTCTGCAAACCTACTAACTTGCATGTTTTATGGATTTTTAACAGCTCTTTAATCTTTTCCCATACTAGGAAAGGTTGAATATTTACTCCAGACAATGGCAGAAGTAAACCTTTTTCCAGGCTTGAAGAAAAAGGTGGTTAGAGGGGGAAAATCAACTTGTAAACGCAACTTAATATTTTTGCATGGGCAAATCTACACGTGGTGATCTGCTTGTCATAAAATAAAGTTCACAACTATATTGTATGAGTACAATTTCTACTTCTGTCAATTCTTGTGAATTCATGGAATACGTAAATCCTCTCTCTCTCTCTCTCTCTCTCTCTCTCTCTCTCTCTGTCTCTCTCTCTCTCTCATATATATATGTCCATCTATTGGCTGGCTTCACTGTGAGTGATTGGAATCTGCTTTTTCAAAAGGAGCATATAGGCACACTAAGTAGTTTTGTTCAGTGCTAGGATCTACTTTAGGAATGTGTGCTTTTTGAGACCAATAACTATTTTTGTTTTTTGCCGATGTTTTGTGACAGTGGTGAGGGCCTGTCGGCTCCCACAACAATGTTATACAAAAGCCATATCCAAAAAAGACATACATTGACAAAACCAAAAGACTGAACAGCAGTGTCAGAACTATTGGCTATGTCAATGCTTTTTTTTTTTTTTTTTAACTGGTTTCACTGATTCTTTTTTTTTTTTTTTTAATGATGAATATTTTGGGGAAATACTGACATGCAGCAAGATTAATTACTGAATGGTTCTTAATCTAGCAAAGTGTTTTTAATTCTATTTGTAGTTTTTGTGAATATTTTATTTTGAATGTAAAAAATCATCCCTCTTGCTTTCAAGCTTCTTCAAAAAATGTGCATCTAATTAGAGAGCATTATGGGAGCATTGCAGGTAGCTTCATATTGTTGAACTCTGCAAATGTGTGTTACTGGAACCACTGTCAGTAGAGCAGTCCGAGCTTACAACGTGTATTTAGAGCACCCACCCAATTATTAAAGGGTTTGAATTAATGAACCATAAATACAAGCTCAAACAGCATAAACAAATGAACACAAATATTACTCCAGCTGCCTACGGTTTCCTTCCCTGTTCCATAATGTGGTACTATAAACTAGCAGCCAAAGGGTTTGTGCTGCCAGGGGTTGGGCCTGCTTGCCCCAAGAGCAAAATAAACAGGAAAACTTGTCCTTGAACCCAAATAATATGTCCTGGGCATAGGGCTATAGGAGTTCCACACCCCTGTCCTGTGATATGGGAACTTTTTATTAATGGCCCTGTTTTCCTTTTGTTAACAATTTGTTGCGCAGAATCTCCTTGAAATGCAGCAGTGAGTGCTTATTTCTGTCAGCAGATAGTTGCAAAAAAATGAGTTTGTGCTGCACATTAGATTTTATAAAGTTTTGTTTTAACTAGATATTCTATATTGACTAGACATGCCAGTCTTTCGATGCCAATAGCTTAGTGGGAACAGGATGTTCAGTGGAGAAGCTGCTTTCATTTAGAGGTGTACACTTTTTCTAAATTTAGATAACTATTCTGTTATGAATATTTCTGTTGTCATTCATCTCTAGTGTGTTAAGAAAGAATGAAAATGAGGGTTGGATGTAATTTTCAGTTTTTGGTATGTTAGGGGATTGAGGAGGGAGAATGACGTATTTTTTTTTTTTTTTTGTATTATAATTTTTTAGGATAGATCCAAAAAGGCTACACATGATTTCCTAGTAAAGTGCACAGGAATGGGACAGCCTGTCGTGAGATTATTTTAACATTTACACAGGCACATTTAGTTCTGGACATGAGATCTGTGCCCTCTCACCTAGTTACGTTTCGCTTTTATTCCTTTTATTATTTTATCAAAGCTTTATTTTAGTGGATATGTTTTGCGTTCCATTATTAGTTGCCCATCCACGCAGAATTTATTAGTTTCTTCGCCCAACATTTTCATTCTGTGCTCAACACAATGCTGTATGTGATATTTACCAGGTATTGCCGGTCCAAAGAGTACATTCTCTACCCTACACAGAAAAATACGTGTTGTCATGTCAGGGCAGTTATTAGAATAACAGCTCTTATTATAAAACATTACACTGTCCACACCATCTTAAAGGGGATATTCCAGCCACCTTGTCATCTCATGCTGGACGTTGTTGCAGTTTCTGCTGAAAACCTTTGGTTCCTCCTCTTCTACTTGGGAGGACTCTCAGACTAACAGACCTCTTCTTAACCTTTGAACGCAGGTATGAGGGTTTTGATCCCTTCCCATGACCAGGAGGGCGATTAGGGCTACCACTGCTACTTGGTGTCATGTAGAAACTTAGTAGTGTAG
This sequence comes from Pleurodeles waltl, assembly GCF_031143425.1. Classification (NCBI taxonomy): domain Eukaryota; kingdom Metazoa; phylum Chordata; class Amphibia; order Caudata; family Salamandridae; genus Pleurodeles; species Pleurodeles waltl. Next base: position 871,830,192 of record NC_090448.1, read on the forward strand.
GTAGGGATTTTAGACACACTATTGTGATATTTTGGTGGGACTCTTCTTGTGTTTCACTTTCCTGGTCGCTGCTGTAGTAACGCTGTTTTTCATTATCTTCATAGTCTCAATTCATGCCTTTTTATACAAAACGCAGTTGCTTCAATAAAAAGCTGTTGAACTAGGATTCTGCTTCTGTTTTGTCTTTGCATGTATGAGACGTGTATAACTGAGAGAAAGGAGTATCATATGTTCCAGCACGACTTCTTGAGGAGTCTGAGTGTCATGTGATACACTGCTACAAATCACTCTTACCTTTGATATTAGTGAGGTGCTGCTAGCTAGCCGGAAGGGTTAGGCTGACATCTGTCACACGGTGTGGGAGAAGGCTCAGTCCCCAATTCTTGGTGGTGCTGCCGCCCAAAATCCAGCAGTCTTGTTACTATAATGTGATCCTACAACAAGCCCTTGTAATAACAAAAGGAACAAAAACATGATTTGAGGTCCTGGTGACCAAGTGGAATTTACATTTTAAGGTCTGCTTTGATCTAACACTTGACGTTTGAATTGACAGCAGAGTTATGCATTGTGAACATTGTGTTGCATTTCAGTGAGCACATGGTAATGCAAGTGTAAGGAAATGCCTCCTTGGCATGGTTACCCCCTGACTTTTTGCCTTTGCTGATGCTATGTTTTGAATTGAAAGTGTGCTGAGGCCTGCTAACCAGGCCCCAGCACCAGTGTTCTTTCCCTAACCTGTACTTTTGATTCCACAATTGGCACACCCTGGCATCCAGGTAAGTCCCTTGTAACTGGTACCCCTGGTACCAAGGGCCCTGACGCCAGGGAAGGTCTCTAAGGGCTGCAGCATATCTTATGCCACCCTAGGGACCCCTCACTCAGCACAGACACACTGCTTGCCAGCTTGTGTGTGCTGGTGAGAACAAAACGAGTAAGTCGACATGGCACTCCCCTCAGGGTGCCATGCCAACCTCACACTGCCTATGCAGTATAGATAAGTCACCCCTCTAGTAGGCCTTACAGCCCTAAGGCAGGGTGCACTATACCATAGGTAAGGGCACCAGTGCATGAGCACTGTGCCCCTACAGTGTCTAAGCCAAACCTTAGACATTGTAAGTGCAGAGTAGCCATAAGAGTATATGGTCTGGGAGTCCAAGGGGACTATCTTACCTCTAAGGGGAACCCTTGGACTCTGTGCATACTATTTCTTACTTTGAAATAGTGCATACAGAGCCAACTTCCTACAGCAAGTCATGCAAAATAAGATGTTTTTGTTTAATTCTTTTCTTTAGCTGTGCTACACAATCAGCTGCCTAAAGCTTCCTACCACAGTCTTACATTGTCCCACCAATTTAATGCCACAATAGTTTTCAAACTGTGGGTGGGCCTCCAAGGAGGAAGGTGTTGTGCCACTGTATCAGGCTTATAAGGAGGCACACATCAAATTCTCTTTTCTTTTTTTTTTGTGAATATTTATACCAAACACAGTGGCCTGTAAAAAAAATATATATATATAATAATCTATTTACTAGTCACTTCAGCTCAGGACACCTTAGGGGCTGTCCTGACTGGCCAGTGACTCCTCCTTGTTATTCTCATTATCTCCTCCGGCCTTGCCGCCAAAAGTGGGGCCGTGGCCGGAGGGGGCGGGCAACTCCACTAGCTGGAGTGCCCTGCGGTGCTGGAACAAAGGGGGTAAGCCTTTGAGGCTCACCGCCAGGTATTACAGCTCCTGCCTGGGGGAGGTGATAGCATCTCCACCCAGTGCAGGCTTTGTTACTGGCCTCAGAGTGACAAAGGCACTCTCCCCATGGGGCCAGCAACATGTCTCGGTTGTGGCAGGCTGCTGGAACCAGTCAGCCTACACAGATAGTCGGTAAAGGTTTCAGGGGGCACCTCTAAGGTGCCCTCTGGGGTGTATTTCACAATAAAATACAGTCCTCATCTGATGTTTCTCAGGTCCAGGAGTAGGTGCCTGGAGTTGGCAAATTAATTGTAGCACAAGCAGGCAGATGGGGAAAGACCCTTGAGGATGCCTTAACCAATGGTGTAAATGTTCTCTGGTCTAACCCTATCCACTTAAGTTATTTTCAAGATGGCTGAAGTCTTGGGTACACTAAACTTGGGCTCTGGGGCATATGTTTGAAGTGTACTATGGTAATCCTCATGTTAAATACAGTTTAAGGGAGGTTCTTTACCCGCAACTACCTCGTACAGAAGTCCGAAAGAACAAAAGCTGGATTTGCCATTGCCTCACTGTAGATACAGACATTGTTTTGGCATCTTGTTTTGCTCCTTTATAGTGCTCCCCAAATGTTATATATAAACCCAGCAGACTTGTGAAATAGGTTTAGACACTGTAATGTCAGAAAGAGCCCTCCTGTGAATAAGCCTGTGTAGCTGGCGAAGTTTCAGCTAACATTTGCCTGTGATAGGGAAGGCCATTTTGAAGTGCGCCCCAAGCATCCTGTGAAACCCCCCCCACAAACCGGTCAGCAGAATTTGACACATCCCCTTTTGTTTTAAAAAAATAAATAAAATCCTCCGCCACCCTGGCTAGGCGGTGAGGGTCAGACAGGTCATCTCTGATCATTAAGATCAGCCTGCTGTTTGGACTCGCAGAAAACATGGCATTATTTAAACTTGACTCTAGACACTACGAATTGCACTTGATGAGCCTTTGCGCAATAATAATGAATCACATTTTGTGTATTGAGTGAAATAAAAGGGTCAGGCCTGGGACAAGCGATGATGCAAAGATGTGGATTAAAAAAACTAATGCATTCAACAGTGGTCGCTATAAGGCACTCTGACATTATTATTAGATTATGTTGGTAGTGCACAAAATCAGAAACATATAAAACTGTATAACGAAGAGGAGTTACACCTCCGAGGCTTCACTTCTCAAGTTATCATAACAGCCAACATCGAAGCACAGGTTGCTCAGCAGTTACACAGTACACATTTATATTGTTAACAGTGTATTACTGAAAAGTGGTGCATTTTCTTTTCGCACGTACCACCTTAGCACCAGGTGGCTTCTGCACATTTAAAGTATAATGAATGAACAAAGTGCGCTGCCCTGATCAGGCAATCACTTTTCGAAAGAACTAGCAAGAATTTACATAAAAATCACAATGTTCACTGAGGCAGCAAATCAGTTCTTTTGGTGCATTGATTTGTGTCTGTATTCTGAACAGGACATCAGATTTTTCCTGCACCTGTAATTCTCTATTTGCATATTTCAGACCCCTTTCAGGATATTGTAAAAATTAAACGCACACCCTCCCCCAGTGAGTGGCCCTGAGTAAGTTGCAGTTCCCAACAGGAGGGCTGTCTGAAGACATGGTCACGCCCCTGCTGTGGCCATCGTTGAACACAGGATGGGAGTGTCGCACAGTGGACACTCCCAGAAGACATTGAGGGAAAGCAGTTCATTGCTATAGAAACAGAATAGCAGGATAGGACCTACTACTCAACAAAGCAAAACCGGAATGTCTGTTGAAAACAAAGTTTTTACTGTAGAAAATCAAAATAATTTCATATCTATGGCTTATAGTGGCTCTCCCATTGCTTCCTGTGTAATTGGCATCGCGGGTAGGTGGTCGGTCAGCAGGGACGTTTTTTTTCCCCCCTTGCTAACATCAGGTATTTTTGCAAGAACTACAAAAATAAAAAAATATGTGATGTACAAAGTTTCATGCGTACAAGTTAGGAGTTTCCCGAATGCTTTGAATGGGGGTCTTATTTGTGTTGAACCAATCACAAGTTAAAAATACGCAAGGTTTTCATCTGATAAGCAGCACCCCATGATGGTGGGAGAGGAACGAGGCAAGCAGCCAAGGAGTGTGGGGGGGGGGCATATGACAGCAAAAAGAGGGTGACGGGGGACAGGATAAGTTAGAATGCGGAGTGTGGGCAGTGCAAATCAAAAATCTTGCAAGTGCTGTGGACAGATCAGCAGGGGGAAGAGTGGGAGGGGGCAAGAAATAGTACCTCAATCACAGTCCGAAGCAGCAGACATGCACTGATTAAGTTCTATTGATCTGGCTTGGTCCCTGCTCCACAGCCAGCACTGGAAGTGACGTTTTATATAAAATAAACAGTACTGTTGAGCCCTGTTTGGTTTTCCATTCTGTCCTCTGCTGGACTGTGGAATGTTGAGATTTGTGAGATCAACAGACTAGACAGCAGAAGTGAGGATGGCCTTAAAGGACAGTTGGGAAAGGCTGCTGTTTTCCGTTATGTTTGTTTTTTTATTCTCTTGTCTAGTTCAATAATTAACTGCTCCTGTCAAAAAAATCAATCAATAACATACTAATTATGACTCAACCTTCATTTTATTGTGAAAAAGTGTTCATATATGTTGGTCTCAGCAAATGCTTTTACAATAGCACTGTTGACAAAGGAGGGAGGCAATGGCTAAGAAAAAAGGAGGGTTGGTCTCTTTATCCCTGCTACTATTTCTAACAGGCAGTAGTGATTTGGAGAACCTTTATAGTTGCAGCATCTCTTACTTCAGTGACTAATGCATACCATCAGGAACCAGTGTGTACTGGTGCATGTTTTTGCATACATTGCCATGTTAAATCCAGACCTATTTGCTTTGCCAGTAGTTATTCCTAGATCCGAGGACTTACTCAGTGTTGATGCTGCCTTTGGCACGTGCTCTGACTTTTGCTATACGTGCTTACTCGAACACTAACAAATGCATTAGTTCAAAAAGTAGGCTTGGTAAAAAAAAAAAAATTATTGAGAAGTTAAACTGATTGGGGCCATTAACCGAGCTTTAAAGAGGTCAGCCATTAGATCAGAAAAATTTACTTTTGATATAGGTTCCTTTCTGAAGTTGTAATTTTCAGCATTTAACGTATGCGTTTTTGTTTTGATTGAAACCTTGACAATATCTTAAAACTCACCACACTGCACTCATTGTCTTTAAGTATGTTTGTCCCTCATGTTTGACCTCTTTCTAAAACTTTGTTGATCAAATTTGACTTTGCGTTTTTGTAGTGCTTTGCTGTTACTATTGCGCCCCAAAGTGGTAACGGTTTTGTGTGCCAGTGCTTGTATGGAGGAGAAGGATGTTGATTGGTTCATCCTTTGTGCGTGAGGGATTATTTAGAGCAGTGGTTCTTAGCCTTCTGTGAATGCCCCCCTGCCCTTCCTTAATCATGACTGTAACCTGGAACCCCACTGAATCATTATTGCCACTTTTCTAAATTTGATTGAGGCCTCATCATCCATATTAAATTTTGTTTGGTGTGCTTGCTCTGCTCCCATGAATCAATCTGAGGATACAAACTTAGCTTCAACATTCAGATTCTTTTATAATTACAGAAAGTGTTAACATTTCCAATTTTACATTTTTGCTTCTTTATTAATCTGTTAATATTTAATTTTCTAAGCAGTCCTGTGTAGACTTCAGACCCGCAGGAGTCCCTGCACCACACGCTAAGAACCACTGGTTAGTTTTGTTAAGAGTGTGTAGAAATGTAACAAAGAAGTTTGGGTTCATATGAAGTTCTTAAGTTGTCTTAGATGTGTTGTTCAAGGCAAAAGTGAACATTTTCTGATTTTATTTTTCAATGAGAGACTTCAGGAAAGTGGTATTTGGGAACTGTTACTCTCAATTGCAGTGTATTATTGCCCTAAAAATACATTCATATGTAAGAGTTTTTTTTCCCTTTCAGGTTCTCTTCTTTTGGAGTCCAAAATTAATGCCAACACTGCATACCAGAAGCAACAAGTAAGCATTTCAAGAATTCTGTGTCTTGTTTATTAATTCTTGCAGTAAATAAAGCCTATGGTTATCAAATGTTCACTTATTATTCACTGATGGATGGAGCAGTTGCTGATCCTATATTAGATAATTGAATGTTTTAATCAAACACTGACCAAGAACTGTGCCAGGTCTAGGAAGTGTTAAGTAACAGCTGGGACTCCACTCTATTCTGTTTTTGATAAAGGAGCCCAGTCGAACATTGTAGTGTAAAAATACACAGCTCTAGATACTGCTCCAATTTGCTGTATCCAAACCCTGGTTCTTGTTCTCTTTGTATGGCGAATATGACTGACTAGCAGAAGTCAATAAGCCTTGAACATTAAGGGCTCATGCTACTTTTACTTTGTGAAATAAAAGGTTCGCTAAAAGATTTTAAGAAATTTTATTTGCCAATATCAATTACTTGGTTGCACATATTTCTGAGTTGACAGAATAGTATTGTACAGCAGCAAAGGTGAGATCACTAAAAAGTATTTGTGTTTGAAAATGTATAGAGCATGTTAAACCCACAGATGTCAAAGCACTAGCACAGAGAAAGAACGACTACAAAGAGGAGCCCACACCTGCCCATCATGGAAGGGAGAAAAGCCAGGTTTTACACTGCTTGTGAAGAGCAGCATGGGAGGTTAGATTTGCAATGTGCGTAGGTTGTGTTCCAAAGCTTGGTGGTGATGACTCGAAATCAGCGCCATTCCCACTAGGCTTTTTGAAATCTAGGTATTATGACCTTCCTGAGCGTGGCCGACCTCAACTGTCGGGGGTATACCAGTGGAAGCCTGCTGCCAAGGGCAACAGCTCATGGCTGTGAAGAACAATGTGGACCAGACAGAGGGCTTTGAAGGTTACACGCTTCCTGATCGGCAGCCAATGCAGAGATCAAACTCCATCTCTGACCTGTAGAAGTTTAGGAATGTCCAGGACTAGTCGAGCTGCCTTATTCTGAATAGACTAAAGACTATTCAGCATGGCTTTTTCTATATTTAAATAAAGAGAATTGCAGAAGTCAAAGTGTAATGTTATAAGTGTGTTAACCGCAATTCTAACTTTGGCTGGTATATGAGGGAATATAATTTTTATGATAAAGAAACAGGAGCTCATAATCCTCTTGGCCTGAATATCAAAGGAAAGGAAGGTGTCAAAAATCACCCCTAAATTATTAACCTCCGTGACTGAAAGAGATAGGTGGCCCCCACAGTTCGTCCCATACTGACTTTTGCTCTCAAAAAATCAGTATCTGTCTTGTCTGGCGTTCAGCTTCAACTAATCCTTTCATCCAGCTGCTTGTACTAAATCATATAACATTTGAACCTTTAAACCACCTCCGGATTCATCTGATACAGAGACAATAACTTGAGTATAGTTTGTGTAAGAAAGTACTTGGAAGCGGAAGGACCTGATCAGCTTGGCTAATGGAGCAACATATACATTGTTTAATGTAGGGCAGAGAAAAGAGCCCTGCAGAACCCCGCAAGATCGACAGAAGGATTCAGCCCTGAAGTGCTCACAGCTCTGTGTGAGACCTGTTGGTAAGAAAGGAATCCAAAAGGGCTTGGGCGGTGTCCCTCAACCCCACCTAGTGTAATCTATGAACCAGGCGATAGGGGTGACACTGTGTCAAATGCCCCTGAAAGTTCCAGCAGTACCAAGATGGCAGAGCCTCCCTGACTGACCACAGATAGCGTCAGTAGCAGCCAGCAGAGCAGATTCTGTTCTGTGGCCACTCCGGAACCCATTCTGCAAAGGATCTAAGAGTTCCTGGGAGGTGATGAAATCCACCAGTTCCTTAATGAGAGATTTTTCAAATACAATTCTTGGTCACCACTTTGGTTGTAAAAGTTTTCAAGAAAGGCAGCAGTCTGATCCTGTGCAATCTGTAAGATTCTGGGAGAACACAGATCATTCGAAGAACCTGATTAATTGCAGCAGAAGCTTCTTTACCTTCATAAACGAAATAGGTGTGAAAGCAGGTAGGGTGGCCGTGGGAGTGGGACTAGTGGTCTCCGCATTTTTATCTGCAGAGGGCAAGTACTCGTCTTTATTAAAGCGGGGAATAATTTTCAAAATCCTGTCCCTTAAATAGGCTGCCGCGCTGTTACAGAAGCCTTTCAATGGCCTGCTGAGTCAGCAAAGTGAAAGGATTTTTAATTACTTTAAAATGCTCCTTAGGTGTATTGGTAACCAACCATCTTTTCGTGGAGAAATATGAGGAGTTAGCTGACAGGTTAGCATGTTTATTACTGCATCAGTTCCTTTTGTCGCTTCCTTCAATAGAAGGATTGAGCCTCCACTCCCGTTCTTGCATCCTACATAAATGTCTGAGCTCCTTCAAATACTCTGAGAACCAGGGGACAGATACTTTGGCTCTGGTCCCAGTCTTATTGGAGAGAGGGGCAATTTGAACAATGCCAGTCTCCACACAGATGTGCGGATTGTCTGCGGTATTTTCCAGTAGGAAACTGCCATTACAACGTGGTCATTACCATGCATGACTGTTACCACGAAGCCGTTACCACGCATAGGGCTTTGCCACGCATTACTTTACAATGAATTTCATTCTAAAGGCATGAATGGTAAAGGCATATCCATGGTAAAGGTTTTGCACAAAAGTACAGGTAAGTGTAAAGTGTTTTAAGAGTGTGTGTGTGTGTGTGTGAGGTGGGTATGGGTGGTAAAGGCTTTTATCAGAGTTTAGGGTGCATATTTGTTTTTGGATGGTAAGGGTGTTTTAAGTTGGGTATGGGCTTTTGGTTGGTAAGTGTTTTTTGGGTTGTAAGGGGTGTTTAGGGTGGCTATGGGTTTTAGGGTGGTAAGGGTATTTATTTTTAGGGGTTAGGGTAGGTATGGTTTTTGGGTGGCAGGTGAATTATTTTTTTGTAAGTTATATATATATTTAAATATATATGCGTGTGTGTGTGTATATATGTATATATATGTGTGTGTGTGTGTGTGTGTGTGTATATATATATATACCTTTACCAAGCATGCCTTTGAGTTTTTCATAGTAAAGGCATGTGTGGTAAAGACTTTTTTTTGTAAATAGATGCGTGGTAATGACTCATGCCTTGTAGTGACCACCTTGCAAAGGCATGCATGGTAAATGCATGCGTCGTTCCGTTTGACTACAGTTCTTTAAGGATTCACACAATACCATTTCTAGGTTACCAGGGGAAGTTTTCTTCCACCTCCTAAAAGTGGAGTTATTACTCTGCATGTGACCTCTGGCTTCTGTATGATAAAGGGAACCACTAGATGGTCAAACCAACACAGTTGGTAAGATCTCTGATCGCTAACACTCCATAATTAACAAAGATACCCTACAAGGTATTTCCTGCAGTACAAGTAGGTGAATTCACAAATAGTATTAAGTCAAATTCATCATAAGTTCCAGAAACCTAGCAGAGCCCATGCAATCATTGTCATGCAAATGAAGATTGAAGTCCCCCAAAATAGTGAATTTGTGGCTGGCAATATAGGGTTCCATTGCTAGGCCCCAGGCCTTGATGAGCCTAATGTGAGAGCCCCTCGGGCAATAGACCAAGAGCCCTGAAAATCTGGATTTTTTTAAATTTAATTCTGAAATATGCTATCTCTTAAATGTTGGGTGGGCCAAAGCACATGGGCTCCAGAGAGCAATAAATGAAGTTTCCAAACCATTATTGCCAGCCCTCCCACCTCCGCGAACAGGTCTATCTAACCTAGCAATAAAAAAGTCTGTCAGTAAAACCGCAACTAGATGGGGACCTGAATCTTCTCTCGCCTACGTTTCTCTATTAAACAGGCAGTCTAAATCCTGGGAAGGAATCAACTCATTGATTTCAGTGCTGTGCTCGACCATGGACACTACATTAATAGATGCACATGAGATCTCCTCAAGCACGGGGGTTCCTTGACCCCTACATCATTCCTTAGTGTTCAGTGTGAAGGTACCTTCATCCAGCACTAACCCAGTGTGGCAGTTGCAGTGCGAGCAGACCCAGCAGAGTCAGGGTAGGGTTAAAAATGTCTCGCCCTCCCCTCCCAATTTTAGGATCCCAACCCATGAGTTTAGTGTGTGACTTTTGATGGTGCTCGTCCTTAAAGTTAACATGGGCAGCATGTATGGACCCTGGTGCCGCCCAGGCACACATGGGCTTGCCGTTGGCGTGTCTGCATATTGGAGCTCCCTTTATCCCCTACAATACACATCGTGTGATCGGTAAAGTGCTCCCCAACTTTTTGCTGTGGCACAAAAAATATGACTGAAAGAAAGAGGCAAAGGCATCACTGGGGGCACTGACATGCACTTCAGCATAATGAAAGGGGCATGACGAGCCGAGCCAAGCACAAATCGTGTCAAAAAGTCCATATAGTGAATTCCAGAGTACCATTCAGCTCTTTACTAAAGAAATATGAAACATTTATAAAGGGAGAAGCCAGGAAAGGAACAAAAATGTTAATGTCAGGCACATGCCTTAAACGCACAGCTCCCTATTTGAAACATTATAGAGCAGGGCAGGGAGACTGTGAAATTATTAGACCAATGACTTCTACTTGTGTCAATTCTATTCTGCACTTGGCCGTTGATACCAGATCATAGTCGTAGTGGGTGAAGTCAATAGTAGCCACACCACCCTCCAGTAAGGAAGAGAAACAATCATCAGTACAGTGCATGCACACTTATTTAATGCTTTGGCCAATCTATTGTTAATGCAAGAGAGTATACGGAGAATAAATCCACTGCTTGACACTACTGTTGTGAATTACATGTTTTCCTGTTGACCTTTTAAGCGAATTTTCCAGGAATGATCAAACATATCCATCTGATCATTAATTTGGTAGGAAATTCTTATGAATAAAACATTGTGGAAATTTCACCAACTGTTCAACATTGGGTAGTATAATGGAAATCCAGTGTGGGTACTATCATTGAAGTCCAGTGTCTTAAAGTACTAACCTTTGCTCCTGTAACTGATGTTATCCTCGGTCTGTTGGACAGCCCAACCACATCAGTCTCATTGTTTATTAAGGACATGTGCCCTGATTGAGGGTTTTTTTGTGGGTGGGAGGAGGAGCAGTATGGGGAACCCACTTGTGATATACGTAGTTCTTACAGTAGACCAAGGCTTCAATTCAAAGAAATTACAATCCAGTATTCAATCCAAGTGCCAGAAGGAACTTAAAATAATGGTGTGTGTGCACTTCAGTGGTGAAGGGAGTTATTTCTTCTGTGGTGGTTTTAAATCCCTCTACAAGCCTCAGTCTACTTCCAGTGACTTTCATGGGCCTCTGGTTGTACTGTGCAGAGAGATTAAAAGCATCCCATAAATTCATTCATTGATACAAACTATTTATTTTATTTAATCTTTAAAGTTCATCCACAGATTACACTAAAATATCCATAACAATGAAATGTAAGTAAAACACATTAAAAAGTACTTGAATTGAGACAGTACCATAACAAGCTATAAAATGTAAATTCAATATATAAAAAAAAAACACAATTAGACCATGCAAACATATTACAGACAATTTATTAAAATATCAAAAAATAATTCCATTTACTTCAAGATATAACCTTAAAAAAACCTCATTAGGCGATAACAAACACAATGGAGGGTTTTAAAAATAAACTGCTTTTTGTGTTTTACAAAATCCTTTCCCATTATGGGATAAAAATATATATTTTTTGCTGCATTTAAAAAAACAAAAAAAAAAACAGACCTGGGCAAAAAAAAAGACTCAATCATTGTTTTTCATTGCTCCACAGTATTGGCACCATGGATGGTGGGATAGTCCCTCCTTTCTTGATCCAGAGTATTCATGGACAAACTTCAACTGAACAAAGGCAGGGGTCTTCAGTGGCACCTCTTTAGTCAGTGGTATTTGAAGAGTAAATGTAATATCCATGTGTGCTAGTTAATCAACTTTGTAGTCCAACAATGGAATACTGCAGACCCTAACTTGACTTTGTAGCTGGTTCTGTGTGAAGAGAGAAAATGGATACCGGCAATCAGGAGTAGACCTAAATAAGACTGGTCAAATATTAGGCTTATTACTTCTCCGAGACCAAACCTAGCTCCCACACTCCTCTAAAAATGTTGTGTGAGAAAGTCTAAATCTGTCAGTGCTCAAATCACACTTTTTTTTAAATTACATAGATCTAAAAAAAAATAAAAAATTATTGATATCTTTATTAAACTTGTTAATAATCTTACCTACGCAGTCTGAGGATGATAATGTTGTAGTGCTTAACTGTTACTTTTTTTTGTTTTTCAAATGCCATGTTCAGGTATTTTATTCCACTGTGTTTACAGACTATTGTTGGATTACTGACAAAAATGAATATACCTGTGTTCAGTAACAGATTTATAAGTACGGCAAGTAGTCCCCAGACTAATGATTGCCAGTTTGCAACTCCATAATCACTGGGTACTGCAATACTTTCATGAGGATGAGTCATTTTAAGGGTAGCCAATCAAAGCTGCCTCATTTAACGAAATAGATGAAAGGCAAACATTGTCAGTCACATTTTTTCTAGATTGTTGTTGTAGTTACCCAGTGTCAATTCCATCAAATAAACTTGTATGATTTCCTATAACCACATGCTGGACTCTCTAATTGGATTTGTCTAGCTACCTTAAACCTTAAGACTGCATTTGCTAAAATGATCAACAAATGCCAATAGAGGTTACCTCTAAGTTTTGATACTCAGACTGAACATCTAATTCCAAATTCATGTCTGGCTCAATATTTAAAATTGTATGACAGAACATACTCAAACATATAGTCACAACTGTTTATAAGTGATGTGCATGTTCTGAATTGCAACTTAATTACAAGCAGCTACTGTTCTTGGATGCTTAATGCAGTTCAAAAGGAGTAATGGTAAATTGTGAGGAAATGCTTTCTATGTGCAACATTACTTAAAAGCAAAAAGGGTTTAGGGTTATTATTCTTTTAAAGAGTAGCCAGAAAAAGGGGAGATCCGTGCCAACCATTGTTGAAACTTTAATATTAAGACCTTTTTCTGGTCCTGGAGAAATTGAATCCGGCTTAACCTACTTGGCCAGTAGTAGACCTGAAAGGTGGGATGTGCTGAAGCTTCTTGTAACATCATACCAGAGGCTCAAAAATCAAGCAGAAGAAATTGAACTAAGCAAAACAGCGTATGCAGCAGCATCATTTCCCCAAAATTAAAATAAACTATGATTGATCAAGGTAAAGTTTGGCTCCGAATTAGTTATTGTTTCCTGACCTTTTTGAGTGATGATTAAAATGAAAGATGTTCGTTTTTGTTTTTTATTTTTTAATTTTTTTAAATAGTTTCTGCCGAATATCTGATATTAAGTTTTACAAAATTCTCTCCTTCTTGGTTTTGTTGTTCTATCTACTTGGTCATGATCTGTCTTTCTACCTGTATAAGTGTCAATTATGTTAGTTTGTGCACAGGTTGCTGGTAGGCTGTTTCACTGCTGGGTAAAATTAACATGTTATAAGCATCAAGCTGGGTTTCTTCAGTGAGGAAAAATGTTATCCTACAGCCAGAGTTTTATCTAATTGCAGGAGTTTTGATGAAGTGGGCACATACTAAGGGTGGCATGGGAACGTTTTGGCATGTAGCTCTCCGAATGTGAAACCTCACCTTAAGCCCTATTTATAACAGTTCTATTGCTAGGATCTTTACATAAAGTATGCATAGTGCTGATAATTTTTTTTGGATATGAAAAGCTTTCCATGTCGTGCCATGGGTAATCCCACTGCACAAGATTAAATGCCTTTTTTATGGTTTAAATTAATTTTATTAAATTCATAATGTAGGAACAGTACAAGACACCCACCTACAACCACAGGCTGGTGGGGAACAGTTAACATAAGGGGGGGGGGGGTGGAAAGATAGAGAAAGGAGGGGTGCTTAGCCAATATCACTAAGGGACCCCGTACAATGTACCAAATCCAGTCGTGCAGGGTGTGTGGGACAGATCTAGATCTCATTAGTCAGTCTGATTGCGGGCACCCTGGGCTGTGTCAGTTAGACGTAGAAAGCACAGGTAGGAAGGGCAGGTTAGTTCTCAAAACTCATCCGACAGGTACTGAATGCATGGTCCCCAGGTTTTGTCAAAGAGGGGCAATGAGCCGGTCACTGCAGCTGTTGGCTTTTCCATGCCCATAATGGCCCATAGCCGGTGTAGCCAGTCGTTATGTGTGGGAACGTTTCGGTGCCCAAGTGGGAGAGAAGAGGCGATTTAGCAGCCCCCAACGCCAGGGTAATTGCTCTTCTCCTTAGGTCTGCTGAGTGGATATGTTTGAGGATTGGGAAGGCCCAGCAAAACGTGACTTGGAAAGCGCGGGATAGCTGTTATGCATGCCATCTATTGCATCAAGGACGGATTTCCAGAAAGAGGCTATCCCTGTGCATTGCCATAATATGTTAGTGAGTGTACCTCTTTCTCCACACCGGCCCCAACACTTGTCATCGCCGAGTGCTTTCCACTGGGCCACCCATGCGGGTGTGTAATACATGTAGTGTGCTATTTTGAAGATCATTTCTTTGGTACTCGTGACCTGTGCTGTAACCCGTGCACGGTGAAGGACATCCCGCCACTCCTGATCTGTAAAACTGTGCTCGCATTCCTTTTCCCATCTACGCCTTGCTGGTGTCTCGGAAAGTGTGGGCGATGAGATCAGGAACGAGTAAATGTCAGACGGGAGCCTCTTATCTGTATCTTTTGTCAATAGCCATTGCTCATATCTCGTGAGTGGTCGGCCCGCATGTGGACATATCTTGGTCGAGGTCACCCAGTGGTGGACGGCTACATATTGCCAATACGGAGAGGACGAAAGACCGTACCCCTCTTGGATGGTGGAGAAATCCAATACTCCATCTTTATCAAAGAGATAGCTGATCCGCTTACAATTTGCGTCCTGACAGGAAGGCTGGTTCGTCAAGGGCAGGAGGAAAGTCTGGGTTGCCAATGATCGGCGTTTGCGGGGACACCGGTATAGAAAGCCCCTTAGCAACTTGTACCCTGTCCCATGCTTTAGAGTGGTCTTCAGAATCTGTGAGACATATACCCCAGGAGGCCTGTATTTCCTTGGCAGACGGTGCACCTTCCAAAAATGGATCCCCGCCACCGCCTGGTCTATAAAGCACCAGTATTTCTCTGTCATAGGCCGCTGCCATTCTATCATGTAGCGCAGCTGTGCAGCTTGGTGATAACTCAATAGATTGGGAACACCCAGCCCACCTTCAGAGTAGGGCAGGTATGCCTGAGGCCTTGACATTCTAGCCCTCCTTCCGCCCCATATGAAATCCCAAATAAGTCGAGGAGAGTAGGTGGGGGCTGCAAAGGCAGGGTTTGCAGGAGGTAGAGTATCTTGGGCAGGAGTGTCATTTTTCAGCTGCAAGCTGTCCCAGCCATGAGAGACTGTGTGACTTCCATTTGGCCAGGTCGGAGTGGGCAGTGTCAAGGATCTGGTTATAGTTACTGTCTATTGTAGCTGCTATTGTGGGGAGGATTCGGAGGCCCAGATACGCGATCCCCTGTGCAGTCCACGGAACAGGGAAGGCAGCCTCCAGCGCGACCCTCTCAGCCTCCTGAGTGGTGAGATTCAATATAGAGGATTGAGAGAGATTGATTGTAAACCCTGATACATTGCCGAAGGCAGACAGCTCTGCCATGACACCAGGGAGAGAGGCCCGGGGCTGAGTCAAGTGGAGGAGCATTTTGTCTGCATAAAGGGCTATTTTATGCACTCTGCCACCAATTGGCACCCTGGAGATGCCTGGGTGCTGCCTTATACACTCAGCAAGAGGTTCTGTGTACATCGCGAATAGCAATGGCGAGAGGGGGCAACCCTGCCAGGTGACCCATTGGATGGGGAACTGCTGAGAAAGGCCGCCATTCCGCGCAACCACTGTTAGGTTTGTCATAGTTGCACCCTATCCACCCTCAGAATCTAGGGCCCAGTCCAGTCCTCTCTAAAACTGTGTGGAGGTATTGCCAGTGCACACTATCAAGTGCCTTCTCCGCATCAATGTAAAGGAGAAGTGCCGGGATTCTAGCTCGATGGACCTTGTCCAGTAAGTGGCATAGTCTCTTGATGTTGTCATTACAAGACCATTCAGGGATAAAGCCAGTCTGGTCTGGGTCTATCAAGTGCTGCATGTACGGATTCAGCAGACGTGCCAAGATACCTGTGAAGATTTTTCCATCTACGTTGAGCAGAGTAATGGGGTGGTAAGAAGAGCAGTATCGCTGGTCTTTCCCGGGTTTAGGAATGACTGTCACTACGTCCAATTGCATCGTGGGCGGGAGGGGAAAGGTCGGGCCCAGCACATTGTTGAGTCGGGCCAGAATTGGAGCCAGCTGTGTGCCCAGTGGTATGTAGAACTCTGCCCCAAAGCCGTCCTCACCCGGAGGCTTCTTCGGCTTCAGGCGATGTATAGCCGCCAGGACCTCCGTAGTCATAATGTCATTCTCTAAAGTGACGCTATCCCCGTGGGGGAGTCGTGCCACTGGTGCGGTATCAAGATATTCCTCTATTTCCATAGGGTCGACTTCCTCTGCGGAGTATAAGTCAGAGTAAAATCATTCGAATTGGTGGTGGATCAACTTGTCCTGGCAGGACAGGGTTTTGTTGAGCAGCCTTAGCTCCGCCACTCGACGCTCTGTGGCCTGTGTACGGAGTCTGTGTGCCAGCAGTCATCCTGCCTTATTTCCCCCGGTGTAAAACTTTAGTTTGGTGCGGAGTAGGGCGTATGCTGCTTTGTCCTCATCTAGCGCCCGTAACTGCTTTTGCTGAGTGGTGAGCTGTCTTCTCACTGCCAGGGACCCGGATTGTCTGTGTCTCCTCCAACGCTTGTATGTCCTCCTTTAACTGTTGACGCTTAGCATGGCGCAGGGCGTTCTGCCTTGCCGCTATCGCTATAAACTGGCCTCGAACGACTGCTTTGAGGGTCTCCCAAAGGGTTGCAATATTGGTTTCAGGAATGTTGTTCACTGCCAAGTGGCTAACAGTGTCTCTAATTTCCGTCAGCGTATCCTCATATGTTAACAGCCATGTGTTGAGGAGACGTTGTCGTCTGCATGGTTTATAGGCAGGTAACGTAAGTGAAAGCAAGAGTGGGGACTGTTCTGAGATTGAGGCCACCCAGATAGTCATGCTGGTAGATAAGGCAGTGACACATGGCGAGGTGAGGAAGAAGTCTATACGGGCAAATGTTTGTTATGCAGCAGAAAAGGAGTACTCATTGTCTGGATGGTATCGACGCCAAATGTCATTCAGTCCCCCCTCTGCCCCCGCCCCCCCTTAAACCGAGCCAGTCCCGGAAGCCCTGCATGAATGTGCCCGTCTGGCCATATCTCTGGGCAGACCTGTCCAATTGTGGATCCGGTGCTAAGTTAAAGTTTCCACCCACTACAAAATCCTCGTCG
The DNA here is from genome assembly GCF_031143425.1 of Pleurodeles waltl. Lineage (NCBI taxonomy): Eukaryota > Metazoa > Chordata > Amphibia > Caudata > Salamandridae > Pleurodeles > Pleurodeles waltl. The sequence goes on from NC_090448.1 coordinate 871,847,391, forward strand.
GGTGTCTCCAGGACCCTACCCAGTGTGTCTCTGAGAAAGCATTTGTGGTGTTCATTGGTCCGTATGTTAGTGATCTTCATATGGTGCCCCTGCATGTCAAACTGCAGTGAAAGGAGCCGGCCAGGGATCTCAGCCTGAACCCGGGTCACCCTCCCCAGAAATTTTGTGGCCAGCAGAATCGCCACGCCCGCCCGACGTCCAGGACCTGAGGAGTGAAACTGCCGGTCAAACCATTGTGACCTCATCTTTTTCCAGTCTTGTCAGAGTAAATGCGTCTCTTGCAATAAACAGATATGACATTGTAAGTCTCTAAGCCGTAACAGGAGAGCCTGTCTCTTCACTGGGGCGTTAAGGCCTTTCACGTTGAGACTAAATATGGTTATCATCTGACAACCGTAACATGACGCTGTGTTGCAGGATGTCCCAATGTGTTGGGTGTGTGATGAATTCCCCCTGCATATACCATAAAGAATGGGTAGGCAGCAAGCAGCTCCTCAGGGGTAGTGTGGGGGAATAGGGAATTGCAAACATTTAACTGAGGGTAAACTTGCAACGGCGTTCCCTGCCTGGGAACAGTCTTTGACATCATTCGGGGTCTGCGTCTACACATCGATCCAACGAAAGTTCCGCTGTCACTCCATAGAGGTGGAGCTCCGCCATCCAGATATCTCAGTCCTTTCATAACAATAGGTGCGACATCGGATGGGCGCTCATTGAGGTCTTTTGAAAGTCCCCATCTTGGAGCGACACGCGTCGCCGCGTAGGGGTCATAGTTCAACTCAGTGGTCCGAGTCTATTTCAGGTACACCATCCTAGCTGCGGAGACTTCTAATTAGTGCTGCCTTCTCATTTTGATTCTTGCCCGTTGAGGGTTTACAGGCTGTGCGTCGACAGCTGACTGATTTCGATCAACCCCCGTCAGAGCCTCGCCGGTGGGCCCGCCTTCTGGGCCTGCTCCTCGAGACTCTGTGACATCCCCTCCAGCCTCTGAGCATCTTCCGGGGTGCGAATGCTGCTGAGTTCATTGTGCCAGGTAAAGAGCAGCCCAAAGGGATGGCCCCATTGATACTTGATACCTTACTCCCTGATAAGGTTCGTCACCGGCTTGAGCGATCTACGCTGCTGTAATGTCATCATGGATAGATCTTGGTACAAGCCAACCCGATGGCCTTCAAACTCAATGATTTTGGTGTCACGAACTGCCGCCATGATGACCTCTCTCTGCTTATAATAGTGTAGACAGTTTAGTATATCTTGTGCCTGCCCTGGAGCCCGAGCGGGCCTGCCAGCCCTATGTGTTCTGTTGAGTAGAATATTTTGCTCTTTCTGGGCCTGTGCCACATGACCGAAATAGGCACCACAAAGTCCTCCAGTGGTCCCACTATTGCCTGTGCCGGAACCCCTTTGATCCGAAAGTTGGAGCGGCGTGATCTGTTTTCTAGGTCCTCTCTGGTATTGCAGTTCTTGTCTTGTAGGGCGAGGAGTTCTCTCCAATGACGGTCCTGTTCCTCCCCAATTGCGTCCTGGGCTTGTTCCACTGTGTCCACCTGCTGGCCCAGGTCAAGCACCTCCCTTTTTAGGTCTTTAATATCGGCTGTTATTTCCTGCTTCAGTGTTGCAAGGTCATCATGTAGGGACTCGAAGAGTTGTTCCATGAATGCTCTCGTCAGGGGAGCTCCATCATTCTCTGGCAACCCAGGCCCTGCCGCATCTCTGCACCCGGCTTCTGGCGATCTTGTCTGCTCTGTTCTTTTGGCAGAGGTTTTAGTGAAGGGGGCTCTCTTTTTTGCTGTGCATTTGGGATGCCATTCCTAAATGTCCATGCTCCTCGATTGCCAATAGGGAATACACCTCCTGACACAACAGGTATACTCAATCAGGCCAACAAATTGCTCTACGCTGTCTTCTCTCTGGTTTATGGCCCGGCACCGTCCCGCCAGCAGTGGGCACCCCCACCAATCACCGCCCGCACGACAGGTGCACTTAGCAGTGCTGACAAGTTATTATACGCTGGCTTTTCTCTGTTTTATGGCCCAGCAGTTTGAGATTCAGACCTACAGGTCACCTGTTTGTCCTCCGTGGTGCCCCTCTCCCTGGGGGCCTCATCTCTCAGCGGTGAGGGGGTGTCCAGCAGCTCTCCTCCACCCAGACACCTCAGCGTGTCTCCCGCAGCTCCCTCCCAGTCCACCACTCCAGCAAGTCCCGTGCCACTTGTCCGCCCAGCTGCTGGTCAGTGCTTCCCACCTGAGCCCAAATTGCCTGGCGCATCTCTCCCGTTGGCGCCACCTTCCTCCCAGTGCACACCGCAAGCAGCCTCACCGCTATTGCAGGGTTGTGCCGACAGCACCTCTCTCCATGCCCCCTATGGGCCTCCTCAGCCGCGCGTCTGCACGCGGCAGCCGGCACAGGCCTGGTCTCCTCGCTCCGCAGCAGCGTCGTCTGCCGGGTCGCCCTCTTCATCTCATCACCGCAGCCAGCATGTGGCATCCAGATATGCTCCAGCGATCCCCTCAGCAGCGCAACGGCAGAACCACCACGCAGGGAGCGCCGTCCCTGACGCCGCTCCGCCCAAGGCCCCCGGCCACCACGTGGCTGTCCAGCGCAGGCCTCCGCCTCAGGTGCCTTGCACCGGTCCCCAAGCCATCTAGGGGACCCAGGCCGCTCCAAATCGACCTCCAGTCGCGTATTCAGGCACCCAGGCCGGCACGCTACATCATCTGGTGTCGGAGCTCCGGCAGGATGCTGCTACTCAGCGGCCATATTGGCCACCCCCGCCTTTTTTAGCATCTAGTAAGGTTAAGAGAGAAGTATCGACTTATCTGTGTACAGTGGATGGAAGGAGTAATATTTTGCTCTAGGCCTCTTTAAAAACCCTGCTAGGCTGAGTGTTTTATTCCCTAGATTTCCTTCCATACGATTGGCTGTTCGTCTCCCCATAATCTTACTGTTGTCATTCAAAAGGCAGATGGACTGAGTAGAAGAGCAGAGCCTAGGATCCTTCACCAGTTTAGATAATGGAGGAATACTAGCTTCCTGCCATTGCACTGGTATTTTTCATTCTGATCGCCAGTAATCTGTTTGATTTAATTTTTTTAAGAAATCTTAACGTAGGTACCAAGATTCTCGTTTTTATAATGTCCTAAAGAGTGGGCAGATCTTTCAGCATGTGTGAGATTTTATTCCCCATCTAAAAACAATAGAAGGCCAGTTGGCCAGTTTAGTTTAACCCCTTCTGTGTCGTGGACGTAAGGGTTACGTCCAACGGCACAGTGCTCATGTGTCGAGGCCGTAACCATTACGTCCTCGGCACTAAGCTAAGAGGGAGTGCTAGCGCTCCCTCTGTGGGCTCCCTGCCCATCCCCCCCAAGGCAGGGACACAAGGGGAAACCCTTCCCCTTCCACCCCGACACTCTGATCCCCCCCACGTGACGTCTGATGACATCTGCGCACATTAATGCGCTGACCTCATCAGAGGCCACTTACCCAGTCATGTGATGGGGCCACTGAGAGGCTTCAAATGGAAGGAAAGGAAGTAAGTCTCTCAGACCAGTTCAAAAGCCGGATCGTAAAGCGATCTGGCTTTTGAAATGCCCTCTAGACACCAGGGATGTATTTTTAAACAAACTGGCATAAGGGGAGCTCCCCAGAGGGGGAATTTTTTTCAAGGCCTTTTCTGCCCCTCTTGGGGGCAGATCAGCCTATTGTTCAGCCGATCTGCCCCCGGGGGGGCAGTAACCACTAGGCTCCAGGGATCATATATATATGTATTCTTCGAGATTGGTCCTCTGTCACTAGCACCGGCAGTGGAGTGCACCACCCAGCAACCTTTAGACCATCCTTGTTTGAATATATATATATATATATATATATATATATATATATATATATATATATATATATATATATATATATATAATTTTTTTTTTTTTTTTTTTTTACAGTTTGTTTACAGTTCGGGAGCAACCCCTTAGGCAAGGGTCGCTCCCAAGGGGGCAAATTATATTTAGGCCATTTCTGCCCCCCTTGGGGGAAGATCGGCCTATTTTTATGAGGCCAGTCTGCCCACAAGGGGGGCAGAAACCACAAGACACCAGGGAGTTTTTTTTTTTGTATTGGGAATTCACAGAAAGGCAGCGACCCCTTAGGCAAGGGTCGCTCCCCGGGGGGGCAAATTTATTTTAGGATATTTGGTTTGCTGAGGATTCTGGGTAAGAAAACATTGGGGCATCCACGCAAGTCACACCTCCCTGGACTCCTTCGGGTGTCAAGTTTTCAGAAATGTCTGGGTTTGGTAGGTTTCCCTAGAAGGCTGCTGAGCCCAGGACCAAAAACACAGGTGCCCCCCTCCCACTCCCCCTGCAAAAACAGGTCATTTTGTATTTGATAATTTTGGTGTGTCCAGATAGTGTTTTGGGGCATTTCTTTTCGCGGGCAGTAGGCCTACCCACAAAAGCGAGGTACCATTTTTATTGGGAAACTTGGGGGAACGCTTGGTGGAAGGAAATTTGTGGCTCCTCTCTGATTTCAGAACTTTCTGTCACTGAAATGAGGAAAATTTGTTTTTTTATGGCCAAATTTTGAGGTTTGCAAAGGATTCTGGGTAACAGAACCTGGTCAGAGCCCCACAAGTCACCCCATCTTGGATTCCCCTAGGTGTCTAGTTTTCAAAACTGCGCAGGTTTGCTAGGTTTCCCTAGGTGCCGGCTGAGCTAGAGGCCAAAATCCACAGCTAGGCACTTTGCAAAAAACAGCTCTGTTTTCTTTGTGAAAATGTGATGTGTCCACGTTGTGTTTTGGGGCTTTTCCTGTCGCCTGCGCTAGGCCTACCCCCACAAGTGAGGTACCATTTTTATCAGGAGACTTGGGGGAACACACAGTAGCAAAACAAGTGTTATTGCCTCTGGTCTTTCTCTACATTTTTTCCTTCCAAATATAAAAGTGTGTGTAAAAAAAGGCGTCTATTTGAGAAATGCCCTGTAATTCACATGCTAGTATGGGCATCCCGGAATTCAGAGATGTGCAAATAACCACTGCTTCTCAACACCTTATCTTGTAGCCATTTTGGAAATGCAAAGGTTTTCTTGATACCTGTTTTTCACTTTTTTTATTTCAGCAAATGAATTGCTGTATACCTGGTATAGAATGAAAACCCATTGTAAGGTGCAGCTCATTTATTGGCTCTGGGTACCTAGGGTTCTTGATGAACCTACAAGCCCTATATATCCCCGCAACCAGAAGAGTCCAGCTTACGTAACGGTATATTGCTTTCAAAAATCTGACATCGCAGGAAAAAGTTAGAGTAAAAGTGGAGAAAAATGACTGTTTTTTTTTTTTTTACCTTAATTTCAATATTCTTTTATTTCAGCTGTTATTTTCTGTAGGAAACACTTGTAGGTCTACACAAATTACCCCTTGCTGAATTCAGAATCTGGTCTACTTTTCAGAAATGTTTAGCTTTCTGGGATCCAGCATTGGTTTCTCACCCATTTCGGTCACTAACTGGAAGGAGGCTGAAAGCACCAAAAATAGTAAAAATGGGGTATGTCCCAGTCAAATGTCAAAATTGTGTTGAAAAATTGGGTTTTCTAATTCAAGTCGGCCTGTTCCTGAAAGCTGGGAAGACGGTGATTTTACCACCGCGCAACCCCTTTGTTGATGCCATTGTCAGGGGAAAAAAACACAAGCCTTCTTCCGCGGCCCTTTTTTCCCATTTAAAAAAACAAAACAAAATGTTCGTGTATTTTGGCTAATTTCTTGGTCTCCTTCAGGGGAACCCACAAAGTCTGGGTATCTCTAGGATGTTGGAAATGAAAAAAAGGACGCAAATTTGGCATGGGTAGCTTATGTGAACAAAGTTATGAGGGCCTAAGCCCAAACTGCCCCAAATAGCCAAAAAAAGGCTTGGCAGCAAAGGGGTTAAATATTAATCAGATTTGAGTGATTCAGTATTCAGGTCATGTATAATTGGTTCTGTGACTGTTTTAAGGCTAGATTCGAAAGTCAAAGGTGCCCTTCAGCCTGTATTCTCATAATGTTACTAGGGCTCCTATCTGTTTTCCTCATTAATATTGCTATATGCCTAATTTTTGTTGCTATGACGCTAGCTCTGAGGATGCCTTTTATTTACTAAGAAATCGTTCTCTCAGGAAATGTCCACTGCAGTAAATTACATCAGCTGCTGCTTTGTCTAAGCTCTTAGAATTTTGTTTCTCTTTTCTTATGGTTATAAAGAGGTCTGTTAACCTTCTGCAGATAATTAGATTCTCCAGGGGCTTTATGCTGAAACAGGCCACCTAGCCAGTTGGACTACTCCTATTGATTGAATAGTAACAACAGGTCACATCAGTAAAGTTTGTGTTTCTTTTGTTTTTAGTTTACATTTGCCCCCCACCCTCTGCTTCAACTCAGAGCTAGCTCACTGTTTAGTGCTCACAATCCCCTTTTACCCTGTACCATCCTGTTTATCCAAGCCAACCCTAAATTAATTGCACTCAGAATTCTATTGAGAGGGTGTGATGTGTAGGGGTCTGTGCCTCTTAGGTACTGAGGCTGTACAACTGGCGAGCATATGTTGCCTTCACTGTCATCCATAACTACACAACCTGTACATTCCTATGCACCCATCACCCCGCCTCCCCGTCTCCAAGCCCTAGTTCATCTTCACCCTTCTGCTCTCCTTCCACCCTATCATCCCTCTGACTTCACTTCATTAGGCCCCACAGATCCTCCAACTCCTTACTTGGGTTATGCGCTTACAGTCTCAGCGTCTGAACTTGAAAAACACAAATATCAGGGAGTAATTTCTCAAACCTTTCAGTCTTGATAGGTGCCTGTGAAAATGGAGTCACACCCTTCCTTTTAAAATGTTATTTAAGCTCCCACCTTCTTTGATCGGTCCCCTTTGATAGATACGTGCAAGTTAAGATCTGATTTGAGTTCCGTGAAGAAGCCTTACAAGTTTCTTTCTTAATAGTCTCTATTTCTATAGGTAAGAATGTCCACCATAACTTTTCGTTGACAAATTATTGGATTTATAGCCTGTAATTGTTAATTTGCTCTTTTCCAATAGTCACTTTATATATTTAACTTTACTGCCTATTGGTTTGTTTTTAATTTCCATCATGACATCATTAGTTGAAAAACTTCCCCTCCCATCTCCACACTTTCCCTTGAATGGCAAATCGTAGGCTGTAGGAAACCCTATTTTCCATATTCTTGGTACTTCCTGCATTCTGTACTTTAAGTGGTCTTGAGGACAGCCTAGGCCTAAGTTGGTGTTTATGCTAGAGGTTCAGTAAACTTATAGTGCAGAGACACCACTTTCTCTGATTGCCTTTTAGAATTCTTATTGGATTGCTAACTTCACCTTCCTCAGTACACATCTGACTTGGTTCTGGCATTTTATTAGATTCCCTTTTCAAGTGCACTTATGGCTCAGTGCTTATTGAATGATGTCCTGTGAAGGATTAAACTTACTCTCGCATTGGGTAAACATTCTTCTGGGTGCGGAATCTAAAGGAATCAGAATGGGATCATTGGCAGAATATGCTATGTGGGTCTTGATGTTTACCCTATCTCCACTTCAAAAAGGCGTGCCACGCAGCTGTAGAATTAGCCTTTCTATTTTGGGATTTGTTTTCGCAGACCTCAGTTTTTGGTAGGGGTGTATGCTGCTCTTTCAGTTGTTACGTCTGGTAATTCATCACTTTAAATCACTTCGCTTTAAGTACCTCCTGTGGTGATTTCTTTAATATTGTTTTAGCATTTGTTTCTGCATTACTAAAGTTAAGGTTTTGGGCAGCATCTTTTGGTGGCGCACATGCATTTTTTTCTTTTTCTCATAAAATGGCTTTTGAGCAGCTGTGAGGAGGAGTTGGTACCAAAATCTGAATGGTCTTTGTACCCTGCAAGTTTGAGGCTTGGTTGATTTACAAGGATTGAAGTTAGAATAGGTACTTTTAACTTGTAGGTCTTGTTGAACACTCCAAATCCTAACCATCCTTCCATTTATGGGTTCTACATCCATGTATGGAACCTCTCCCTGCTGTCTCTTTTGGCAGACTGGTTACTCTGGGTTCAGTATGAAAACGGAGTGCTGTACTGTTTGTGGCGTCTTTGCTAGTAATTCGTCACGAAACATGGTATGCTGTGATATGGAGCTCCAAAGATTACACCATCCCTGAACAGTTTGGCAGACTGGGAGCATAGAGCAGATTACCTCCAGCCATATTGAGACTCGCTTGGCTGACAGGGTGCTCGCTCATTTTTTTTCAGGTTTAGCTGCCGGCGGTTGCGTGTCTTCATGCCGTTTTTCCATGACATGAAGACCGCAAACACGATAAGGCAACAGAGAATGGAAAAGAGTAGGAGAGAAGTTGCACACTAAGTGCAAAATTTTTCAGGGTGGTTGGGGGGGGGGGGGGGGGGGGGGAAGATATCTGCTCTAGAAATTACTGCTTGCCCGTTTTGCTTTTTATTTTGCTTCGAAACAGGCAGCAGCCACAACTTAAGGGAGTCCAAGTTAAGGTGCCTCAGCCAGTGTCTATCTTGACTTTGCTATTCAGTTCCCAACTTTATAATTGCTCCTGTGTGACTGCATTGTCTCTTTGACCTTTTGTGATTGTGCAGGAATATACATATGAAACATACAACCATTACACTTTTTACAGTTTACAGTACTTTAACAGCTGCCTGTTTAAAGCTATTTGCTCTACTTAATCTCATACTGAACTCTTTCACGTGTAGATGACTATACTGATCTAGTTTCCCAGTTAGAATAAAGTCCATTTTCTTTATAACTACTATTTCAGCTGTTATGAGCCTTGAATTTTCCTGTTGAGCAGGAGTGTATTTAGGGGAAATATTTTCATCTGCTTTAAATATTCCACTATAAGTAGGCCCATGTAGACCGGTTACTAAAAGTAGTCCCTTGGCACTTGCTCCAAAAGTTGAATCTGACTCCTTTAACTCTTGCCTAAATTGGTGCATATCAAATAAGGATGCATAGGCAATGTTAGTCACTCTTCAAAATACTTTAAATGTGGGAATACTAAGAACTCAAATCTTCTCCAGCACTGGATCTTTCATATATTTACTTGCTTTGAATATTTTCCCATTTTTGTCCTGCCATTAATTCTTTTTATTCTGTGCCTATTAGTATCTTGTCCACCTCTTTGAATCTGCAGTTTTTATCTAACACATCATTTTAGCTTGTCAGCAGACACAGAAGACACCTTTTTGTTTCCTTCTTTCCGTGGGACTTCCTGCAGTCACAAATTCTCTTAGCAATACTTCTTCCAAAGCCAACTTAGTTCCTTTTTAGGTCAGGGAAGACCTAAGGCCCGAATTGGATCTTTGCAAATTGGCTACTCCTGGAATACATTTAAAAAATCAGCGTGTTCCCCTGGATTGCTATATCTGCTGTAACTTATTGTCTAATACTTTAAAAAAAGTAAATGAGATTCAATCTTTTCTCTAGAGTGATGTAGCTCAGGAGCTGTATCCATTAGTTTAATTGACAAAATCATAAGTATATGGATACCTTCCCTTTTGTCTGTAAGGGCATGAAACATTTGAATTAGGCCTCCTCTCTGAAAAAGTGCAATTCCATGCTGAGAAATCCTTCTCTTGTCTGACAAAGGTCCCAAATCTACTATTGCTGCTTACTTGTGACAGCCTTGTACATCAGCTGCTACAACTTAGTCTCTGACCTCTGCATTACCCAGACAACCATTTTCTGTAGTTTTCATCTGTATGTCCCTGTTTATGGCAACGTCTTTCTAGCTGATGAAAGTCTGTTTTCTTCAGCAGCTTTTTAGTGGCTGTTTGGGACAGTCTGAGTTTTGTAGCCTTGTGCTCGGACTTGAAACAAGGAGACCCATGATCCCATACACTTTCCAGAAAAGTGAATACTTCGTAGCTCTCAGTGCTTTAATAGCATTGTATCAATGGCCAGCAAAATCTTGGTCTCAGCAAGAAAATGAATCTTTTCCTTATGTCTTTCTTCACATGCCCGTGAACCCTAGAGTTCGAATTAGACTTGTAGATTAGTTTCCGCACTCGAGGTTGTTCTAGGGATTTTCTTTTTGGCGATATAATTCATTCCAGTTTTTGTATAGTAACACTGGAGAGAACTGGTAACTGTCTTTTTTTTCTTTCTTTTCAGGAGGGAATGCCCCTTTAAAGAGGATTGTCATCCCACACTTTTTTTTACAGTATAGAAAATACTGGAAAGCCCACTCAACTGCAAACTCGTAGCTCTGTATTGAGTTTTATGAACGTGAAGGCTGTACACTACTTCTTTCCAGATTCAATTATGTGTTTGCTCACTAAAAAAGTTGGAAAATAATGAATGTTCTGTATCATAGCACCTCCACCGGTAGTCCTAAATGTAGAATGTTCTGGACATTGTGCTGGGACTCTGGAATGCCATGCAGCATAGGTGCAAAAAGCCACCTCGTAGTAAAAACAAAACTAGGCTTTCTTTTACTTTTTCCCTGGACTAGCCATTGTAAAAAAAATAGAAAAAAAATACATTATTTCTCCTGTGGTTGTTAAACATGGTCACCTGAATCTAAAAAAAAAAAAAAAAAAAGTAAACACTCTTCTTCTAAAACATCCTGGATCTTTAAATGGAAAGGATTTGTAATTTGGTGCCTCTAAAATGGTGATGACACAATTACTTGTCAAGCTGTCATTAGTCCCTATCTTCTGCACTTGACAAGATCAAATCCTCAGTTTTCGTCTTTAAAAATAAAGATTATCCTGGCATACGGAAAAGACCTACTGACAAATTGTTGCTAACAATTCCAGTGGTCAAAGACTTTTTGTGAAAACTTGTAGAAAATATTTCCTCCTAGGTGTCCGCCTTCTGCTTGATTGATTCTTTCCATATTAATAACGCCTATATTTGAACTGATGAAGATGGTTGCATTGTAGTGACATTTTTGGTGCTGCTTGTATTAGCTATCACATCAGCTAGGAGGGCTTGTGAACCTGAGGCATTGACATTGACATTAAAACCATACAGTGTTTTACTGCAGAAGAGTAATCTTGAACACCTCCTTTCTTTAAGGTAGTGTAGAATGTTCACATAAATCAAACAATTTATTTACTGGTATGTTTCAGTAACCCCTCTAATCGAGCATAGAGATACTTTCCTTCATTTGATGTTGAGAGTGTCAAGGTTTTACTTGCATGGAGCAAAGGCGTAAAACTAATCAATTGTTAGTCATGATCTCCACTGGACAGGATGGCATGCTATATTAGTTACGTGCATAGCTTGTTGTCATCAGGTAGGTAATGAGCCTCTTCCTGGTAGACTGAAAGTACACAGTACATGAGGAAAGGCAGCTGCTGCTTAATTGAGAAATGTTCTCTGGTGGACGTATATAAAACAGCCACTGAGTATTACTGTTAAGATACCACGACCGACACCTTAATCGACCAAGCAGTGTTTATAAAAAATAAATAATAATAAAAAAAACGTTTTGGTTGACATTGCTGTACTCATGCAGCCATACTAGCCTGTCTTCGCTATTGAATATTGACATCTACTTTTGAGAGAGATACTTTCTGTTCTCTATTCACGACTATCTGTGATATTCCTGCCTTTCTAAGGAAATGTTACTTGTAATCCTAATTCTGTAGTATGGGTATCCTCTGAAATCATGAGCAACCCTCCCACCTCCCCTGTTAGTTTTAACTGCAGTGGATCTTTAATACATTAGATACAGTCTTTCAAATAGAACTCGAGCAGTGAGGCAAACTGCCAGTGCTGTACCAACTATGAGATGGAATCTGCTAGCTCCTTATTGGAGCAGTGCATTTGTTTTAACCTTCTGTCCTCTTTACCTAGCAGCCATCCTTTTCCTTCAATTAAACATGAATTCATACTACAATAATGAATAGAAGTGTTCATTGTTCCCTGTATGCTGTTTGTCATATTCTCTGTATATAACTTACAGATAGCTATGATGCTGAACTTTGATTACAAGTAAGTAACATTTCCTTTAAGTTGCATTAATAATGCTAAATTTGGTGGTGCTCTTTTTGTCACTTAAGTTTTTTGCTTTTGTTCCTAGTAAACATCACAAATACAATAAAAGGGGTCTGAAAATACTATGCCCTTCTCATTAACACTGTACAGATAATACCTATTTCAACAATACTGTTTCCCCACAAAGTGAACACACTCAATTCGTAGTCATCAATTCTAGTCCACATTCTTTAAAATGTCACTGGGAATTAAAGGGAGGAATGGGAAGAGCAGAATTAGTGTTTCAGATATGGAGAGGGGGCAGTGGGGAGCCTAAAAGTGGTTATAGCCCACATGCTCGGCTGGTGGTACTCTTGATAAGTTGAAGTGTAGTTAGGCTTCTGAGGTGCAACTTTGTCCACGTTTTTTTAAATCAAACAAAGACCCTGAAGAGGAATGCCTTGATTCCCTAGATCTTGAACTATGAGACCATGACCTTGTCCTAGAACTGTGCCGAGGCCTGGAATGATGTAATGGCAAATTGTCATTGTAGGAAGTTGGCTCTGTATGTGCTATTTCAAAGTAAGGAATAGCATGCACAGAGTCCAAGGGTTCCCCTTAGAGGTAAAATAGTGGTAAAAATAGATAGTACTAATGCTCTATTTTGTGGTAGTGTGGTCGAGCAGTAGGCTTATCCAAGGAGTAGTGTTAAGCATTTGCTGTACATACACATAGACAATAAATGAGGTACACACACTCAGAGACAAATCCAGCCAATAGGTTTTGTTATAGAAAAATATATTTTCTTAGTTTATTTTAAGAACCACAGGTTCAAATTTAACATGTAATATCTTGTTTGAAAGGTATTGCAGGTAAGTACATTAGGAACTTTGAATCATTTCAATTGCATGTATACTTTTCAAGTTGTTCACAAATAGCTACTTTAAAAGTGGACACTTAGTGCAATTTTCACAGTTCCTGGGGGAGGTAAGTTTTTGTTAGTTTTACCAGGTAAGTAAGACACTTACAGGGTTCAGTTCTTGGTCCAAGGTAGCCCACCGTTGGGGGTTCAGAGCAACCCCAAAGTCACCACACCAGCAGCTCAGGGCCGGTCAGGTGCAGAGTTCAAAGTGGTGCCCAAAACGCATAGGCTAGAATGGAGAGAAGGGGGTGCCCCGGTTCCGGTCTGCTTGCAGGTAAGTACCCGCGTCTTCGGAGGGCAGACCAGGAGGGTTTTGTAGGGCACCGGGGGGGACACAAGCCCACACAGAAATTTCACCCTCAGCAGCGCGGGGGCGGCCGGGTGCAGTGTAGAAACAAGCGTCGGGTTTTCAATGTTAGTCTATGAGAGATCAACGGATCTCTTCAGCGCTGCAGGCAGGCAAGGGGGGGCTTCCTCGGGGAAACCTCCACTTGGGCAAGGGAGAGGGACTCCTGGGGGTCACTTCTCCAGTGAAAGTCCGGTCCTTCAGGTCCTGGGGGCTGCGGGTGCAGGGTCTTTTCCAGGCGTCGGGACTTAGGTTTCAGAGAGTCGCGGTCAGGGGAAGCCTCGGGATTCCCTCTGCAGGCGGCGCTGTGGGGGCTCAGGGGGGACAGGTTTTGGTACTCACAGTCGGAGAGTAGTCCGGGGGTCCTCCCTGAGGTGTTGGTTCTCCACCAGCCGAGTCGGGGTCGCCGGGTGCAGTGTTGCAAGTCTCACGCTTCTTGCGGGGAGATTGCAGGGTCTTTAAAGCTGCTCCTCGAAACAAAGTTGCAGTCTTTTTGGAGCAGGTCCGCTGTCCTCTGGAGTTTCTTGTCTTTTTCGAAGCAGGGCAGTCCTCAGAGGATTCAGAGGTCGCTGGTCCCTTGGAAGGCGTCGCTGGAGCAGAGTTCTTTGGAAGGCAGGAGACAGGCCGTGAGTTTCTGGAGCCAAGGCAGTTGTCGTCTTCTGGTCTTCCTCTGCAGGGGTTTTCAGCTAGGCAGTCCTTCTTCTTGTAGTTTGCAGGAATCTAATTTTCTAGGGTTCAGGGTAGCCCTTAAATACTAAATTTAAGGGCGTGTTTAGGTCTGGGGGGTTAGTAGCCAATGGCTACTAGCCCTGAGGGTGGGTACACCCTCTTTGTGCCTCCTTCCAAGGGGAGGGGGTCACAATCCTAACCCTATTGGGGGAATCCTCCATCTGCAAGATGGAGGATTTCTAAAAGTTAGTCACCTCAGCTCAGGACACCTTAGGGGCTGTCCTGACTGGCCAGTGACTCCTCCTTGTTATTCTCATTCTTTTCCCCGGCCTTGCCGCCAAAAGTGGGGGCTGGGGCCGGAGGGGGCGGGCAACTCCACTAGCTGGAGTGCCCTGCGGTGCTGTGACAAAGGGGTGAGCCTTTGAGGCTCACCGCCAGGTGTTACAGCTCCTGCCTGGGGGAGGTGTTAGCATCCCCACCCAGTGCAGGCTTTGTTACTGGCCTCAGAGTGACAAAGGCACTCTCCCCATGGGGCCAGCAACATGTCTCTAGTGTGGCAGGCTGCTGGAACTAGTCAGCCTACACGGATAGTCGGTTAAGTTTCAGGGGGCACCTCTAAGGTGCCCTCTGGGGTGTATTTTGCAATAAAATGTACACTGGCATCAGTGTGCATTTATTGTGCTGAGAAGTTTGATACCAAACTTCCCAGTTTTCAGTGTAGCCATTATGGTGCTGTGGAGTTCGTGTTTGACAGACTCCCAGACCATATACTCTTATGGCTACCCTGCACTTACAATGTCTAAGGTTTTGTTTAGACACTGTAGGGGTACCATGCTCATGCACTGGTACCCTCACCTATGGTATAGTGCACCCTGCCTTAGGGCTGTAAGGCCTGCTAGAGGGGTGTCTTACCTATACTGCATAGGCAGTGAGAGGCTGGCATGGCACCCTGAGGGGAGTGCCATGTCGACTTACTCGTTTTGTCCTCACTAGCACACACAAGCTGGCAAGCAGTGTGTCTGTGCTGAGTGAGAGGTCTCCAGGGTGGCATAAGACATGCTGCAGCCCTTAGAGACCTTCCTTGGCATCAGGGCCCTTGGTACTAGAAGTACCAGTTACAAGGGACTTATCTGGATGCCATGGTCTGTAATTGTGGATACAAAAGTACAGGTTAGGGAAAGAACACTGGTGCTGGGGCCTGGTTAGCAGGCCTCAGCACACTTTCAATTGTAAACATAGCATCAGCAAAGGCAAAAAGTCAGGGGGCAACCATGCCAAGGAGGCATTTCCTTACAGTCATGCTTTGAGGGAACTGCTACCGGGAGAGGTCCTGTAGTTGGAGCTCTGCGTGGTGATGGCTGGTGGTCGCAGTGAAGAAAGAATACAACGAGTAGGAGCTGGAAGTGTCATAGCTCTAAAAGACAAATGTGGTGGATAAGAGTATGGAATTGCCATTGGAGAGAGGCCTAGTTGGTGAGTAGGCTCCGGAATATTCAGAGTATGATTCTAAAGGAGGAGTCACCACCTTCATTCTTGTAAGCCGATTCAGTTGTCTCTACAGAAGCCGTAGATTCTGTGATACACTGTAACACCCTCAGCGATGTCCATCACGGTACTCTGAAATGTTTGCTTCTTTCTGCCTCGCAAATCTTTCTGTGCTAAATCTTTTTTGTTTTTTTTCCCCCCTCAAATCTCTGTGGAGAAGGTCTTGCAGTGCTTGCATCTGTCCAGGATGTGAGAGGCCAGAAGATGAAGAATGCACACACTATGGGGGGCTTTTGTAACAGTCTTCCAGTCACGGGCAGGACAGTTCAATTTTCCCTTTCAGGAAAAGCCAAAAGATTACTCTAAGCCATAAAGGAGTTTAAGTGAAGTCAGGTTAAGAGAGAGAGAGAGTCTGAAACAGCAGAGGTCAGATCTCTAGACTCGTACCTCCAGGAGACCGGAAAAAGGACTGGGGCAACTGTCACCTGCATGGCATGATGGGCTTCAGGTGGGCTTGAAGTCCTCAAAGGCACATTGTCACTTTTCAGCTTGATGTTACAGCAACATATTTGACTACATTTCCCTTCATTTATTTGAAAACGTTTTGCAAAAAAGGCTTTTAAAATGTCCCCTATTGTTCTCAGGACATGTCTGTTTTTAAGTGGAGGAAATTTGTAGGCTGCAAAATTATTTTTGCCATCTGTAAATTCCTAGCCTTTCCAAAACAAGGCAAAGATAAAGCAGAGAACTGTATTCTTTGGAAGAAGCGGTTTGAACTCACACGTGGGTAGGGCTTTTCACTGCACATGATTTAAGTTGATTCCCCTGCAGGAGAAATCGTATTACAGGTAAGAATCCATCTCTTTTCGCATCTGATTTCAAAAAGGTGGCATTCAATATTTTCAATGTTTTTTTTGCAATTTGCAGTGCAGAAAAATGTTAGTATCTTGCTCCCTCCTAGAAACTTTTAAATCAATCGTGCTACTTATCTCTTAGAGAGGAAAGCACATGATTCCAGACAATCCTCTTTCCAACTAGGCACTTCTCATATGATGTACAATATTAGACTGGATAGAGGAAGGTGCCTGATTTCATGAGTGATGGCGGAGCTGTCCTGTAAAAGTGTCTTGTGAGCTTTTTTGCAGCGTGTAGCCTCTATCTGTCCAGTTTTGTCAGATGCTTAACTTTGTACAATGACGTCTACTCTCCTCACTCAAGTTAGCGACAAAGCAGGAAGGGGCAATGAATGGTATACATCACGTCTGAGTCTGGTGCTTCTCCTTGCTCTAGTCCTCAAACCTGAAACAAGTACTGTTGAAGGTAGGGTAGGGCTTTTATTAATTTTATGGTAGGTCACTTTGTCCCCGGCCCAAAACAGCTCTCATTGAGTATTTTGTGGGATGTCAAAATTAGCTGGATAAGTATCAACCCACCCTCCAGACTTGACCTAATCTGATCTACCAGCTGTGTTGCTGGATGTCCAAATTTGCATGCCAATTTGAATGGTCACATTCATATTTTATGAACTGTGGCTGTTAGTTGCTTAAATTGTAAGATCTATCTATCTTACTGAATAGTCTTAACGCGTATTCTTGGATTCTTTTAGGACACCTTAATTGTGTGGTCTGAAGCTGAAAATTATGATTTGGCTCTTAGTTTTCAAGAAAAAGCAGGATGTGATGAAATCTGGGAAAAGATATGTCAGGTAAGTTTTAAACTTAAATTATTAAAATTACAGTCAGAATGTTCTCTCTCTCACCAAGCCATAGCAGGCCTTTCGTAATCATTGGTTTCTGATGCAGAAAGCTGATTAAACTTCTCTTTAAAAGTGCTACACTGAGGAGATTGAAACGATTGTAAGACGCTTCTGCGACACTTGTAGAAGAAAAAAAACCTTAGGGATAAATGTTTTTTTTTTTTTTTTTTTTTACATGTTCTTCGTGCTGTTGTCAGCTTACAGTGGTATTAGTGCCTGCCCATTTCTTACCATTTATCAGAATTATTGCTCATTTTCTTGTTTATTAATTAGCTTGTGTGGACTGTCCTTTTTTTGTGTCTTTGTACACCTTATTTTTAAAGCACTACTGTTTTCTTTTTGTTTAGGAATTTAATGGCAGCTGGAAAACATATGCACTGTCTCCTTTGTTTACTTCTCTTCTCCCTCCACTGTGTTCTTCGTTTTTCTCTGTCACCCTTGTGGGTCTAACCTGCAGTCTCCCTGGTGCTTTCGCCTTAGTGTGCTTGTCCCACCTGAGTTTTTCACTCCCTGTGCTTCTCCCACTAGCTTCACGTTGTTCCGTGCCCTTTGTTGCTTCCCCCACCATGTGTTGCTTTCCCCATTTACCCACCTGCTTTAGGTCTCTTTAAGTAGCATCTGTGTGATTTTGTAGGTGTGCCCTCACTTGGTGCGGCAATCCACGTCATAGGCTTTTTTCCCCCCTCACTAAAACCATTGCTAAATCCAATTGGTCCAGACATGAGACCTTTTTGGCCTTGACAGTGCTTGTTTTTTGTAGTAACAAATATTGAACTTTAGTTCTGTAACATTTAATTAAGTGAATGTGCATGCATGCAGCAGCACTGAACCTGGTGTTTTAAAAATATTGTATATCCAGATTCAAAATAAGTAAATTACAGGAGTAGTGCTGCATTTTTATTTAGCCTTTTATATTGCGAGTTACCCACTGTTGTGGCCACAGACCATTACGCAGTCATATTCCGGAATACAAGCATAGTTGGTGTGCCTGGTTAATAGTGTTTATTATAGTATTTCTTGTGTAAAGCTTCTGGTGTCAACCGTGTGTTGGCTTTTTTTTGTTTATTTAGTGTGGCTTGAAGATGTGCCTGTTTTTACAGAAATGGGTAAGATGAATCGGACAGGGCACAACTACGTCCATGTCTTCAATAAGAGTCAGTGAATGGTGCCCTCTGTGTGGCAGATGATTTGGTTCTCAAGGTGGTGGTGTAGTCGTGAACTCAATTGGCACAGTCTACTTTGTTTCAAACATTTCAGTTTCCATTAGAGAAATGATATGTTAAACAGATTGGGGGAACAGCCAAGTCTGTTTGAAAATGAGATACCAGATTGGGTTACTTGTACGTAAGAAAACCACGCCCATGAGAAAAGATCATCCGAAGCCAACACAAAACATATCTAGATGTGCAGTGGATACAGCCATGAAGGAGAAATATCGTACCACTGGGACAGAGCAGAATGTTTGACATGCTGGAGATATGAGATCTCCAGTTCAGAGATGTGAAAATAGTTTGGCGATGGTGTTCTATAGTTATTGTAGTCTGCAGAGAAGGAATGTTGGAGTTCCAAGATAACTTCTGTTGGCATTGATTAGACTGGCAAGAACTAGAGCAGAGGCCACTATGAAGGAATGCCATGAAATTACTTTTATTCTCCATGTTTTGTTTTTGTGTGAAATAGCTGGAGAATGGCTGTACTTTACATTCTCCTGTTTAGATGGTTGAACTTTATTACATAGTTTCATATCTGTTGTCAGTATTGGTTTTGGGAAGAAAAACTTGCACAAACGTCTGTCTAAATTCTCAATGAGTAAACAAAATAAATATCTGTATTTGTCATACATGTATGTCCCATAAATTTAATTGTCCCTTATAATTGATGCATTGTTCAAAGCTTGTACTGGACACAGATTTGTTCTATATATCTGAACCCAGTGCTAATAGGCTTTTAGCTAATAGTTGGGAAAATACTCTTGGTATTGATCACTTTGTTTCTGTATTATATGTTTACAGTGTAAACCCTAAGATCTTGTTTTTTTTGCATACTCATCTGTACATCTGTTCTAATATCTGTTGAAAGATGTGTACTCAAACACATCATGAGTTGTACTTAAACTATCTCTGATGTTATTTGCTGCCCTATTGTAACAAAACAATTATTGTATTCAGCGTTTTAAGAGAGCACAGAATGGTGATATTCGTGGGATATTGTACTAACTCTCCTTCAATGTTACATTAAACTGTACATAGGGGGTGGTGTCAGGCATTTTTACCCCCCCACCCCCTAGTGTCACATCAAAATGTAACTGTGTGAAGTACTGCAAAATGATCTAAAGACAAAGGTAATTCTCTTCTTAGTGTGACTTACAGCCTTCTGAAAATAATCTGACAGTACATTTAGAGTGTACTCTGTTGAAGTTCCCCTTTCTTTGGCTTACAGAACCAAGTCTGTGTTTCCTATATTTTGTTGAAGGTGAAGTAACGACTTCCACAGCAGCTATTCGTTTGTCCAATTCTCAAGCATTAAGTCGAAATGAAGTTTCAAAATTCCAACGTGTTATGTCTTGGTTTGTGTAAATATTATTGTGCATTGCAATGTTAAGGTTTCCGTTGTGTTGCCTTGTTCTAGAAGCATTCTTCCTACGTTCTGGAATGGAACGACTATTCTTTAAGGTAAACTGATTTAAGAATTCCAATTTTATTAAAGACAAGGCAGCTAGCATTATGCATAACCGTTTATTCACAACTTTTGAGCAGCAATACTTAAACCTCCAGACCAAAACCTTAAACACATTAAAGCAGAATCCTCAGTTCCATAAACAGCCTTATCCCTTTTCCTCTTTTGTTTGATTTTTCTATATCACCTCCTCCTTCCTCTTGATGTCTTTTGTCTGCCTGTTCTGTAATATATAAATCAAAATGATCTCAAATTAAACCCTTTAAGCTCCATCAATTTTCATATTTATATAAATTCAGTTACTCTTAATATATTTCCTTTTATATTCCCTACCCACCAAAGCTCTCTTCTCAATGGGAGTAATAAGTGGGATAATGCTAGCCTTCTTGTCTTTATTAAAATCATTATTCTTATTTAGTTAACTTTTAAGAATCATTTTATGGCAAGACAGAAGGCCAGCATTATGCAAGTTAAGTTTTTCAACGCACACTTTGAAACATATTCCACAGTCTTGAACTACAACCTTCTACATGTGTCAGCATTATTCCAGTCTGGCGCAAAGTCATAATCTCCTCTAGTTGTCCTCTTAACATGAATACCTTCCTAGCCGCAGCACCCCTGAAAGAAGGGACTGTAAAATTCGATAAATATGCACCTGCTTCCTTCATTGCACCCTTAACCCATCTAGCAGTTGCTGCATTTGTCACTGCATTTTAAGATTTCACATAGGAAGTTAACATCTGATCCACCACATCACACCTTTTCTCCAGCATCCTACTTTCATACTCCTTAATACATGTAACCACATACAAATTTGGTAACCTGTAAAAAACGGACCCAGATATTGCCTTGTCTTCTAAACTTCAAAAATTACTCCATCTGGTTGAAAAAAATCTATTGGACACTTCACACGCCTTTATATCAGATACCCGCCTGAATGATGACAAGCACAGAAAAGTTCCTAACTTCCAAGGTAACTCTTATACTCAAATACCTGTTGCTAGGCCATCTTTCAAACAACTTCAGCACCAAATCCATGTCCCATGAAGTTTTATATGTTGTACTAGGTGGTCTTCTCAACCTAATTCCTTTAATCACCCTGAATACCAATAGACTTCTGCCACTGATAAACCTTGATTTGAAGAATATGCTTCTGCAATTGCTGATTTAAAGCAATTGATTGTTTTAAATGGTAAACATTTCTCAAACATATCTACCAAAACATTTGCTACCTCTACTTCATCTTCTGCCATGGGATCCAAATCCTTTGCCACAAACCAACGTAACAATATCTCCCATTCTCTTCTGTACTTCTTACCCATGCCTGGTGCCCATGACTCAGAGTAAATCTGTAGCTGTTCTGAAAGACCTGAGAAATTTCTTGAATGGCTGATATTCTCCATACCAGAAGGTTGAGCAAATCAAACTCCACCAACGGATGCTCCTTCCCTTCCACACCTTTCAAAAGCTATATGCACTACTTTATTAAATAAGGTATCTGTTGTTCTCTCCATAATCGGAAGGAATCAAGCCTGTGTTTTCCAAGATGGAGTCACTAGTACTATTTGACTTGTCTGTGTTCTTACATGCACTAACACCCTCCGAATCATTAAAAAAGTGGAAATGCCTATTCCTTCATTCCTCTCAAATCTTGAAGGAATGCATCCGCTGCCATAGCACCTGCATCTGGCCTTCAACTTATATAATGTGGTAACTGATAAGTCAGTCAAAAGCAAATAGGTCCACAACCAGTGGACCTATCCTAATTTCCAGAATTTTCTGAAATTATTCCTCCACCAGTTTACATTTATAATCTTATCAAATTCTTTGAATTTCAGTCTGCAACAACATTGTGAACATCACGAATATTCTGCCTTCAACCCAGTTTTCTGTTCCAAACAAAACTTCCATATTTCCTTTGCTAATTCTGTTAAACTCCTTGACCTGCTTTTATTTGTTTATGTAAGTCACTATTGTGATATTGTCCATCTTGAACAACACTGAACTCCCTTGCAGCACTCATGAAGCTACGTAAAGCGAACAATCTTGCTTTTGTTTCCAGATAATTTGTGTTCTATTCTCTTCCCCTGTCTACTCCCTGAACATATTGCATCCCAAACTGATTTGCTTGTATCAGTCTCCAAAATAGTCTGGACTTGCTCAAAAAATTGCCTCACCATTCCAGGCTTACAAATTTTGCATCCACCATAGCAGTTCCCCCGTCATTTGCTGCCTCAAGGGGACTTTGTCCCCGTACTACAATCGTTTCGTCAAACCTAAATAAAATACACTGACGGGCCATGTAATGTAATAGACCTGGAAATACTGCCTGAATTGATGAAAATAACAAACCAATCGCATGTGCCAACTGTCTCAACTTGTCTTTCTGCTTAGTTGACATTATCTTTATCACGCTCTTTATCTCTGGTAACTGTATTTGACTCACTACTTTCTGCTACAAATCCCAGGTTGCTTTGGAGTTAAAACTGACAACTCCTCATTTATTATAAATCCCAAAGTGTCCTGCAAATTCCTTACTAACTTCAGTTGTTCCTTCAACACCTCCACATCCTGACTCATTATCAAAATGTCGTCCTAACAAATAATCATTCTTACTCCCCCTTTCTTGTGACAAACCCAGTACAGGTCTTAGAACCTTCGTGAAACACCAAGGTGCCGCTGATGAACCAAAAGGAAGACGATTCAACTGGTATAACTGTTCATTCCATCTGAACTGTAATTTAAAAAAAAAAAAAAAAGCTTTGTCTTTCTTCTGCCATTGAAATCGTGAAGTAGGCATCCTTGAGATCCATCTCGACTAACCAATCTAAATCTTGAAGCATGTCACTCAAAGGTGAATACCTTCCATTTTGAAGTGCCTATATGCCACAAACTGATTGAATTTTTTTGCCTGTCTCCTCCCTTCGTCCTTGTTTCCTCTGAGAAATAAAGTACTCGCATATCTCGTCTTCTCCCCTACCTTTACTATTGCATCTTTTGATAACATTTGCAAACTCTCTTCTTCTGCTACATTCTCCAAATCCTTCTGAAAACCCAATTTTTTAGGTTCTTTCGGTTGCTGTTGCCCTGTATTGAATTCCATTGGATAACATCCTATTGCTGCTAGCATTCACGCATGCATTCCGTGTAATTTCTTTTCCTTGATCTTTGAAAAATCTCAACCATCCTCCCACCTTGGTACGATAGAACAAAAAACAGTCCTCATTCTCTCCATCTCTCTGACACCTTGCCCACATCCTCTAGCAGCCCTTCCCCATCAGGGCTTGAAAAATCTGAGTCCTATTTTATCAGGTTGAGCTATTTTTAGAACCTACTGGTCCCTTCTGGCCAGGGAACCTGAGCTGTAAAGGAACAGGTGTTCTGTTCATTCAAAAAATGAATGAGCAATAAAGATGCCTTTAAATCTTGACACTTTTTATTTTTTTTAATAAAACAATTTTATTCATTTTGTTGAAATAAGGGAGAGAATGAAAAGGAGGAAGAGGAACATTAGACAGGTAAGGTCTGGCACAGCCAGCCTAGAATCATACTTACAATGATAATCTCTTTGAACCATATGACAGATACACAGTGTTGCTATACAGCGAGGAGAGACACACATGCATGTTTGGTTCACAGGAGAAGACCCAACCATTTCCCCCATATCTTCTTGTGCTTATGGGGGCAGCCCCTTGCCTCATAAATTAACTTTTCTCGAATAGCACACCAGTCCACTCCGCACCTCCATTTCTGGAGGGTTGGCCCCGTGGGATAGTTACAGGCAACTGCAAGGTCTCTCTTGGCCACCAGCATGGCTGTACCAACAAATGTTCGATTAGGTCTTGTGCCCTCCAACTCCTCCATTGTGTCCAGCAGAACCAGTTTTGGGGACAGCTGTTCCCTTCCCAGCACAACAGTCAATTCACAATTTGTTACCCCAATATTTCTGTATTAGTAGACATATCCAAACCATATGAAAAGTCTACAGAGTCCACTGTACACTCTGGACATTGAGCGGAGGGCGAATCCCTACCTGATATAGTCTCAGGAGATAGGTAAGCCCCATACAAAAAGTATAAGTGCACCGCACGCAGTCTTGCAGACACCACAACGTTCTGGGTGCCATTAGTGCCTCCACCCAGTCAGTTCCTTCAGTGGGTCCCAGCCAGCCCTTCCATTTGTTCCTGATTTGTTTAAGGTGGCCTGGAGCATTATTAATTAACCTTATATAAATTTGGGATGCTCCTTTTATCTTGACACATTTGCTGTCTGTTCAAGGACGGGTCAAATGTCAGTTTGTCTTCTTATTTAGTGGTGCTTATCTTATCCTGAAAAATGGCGTTTACTCTTCTCTTACTACAGTTAAGTGATTTTGTAAAGTGAGCTTTCTGACCAACACTGTGAAACAACTTTGTAGGATGTCATTTTTTAAACACAATTTTTCAATAGCTTGTAAATAAATTGTACAAATATTTCAAAATCTATCAGGAATTGCAAATGCACGTTTTTGTATTACAGAAGCGTGATGCAAAAATGTAAATATGTGCAAACCAAATAAGAGCACTTTTACTCTTTCCAAACATTTGTTTGTACATTATATCGTTTTATCAGTAAAACAGTGTCTCACTTGGACATTTTGTGACTATTTCAATGTAAAACTGCTGACTGAAAATGATAGTACACTACCACTTCATGCTTTAGTTACATATTCATTAACAGTGATAGTTTTGAACCATGATTAGAGAAACATTCTTGCCCCTTCCCGCTGACAATACTGTTGATGAACTAAGAGCAGGGCACAGGAATTATGCAATAGAAGAGGTCCAAATTATGTGGCAGGGTTAAGTAAATCATGTGGCAAGAAAAGGCAAATTATGCTGCATCACGCGGCACATTTTGCAATAATAGTACATTTTATCATTTTTAAACTTGATAACGCACTCTGGCCACTGGGCGTACCTCATTAGTACCAAGTTAACACCCAAATATATACAGAAAGGTCACCCGTCCAGATTTGCAAAGGGCCTTTTACTGTGTGGCCACATGTTGTCTCATATTTAGCAACTTATGAACCTTTTGAACTAGAAACATTTTCTTTGTTAAAATCTGCAGATTATGCAACAGATGTTGAATTATGTGGCAAACACAACAAATCTACAATTATCTGAAAATTGCAGCGGACGCACAATCACATAATTCCAGTGGCCCTAAGAGGCCTCTCATATGTTGCGTATCCTATGTGTGGCTAGAATTGTATTCTATATGGGACAAAGCTTTAGTCTAGTGAGCAAGAGTTTTTATTTTTTGTACAGTAGACCTGCTGCACTAACATATTTATAATATGTGATAATGAAGAAAATGGTGTTCCAGTGAATTAAAGTATTTGCAGAGGATTACATAATTTTGAAACTAGTTTATGGGTCAAGAGCATTGCAGTTCGGTTGAGTAGATTTAAGTCGCTAGACCTGCAGGTCTGGTAACATTTTTATGATTTTTCTCTATTGTTCCCATTACTTTGGTAGCCTGAATACTGGGATTTATAGTTTGCTGGCTGAAAGGTTACACCCTCCTCCCAGCCCTCCCATAAAAGCTGATTCCAGTAAATACTCTAAGCATTGAGAACTGCCCTTTACTTGTGAATGTCTGAACATATTTTTTTGATAAACACCCCCTTGTCCAGTGTACTCAAAGTGACCTTGGTCTCCAACGGGCTGAATTCAGGAAGCACTGTCTGACGGAATACGTACCTTTAAGGCGTGTCGTAGTTGCAGATATTTATGGAATTGAGTTTTGGAAAGGGAATCTACCTGTTGGAGTTCTTGACACAACACATACAAGCCTCTCGGACATCTCCCAGAAGTGTAATGCCAATGGTATCCCATCTGCTAAACCCTTCAAGGGCAGATACTTCCCTTAGCCAGGCACCCTGCCATAATTGGGTATGTTGGGTGAGTTCAGACCATCAGCCACTGGAGCGCAGCGCTGGTCTCCACTCGGTGAGCACCTTCCAGGTCACCTCTGGAGAGCATTGCCAAAATGAAGAAAACTCTACATTAAGGAGCTCTAGCTGGTATGCCAGGTCCAACCACCCAGCCAGTTGTTGACTACCAACAGTTGTGAGGCTAGATAGTATAATGACAAATTATACATCCCAAGCCTCCCTTCATAGTAGCCCTGTTGGCAGGTTGAGAATGCTAAGCAGAAATTGTGCCATAGGAATCTGATTCCATCTCGTTAAACCAGTGCCTAGAGATTGTGTGGGGAAAGCTTTGGAGGAAGTAAAGAAACCTGGGCAGTATCATTTTATATAATGCTATCCTGCCCATAACATTTAGAGGAAGTTCTTGCCATTTGTGAAGGTATTCTTTAATCCTACGGGTAAGGGATGTAACATTAAGGGACCATTTCAGCTAAGGCTCCAAGGCAACTCTGATGCCCAAGAATCGAAAGCTGAGGCAACGGATTGGAATAGTATTTTGCCAGTCAAAGCAGTGTCGCGCAGGTTGTAATGGAACTAGGACTGACTTCTTGGGGGAGCGGGGGGGGAGGGGGTTGTGGGGAGTGGCACACCTTTTTGCGCCACTTGAGCAAATAGGTTCAGTAGATGAGGAGTGATGATTTCTCTGTATTTACTAAAGTACTCTGCAAGATAGCCATCAGAACCCAGTGTTTTACCAGCTGCCATTGCGGTTATGGCTGCATAAATTTCGTCCAGGCTAATGGGTTCTTCTAAGTCCTGCCTTTCGAGGCTGAAGAGTTGGGGGAGTGGCACTTAGTTAATGCGAGGGGCTGTCAGTTAGGCATGGGCGCCCTCATACAGCTTAGCATAGTAGGCAGCAAATTGTGGGGCGATTGCTAGGGAGGCACGGTGAGAATGCCCTGTGTCATCACTTATCTCCTGGATAACTGTATTGGCTAGGGTGCGAGAAGCCAGCCTGTACAATTCTTATTGCCCCATCCGTAAACCTGTGCCGTGGAAGCTTGCCACATGTGTTTTGTAGTTTCACGGGGAAGGTGTTGGATCTCTTATTGAAGCAACGGTAGTTGCCTGGTGATGACGCTGTAAGTGGCAGGGAAGAGCTGCGCCTTGAGGCGCAGGGTCGGAGTCTCAAGTCATGTGACATGTTGGTGTCTGGTATATTCTGCTACCCTAAGATGATGTTGGGCATGCCCCTGATTGATAGCTTTTGCAAGCAGCCCAAAGAGTACGGGGTGATTGCACTGACCCTTTATTAGCCTGAAAAAGGATTTGAATATAGAAAACAGAAATATCTGGGGCTGGCATGAGGAGCATATCCATGCACGCATGTGTGTGATGAAGTGCACTGACGGTTGGAGTAGGAGCCTATTGAGTCGATGGAGGGATTGAGAACTGTACTAAAGTCACCCCCTAGAAGTGTAAAACCTGATGGAAGGTGTGTTACTACATCCAGGAAAGCATCTACGAAGGAGTCTAGTGCAAGGGGGGGAATTAAGTGGGCCACCGTCAATGCAGTGTGTGCCTGTTCAATCGCAAACCATTGTGTCTGCAGGCATCCATGATTTGAGCCATTGTTCTAAGAACTTGGTGGGTCAAGAATTCTCCACCACTTCTGGAAACCCCACGAATCGTAAGTTGTTGTGTCTGGATCGATTCTCGGTGTCTTCAGCTTGTTGATGGAGTTCGTTAGTATGGGCCCACAGTTGGGCAACCTTGGTCTTGCGATCCATGATCTCTTCCTCGAATGTGTATACACAGCTGTCCACCTCTGTGATGAGACATGCCGCGATACGCAAGTCTTGGCTAAGAAGACCTACTATTTTGCGTACCTCTCCAGTCTTTGTCAGCATTGTGTGAGGTCTGTATAGCCTGAAGGAACTGGGCCTGGTTTATAAATTTCACGGGGGGTTGGATTGGGGGCAGGCCCTCCAGCCCGAGCCGGTCCAGAATCAGCAGGTGGCGTGGAGAACAGGCCTGAGCAGCTTCCGCCGATAGAGCCATGCCACTTATCCAGAGCTGTCAGCACCACAAGCCTCCAAACATGAGTCTGCTTCTCCCAGAGGGAAGAGGGTGGGGAGGGCCCAAGCACGATCAGGATCCAGGCCCCCTAGCCAGGACCCCCCCTAGACAGGGCCTTCCTCTCCCCAAGGCCTCCCAGGACAGCCACTGCCAGCCTCGCGAGTCACGCCTTAGGCAAGGGCCTGGTCTGCCATGATGGACCACTGCGGTCCAGGGAAGGTGTCTGCGCTGGTGTGCCGGAGGGCTCAGACTCTCCCAAATCAGTCACAGGTCTTCCAGAGTCACCTAGCATGTTTACCTGCGGAGAGATGGTCAGACGCTGCAGGTGATGGCGACGGATGATGAAGGGGTCCGGAGCACTGAGTGTGACCGTCATATTGTCACCCCAAGCCACACCCATGTCTAAACATATTTGCGTAAAGATTTAACCATTCCTTTGCCAGATAAGCCCCTTTGCTTCCTCACTTGAGTCTTTCCTAGCTAAATCTCCTAATTTCGGGTTAGTACCCATTAACACTGTTCTTCATCTTTGTACTAGTAATCCAGCATTTGCAGTGCACAGAAAAGGGTGCTCATTGGCACCATCCTTTCAATAGATGTATACCTACATGACTGTTTCAAATAAGCTTCTGCCACTGTATCAAAAATCATCGCCTGTGGTCCCAGAATATCTAGAGCCCTGATCACACCAAACTTTTTCTAGGGTTTCCTGCCCATCATAAAGAGGTATGTGATGAATCGTGGGTCTAGGTTTGGTGTCAGTCACCCTTTTACCAATCACTGGTTGCAAATATTCTTCCTTCATGATATTCCCCTTATCTTTTTCCATTGTTTTTCTTATTCTTAAGGGCCACCAGTCCTTTCTTCTCAAGTGTCTTAAATCTTTTGGATCAAGTAGTTTCTATTAATGGTTCTGTTACTCTTTTAATTTATTTTAATCCTTTCGACCAAAATGTTTGGCCTTTCTTAAATTCCTCATCCATACAAAACATATAATCAAGGACTAGAATATCAAACAAAAGACAGTGGTTGTGCACGAAGTTCGCACCTCCTATACATATGTATATTGTAGTAAAACAAACACAGTCAATACAATAATATCAAGTAGCACACTGGGTGCCCAAATGGTAAGCATCCAGCCCCTAAGGATGCAGTTAGTATCATTTGAATTTCAAATGATACGTGAAAGTATTCATCCGATTGTTCCATTTAATGATATCCATCATACATCTAGAGAAACAGCTAACACGTGTTTCGTCAACATGACTTCCTCAAGGCAAAAGGAAAGTAAATTTTCAAATAACAAATGTTTCAATTACACAATTCATAAGCACCAAATCGTCCTAAAGGTGCATTTCTTGAGACTATATAGTAGAAGCCTGCAATTTAGACAACAGACGCGACCATGATAAGCCTGTCAGAGCGTAAGTAGTTTTTCAGACGCCAAGTGTCGATAACCTACCTTACCGACACTTGGCGTCTGAAAAACGACTTTTTTTATAGCGTCATCGAAACATTTTGTTATTTGAAAATTTCCTTTCCTTTTGCCTTGAAGCCATGTTGACTAAACACGGGTTGGCTGTTGTTTCTCTGGATGTATGATGGATATCATTATATGGAACAATTTCCTTGAAGCTAATCACACCAAAGCAGCTTTCTAATTTTAGATGAGTGTAGAGAAGCCATTGCTAGACTTGTGAAATAAGAAAAATTGATAGATGTGCAAGTAAACAAATAGGCTTGTTCAAAAACGTGTGGGTAATTTTATGGGATGTCCGGCATAAGGGAAAAAGTGCAACAAATGGAATACGGCTTGGCATTTGATGAAAATGTGCAGAGCAAGTGGGTGCAAGTGAGCTTTGTAGCTTAAGGGTTAACAGTAATTTAATTTCTATATGAAGAATGGTTGTATTGATATTGATACATGAATGTAAGATTTCTGATGAGTACATCTACCTGTAGATTCCTCACCCTTTTTGAATACTCCCAATGCGCCAGCATTCAATGGTATTTATTTTTCTAGCTCTCCACGTCGACGATGACATCACAATGGGGCTGATGTGCACGCAACTCTGTCTGATGTCATCGGAGCCAAAAGAATCCTCGCTGGCATGCTGACGTTGGTTCCTTTTTTTCTGCCCCTTTGACGCTAATGGTTTGTGTACCCCTCCCGGTGGTTACACTGTCGCAAGCTTCCTCGAGTTTTCTTTGTGCTACAATGTCTCCGCAGAAGAAGTCGGGCTTTAAGCCTTTTAGAGAGCGTGGAGGTCATATGTCAGTCACTGACCCATGTGAAAATTGGCTCTAATGCCCGAGTTCCGAACACGAAGCTCTTCTCGTCAGAGTTTGAACCTGAAGGCACTAAAGGAAAGGGAGGCAAAACTGTTCCTATTAAAGGCTTAGGAGAAGCAGGGTCATCTAAGATCCAGGCTGCGAGAGGAGCCGTCGACCTACAAGTCTTCCAGGTTGCACAAGAAGCGGTGTCGCTCATCCCGAGATATCTTTGTCGCCAGCTTCCAAGTCTTGGCGCCATTCAGCCTGGGAGGCGAGTCCCACCCTATCTCCTCCACTACTGAAGTTGTATTAGATTTCACTGTCTGTCTTTTGTTGAGATCTATGCTTCGCCCATGAGTCCTGCAGCACAGTTCTCTCCTGTTACTCCACTGGACCAGGAGGTTGAAGAGCAGTAGTCCAATCAGGCCCAGCCTCCACAGGAATATCTGACCTTTACGGCTCCTGGGGCCAACCCATCTGATTTATTAAATGCTATGTTTAGAGTTTCAGTGGGGCGATGGCCCCTGCTGGTGAGCCTACAGGCCCCACAGGTCATTTGGCCTTTAACCTTGGAGGCTTTCTTGCACCATATAGGAAAGGCTCCTTTCATGCCTTTTCTGCCCATGACCCCATATCAGTGGTCTGGAATGGGACGCGAAAGACACCATCACCTTTGGAGATGACCGTGCCACTGGCGCCGATACCTGCGTCAGATAAATCTTGTCCAGCGTCAAGTCATTCTACTCCTGCCTGGAGTAAGACCCTGGCACCAGCTTCACTAGTGCCGCAATAGGCATCCTCGACATCTGTGTAATCACTGTTGACTCCACAGCTGGAGTCCAGATTGAGGTCTAGGAGGAAAGCCTTGAGGCTTTTGGATGAGCAACAGTTTATAGAAGAGCAGCAAGACCTCACGGAAGGAGATCCTTCTGCCTTCTCATGACATTGAAGGTGTTTAGTTGGTGAGTGGGCTGGACACTTCTTGTGAGTGGAAGTTGTTATTCTCTGGAGGTATTCTTCCTTTGGCGTTTACTTCATATCATGAAGTAATCAGGAAGGCAGCTGAACTTCTGGACTTGCTACTGCCCACAAAGGAGCTGAAATCGAACATTCTGACTGAACACCTGCTGCGTCGGGACCCCTGCTGCCTTTTAATGAGGTTTTGACTGATCCAGCCCTGGCTGTGTGGCGGAAGCCTGTGACTAATCCTGCTGTTTCAAAAGCCATTGCCAGGAGGTATAGAGCTGTGCCATGTGACCCGCAGTTTGAGTCAGCATCCATCACCTGAAAGCCTGGTGGTGCAGGCTTCTTCTTCGAAGGCTGCTCCTGGTTCCTTCCCTACGACTCCGGCTGACAGGGAATCAAAACTTATGGAACAATCTGCTAAAAATATATTTTCCTCAGGTAGCATGGCATTGAAGTCAGTAAATGCTTTGTGTGTGTTGAGCAGATATGTCCATACATTGTAACTCGGCCAAGGAGATTGCTGCCATATGTCCAGGAACATTTTAAGGAGCTGCTTCAGGATAGTCAAGTGGCAGCTAGACAGGTTATTCAATCGGGCCTGCAGATGGCAGACTGTTTCCAGGGCCATGGATTGCAAGCAGAAGGCATGCATGGCTTAGTGGGTTGAGGTTATCCCCTGATGTACAGTCAATTTTAATGGATCTCCCTTTTGACTGGTTCAGATTGTTTGGATACAAGGCACAATCAGCCTTAGAAAAGTTTAAGGTGAGTAAGACCTCTGCTAAGTCATTAGGTCTTCAGATGCTCTCCTCGAAGCAGACCTTTCCATAGGTGTACGGGGTTCAGCTGCAGCTCCTCCTTTCGTGAGAGGCACCACTTCCAAGGTCAGGAGTCTGCCAGCACTCTATAAATCTGACAGAGGTCTTGGGAGACCTAGGCAGCATTGTGCCATCCATCAGTCTTCTGCCGCCTCCAGTTCATCCTCCACTGGAAACCTTGCTGGAAAGCATCCATAGTTCTCTCCCCTTTGCAAGAGCACATGTTGACCTTGGGAGGTTAATTCATTTTCTCCAAGAGTGAGAGTCAATAACAGACTCTTGGGTGTTAAGCATTGTAGGAAATGGGCATGCCCTTCCCTTTTAGGAGTTGCCCTTTTTTTCGTGCCCCAGCAAACTATCTTTTCGGAAGAGCACCTGCTGCTGCTTCAGCAGGAGGCAAAGAATCTGATTTTTAGAGTGTGCAGCAGAATTGGTTCCAGAGCAGGAAAAGGGTCAGGGTGTTACTCACAAGATTTTCCTGATCTCCCAGAAAGATGGTTGTTTACAGCCCATGCTGGACCTGAGGATTTTGAATTGGTTACTCAAAAGAAATTCAAAATGCTGACCCTAGCTCTGGTGCTTCTTGCGCTGGACAAGGAAGACTGGATGGTCTCTATCAATTTGCAGGATGCCTATTTTCACATCCCAATTCTGCAGTCTCAAAGGAAGTATCTTCTGTTTGCGGTCCTTCCTTTTAGTCTGTCTTCTGCACCTCGAGTCTTCTCAAAGGTGGTGTCAGTGGTTGCAGCTTATCTCAGAAGGTGGAGAAAATTGGTATTTCCTTACATGGACGATTGGTTGATCAAAGCCAAGGCTCCAGAGTTGGTGCTGCGCCATTTGCAGGTGACAATCCAGTTGTTGTTCAACCTGGGCTGTTCGTTAAACATGTCTAAGTCTCACCTGGATTCCTCTCAGCAACTCCTGTTCATAGGGGCAGTACTGGACACAACACTGAATCACTCTTACCCTTCTCAGATGATTTGGTATATTCAGGCTATGTTTGTTTCGGAATGGAACAGTTGTTTCAGGCCTCAAGGTCCTATGCCTGCCCAGTCCACTCTAGGGTGAGGAGCACATCTGGGGGATCAGGATATCAAGGGAGTTTGGTCTCCAGAAGAACATGTGTTTCACATTCATCTGTTGGAATTAGGGGTGATACGTCTGGCTCTCAAGGCCTTCCTCCCTTCCATTTGCAGTCAGTCGGTTCAAGTCCTGACAGACAACACTACTGTGATCTGGTACATAAAAAACAGGGAGGAGTAGGGCTGTAACTTCTCTGCAGAGAGGCTCAATCCCCTGGAGGTGTACCTGTTGTTGACGTCTGCAAGGCAGCAACTTGGGCTTCCCTCCACACTTCCGCCAAACATTACTGCTTGGACTCAGAAGTGAGGAGCGACGGCAATTTTGCCCATTCTGTGCTACGGTACTTCTTGGTATAGCCAAGTAGGCAACCACCTTAGAGTAAGGGACTACTTTGGGATTGTATTCGAAAGTGAGGAAATCCACAGGTAAATGTATCCATCAGAAGAACAAGTTACTTACCTTCTGTAATGCTTTTTTTTCTGGTGGCTACAGTATCTACCTGTGGGTTGCTCACTGAACCACCTGCCTCCCCATTGCCTGTCTGGATATACCGAGAAGAAAAGTGGTTGTATACATATTTTTGCAAGGTTGTATATAAAGAATGTATGTTTATGTGTGTGGGTGTGTGTGTGTCTCTGTGTATATACATGTATATATTCTTGTGTGTAGTTAGCACGTGTTGTGCTTTTGTTGGTATTCACCCATTGTCCTTGAAGGCACAGCAAAAAAAGTGGGTTACACTGACGTCACCGGGGACTTATAATGGCTCCTTTGATGTCAGTCATGTGCGGAGCCATTCCATTGTGACGTCAATGTGGGGAGCTAGAAAGAAAGAAAATAATTCCAGTCCAATGCTGGCGCATTGGGAGTATTTAAAAGTGAGGATTCCACAAGTAGATACAGAATCCACCAGAAAAAGTGCTACCGAAGGCAAGTGACTTCTTCGTTGTGTTTGACTGTTGGTAATTTCAGGCTAAGGTTTGAAGGACCACTTCGCATAGTACATTTTGGGTGTAAGATGTTTGGAGATTTAGATATAGAGCTTATTGAAAAACAAATCTGCACTAAGAATCATGATGCCAGACACAGATGTTCCCTCTCATATTCTGCAACATCAAGCGCTGCTTGGTAGTGTGTAAAGACTAAGTTCAAATGTGGCTGTGAGCTTGGATGTACAGCATTAAAACCTTGTGATGTTTGAAACGTGCATAGTTGTGGTGGTGAAAATAATTTGTTTAACTTTAGTGAAGTATTTGAGGGTAAAACTGGTTCTCTTATTGCTCATATCAATATAATTGTCTAACAGAAGGATGCTAGACCAGTGCCACAAAGTCTGAAGTTTTCCTTTAATCGTGCATGATGATTTAATGTTTTATTGGACAAGACGTGTGTTTACAAAGTTCTAGCACCTGCTGATATCATTTTTATAAACAGTTATATCCCATAATGGACTCACAGTAGCAAGATAGCAAATTAGTCCCTAGATCTCAGTCCGAAGATCTCAAGTTAAATGGAAACCACTTTTCAACGCTATCTGGATGAAATAATATTGATTCACAACATGTGCACTGTTTAGCTCCCAAGAGTAGTAATCTTGGGGAATTTGAAACTTCACCAGTTGTATTGCAACTCTTGGTGGCTCATATCTAAGCAATCTTGTCAGATTGTAGTATTATTGTTTTGGAACATAGCCGGGATCATATCGAAAAGTGCTAATGCAAATTGGTTGAACTTAGTTAAGAAAGTTGATGTTATCCTGTGCTATGAAAACTGAGACACTAAATAAATTGTGTGGGATGGTTTTTATATTTTTTTTAATCAAGCAAGCCCTTCGGTCATGGCCAGACCAAGGGAAGGGTTGACCATTTTATTCTGCTTATCACAACGGTAAGGGTGTTTCTAATTGCACTAATTCTTAAATATCCAAATTGTATGGATAATCCATTCAAAAAAATTGTCACAATTTCCTAATTCATTTTTATAACTCTATAGCCCAAAGGGA
Source organism: Pleurodeles waltl (assembly GCF_031143425.1). Taxonomy (NCBI): domain Eukaryota; kingdom Metazoa; phylum Chordata; class Amphibia; order Caudata; family Salamandridae; genus Pleurodeles; species Pleurodeles waltl. The sequence goes on from NC_090448.1 coordinate 871,882,364, forward strand.
TATTAGTTGTAGTATTGTTTTTCTATTAGAATCTATTGGTGCATTGAAAAATAGACCTTATGGTGTTTCTTATTGCTTCTATTTAATTATAGGTGGATTTTTTAAATCCTAAAATTGGTAGAGGCTCACTAATTTCAAACCATTTCTCCCTATGATCCCAGTGTGCCAGCCCAGTATGTACATTAGAGAACTTGCATAATTGTTTTCAGATTGTTTTTTCTGTAACTATATAGTGAAGGAAAGAGGAGACTCAACCTCCCTTATTCTTCAGCCAGGGACAACCATTGACTGTATAATCAAATCTCAGATCCTATCTTCCTTTGTTATTACTAGGGGGACCCTGAGAGTGGTTACAGTGACTAGAATACTATGAGGCTAATGCTAGGTATCCCGGGTCAGAAGAAAGTGCCTGTGAAGGGAGTGACAATTTCACCAAGGCAGATTATGGGCTATAGCTTAAGTGGAGGGATACTGATAGAGGCCCGTTTTATTAATATAGCTAAGCAAAATACTCTGTTCATTAGAGGAGGATTACTTTCAGATTCCTCAAATAGCCTTTTAATTGTAGAATCTTTTGTCGCCTTGGGCAATAAAATCAGCGCCTCCCTTTTAGTAATGAATAGGCAAATACGCAGCAGTGTGCCTGGTTTGTTTGTTACACTCTGTCGGGTGGGCTTGCTTGGAATAAAGTGCCCAGGGACAGGGTTGCCGTCACCATTTGCAGGGGTGGGGGAGGTTAAGAGGGCTTTAAAGGACAGAAAGAGGAATATTATGAATTAACTTTGGGATATCCTTGTTAATGCTTGTGCAGTTAAGGATGCTGGGTGGTTCATGCACATAGTTAACTCGGGGAACCCCTTGGCTAAGGTGTCTGATGGCCTGGTGACTAATGTGCCACCAGACTACTGGATCATGCATTTTAGGTGTATATATTGTGCCAACATAGAGGGGCGATCCCATTTATGAAACACAGACCTCTTTTCCCCTATTAGTATCTGGTTGGATTACAAAGAGGTTTTGACTGTGAAAGCGCTTCTATTAAAGGTCTGAGACCCGATGGTTCCCCAGTGGAACTGTTTTTCTAAACCTACGTTTTGGGCTGCTGTAATCACAAATGTAGTAGACTTGCCAGTAAGTTCTGGGCTTCAGTTCACATAGCAACACAAAAGGATGATGGAGGGAGTGCTGAAATGTTTTAAACACTCACCCCCAGTCTCCGATCTAGGTTTAATCCATAGTTTTTTTTTTGCTCACCATGCCACCCCATTTTGGACTCTACCATATGCAAATCAGTCTTAACCTTCTTCCCCATGGGAACAGTTCAGCCCGAACTGCCAGACCAGGTCCTCACTGGACCAGAAACAAGCATCCTTGGGCCGGTTTCAAGGCATTACCCTACATCAGCCTAGCTAGCTCGAATCGAGTGGCACATTGAGAACGGGGCCCACGTACAGGCATACCCTAGACACCCACATATCCTTTATTCATAAAGGCTCAGATTCCTCCAGACTCCATTGTTGCGTCAACTACTTGCAATAGTCAATCTACAGAAGTCACGCCCCTTTCTGTGAAGAAAAGTAAAAAGCTGGATGCGTCAGGTAAAAGGGTCGCAGCTCAAGCAGCCAATCACTGGTGTATTGCTAATGCACAGGCATTGCTAGCACATTATGACAGGGTGCATTGGGATCCCATGGAAGAGCTCCTTCAGTATCTCCCTGAGGAGCACTGTAAGAGGGGTTCTGAAATTGTAACTGAAGGGCAAACTATCACTAATAATTCTATTTGATGTGCGCTGGATGCTGCTGATACAGCAGCACGCAGTAATAATACTGGCGTCATTATAAGGAGACATGCCTTGCTCAGGTGTCCTGGCTTTAAGCTGGAAGTACAACAGGCAGTGTTGAACATGTGCTTCGATAAAGAGCACCTCTTTGGCCCCCAAGTTGACACCACGCTTGAAAAGCTCAACAAAGATAATCTGACTGCCAAAGCTATGGGGGCACTCCAAGCCAGTACACACTTGAGGTACTTTTCATCTCCTGGGGTTCACAAGAGTATTTCAGTTATCCTTAACAGACCAGTCTTCCCCACAAACAAAAGCCGGCTCTCAATCATATGCCAGAGGCTATTATAGAGGTTCTGATAGAGGCAGAGAAAAAACATCTACTTATAGAGGTTCCTCATCCTCTACCAAACACTGCCTCTACCTACCACCACACACCACTCCTGTAGGGGGCAAACTTCAATATTTTTAAGCTCAATGGTCTCGCATTGCCACGGCCCTATGGGTTCTTTCAATTATCCCAAGATGGTTACTGTTTAGAGCCCATCTCCACTCAGCCAAACATACCCCCTCATGCTCACAGGCTTCCCAAAAACATCTCACTCTTCTCAAAGTTCAGTCTTTCTTCTCAAAGGGACCATAGAGCCAGTTCCATTAACACATCCATGTACGAGAGAATACTTCCTGTATTTTCTAATACCCAAAAAAGACAGGTCTCTCAGACCAGTCCTAGGTGTCGCACCCTTAAACCATTACTTTCTGTCAGAACACTTCCATATGGTCACTCCAAGATGTCATTCCTCTTTTCCAACAAGGCGACTGACAGCCTTAGATCTAAAAGATCCCTATTTTCACATTCCTATCCATCCAGCACACCGGTAATATCTCACATTTGTGGTTGCAGGAAAACTTTACCAATTCAAAGTCTTACCTTTTGGGATCACAGCTGCTCCCAGAGTATTTACAAAATGCCTGGCAGCAGTTGCTGCACAACTCGAAAGACAACACATGCGTGTCTTCCATTACTTATTAAAGCCAACACCTTCCAACAATGTCAACATCACACTCGATCGCCTACACACTCTAAGATTCACAATCAGTTACCTCAAATCCCATCTCCAACCCCTTCAGATATAACATTATTTAGGAGTGGTTCTCAGTACACAATTAGGAATGGCGTTTCCCAACTCAGCCCATGTTCAAGCCTTTCAAACATTGATTGCTTTAACAGAAAACCATTCATACACAGTGAGAACTTTTGTGCTTACTAGGGATAATGGCATTGTGCCTCGTGCCAGACTTCAAATGTGTCCCCTTCAACAGTGCCTAGCTCATCAGTGGTCTTGGGCACAGTGTGAACTGGAAGATCTAGTGTTGTTGGACCACCAGACTCCTCGCTGTCTGCAATAGTGGAACATCACCAACCTTTTGAAAGGGTGGACCTTTTTGGACCCTGTGCCTCAGATCACTCTCACTACAGATGCATCACATACCAGTTCTGGAGCCCATCTCCAAAACCTCACAGTCCAAGGCTTATGGAACACAACTCGACAGCCCTTACACATCAGTCACCTGGAACTGCAGGCAGCCTCCCTGGCAATAAAGGCGTTCCTTCCACAACTACATTGCAAAGTGATGCTAGTGCATACAGCCAACATGACTGCCATGTACTATCTTCAAAAATAGGAGGGTGGGGGAACACTATCTTAACTATCCCATCTTGCTCAAACAATATGGAAATGGGCGATATATCACCAGAGTCACATAGTGGCACAATGTCTCCCAGGGACAGATAACCAGTTTTCAGACCTGCTCAACAGGATGCAGCAAAAAGGCTGTAAAAGGGAACTCCACCCGCAAGTTTTTCAGCAGTTCTTCCTCAAGTGGGGAACACCTCCAAATAGACCTATTCGCCACACCTCAAAACACAAAATGCCAAAACTTTACATCCAGGTACCGTCACCCTCAGTCCAAAGGCAATGCTTTATGGATGAGTTGGTAAGGTATATTGGTTTACGCTATTCCCTCCTCTTCCACTAATTCCTTTTCTAGTTCGGAAACTCAGACCATCTTCCCTCACCATGATCCTGGTAGCTCCTACATCGGCATTTCAACCATGGTTCCCAACACTGTTTGATCTCTAGAAGTTCCACACCAGATGCTCCGTAACAGGCTGGATCTCACTCAGAATCAAAGGCAAATAAAACACCCAGACCTCCAAGTCGCTCAACCTAGCGGTGTGACTCATGAGGTAATAGAATTTGGGTATTTACATCTACCAGAAGAATCTATGAATATTCTTAAAGAAGTGTGTAAACCGACAACTAGACAGTGTTACATGGCAAAGTGGAAACAATTTGTTTGTTATTGCCAACCAAAAAACATTGATCCTCTTAAGCCAACCATTCAAGAGATTGTATGTTGTTAACTGCATTTACAAAAAGCTTATCTTGCTTACACATCAGTTTGTCTTCATTTAGCAGCCATAGCTGCATATCTTCAAAACAGACAGCATACTTCTTTGTTTAGAGTTCCAGTTATTAAAGCAATTTTGGAAGGATTTAAGAGTCATTCCACCAAGGGTCCCTTCAGCGCCATCCTGGAATCTTAACATTGTTCTCGCGAGGCTTCTGGGGTCCCCCTTTTAAACCACTACCTGCTTGTGCTCTTTACAAATCCGGTCATTGAAGGTAGCTTTGTTTAGTGGCTATCACTTCCCTTAGACGTATGAGTGTGCTCAAGGCTTTAAACTCACCGGGATAAAGTAGTACTACAACAAATCCAAAATTCCTTCCTAAGGTAGTTTCACAATTTCATATTAGTAGTTAATAGAAACCTGATTCTGTGGCTGAAACGGCTCTACACACTCTTGATGTTAAGAGCTCGAATGTCCTATATAGACAGAACCAAAGAGTTTAGAAAAACAAAACAACCTTTTGTGGCCTTTTCCATGCCCCACAAAGGAGAACCTGAATCGGAAGCAAGTATAGCTAGATGGGTAGCCAAATGTATTCAAGCATGCTGTGCTAGAGCCAAACATTTACTTGTGACACCTAGAGCGCACTCCACTAGAACAAAAGGTGCATCAGTGGCATTTATATGTAACATACCTATAGCAGACATTTGTAAAACTGTTACCTGGTCTTCACCACGTACATTTACAAAACATTATTGTATAGTTGTACTTGCACGTCAACAAGCAAATGTTGGGCAAGCAGTGCTGCGAACACTCTTTCAAACAATTGCAACTCCCACACGCTAGCCACCGCTTTATGGAAGGACTGCTTTACAGTAATAGTTACAGCAGGGAGTTATGCAAGATTGTGATGGCATTGTTTTTATTTCTCCTATATATTACTAGCCTTAATAAACATTTAATATCTCGCAGAGATAGGCCAACCCTTAAAACCTACCCATAGCTGCATTATTCTATGGAGATAATGCTGTCCTCCTGTCTTGAACCCCTCTGGTCTGAAGGGGCTGATCAAGAAGTTTGTCGCCTCTATGGATAACTAGGAACTGGAGACAAATCGTGTCATAACCCTCTACTATACAGTGTGGGCTTAGCTGTCTAAACAAAGGCAAGGGTGTACAGTTTCTTACCTTGTTTACCTTTGACTTCTTAAGCAACTGGTCAGGGTGTCTCTTGATTAGGTCTAGCAAGTTTTACCAAGCAATTGGGTCTCTTTAATTTGGGCAAGCTGGTCAAATCACATTTCCACTGTTAAGGAAATTTATAGAAAAAAGTGTATCCAGATTCTTATTTATGGGGTGGCTGTCTGGTGGGGTATAGAGCAAATATGCCCCTTCAAGTGGGATAAAATAGATTTTGTAGATGCCTATTAGGCTTACCTCCTAGCAACTCCCATTATTTTGTCCATGGGGAGCTTGGTTTAAAATGTTTGACCAAATTTAACTAGCCACCCCTACTATTGTGGCTGTCTGTATGGGCTAACAGACATGGTACCTTAAACAGGGATGTAACTGAGGATTACTTGGCACACACCAAGAGCATAAAATCATGTGGCTAAGCATATGAAGCAATTATGTTAATAGAGCGACATGATTTGTACTGCATACCCACAATAATAACCCAAATTGGGGTCAAGCATGCTTTTTTGGGTGAGGGTGGAGGGTGGAGGTAGCTAGGGAAATGGTAGAAATGGATAAATTTACTAAGGAGGAGTTCATAATCATTCAGGACTCCCCTGGTTTAGCACCCTTTCTTTCTGTGGTTAAAAAATGAGTGGTAATCACCGTTATTGACGAGATTTCGGATAGGTAGTATAAGGTGTTACCTGTCTTTCCTTTTAGGCCAATTGACACAGCTCTAATCTGTCCATCTCTGTGTGATGAAACCTCACCTCAGTCATTATTTTGCCCTATTTTTTGTTGTAAATTTCATAGGCACTTTACTCATCCATATTTAATTCCTATTCTTAAATCATATGATTCTTTTAAATGTAAGCCTGGACTTTATTTTCTACAGTTCCTCTTAAATCATTTTCTTTGCTGCTAAGTAGGTGTTAATTTAAAAATCTGCTGTGCGATTACAGAATTTAATGCTTTTTAGGTTCAGTGCATAAGCACTTTGACTTGTTTTAATCTGCCTGGGCTTTTAAGGACTCTTACCGCATGCCCATATTGAAGGGCCTGCCTTTCAAAAATCCTTTATCATTGGTAAATGCTTTACGTTTGTCCCTCCTTAGGGCGGTTTTGTTACCGCCTTGGAGACTGACCTTGTTACATGGATAATTGCACATTTGCCAATACTTTTGACTGCAAGCAAACTTATTTTCTGTTGTGTCTCCTTTGCGCTCATGCTCATGGCAGCCGTGGCGCTTTGAATCGGCTCGCTTACTTCAACCGTTTTACTTTTTATTTTCAATTTATGTGGTAAGTAAAGTCAGTTAGGAATTTACAGCGTTAATAGCTGTAACTCGAGCAAACATGAAACCCATTGCATTGCAAATGCTTGTTTAAAGGTGGGGTGGAGGCATAAGGTATGAAATAGAATTTCTTATTGTTTTAACTTGCCATCTTTTAATTGTTCAGGGTGGTTGTATTTTGAAATGGATATTGATGGATGATTCTTGTATGTACTTTTGTGGCTTAACATATCTGCCGAATAAAGATAGAGAGAACATGACTTGCCATCAGTGCCAGACCTTGACTACCTTTATAATGCCAGTTGGAGCATTTAAGTTTTTGAGACTACCTTTTGGCTGTGCATCAACAATGGAAGAATTTGCTTTTGAAAGTACTAAAAGGGGTAGAACCCTTTCACGATCACATTGTGGTATTTGCAGAAATACTGAAACAGCAGGACTCAATTTTAAGTAGGGTTCTTTTAATTTTAAATGACCGTTGACTGATTAAGAAAACATAAGTTTACGTTTAGCAAAACCAGCAGGGACTATTTGAGACATTGTGTACCAAAAGAAAGGCATCAAATCAAAATTTGTTAAAGGTTGTAGTTGATGCTCTCAGGCCAGTTTTCAAGACTCCTTCTATTCCTTTAATAGGGTAAGCAAGTATTATGCTAGTTTTGTTTGTTGTCATCAGTGAACCACTAAAGAAAATGTTAAAGAATGAAATCTTTGTGTGAAAGAATTAGGAGGAAAATATCTGAGGTTAAAGGGTTTATTTTGAGAGCTTTTTAACGCCTTATGTGGCAAGTGAACTTTGCTGTGTAATGGTGGATGCTAGTGCAGACAGCCTGGGAGTGATGCTTTGCCGGAAAGTGGAGGTTAAGAGGAAATGTAACTTTCATATCATGCACCTTGAAAACTGCAAAACTACTCTATAGCATAACAGAAAAGGAGGCCTTGGCTTGTGTATGGGCAGTCCACAAAATTAAAGCATATCCATTGCCAAGTGAATAAGCAATTAGTTTATTTGTGTGAAAAGGGAATAGGAAAGGCTTTACCAAGATTGTTTAGGTTAATTTCTAAACTACAAGAGTACAATTTTGAGATCACATACATGTCTTATGGTTCAAACGTGAAAGCATGCTGCTTGCTCCTGCATGCCTCTTTGAGAAGAAACGTATGGATGTGATTAATTGGCTGAATGTGTGGTTGCTTAATTGGATATGCAGCAGTGAAACAGAATTGTGCCATTATGCTAGATGAATTTGAAAGAGATTGTGTGTAAGAACAGTCCTGTGTATCAGTGTTGTTCGGAGTGTTCGATATTGGTGGCCCCCAGCATAAAATTGTTGCCCAGACAGATACACGCATTTCAGAAAATCAGTTTCTAAATTGTCTGAAACAGCTGTAATTGTAGTGAGTGACCTGAATATGCTGAATCAAATCAGAATCGCGTAGGATGTGTCTTGTTCTGTGTGCATAGACTACCTTGTGGTTTCCGCAACTAAAAAAAAAAAAGAAAAAGTAAGTTCACATAGTTGGTAGCAAGGGAGGAATAGCAAAGTGTTTTGCTTTGGAAGAAGCATTATTCAGTTACTAAGACACCTTTTAAAAAGTGCTGTTACTAAGCAAACCATGGAAGAAGATAGCAATTGATTTCTCAGGACAGTTTGGCTGTTTACTTTGACACATGAGTTATCCTGTTTTCATAATTGATTACTTTTAGCGGTTTCACTACTCGTTTGAAAGAGTAATAATAGTGTTCATATTATTTTTTAAAGATTTTTTTGCATGAATCTTTTCTGAACTCTCATGCTGTGCATTATTTCACCATGTAGTGGTTGGTTCGGAATACTCTTATTAGTTCTTTTTCTATCTTTTTTTTATTTTTATTGGGCATTATCTGTGCTCATCTGGGGCTATGTCTATCCCTCTGTGATGTCAGACGTGTGCCCTGGAGTCTCCTATATCTGGTCTGCAAGCACAAGCTGAAACTAGGCAGATGCTGGAAAAAAGAGCAATGGAATATCCACCACGAAAGATACTACTAGAGGGAGAAGACAAATACCTAAAAAACACAGATCACCAAAAAGTGGGTGGACCATGTGGGCAGCCAACCACATGTATGGAGAATGTAGGCGGCGCCAACTGTCGAGAGAAATGGAAAACACTCCTGTTATGTCCTGTTCCAAGTGTCACAATAACTTAGCCCAGAAATACAACCATCAAGTGTGCAGCCTGTCTCCAAAGAGACCTCAGTGTTAAAGCCTGGGAAGCGTGCCCCGTTCCTCCCTAAGACACTAAGGAGTAGGACTCAAAAGAAGGGGAGCTTACCACTGAGCGAATGTGGACTCGAGAGTGAAAAACATAGGCACGGAGGTGTTGTAGGCTGAGAGATCAGACACTAAGGGAGAAGGTATCAAGCTGAAGCAAGATGTTTGACCAAAGAAACACAAGGAGGAAGAACTCTGAAAACATGCTCAGGTGACATCCAAAGGACTAGTGGGAGCTGAATAAAAGTTGTTGCAACCCAAATACCACAAAACTGCCTGGCACCAAAAGGATCATCGACTAAAGGAAAGCAAAAACAAAAGAAGCCTCACTTTTCCTGACATCAGAGAGAGAACAGGACAATGGAATCAACAGACCAAAGTGCTGGCTCAGAAGAAGACGCTGAAGAGAAAATGCTTGAAATACAGCAGAAGAAAAGACATCTTGAAGCAGACATTTCTACAGAAAAAGGACTTTGACACATACCTTTTGAGAATTTAGGATCCCATTGAAGTGTTCAGGGCAGCCCAGCTGAAAGGATTCAGAGCTGGTGAGACTGGAAATGGCCACCACGCCTTTTGTATAAGAAAAAGAGCAAGAGATGTTCAAGGAACAAGACCTGGAGGATTAGGAAATATTTCAGGATGCTGACAGTATCGACAATGACCAATGGCAGGACCTTTATGCAAATTTGCCAAGGAGGGAGTAGTCTAAATCTCTTTGAGGCCATCCCCACAGGATGACACTGCACCGTATGATTCAGTGGCGGACAGGTATGGGGTCCAGCTGGAAGAAGAGAAGGCAGAGACTTGCCTTCTTCTTGAAACCCTTGCAAAGCAAGAGCCAGTACCTCCTAAAGCTTACAAGAATTTTAGATCGGGGAAGGGAGGCATACAGGGAACCAGCATAATGCAAGACTGGATCCCCAAGGGTATAGAAGTACACCCAGGGAAGTGCAATGGTAGATTCCATCATCATGACCTTAACAAAAAAGATGACCAATGTCCCTAGTTTTACCTGGCCACTGCCAAGAGAAAGAGCAATACAGTGGAAATGGTGGGGTGAAAAATGAAGAGGTGCAGCAACACAGTGAAGGATTGCTATTTTTAATGCTTTCCTGCATTTGTACACCCACCAACATTGGGAAAAGTCAGATAAATGAAGCAACTTAGAGAGCAGTTTCAGTTATGGGCAGCGGTGCTTGTCGCAGAGGGGAAGGCCATTGCCAATACATGCCTGAATTCTGCACTCAAAGCTACTGAGAGCCAGCAGGGCTGATGGTCACAGGTACAACCCTGAAGATACTTTTTTTCCGAGAAAAGCATCCAGACAGGCATGGAACCTTTCAAAGACTGGGGTCCATGATAAACTTTTAAATCATCAACGCAGCCCGGAGAAAGAAAGAAAATCCTACTACGGACAAGAATCCACACAGTGGAGGAGAGAGCATTCCCCACCCTCAGTAGGATTAAAGCAAGCACAAAGCAGGCTAACGCTACCACAAGAGTCAGTCTCTGACAGTGAGGACTGGCAAAATTATAGGTATGATGGTCTTGTGCATCTGCTTTCACCCCCCCTCCTCACACTTAGCGGTCACTGGCAGCAGGGATTTAGGGACTATATAGACAAGGTACAAAAAGAGATCACTACCAGCACACAACCTACTCTCTCTATGCAGTGAGGCAAGGTCCCCCTCCCCCCCAGAAATCAGCAGCCTAAGTCTGTCTGTCTGGGTCCTAAAGACAGTTTGAGCACCTGGACACCCCCAGAGCAGTCGAAGGACATCCTAAAGGAAGCTCAAAGGCCCAGTACAAAAAAAAAATGCTATATAGCAAAATGGAGGAGGTGCGTCCTGTGGTGCAGAGAAAAGGAACTGTTCCACAACAGGACACAAGATAGTACATTGGTCAGATACTTGGCATACCTCCTAGATAAGTTAACATATGATTCACTAAAGGTATACTTGACAGCAATAGTGGCCTACACAAAAGGATTATAGGGAGAAGCTTATTCACTACACAAGTTATTCAAATGTTACTAGGAAGAGAAAAAAGTGTTGTCCACCCAGATTGGCAACAACCTATGTGAAATTTGTACTTGGCACCAACAGAGCTAGTGAAGGAGCCGATTCAGTCCCTCCAAAAGAAAGGTTCCTAACTTTAAAGACCACTTTCCTAATTGCTGTCACGTGGCTGCACAGGTTGAGAGAGCTGCAAGTGCTAAACACTCAGACTTAACTGCAAATATCCAAGGACCGGGTAGTCATGTGGATCATTCATGCTTCCTTCGAAAGGTAATATCACAGTTCCACATGAATAGAACAATTCAGCTCCCGTTCTTCCACCCTCAACCAAAAATACAAGCTGAAAAGTTCCTACATATGCTAGATGTGCATAAGGGTAGTAATGTACCACCTAGGAAGGACAAGGGAAGTTGGCTCTTTAAATCATTAGCAAAGTCAAACAAAATCTTACCAGTGACTTAGGTGCCATGGCAAGGTGGATAGTTCAAACAATCCTATAGTGTTACCAAAATTCAGACTTGCTCTTAGAGGCAAGATCCAGTGCGCGTTCGAGTAAAAAGACCCACACTGGCCTTCCTAACAAACTTTCGATTGTGGCCACAGAGCCATTCAGTCACACCTTCACAAAACTGTTTGGACATCTGAGTGGACGTGTGTCAGAGTACTGAAACATCACGAGTGACCAAGGATATGGTTAAAAACTTGAGGCACAGCATGTGCATCTAGAAAAGATTCTAGATGCAAAACGAAATAGTTACTTACCAGTAGGAGTAGTTTTGCAGCTTGAACAGTTTTTAGGGTTAACATGCAACCCACCTGTTCCCCCAAAGAAATGGGCTGCAACACAGCTAAGAAGATACTATAATACTTCTCAAGTATAGCAGGAAGCCAAGTTGCCAAGGGGTAAAAAGAATCTGAAGACCAGGCACAGGGGCTTCTGGTGCGCACATCTTAGAGGGATTAACATAGCAGCAAATAGCCACAGATGGTGATTAAAAAGGGGGAAAAAGAGGACTTAAGAAGAGAAATCCGGATCCACCCACTAGGTGGCGGAATAATGTACATCATGTGAGTCAAAAATATTCTTCGTTACCAAACCTACTACTACTGGTAAGTAACCATTTCATTTTTGGATCAGAGGGTTTGCAGAAGGTAAATGTCAGATAATGGAAAAACATTTATTTCTGAAACATTGAGGAATTTCCTGAACACTGTCTTGATCATATTAATGTGCTTAATTCTCCACAATCGTAACTGGTTGGTGTCAAGGGCGAGCATATTTATAAAGTATCCTATACAAATAGCTGTCTACTGGCATGGATATGGATTAGTACTTTGTGAGACAAAATTGAGTTTTCTTATTGCTCTGCATGCTACTACTGGTGTAGATCGTTTGTTATTCAGATGCAGTGTAGCTGTCACTAACGTTTTTCTGGGGTAGCATCTGGTCATGAGTGGGGTGTCAGATTGTAGTCATACTGTCATCAAGAGGGTTCAGAGCATGGTGCGTAAAGGTTGGGTTTTGTTACAGCAGAACATTTGAAGTTAAAATATAGTGTTGAGGGAGGCGATTGGGTTACTGAAAAGAGAAACGTCGCTGTAAGCACAGGTGAAACAAGGGTTACTTGTCAAGTTTCTGTGGCCAACGCAGGAAGGAATGCTGCTGTAGTCAATGAAAGTGGGAGGTGGAAAGTAATCATTGTTAAGTTTGAAGATGCTCAAGTTAAGTTCATTGGAAACTAAGGATGACAACTTGATAGTCATTTACTGTTGAATTGTGATGACCAGTGTTTGATGAAGGGGGTGTTGTTGATATGCAGGGTTCTGACAGCGATGTAGATAGAGATAATCAGTAGTGAGGCTAATGCAGTAGACTAGAGTAATGTTGGTGTTGAGACTACTGAAGAGGTAGGAGTTGGTGTTTGTTTTGTAAGTCCATAGTTTGGGTTGTGAGCTGACAGAGGGGTGCCATCAATAAAGTTACCTCAGAGCTTCTAGGATTTATGTATTTAGCACTATTTGCTAATATGTATTTGGTAAGGAAGAGGTGTTATACCTGGAGTTGTTTCATGCTGTGTTGTGGTTTCCATTATGTTGTCTCATGGTGGATGCATGCCTGGCTACATTGTAGAATAGTATCTAGATGACAGAAGAGTATGTCAGTTATATGGGCAGTTTGAGATTGGTGGTGGTGTGTGTGGATTTTTTGCTTCCAGCACCAAACAATGAAATAGACAGGGCCATATCAATATCTATTTACTTTCCTTAGGTGAGAGCTTTGAAAGTTTAAACCTATTTAAATTTGCAGCAGACCCATTTCAGCAAGCTGTACTGTTCATTCCAAACCTTTACTCCTCGAGGAAGCACTGTCGTGCATACTTCACAGTAAGAGCCTGTGCTATTGTGATCTATCCATAGTGCTGTAAAACCATATTTCACCTAAGACTCTGGATGTATGAGATTTTAACTAGGTGTCAACATTACCTAATAACTTATTATGCTTGAATTACATTTGAGTGCGAGGGTCTGCTTGCGCTCTATAAACGTGTTCTCATGATAAGATATTTCCCCAAAAAATTATTCTTCATTAAACGAGCAGGAGAAATCTCATAAATATCAGTAATTCTGTGACCGAGTAACGCGGCATTACCAAAAATACTCTGATTAGTCGGAGTAATCGAAAATCTGCGCAGGCCGAACTTTAATTGGCAAATCTGAAAATGTAAACAAACAATGACAGGCATGTAGTTCAGAATGTGTTGAAGCGTATCAGTCATAGCTATGCAACAGCTTTACCTGTATGGGTAGAGCAGATTGCAGTTTCATTTTAGAGTAATGTGTGAATGTAATGTAGTAAATTTACGGACTCCTTCTGGAGAGTTCAGTTTGTTTGTTGAGTTCCAAACTCTGGTTCCTGCTGGGTCTTGTAAGTAATTCTAATGAGTTTCAGTTGCCACTTAAGTGCTCCTGCACCTGTTGGCCAAACAATTGGGTGTCTTAATTCCTGTTCTAGAATTCTAGCTGCTAAAGAGTATTTGGCTATAAATCCTTACTTTTAGAACTTATGTAGGAACTCAGATTTTTTTATTTGTTTGCTATGTTGACACTGAGCACTTAAATTTATTTGCCTGAAGCTGTATTTATGAAACATTCACATGTTGTGATAAAAATGACACATCGATTTGTAAGTGGCATGAGCAAAAGAGATGTATATTTAAAGAAATATGCACATGTGGCTGTGTCATCTTTGTGAATGAAAGAAATGTACTGACATGAGACAATCATGACCAGAAAAAATAAAGAATCAGGTGATTGTATTGTGGAGACCAGAATTACACCTACATTCAAACCAATAAAAGTACAGCAATTGTTATCGCCCTTTAAATTGATGAAGAAATGAAAGAAAAGAAAGCAACTTAATTGGCCTCATTAAATTTAGGTTTGAAAAAAATTGGCAAAGTTTCTAAGTTATTTGCAGTATAAAAGGATATTCATAAGGAATAGCAAGGCCTGTTTCAGTTAAAAAAAAAAAACAAAGGAATGATTAATGCATGAAAAAATGTAAAATCCCAAGTGAGACTAGGTGCTTCATTGCTGGGATAAAAGTGTGCAACCCAAATTTCTGTTTTTTTTTCTACAGTTCTCGATTAGATTGGTATTGTCTCCGATTATACGATCTTAATAAAACTTTTTTTTTTTTAAACAGGTCCAAGGAAAGGATCCGTCCGTGGATATTACGCAGGATCTCGTGGATGAGTCTGAAGAGGAACGCTTCGATGATATGTCATCACCTGGTCTAGAGCTGCCATCTTGCGAATTGAGTCGATTAGAAGAAATTACAGAAGTGGTGGCATCTTCATTGCCTTCCCCTTTGCGGCGAGAAAAACTTGCATCCGCCCTGGAGAACGAGGGCTATATAAAAAAGCTCTTGGAACTTTTTCATGTGTGCGAGGACTTAGAGAACACTGAAGGCTTGCACCATTTGTATGAAATTGTCAAGGGAATCTTCCTCTTAAATCGAACTGCACTTTTTGAAGTTATGTTTTCGGAAGACTGTATAATGGACATAATTGGATGCCTAGAGTACGACCCAACTTCCTCCCAGCCACGAAAACACAGAGAGTTTCTGACTAAAACAGCTAAGTTTAAAGAGGTGATTACTATATCGGACCCTGAACTAAAGCAAAAAATACACCAGACATACCGAGTCCAATATATTCAAGACATGGTCCTACCCACACCCTCAGTGTTTGAAGAAAATATGCTATCAACACTTCACTCCTTCATCTTTTTTAATAAAGTAGAAATAGTGGGAATGTTGCAGGTAAGCCTAAATTCCTATTGCGCAGTCTAAATTGAAATGTTTATGTACGGGCTGTGATTAATTTTGTCTTGAAGACCAGTTTTATTTAAAAAAAACAAAGTGACCTTTGTTTTTTCTTAAGTGCACAGAATGCCTTCCGTTTTTTTGGAAACCTCATTTGCTGTGTCCCATGATGTTGCCTACACCTAATTCTTCAAATCGATTCTCTGCTAACTTCATTCTCCACCACTTTTATCTTTTAGGTTTGTTGTGCTGCTGGATGTTTGCACAGTACTTTGCTGGTCTGAATCTATGGTAGCAAGGCGATCTTGTATGAGAATGCAGTGCAATGAATCAGCTTCCCCCTATATATATTAAGCCTTGTAAAAGGTGTAGGACAGTGGTTTTTAACCGTGTTCCGTGACGCCTGGTAATGGGGTCCGTGAGCGTTAATACAATTAAATAAAAAATAGCCAGTTAATAAAGTATATATACATAAAGCAAATCTGAAAAGTAAAATGTTTGAAATATTCTGTATAGGTGTGTAGGAATTTGAAATTGGAGTATAAAGGGGGGGCGTGGCCTTCAGCCAAACATGGGTCCACTCTAAGTGATCTAACACCCGACGAGCCTTACCCTGCCATCCGACCATAGTTGGTGAGGCCCCCTTGCCCAGAACCGAGGGAAAAGTAAGGACATAAGTGACACCCCATTTTCCAGCGTGTCCCACGCAATCAAACTCCCCTCACATTGTCTGTGCCCCTCGGACTCGTGGGGCCACACACCACCAGACTACCTGAGCCACACACCACGACACCGGGCGTCTGGGGATCTGCGGACGCTTGCAGCAACTGCGTGCCATCACATCCAACATTTAGGGGACAGGACCAAAAGATCCCCTTCAGTGCCCCACAAAGACCTACTAGCCGCACGGACGACGCAAACTCACCAGCTCGGGCGCCAGACTGCTTGAACACTGGTGAGTGCGGCTGTGAGACGGAGGCAAAACTCGTGCAACCTGAAAGGCTCAGACCCTCCTCCATAGCTACAGAGCGTGAGTTTGGGGGGGGGGGGGGGGGTGATACCCTCAGTAGACGCACAGCAACGTCAGTCCAAGAGGGATGGTGCACAGGGCAGTGATCCAACAGGGTCTGGGGGACTGCTGAGAGGCAAATAATGGAGAACTGAGCAAACGCACCTCGTGGAGGGGAGGAGTGAGGTAAGTCTCTACCAGCACAGTCCTGCCCTGGATGAACCCACAAAAATGCTGCTTAGCGGTCAAGAGCTCCCAGGCGTCATCATTGAGACAGCTGGAGCTGTATGATCCCACAGGGCTTGAGATGAGCTGGGAAACTTGGAAGCGGTAGGCTCAGGCCCCGCTGGGGAAAAGTAAGTTCTACATCTGCCAACACCCCTGACTGCGTAGGAAAAAAAGACATTGAGGTTGCTGTGGTGGACCTAACCAGCTCCTCTGCTTCCCTCCAACAAGTGGATTAGCTCCAAGAAGATAACCAGTTGATGCGAGCATGACAAAGACCTGGAGGAGTGCTCCTAGAGAAATAATCTGCGTCTGGTCGGCGTCCCCAAAAAAGCAAAGGGACCTAGCGCAGACCTCTTCATGAAACACTTAATTCTCAACGTACTGAAACTAAAGGGCCTTTAAAAATTCTCCTCTGGCGAGCGAGCTCACAAGACACCGGGAACACCCCCGTGCCCGCCTGAGGACAATTATTGCCCACATTTTCATTTATAAGGACCGCAAAGTTATCCTCCAAGCAGACAAATGTGCACTTGACCTGAAATAATAAAATTCTATCGTCCACCTCTATCCGGACTTCACTTTTCAAGTACAACAGCGACACAGCTTTGTGGAAGTCAAGAGGGAACTCTGTTCCAGGGACTTAAAAATATATAATGCTATGCTCAGCTAAACTGAGTTGTTGCAGAGGGTAAGACTTGGCACTTCACCTGGCGAAGCAGGGGACTGGCTGGAGGTATGGCGCTGTTAGGCAAAAAGCGAGGATACCCACAACAGGGAGATTCTGGCCTATGAGGGGACGCTGAACCCAACATCACTAACGGAATGCTACCGGGAACAACTGAGGATAGGACAGTCCGGTTGGCTGATCAGAGGCGACACATTTGGGGACGTAAGAACTTATTGCATATTTTTCTTAATATGTGACACACTCCAGAGACTAGGTTGGGCTATTACTGACCTCATTGGCTCCAATAAAAGTTAATTGACATGAAGAATGGTCCGGGGGCCCTGTACCAATCAGTATCCCTACGGGTGTGAGAGGGCAGTAGCGGGGAATTGATGGGACTGCGCCAACCTCACCCAAGTTAATAGGAGTTAATGTATTGGATTTATGGGGGTGACAGGTGCTCTGCTATTTGGGGAAAGTTTGGCAGTTCAAAGCCTACCATGCAGGGTGGCAGGTGGCAAGGGCAGAAATGTTTGGGTTAGTTATGTTAACACAACACTGAAATATGCCGCCACATCAACACCAGATCACCTTCCCTTCATTCAGTGACCTCCTACTACAGCTTGAAATTGGGGGATGGGGGGAAGACTTTATTGCCATCATGTCAGAAGCAAAAGACTGATTTACAAACACCCCGCGTCCTCACTGACTACTTTTGGTGGCCATGGGCCTGGTAGATACATGATGACTTCAACATGCGGGGCAGAGACTCTACACATTCCTGTCCGGGGGTAAATCACAGTGCCTCACCACTAGACCATATCTTTATGCACTGCACACACATCTCCAAGTTGGTGCTGACTAAACATCCGGTACAGGGCATATCGGACCATTTACCACTCTGGTTGGAGCTTGGGGGAATCCAGGACTGCTCCGAGCCTGAAAGTAATAGGTCTGTGGCAATTAAGGGATGGCAAAATCATGAAGCCGTGGCGACAGGCAACGCACAACTATTTCACAGATATTATAGGTTTGGTGGCCTCACCTACTACTGTCTGGGTAGCATGCAAAACTGTATTTAGGAGGGTAGGCCTATTCAATAGAAGTAAAGAAGGTGGTGAGGGCCAAGATGGATAGCCTAGAAGAGGAAGTTGCAGTTTTGGAAAGACACCTGCTAAAGGAGGGAACACAGATGCTGGCACACACCCTTAAATTTAAAGAAAGAGTTCAGAAATCTGGTGGCAGATTAAGCATACATAATCCATGTCCTGACACAGAGCAGCTGTATGATGTTGGGATTAAGGCCTGCAAGGTCCTAGCATGGCTAGAAAAAAACGCGACACTGGGTCCCCAGACTAGTGACGAATGTTGGGGAGGTCAGGACTAAAGCAAAAAACCTAGCGGAAGAATTTGCATGCTATTGCTCTGAACTCTATGGCAATAGGGGTACCTTACAGGCTCATCAAATCCTCAAATTCCCTGGAGACATAGCTGTCCCCTGACTCTTGGCTGAGCACAGACAGATTCCAGACAGTGACTTATTGGCTAGCAAGATTAAGCCATCAGCTCTGTTAATTCGGGATAGGTGATGTGGACAAACGGTAGATCCTTTGAACCCTGCAAGGGACTAGTGAACAAAGTAGTGTGCCACCTCCTAACTATGTGGAATGAAGCCCTGGCCATGGGACAGATACCTCAGTACCAGCGACAGACCACAATCGTGGTGATCCACAAAGGAAACAAACCCCCAGACTGCTGCTGGCCGTAAAGACCCATATCTCTCTAAAACATAGAGGCCAAAGCACTGTCAGAAATACTGCCAAACAGGCTTAGACAGATCCTAACCACCTTGATACACCCAGGCCAATTGGGCTTCATGGCCCAGCAGATGCAGCAGACTCAATCTTTGACTATTCAGGCTGATGGCCTGCTCTCTGGTTGACTTTATTTCCATGATGCTTTTGAGACCCTTGACTGGAAATATATGCACACAGTCTTGGAGTGCCTTGGGTTTGGCTCCCATGTTCCTGGGCTGAGTCCGTCTTTTACACTGTTGCCCAGAGGCACAGGTGAGGGTGAACTTCATAGGGACACACATCAGGGCTGCATGCTCTCCCTATTGTATGTGCCCTAGCCTTGGCACCTCTGGCGGTTTGCATCAGAAGGGACCCTCTGATACAGGGAATAACCTGGGGAGAGACATGGGAAGAAGGCATCTCCTTCTATGTGGATGACATTGTGTTCTATGTCACAGAACCCACATTTACCATCTCAGAATCATGCAGATACTCTGCATTTTTGGCATCTTCTCTGGGTACAAGATTAACTGGCAGACATAACTCATGCACATGATCAGGGGGCCTCCCCCAGAGCTACAAGGCGATATCCTTATGCCCATGGTAGATGAGGGCTTCAAATATCTAGGCATGTACTTCATGCAAGACCCGCAGATCTTCTATAAACACAACCTTAAACCCACCCTGGAATGTTTTGAGATGGATGTGCAACACTGGGAGATCTTGCTGCACTCCCTGGTATGAAAGGTGGTGATGTTCAAAATGATGACCCTCCTGCGCATGATTTATGCATTGCAAAACACTGCAAACTTGGTGCCCAAAGTCATTTTTCGTATGACATAAGCAGCTCTCTGGCTCGTACTTTCGAGAAATAGCCCTCCGAGAACGCCCTCCAGAAATTCACAGGAAAGTTGACTGCCGGAATATCCGTAAATACTGTTGGGCGACACAACTGACAGTAGTTAATGATTGGGTCTTCTTGCCCTGGGATGACCCGGCAACACGTCTATACAGACTAGCATGGGGTAAAGAGGGCTATGAGGGGGCGCTTTACAGGATTAAATTGGCTCGTAACTGTCTGGTGCACTCTAAGTCAGTCTCCTAAATATGGATAGAAGCTACCAAGTATCTGGGCTGGAGGGTCCACCTGACAGAAATGACCCCTCTGTTCCAGCGATATCCTGTCTGAGATAGGAAATCTACAGGGTTTAGACCAAGGAAAATTGATAGGGATCACCAAATTAGGTGATGTTTTGCAAGGAAAGGCACCATTAACCCTGGCCGATAAATACCAGCTCAAGCCCTTGCAAAGCTATAAATATATCCAACTCAAGCATGCTCTGCCAAGCACATTCCAGCCGACATGCCCATTGAGGAATCAACCCCCCTTGAGGATCAAGTTCTTTTGAAAAGATTGTTTAAGAAAGCTATTTCTGTGATATACAGAAAGAAACTAAATAACGCTCTCAACACCATGCTGACCCTTAGAGCAAAATGGGAAACGGGCAGGACAATTCGAGGGGGGGGGGCTCCCGGGGAGATCCAAATCAGGCTTCAGACTGGGCTAGCTACATATTTTGTACAGCTCATGTTAGTCCCAAACCACGCTACACACCATAGGTAGATGATCCTCAACGGCGGCCTGCTGGCGGGCAGTGAGCAAAAATAAACCTTTCTATGCATTTGGGACTGCCCACTCATAAAACTCGACTGGTCCTCCATCAGAGCCACGATGCACACAATATTTCAGATGGGGGACACAATTAAATGCTGTGTACTTAATATTTGGGAAAAGTTGTGGTCCTCCCCTTGGTGAGGACAGAGGGTGGGTGGGAGGGAGGGATCAGGACAAGGACACTTCTGGTATTGTGTAAAATGAAGACTTGGAGGGATTCATTTTGGTTTGTGATATTCTCATACTTGCACCACACTTGCCACACATTTGAAATTCATATATACTAAATCAGGATATAAGGCTGTGATGCATTACTGCTTGTATGAAAATTCATAAAGAGCTCTCAAAAAAAAGGAAAAAAAAGAAAGAAAAAAAATTGGTATATAAAAATTAGGTTTTGTCGGTCTTTATTTGTAGGAGCAGTGCAAATACAGCAAACAAAATCTAGTATAGATTGATGGCCTCAATTGAGCCAGCACTTCTATGCCTAGACAAAGAGCATGCGTCAGGAGGGAAAAAGGCAATGTGCTATAGTCTTGCCTATTGCTTTGTCTTTTAGAAATAATACTAGGAGTTCAAAACCTCGAACTTTCCCGTAAAACTTCAATTTCTGAAAATGTTTGTGAATTAAGTAAAATATTCTGTAATTTGTGTACTTGTTTGTATAATTGTGTGTATTTTTATTTAATGCTTTGGGGTTCATATCACAACTACTGCTTAGACTGCATATGCTGCTTCTAGTAATGATTCGTTAGGGGTCCACAGAAGTCAAAAGTTTAAGGATTGCAGTTATAGAATTCAGTTTTTAGTGAAACATTTGGAATTGAGCTGCCCACTCTAGTTCTCCATCTTCCAGTAAAAAACACAATTATTTATGCTACGCCAGAAAATACATTGCTTATTATCATGCAGCGGTGAGCTTCCATTGGTTACAAGAATGTTTTGTCCCTGGATGCAGTTGCTGTATTGCTGCAACCAATTACTGCCATGGGTGGTAAAACAGTCAGCTTTGTTCCCGTGTTGAGAATGAGTTAATTACTACTAGGGTTTTAGGGACCTGTTGAGGATGGATTTAGATGTTGGTGACGGATTTTCGGGCAAAAAAGTGTGGTGGCTGTATATTATCTGCCATATTAGAAGCTTTTCTACAGTCTTTAGTCACTATAGAGGTGGATGCCTTTCTGCAGAAGTAGCGGACTCTGATTAGTCTAACTGCTTACATTGGAAAAGCTCCAGTTGAAATTCCCACCATGCTGTTTAGAGCGTGAATTTTAGCCTCAAACTGGCACTGATAATATAGACCTGAAGTTACCCTTTCAGATATGCTTGGTGCATGGCAGTTATCTGTAAGTTAAAGTCACATGTTTTATCAGGCGTATGTCACATCTTCCCCAGGGCTCTTCCACCGTTTTATATCATAAAGGCACTTCCCCTAGCAGGCCCGGTGCGAGACAGAGAACATGCTGGTGGGACATGTGCTATTTATAGGACTAAAAATGTTTACCACCCTTCTCTAAGTTAGGCAATCATCCCTCTAAATTCGGTCTTGTAAATGTCACCCTCACCAAAATTAGGCCATTGTGTTTTGTAAATGTGGAAGACTGTGCAGCCATTTCAGTGAGTTCTGTGCACCCCTTTAGTTAAGAGCCTCGATTTTCGAAAATGGGACTTTCCAGTCAAATATTTTCTTCTGGCAAACACCTTAGATGCAACTGTTCTTTCCTCTGTTGCCCAAGTATCTTAATGATCAAGAAGACTGCAGTATCCAAAACAGAGCTATATCGTATCGCATGACTTTGGCTCTTGGGCTCTTCCATGCATGTCACTGAAAGAAAAAAAAAAAAGCTTGCACCGTTTCTGAGACGGTGGCAAAAAACATGTTTAATAGTACTTCGTGAAGGCGTCCTGTGTTTTAATGCTTGAGCAGCTTATTCCACAATCACGTGAGGCTGTGTTCCTCCTCATTGCCCGTAATAGGATGACTAAAAAAACATTTATTTTCAGTTGAATGGATGTTTTTCGTTTGCTCACTCACATGAATAAATCGGTAATCAGTTTCTTTCAGGTCACAGTAACTCATATATTCTCACTGACAACACTGTGATTCAGAATCATTACCAATCAAAAAGGTCAGAAAACATCACACCGTCACAGTATATAGGACTGAATAAATTAACATTATGGGGACTGTAAAACCAACTTAATAGAAAGGTTTCGCTGTTAGGATCCTTTGACTTTATCTAGAGGTGTATTCAGATAAGTATTCAATCATCTTTTAATGCTTAGGTTTCCCAGATGATACTCTTGTACAGGTTTGCTTTTGACTGTGATCTTTGCATTAAAATACCCTAATGAACCGTTTTCCAGCATAGGTGGGTTTTATCAAAATGTGATGTGGATCCCGGAAGCTTTTACTGTTTGTGAATTGTAAATCTTTTTATTGCCATGATAGGATATAGGATTATTTCATTTGTAGCCAAACCACTTTGACACTTCATTTTTTTCCTCGTCTTCCTTGCTAAAGTAAGATTTGTATTGTTAATTGTTATATTGGATTTTACACTTCTCTTTAAATAGATATTGATATTTAAATTGTTGATATCCCCATCCCTAAGACTACTAGCACAGTGTTACTACCAGTAGAAATTCCTTTCACTGGTTTTTATTAAAGGAATTCAAGATAAAGTTTGCATCTTTATCGAAGGACAACACGTTCTACCTACCCAATTGTAGGTACCAGAGTAGGATAACATTGTCCAGTCAATGTAGAATTTAATTGCTTCATTTTGCAGTAACGGAGAATAACAATTTAATCATCTTAAAATTGGCTTCCTAGTTTTGAGTGGAATTGAAATAAGCCGGACCAGTATCTGACAGATGACCGCTTTTGTAAGAAAGTATTTCAGTATGTGAAATGATCCGAAATCTGTTGTTTACCTATGTGTTATAGTCCACAGAAAAGCCCTTTTGGCATCTACTCACAATCTTATTTAGCATTATGTCCCTGTGTGATAGGTAGGTTGTGCGCGACTTCTTTGAGTTAATCAACTTCGAATAAATCTAGTATCCTAGCTTTCTTTTGGCTCAGCACCCACATAATCAGTCAAGCATGTGTGCTATAACATATGCTTGACAATGAGACCCAGCGTCTGGCTTGAAGCTAAAGTCAAGTTAGGACTTCCAAAAGCGTACCCCTTTACTGACACCAGACTCTGTGTGTTGCCTTAGACATATACCGTGAGTAGTGGAGGCTTTGTACCATTTTTGAATAAATAGTTGTTGGAGTAATCATCACCCTGTTCCCCTAAAGTTCTTCTCGAATGTCGTGCCCCAGACCATGTGCTGACATCCCTGTATGTATGTCGAGTGTGTGTTGTGTGTACATTGCCTGCTATCAGGACTTCCATGTTTGTGAGTACCTTTATACTGTGATTAGTGCGATCCTTTTTGGATTGCCCCAGTTTTTGACATTGCATAAGATGGAGGCGTTGATAGGACCTTCCCAAGACAATTGAAGTTCATTGTCTACATTCCTGAGGTGATGGGGAGGGATGTTTCTGTCTTTTATTGAGTGGCCCATCCAGGAATCCTGATGACAGCCAGTTGCAGGGCTTCGTGCTTACTGTATGTTATGGGTCCTTGCTGCCTGCTCCGAGAGCCCATCACCTCATGCAAAGAATTGGCTGAACTGCAAAAAGAATATTGGTTTAAGTAAAGGAGCATCTCTATCTGGTTCTTGAACTGTAGACAATGAATCCATATCATACCCTGTCCGCAAACCACAAACGTGGAACCCAAACCTTCTCACTTGATTCCAATTCCAGACTGCTTCATTAACCAATAATTGGAGTACTCCGAATGGTACTAGAACTACAGTGATCCATGGTTGATATCGCTAATAGCCTGTCTCCCAAACACACGAAGACTTTCCAGAAATCCTCACATCTTCATGGATGAGCTGTGGCTCTGAGATCAGGGAGCCTGTCCGCGTGTTCCAATGAGGTCCAACCTCTAAGCTGGGAGAGAAGTGACCCAGAAGACAGTTTGCCATGGAAGTGTGCCTGGAGCTGACCTACATGAACCCAATTGACCTCCAACCAAGAAACCAAGTTTGAAAGGAGAATCAACTAGATTTTCTGTCCCAGCAACTGCCCAGCGCTACAGACCAGAGGGAAAGAATTACCCACCAAGAAGACGGGAACAGGTGTCCAATGTGCTATCAAGCTGCTTTCCTCTTCAGCAGACAACAATGAGAGGAGGAAAGAGCTGCCTAGATGAGCTGTGGTGTCCAGGACTGATTGCTTCTTGCAGATAACGGGTGCACCACTGCACTTTGTAATTCTAGGTCCATCCCAGAGTCCTGTAAAAACGCTTTAGACAAGACTTTGAATTGACTAAACAGACTTTTGTAAAATAACTGCAACCCAGATATAAGAACTGTCTTGTCGAGGAGTACGGAATTACTTTAAAGGTCACAGATTACAAGAAAGCTGCTCCACTGATGTGCTTTAGTCTAAAAGTTTGTTTATCTTTCTAGTCATTGCTGTAGACGCATGCTTCTACCTTTTGTACCACATTACATTTTGGTGTATATAAAGTATTTCTCTTTTCTTTAAAGAAAAACAATGGGCTGGTCATTCACATATTGAGCCTGTTTGGTTGCATGAGCTCTGAGACTACTCTTAACCTACCCCCCTGAGACGCCTTAGACTGCTCATCCTTGCTACCCTGATAGTCAAATGTAATGGAGGTGAACTTCTCCATGTCGTCAGAGCAGCAGTAGAATAGACACCTGGAAGTAAGAGGTAAATCACCCCCGCCACATGGCTAAGGTCGAGTAAGGTCCGCTACGCAGGTGCCCCATCCCCCTCCTCCATGCAGGTTCTGACCCAGCCCAGTAGATCTCCATCAGAACAAAACCGTTCATGAAAGCAGTGACAGTCATTCCCTTCCCGTGGATAAGACTCTCAGAAAATCATGAACAAGTTTGTAGACTGGTGTAATACATGTGCATGTTACAACTTGATAAGTTTTATACTTGCTTTACCATCCTAAATCTCACTTCTAAGCCTGTCTAAGCCAGTCACTCTGCCTAGAATAGTTTTCGTTGAGGGCCTGTGGGTCTCTTCTGAGAACCAATCCAAATAACCTTCTCTCTAATATATAAATAATACTAATAATAATTAAAAATTGTTCTGGTGGACACAATCCACATGGTGTTTAGAATATTGGTTAGCCTGTGTAAAGTCAAGGGTTGCAGCTGAAAGTCCTGCACCTCACTAATGCATCAGGTTAAAATGATGAATATAAGAAATGCAGTATGTAGTGTAAATAGTGCCAGTGCATATAAATTAAGTTTCATAGAATGTGGTGAGAGACTGCTGCTCCAGATTACCCCTTTGTATGAGTGCTAGGCATTCACACACGTTTTAAACGAAGGATACATTGATAAGCTATTCTCTATATTTGAAAGTAGCACATTGAAGCATCAGTTTTGTTAAAACAACTCAGTGTACAGTGACACAGACCTTGGCAAAATAGAAACTGGTGATTGAGTGCTACATGTTGTTGAACAACTACATCTTTACAAGCAAAACATTGGATAAAGTTAAAAGGTATACATAGGGAATGAGATGTTGTAGAGAATAACTAACTACAAGAAAGAGAGCCATACAGGTAATGCTTGGATTGGTGTGAGGGTGCACCATTAAAGGGGTTAAATGAACATCCCTGTTACGACCACACTATGACCACACTTGTATGGCTTCTAGTCTAGTTGAGTATAAATAGATGAAATTTCATTATTGCAAACTAATCCAATGAGAATGGTTTTAAGAATAGACAATAGAGGGTAGTGACTGACCCAGGCAGGTGTAGACTATAATCTTGTGTAGGTCTTTACCAATATAGACAAGAAAGACCAGATTAGGAGTTCACGTTTACTAAAAATGTCATTTCTCTAACTGCCAAACCTTCTCTGAATATTTTTCACTGCTGTACCTTTACCGAGCACTGATTTGTGCATTACGAAAGCCAAGCTAACATTTATGAAAGCATTGCACACCGTAAAAATTATGTATAGTTTTCACCATATCTTTCAGCTCATGTCTATTTTTAGTATATGTAGGAAGTTGGCTCTGTATGCACTATTTCAAAGTAAGGAATAGTATGCACAGAGTCCAAGGGTTCCCCTTAGAGGTCAGATAGTGGCAAAAAGAGATAATACTAATGCTCTATTTTTGGTAGTGTGGTCGAGCAGTAGGCTTATCAAAGGAGTAGTGTTAAGCATTTGTTGTACATACACACAGGCAATAAATGAGGAACACACACTCAGAGACAATTCCAGGCCAATAGGTTTTGTTATAGAAAAATATATTTTCTTAGTTTATTTTAAGAACCACAGGTTCAAATTCTACATGTAATATCTCATTTGAAAGGTATTGCAGGTAAGTACTTTAGGAACTTTGAATAATCACAGTAGCATATATACTTTTTACATAAAACACAATAAGCTGTTTTAAAAGTGGACACTTAGTGCAATTTTCACAGTTCCTGGGGGAGGTAAAGTATTGTTAGTTCTTGCAGGTAAGTAAACCACCTACGGGGTTAAGATTGGGGTCCAAGGTAGCCCATTGTTGGGGGTTCAGAGCAACCCCAAAGTCACCACACCAGCAGCTCAGGGCCGGTCAGGTGCAGAGTTCAAAGTGGTGCCCAAAACGCATAGGCTTCAATGGAGAAGGGGGTGCCCCGGTTCCAGTCTGCCAGCAGGTAAGTACCCGTGTCTTCGGAGGGCAGACCAGGGGGGGACACAAGTCCACACAGAAAGTACACCCTCAGCAGCGCGGGGGCGGCCGGGTGCAGTGTGCAAACAAGCGTCAGGTTCTCAATAGAATTCAAGGGGAGACCAAGGGGTCTCTTCAGCGGTGCAGGCAGGCAAGGGGGGGGGGCTCCTCGGGGTAGCCACCACCTGGGCAAGGGAGAGGGCCTCCTGGGGGTCACTCCTGCACTGAAGTTCCGATCCTTCAGGTGCTGGGGGCTGCGGGTGCAGGGTCTTTTCCAGCCGTCGGGATTTAGTCGCGGTCAGGGGGAGCCTGGGGATTCCCTCTGCAGGCGTCGCTGTGGGGGCTCAGAGGGGACAACTTTGGTTACTCAGTCTCGGAGTCGCCGGAGGGTCCTCCCTGTAGCGTTGTTTCTCCACCAGTCGAGTCGGGGTCGCCGGGTGCAGTGTTGCAAGTCTCACGCTTCTTGCGGGGATTGCAGGGGTCTTTAAATCTGCTCCTCTGAAACAAAGTTGCAGTCTTTTTGGAGCAGGGCCGCTGTCCTCTGGAGTTTCTTGTTCCTCTTGAAGCAGGGCAGTCCTCTGAGGATTCGGAGGTCGCTGGTCCTGGAGAAAGCGTAGCTGGAGCAGGTTTCTTTAGAAGGCAGGAGACAGGCCGGTAGGACTGGGGCCAAAGCAGTTAGTGTCTTCTTTCTTCTTCTGCATGGGTTTTCAGTTCAGCAGTCTTCTTCTTCGGTAAGTTGCAGGAATCTAAATTCTTAGGTTCAGGGAAGCCCTTAAATACTAAATTTAAGGGCGTGTTTAGGTCTGGGGGGTTAGTAGCCAACGGCTACTAACCCTGAGGGTGGGTACACCCTCTTTGTGCCTCCTCCCAAGGGGAGGGGGTCACATTCCTATCCCTATTGGGGGAATCCTCCATCTGCAAGATGGAGGATTGCTAAAAGTTAGTCACTTCAGCTCAGGACACCTTAGGGGCTGTCCTGACTGGCCAGTGACTCCTCCTTGTTATTCTCATTATCTCCTCCAGCCTTGCCGCCAAAAGTGGGGCCGTGGCCGGAGGGGGCGGGCAACTCCACTAGCTGGAGTGCCCTGCGGTGCTGGAACAAAGGGAGTAAGCCTTTCAGGCTCACCGCCAGGTGTTACAGCTCCTGCCTGGGGGAGGTGATAGCATCTCCACCCAGTGCAGGCTTTGTTATAGGCCACAGAGTGACAAAGGCACTCTCCCCATGTGGCCAGCAACATGTCTCGAGTGTGGCAGGCTGCTAGAACCAGTCAGCCTACACGGGTAGTTGGATTAGGTTTCAGGGGTCACCTCTAAGGTGCCCTCTGGGGTGTATTTCACAATAAAATGTACACTGGCATCAGTGTGCATTTATTGTGCTGAGAAGTTTGATACCAAACTTCCCAGTTTTCAGTGTAGCCATTATGGTGCTGTGGAGTCCGTGTTTGACCGACTCCCAGACCATATACTCTTATGGCTACCCTGCACTTACAATGTCTAAGGTTTGGCTTAGACACTGTAGGGGCACAGTGCTCATGCACTGGTGCCCTCACCTATGGTATAGTGCACCCTGCCTTAGGGCTGTAAGGCCTACTAGAGGGGTGTCTTACCTATACTGCATAGGCAGTGTGAGGTTGGCATGGCACCCTGAGGGGAGTGCCATGTCGACTTACTCGTTTTGTTCTCACCAGCACACACAAGCTGGCAAGCAGTGTGTCTGTGCTGAGTGAGGGGTCCCCAGGGTGGCATAAGATATGCTGCAGCCCTTAGAGACCTTCCCTGGCATCAGGGCCCTTGGTACCAGGGGTACCAGTTACAAGGGACTTACCTGGATGCCAGGGTGTGCCAATTGTGGAATCAAAAGTACAGGTTAGGGAAAGAACACTGGTGCTGGGGCCTGGTTAGCAGGCCTCCGCACACTTTCAATTCAAAACATAGCATCAGCAAAGGCAAAATGTCAGGGGGTAACCATGCCAAGGAGGCATTTCCTTACAGCAAGGCTGTAATCAATATCAATATATTTATATTTTGCCGCCTCACATTCTTTCTCCTTCCTCTGTTTAGCAAAGCAAACAAAGTTAAAATCATAAAATGGTGCCATCTACTGGCACAAGCCAAATTCAAGCAGTCATCCCTCATCAAAGTAGCACCTATCCCTGGGTTTTTAATAGTACATTTTCATTGGTTTTTTTTTTTGGTCTGTACAGTTATAATAGAAAAACTATCAACACAATAAGAAAGAAATCAGTCCAGCCCACCACCTCTCTTGGCTGTGTTAACGCCTTAAGCTCACTTTACACAAGTGCATAAAATTATTCAAAACTTTAGCTGATTATCATTATGTAGGGTCTCATATCTACAGCACTTTTTTTTAAACAAAGCCTGTCTATATGTTTCTGAAGTGCGTTTGTAATCCACTGATTAAATTGAATGTGACGAATATCATACTATTGTGTTAATTTGTACAAAGGTTATTGTCTCTTGGTAGCACTGCAAAGTTATTAGTGCTAAGAAGCCTTTGCCCCAGCAAGGTGAGAGACCAAGTTGACGGAACAGATTCTTAAGTGAGACTCCACTGGTGGATTTTTGAAGGAGTTCTTTTAACACTGTTCTGCATGTCCTTGTCCCTTCTTTTAGGTGGGAGTTTGAAATGTGTTGTTGAGATTGTCTTGAGATGAAAGCTTCTTTTAAGTTATATTTTTCAAGGCTTTCTTGAAAACTGGCATACTTGGATGGTTCCTAAGTTCCAAAGCCCTCCTATATACCTTTTGGTTGAATCCCAACTGAGTATTCATGGAAATTCAGAGTTATACCACACTATAAATAGCCTATATTTGGACAATTCCTGTATCGCCCTGGATATTCCTATAATGCACATGCAAGAAAGAAAGAAAGGATTGTTTACCCTACTACTCCCATTTTTTAAACCCTGAATGTGGTAGCATATTTAGGAAAGTTACTTAACTATTCCATTATGAAAATCTCCTAACAGACAACATATTTACTGTGTCTAGAAACTGCATGGTAGTTTGAACTTGTACGGTGTGCTCATAGCCGTGTCATTCTGATGGTAGGACATTCTGTTAGCCAAGTCTTATCTTAAAATACGTTACCTTCAATATCTGGAAAAAAGCCTTAGCTACTTATTGCTAGGCAGAGCGCTGTTAAAGAAAGCAGGATATTAATTGTAGTAAGTTGTTGAGGAAGTACTTGATTTAATGCTGCTTTCAGTAATTGTGTGCTTTTATGTGGTGGCATAAACTAAGAGGGGTCTACTGATTTAATTGTTCTGCCATGTATGAGTGATGAATACAAGTGTGCAGATTTTATGGCTATTTGTTTAAAGCCACTGACACCATGCCGTTGATTCACAAATTTGTTTGAGAATATTAGTTTTACAGGAGTAATCCTCTTACATACTCTTCCAGTTTTTTGTTTTTTTTACACTTTGACACGAAACATCCACCTCTATAAAGAGGGACACAATACTTTCTGGTTTTGGTAGGGATATACAAGTATTCCCATTTTAGCTGTTTTGTGGCTAATTTACAAAGGCAGTTAAGAGTAGTACAGGAGAACTACTTATATACTCCAAAATGTTTCTAACCTTAAGCCTTCTAAGTGGCTGCTCCCTCCTTTGGTAGCTGCTTTTGAAATTGATGCTCCAAATTAAGTTAGTATCCTGAATTAAACAAAATATTTCAGAATTTGTGTATTTGATGCATACTTGTTTCTTTCTTTTTGTGTATTGTTTTGAGATTCAAATTATAGAATTTGATAGCCGTTGTGGTTAAAGTCAAAGCATAAATGTTAGCAGCTAAATACAAGTAGCCAAATTATTCTCATGACTTTTTATTTAGTTTGCCAAAGAAGTATATATTTTAAACAAACTATTTCAGAGAATGTGTTCCTTCTGAGGGAATTATAGCCTGTGTTCTCTATGGTGGTACTGGTACTTGTTCGACCAGGAATGTCCTCTGAATGGTCAAGTGCACTTGCCTTGAGGCCCAGACTTCTTGTGAAACTTGTATTGTGACTTCTTAGTTTGTCTTGGCTGCAGGCTAATCTGGCATATTCTTAGCATAGGTCTAATTTGGGATCCACAATGTGTGCTGTCACCGCAAGTGGTGCTTTAAGCATGTCTTAATATAAGTTGGACCTACTGGCCATGCACAGGGTTCATCCCTATAAGTGGTTGTGGTATTGTACCATATTCTTTGAATGTGTAATATGACCAGACATTTTGCTGTGTGTTGAGGAGAGGAAAGGGGTTGCTTTTGCTCCTCTTCGGAGGAGGCCTTGCCTGGCGTTTCATAATTGACTATTCCCATTAGGCACAGGGTCAGTACTGATTTGCATAATGTGGGCTTCTGTATAAAGTGGCACAGTGGGCAAAAAAGGATGGGATGGAATGCTACCCAGAGCGATTGTACTAGTTATTGCAAGCATGGCTTCCATCACCTTTTGTGATTTAGGTGAGGCGAGCCTTCTGGCATCTCATGTTTGAAATACTGCTGTAATGTGAAACCCAGAACCTTGCCTTGGCTTTCCTATATGCATGTTAAATCTGTATAGTGTGTAGCACTTATATGGTAGTAGTTCTGTGTGTTGTATGAGTTGAGTACTGGGGCCACAGTGATCCATTTTTGGATCTATCTGGTTTTAGCATGGCATTAGATGGTGGATGAGGACAACTTCTCTCCGGTAGTGTAAGTGCATTGCTGCAGTGGGGCGATAGAGACCCAGATGCTGTCTTGATAGAGGAAAGACTGCCTTTAGAAATTCAGTGAGGACCTGGTTAGTAGAGGGATGCAGATTAGTATTTGAGTACTGGCCAACCCCTACCATCTACCAACGGTAGATAGGAAAGGTGAGGGGTGGGATAGCAGTTTCTATTGTTAAAGGTAATAAAGTTTCTAGGCAGAGCCTGCTCTTTTTTCTGTGTCAGAATACTGTAACTGTTTCAGGAATGTTAATGAGAGCAGTGTGCAGAGCTCTCATGCTTTATTGTGATCTTGGTTTAGAAAGCCCTACCTGGAGGCAGCCCCATTCATACCTACTGAGAGAGCCATCACTTTACACCAAGGCTGTCTCTGGTGAGCTGCCTGAGAATAACATCTGAAAGAGAATCATCCCAAACTTGTTATAACCACACTCCCGGTCTCGAAAACAAATGTATGCAAGTGGATTTCAAGTATCCCCACTTCATTCTAGTTCAAAGCCCTCCCAAGCGAGTGCTCCAGAGAGTATTCTGAGGAGTTCCTGTACGGCCGGGGCTGGTGTCCGCCTGTCTTTCTGAGGCTAGGGGACATCTCTTGAAGTTTGCACTTTTTGCTGGTGGAGCTGAGGGTTTGTCTGAAGGGTCTAGAAGCCTGCCTGCCGATAAAGGAAATGAGTGCCTAGCCCTGTAGGAGGAGATAGTCTAATGTGTTGCTGGTGTGAAGAGCACCCTAAAGATGACTTGCTGACAGTGAAACTAGGAGTGACCTGTGTTGTGGGGTACCATCAGTCAATCTTTGTAGTTTTTGTATGAGCTGCATAAGTATCCCTTGCCATCTGGAGGTTTGCCGCGGGCTTAAGAGATTGGTGCTACCACCGCCAAGGCTGTGATATAAAGCAATGTCTCCGCAGAAGCAGGTAGTAGCTGTAGGAAAGACCCAACCACAAGAGATTCAGCCTTCAGCCTGCAGTGGCACACAAACGTCTTTCTGCAGCTATTCAAATGGGCGACTGCACAGATAATCCTCTCTGGTAACCTCACCTTCTCTGTGAATATTGTCTCAAGCAAAGCTGCTTGCAAAGCCTGAGCTGCAAAGGAGTGCCCTTCATTAGGAAAGGATCCCAGACCTCATCTGCTGCACAGCCCGAACTACTAAAGTAACCAGGAGGTAAATCGCAGTGCTTAGCTTGCAGTAGGGATGAGACACAAAATGTGCCCAGACGAGAGTGCAATACAAGCTAAAATGTTTTTTTATTTTTTATTAAGTGGTAAAGAGACACTGAGTTTAGTCCTGCCTAAACCTGTTTTGTTTGGGATTGTAGATAGTTGATCCCAAACATAGCAGGAGGAAGGACTATATCAGGAAGAAGGGAGGTAGCGGCTCACTGTATAACACAACTTAGTTTCCAAGTCTGTTTTACCCATTGAATTATGTTATGCTCTCCATACACAATTTTCATGAGGCCTGTGACTGCTAGACCTCGCTGCCCAGAGACTAAATACAGAAAAAGTTGTATCTGGCCTAGTTTGCCAAGCCACGATCTGTCAAATATCAAGGTGTTGGACACTGGTGTTTAATAATGCACAATGTATATTAAAGCTGCAACTCAAGTGTGGTTTAATGATTACATTGGTGTCTTTAGTCCTTGAAGATCTATGTATTTAAGCAGATTGTGGCACTTGACCACATTCCGTGATCCGGCACCCCAGTTCATATAATTTGGAGCACTTAGCTATGTTGAATGCCTCAAAAAGCCATTAACGTTACCAGAGGAGATACTTGTCATGACCAGAGTTGGTGGATATCCTCCACTGCAGTGTACTTTTGACATACTTCATGTTCATGTATGTATTCATACTTCATGTATTCATACATGAAAAATACATCTTAGTTCATGTATTCTTATTTCATGTTGACATCATATGAAACAGCGTGGTGCTTCCTGTGCTACAATTTAAGTAACTTGTGCTTGGAAGTGTTCCACTGACACTTATGTTTTTTAGGAAGATGCTGGCTGTATAAAATGAAAATGTAGCTAGTCCTGGGGTACCTAAAGTCAAACACCAGAGCGACCGGCATGTTGAGAAAAGTTGTGTTATACCTATTGCTAGGAAACCTAAAGTCAAACATCTGAACAGCCTGTCCTTTGGGAAAGTTCATGTCATACCTGTAGGCCAGCAGGTCATTTGGACAATCATGTAGATTAGGGAGTTAAACTAGTAACTTTTCTAAAGTGTCCATGGGTATAAAAACAGATTGACCTCTTGACACCATTGTTTGATCCAAAGCAATTCAGTGTCCTTTAACTTACAGTGCAAAGTTTGAAGTGTTTGGAAATTGGGTAAAAGCACTTGTTTGATTTTCCTTAGTAGTGAAACATCTGCTCTACGCTTGTTTTTAGTTTTTTGTAGCGTTAATCTTTTCTAGAATCACATGCTGCACATTATTCTGCCATCTAGTAGTTGGGTCTGGAATTTTCTACTACTTCACCAAATGTTTTGTCTGTCTTTTTCTACTTTTCTTTGTTGGTGGGTTTTTGAAGGCTGAAACATACCTTGATCATCTTTCTCCTCATAAGAGTTCATCCTCTTCCTCTTGAGGCTCAAGTGTGTGAGGGGTTTGAATTTCTTAAACTTCTACCCTAGGAAACTCCTTCGTCCTTGAAGTCTTTTGAGGGATTCTGAATCCCTTCAGACTTTCATCAAACTCCTTTTTTTTCTTTTGTATCTGAGCAGCCATTTCGACCACTTTCTCTTCTTTTCGCATTTGACGGCCCGCTCATTGTGACAGGTCAAGTGTTTTATTTTCAGTGTCGAAATTTCCTTGGATGTCTGTTCAGACTGGGAGCTTCGCCTACCCATTTGTAAGTCGTGGCCTTCCGACGAAGAAACGTCATTGCCCTTCCATCTTTAGATGAAACGTGTTTTTTTTTTGTGTTTTTTTTTTCCTCCAGCGGAAGCTCCTTTGAGAGGTCAGTGGGACTCCCTTTCGTGGGGCATGCCTGCTCATGGCGAGCGTTTTAATGCTGAGGCTCCCTTTTCTACCTGCGAGTCTGATTTCTTTTACTTGGATGTCTTAGAGAGGGTTAGGGACTCTTACCTTCTTTCGGCTCTTCTTTGGCGCCTCTTCTTCGACCTTATCTCCCGATTACACTTCTAAGTTTACCCTTAAGCTACCTCTGCAACATTTTCCTCTATCACTGGAAAGGCCCAGACCTCGAAGGGAGGGTGTTGATTTTTGGCCTTGCAAAGCGTGATACGCCATCCTTTGTTTCTCTCTCACCCTCTGTGTCTTCGGCGCAAACACAGAGCAGGCGTTACAATCTTCACTCCGGTGGTTGACAGGAAGACCAAGATTACACACAGGATGCTTGTCTTTTAGAATGTATTAGTGATGGCAATTCTTGAGGAATTGGACTGGTGAAAGAGTAGAAAATTCCGGACCCAGCCACTAAATGGCGGAATAATGAACAGTATGTGATTCCAGAAAATTCTTCAAGCTGCAAAACTACACCTACAGGTAAGAAACTTTGTTCTTTGTTACACCTGGTATCAAGAGAAATCAGCTTCTCTAAGGAATGGTTAGCCCCTGACTTTTTGCCTTTGCTGATGCTAAGTTTTGATTTGAAAGTGTGCTGAGGCCTGCTAACCAGGCCCCAGCACCAGTGTTCTTTCCCTAACCTGTACTTTTGTTTCACAATTGGCACACCCTGGCATCCAGGTAAGTCCCTTGTAACTGGTACCCCCTGGTACCAAGGGCCCTGATGCCAGGGAAGGTCTCTAAGGGCTGCAGCATGTCTTATGTCACCCTGGTGACCCCTCACTCAGCACAGACACACTGCTTGCCAGCTTGTGTGTGCTGGTGAGGACAAAACAAGTAAGTTGACATGGCACTCCCCTCAGGGTGCCATGCCAACCTCACACTGCCTATGCAGTATAGATAAGTCACCCCTCTAGTAGGCCTTACAGCCCTAAGGCAGGGTGCACTATACCATATGTGAGGGCACAAGTGCATGAGCACTGCACCCCTACAGTGTCTAAGCAAAACCTTAGACATTGTAAGTGCAGGGTAGCCATAAGAGTATATGGTTTGGGAGTCTGTCAAACACGAACTCCACAGCACCATAATGGCTACACTGAAAACTGCGAAGTTTGGTATCAAACTTCTCAGCACAATAAATGCACACTGATTCCAGTGTACATTTTATTGTAACATACACCCCAGAGGGCACCTTAGAGGTGCCCCCTGAAACCTTAACCAACTACCCGTGTAGGCTGACTGGTTTTAGCAGCCTGCCACACTCGAGACATGTTGCTGGCCACATGGGGAGAGTGCCTTTGTCACTCTGTGGCCAGTAGCAAAGCCTGCACTGGGTGGAGATGCTATCACCTCCCACAGGCAGGAGCTGTAACACCTGGCGGTGAGCCTCAAAGGCTCACCCCCTTTGTTCCAGCACCTCAGGGCACTCCAGCTAGTGGAGTTGCCCGCCCCCTCCGGCCACGGCCCCACTTTTGGCGGCAAGGCCGGAGGAATTAATGAGAAAAACAAGGAGTCGTCACTGGCCAGTCGGGACTGCCCCTAAGGTGTCCTGAGCTGAAGTGACTCTAACTTTTAGAAATCCTCCATCTTGCAGATGGAGGATTCCCCCAATAGGGATAGGAATGTGACCCCCTCCCCTTGGGAGGAGGCACAAAGAGGGTGTACCCACCCTCAGGGCTTGTAGCCATTGGCTACTAACCCCCCAGACCTAAACACGCCCTTAAATTTAGTATTTAAGGACTCCCCAGAACCTAGGAACTCAGATTCCTGCGACCTAAGAAGAAGAGGACTGCTAAGCTGAAAAACCCTGCTGAGAAGACGGAGACACCAACTGCTTTGGCCCCAGCTCTACCGGCCTGTCTCCCCACTTCTAAAGACACTGCTCCAGCGACGCTTTCCCCAGGGACCAGCGACCTCTGAATCCTCAGAGGACTGCCCTGCTCTAGAAGGACCAAGAAACTCCCGAGGACAGCGGCCCTGTTCACCCAAGACTGCAACTTTG
Source organism: Pleurodeles waltl (assembly GCF_031143425.1). Lineage (NCBI taxonomy): Eukaryota > Metazoa > Chordata > Amphibia > Caudata > Salamandridae > Pleurodeles > Pleurodeles waltl. The sequence goes on from NC_090448.1 coordinate 871,919,555, forward strand.
TTTCCAAAGGAGCAACTTTAAAACAACTGCATCTCCCGCCAGAAGCGTGAGACTTGCTACTCTGCACCCGACGCCCCCGGCTCAACTTGTGGAGAACAAACACTTCAGGGAGGACTCCCCGGCGACCGCGAGACCGTGAGTAGCCAGAGTTGCCCCCCCTGACCGCGACTGGCTGTTCCTCAGATCCCGACGCCTGGAAAAGACTCTGCACCTGCAGCCCCCAGGACCTGAAGGATCCGGACTCCAGTGCAGGAGTGACCCCCAGGAGGCCCTCTCCCTTGCCCAGGTGGTGGCTACCCCGAGGAGCCTCCCCCCCCCCCTTGTCTGCCTGCATCGCCGAAGAGACCCCTTGGTCTCCCATTGATTTCTATTACTAACCCGACGCTTGTTTGCACACTGCACCCGGCCGCCCCCGTGCTGCTGAGGGTGTACTTTCTGTGCTGACTTGTGTCCCCCCCCCCCCCCCCCCCCCGGTGCCCTACAAAACCCCCCTGGTCTGCCCTGCGAAGACGCGGGTACTTACCTGCTGGCAGACTGGAACCGGGGCACCCCCTTCTCCATTGAAGCCTATGCGTTTTGGGCACCACTTTGAACTCTGCACCTGACCGGCCCTGAGCTGCTGATGTGGTAACTTTGGGGTTGCTCTGAACCCCCAACGGTGGGCTACCTTGGACCCAAACTTGAACCCCGTAGGTGGTTTACTTACCTGCAAAAACTAACAAACTCTTACTCCCACCAGGAACTGTTGAAAATTGCACTAAGTGTCTAGTTTTAAAATAGCTATATGTGATTTATGTGAAAACTGTATATGCTATTTTGCTAATTCAAAGTTCCTAAAGTACCTACCTGCAATAACTTTCATTTGAAGTATTACATGTAAATCTGGAACCTGTGGTTCTTAAAATAAACTAAGAAAATATATTTTTCTATACAAAAACCTATTGGCCTGGAATTGTCTGAGTGTGTGTTTGTAGGAAGTTGGCTCTGTATGTGCTATTTCAAAGTAAGGAATAGCATGCACAGAGTCCAAGGGTTCCCCTTAGAGGTAGAATAGTGGTAAAAATAGATAATACTAATGCTCTATTTTGTGGTAGTGTGGTCGAGCAGTAGGCTTATCCAAGGAGTAGTGTTACGCATTTGTTGTACATACACATAGACAATAAATGAGGTACACACACTCAGAGACAAATCCAGCCAATAGGTTTTGTATAGAAAACTATCTTTTCTTAGTTTATTTTAAGAACCACAGGTTCAAATTTAACATGTAATATCTTGTTTGAAAGGTATTGCAGGTAAGTACATTAGGAACTTTGAATCATTTCAATTGCATGTATACTTTTCAAGTTATTGACAAATAGCTACTTTAAAAGTGGACACTTAGTGCAATTTTCACAGTTCCTGGGGGAGGTAAGTTTTTGTTAGTTTTACCAGGTAAGTAAGACACTTACAGGGTTCAGTTCTTGGTCCAAGGTAGCCCACCGTTGGGGGTTCCGAGCAACCCCAAAGTCACCACACCAGCAGCTCAGGGCCGGTCAGGTGCAGAGTTCAAAGTGGTGCCCAAAACGCATAGGCTAGAATGGAGAGAAGGGGGTGCCCCGGTTCCGGTCTGCTTGCAGGTAAGTACCCGCGTCTTCGGAGGGCAGACCAGGGGGGTTGTGTAGGGCACCGGGGGGGACACAAGCCCACACAGAAATTTCACCCTCAGCAGCGCGGGGACGGCCGGGTGCAGTGTAGAAACAAGCGTCAGGTTCGCAATGTTAGTCTATGAGAGATCAACGGATCTCTTCAGCGCTGCAGGCAGGCAAGGGGGCGCTTCCTCGGGGAAACCTCCACTTGGGCAAGGGAGAGGGACTCCTGGGGGTCACTTCTCCAGTGAAAGTTCAGTCCTTCAGGTCCTGGGGGCTGCGGGTGCAGGGTCTGTTCCAGGCGTCGGGACTTAGGTTTCAGAGAGTCGCGGTCAGGGGAAGCCTCGGGATTCCCTCTGCAGGCGGCGCTGTGGGGGCTCAGGGGGGACAGGTTTTTGTACTCACAGTATCAGAGTAGTCCTGGGGTCCCTCCTGAGGTGTTGGATCTCCACCAGCCGAGTCGGGGTCGCCGGGTGCAGTGTTGCAAGTCTCACGCTTCTTGCGGGGAGCTTGCAGGGTTCTTTCAAGGCTGCTGGAAACAAAGTTGCAGCCTTTCTTGGAGCAGGTCCGCTGTCCTCGGGAGTTTCTTGTCTTTTCGAAGCAGGGGCAGTCCTCAGAGGATGTCGAGGTCGCTGGTCCCTTTGGAAGGCGTCGCTGGAGCAGGATCTTTGGAAGGCAGGAGACAGGCCGGTGAGTTTCTGGAGCCAAGGCAGTTGTCGTCTTCTGGTCTTCCTCTGCAGGGGTTTACAGCTAGGCAGTCCTTCTTCTTGTAGTTTGCAGGAATCTAAATTCTTAGGTTCAGGGAAGCCCTTAAATACTAAATTTAAGGGCGTGTTTAGGTCTGGGGGGGTTAGTAGCCAATGGCTACTAGCCCTGAGGGTGGGTACACCCTCTTTGTGCCTCCTCCCAAGGGGAGGGGGTCACATTCCTATCCCTATTGGGGGAATCCTCCTTCTACAAGATGGAGGATTTCTAAAAGTCAGAGTCACCTCAGCTCAGGACACCTTAGGGGCTGTCCTGACTGGCCAGAGACTCCTCCTTGTTTTTCTCATTATCTCTCCTGGACTTGCCGCCATAAGTGGGGGCTGGGTCCAGGAGGCGGATATCTCCACTAGCTGGAGTGCCCTGGGGCATTGTAACACGAAGCTTGAGCCTTTGAAGCTCACTGCTAGGTGTTACAGTTCCTGCAGGGGGGAGGTGTGAAGCACCTCCACCCAGAGCAGGCTTTGTTTCTGTCCTCAGAGAGCACAAAGGCTCTCACCGCATGAGGTCAGACACTCGTCTCTCAGCAGCAGGCTGGCACAGACCAGTCAGTCCTGCACTGAACAATTGGGTAAAATACAGGGGGTATCTCTAAGATGCCCTCTGTGTGCATTTTTTAATAAATCCAACACTGGCATCAGTGTGGGTTTATTATTCTGAGAAGTTTGATACTAAACTTCCCAGTATTCAGTGTAGCCATTATGGAGCTGTGGAGTTCGGTTTTTGACAGACCTCCCAGCCCATATACTCTTATGGCTACCCTGCACTTACAATGTCTAAGGTTTTGCTTAGACACTGTAGGGGCATAGTGCTCATGCACATATGCCCTCACCTGTGGTATAGTGCACCCTGCCTTAGGGCTGTAAGGCCTACTAGAGGGGTGACTTACCTATGCCACAGGCAGTGGGAGGTTGGCATGGCACCCTGAGGGGAGTGCCCATGTCGACTTAGTCATTTTCTCCCCATCAGCACACACAAGCTGGCAAGCAGTGTGTCTGTGCTGAGTGAGGGGTCCCTAGGGTGGCATAAGACATGCTGCAGCCCTTAGAGACCTTCCCTGGCATCAGGGCCTTGGTACCAGGGGGTACCAGTTACAAGGGACTTACCTAGGTGCCAGGGTTGTGCCAATTGTGGAAACAATGGTACATTTTAGGTGAAAGAACACTGGTGCTGGGGCCTGGTTAGCAGGGTCCCAGCACACTTCTCAGTCAAGTCAGCATCAGTATCAGGCAAAAAGTGGGGGGTAACTGCAACAGGGAGCCATTTCTTTACAGTGTTCCTCATTTATTGCTTGTGTGTGTACAACAAATGCTTAACACTACTCCTTTGATAAGCCTACTGCTCGACCACACTACCACAAAATAGAGCATTAGTATTATCTCTTTTTGCCACTATCTTACCTCTAAGGGGAACCCTTGGACTCTGTGCATACTATTCCTTACTTTGAAATAGTGCATACATAGCCAACCTCCTACAGCTTCTTACCAGGTTTAGAAACATTATATTCTGGTTTGCTTAATTGTGAAGTGAGACCGAATAAGTTGTTTTGAACCTCGTAGTGGCAATTACGCTCATTATTAAGGATTTATTGAACCTGACATGCTTCTTGAGCATTTCAAGAACATGTTGAAAAATGTACCGCAAGTGACTTATTACTGCTAAGAAGTAAGGAAGCTTTCTGCCTTGAAGGCCCTAGTGATCTTTTAAATGAACCTTGATGGATGCCATTTTTTCATAAGCATGAGCCATTTTCCAAATCGATTTTCTTTTTTGTAATATTTTTTTTTTTGCTGCGTGCTTTTCAGATGTATGATCTAACCTGCTGCTAGTGCTAACATCATTTTAGGTCCAGTGACCTCCAAGGAAACTGTGGAGACATGGAAGCTAAGGGGATGAAATTCTTCCACTGCTTAAATTGACTTAGGGGGAAAAAGTAGTTTACACTGACTTGACACGTTTTATTTTACTCTTTTTGGTCTTGGTACTGTGAGTTAATGTTATAATCGTGCAGTCACAGCCCGTTTTGTGATTGTCTGGCTCTGGCCCCTCTTGGAACCCTGGTCAGTGACTTACTCTGGCAACTCGTTGACCCCGGTATGTCCTGTCCAGTTTCCTTAATATCAGTGCAGAAAGTTTTACTTTACTGTTGCCCCCGATTTATGGCTAGAAATGGACTGTCCCTTTTTAAAAATAAAAAATCTGTTTATTTGTTCATGTTTTTTACATTGGATATAAATATTAAGTTCATTGTATGATCAGTAACAATCTACTTACCATATTTCTGCTGAATTGTAAAAGTTGTGATGCACTTGCAAGTGATAGCAGAGCTAAATGTTCATGCTGTGAAATAAATAAGATGATTTTGTTTTTAGGAAGATGAAAAATTTCTGACAGAGCTGTTTGCACAGCTTACAGATGAAGCTACAGATGATGAGAAGCGACAAGAGTTGGTAAGATTGACGCCTTAGTTTCATCTTTTTCAATTTTTAAAAAAAAGATTCTTTGGTTATTGCATAGGTTCATATGCTTTGAGTTATTCTCTAGTGCCACACCTGGGAATCCTTGAAAAACATTGTGCATGGCATTTAAACCATTCTTTCAGACAGATTTGTAGTCCGTCCACCTCATTATTTGAGTCTTCCTTGCAGCTATTCAGGTAGGGAGGTTTAGAATTCCATTCCTCTCAATTGTTTACTGCACCTTATGTATGGGGATTCTTAATGGAAGCTTGCCTCTTTTCAACATTTGCAACTTTTGTGACTCCACAAATTAAGACAGATCTCTGTTCAGAATGGTTACTCTATTCCCTCAGGTCAGGTCTTTCAGTAGCTGGTCTTTTAGCAATCGTACTGTTGTATTTTAATTTCATTTGTTTCTTTTCTTCATTTGCCTTTAAATTGGCTGCACATTCTGTTAAGGAGAACAAAATGCTCTTTATGACTTTATATAACTGCAGCCCCCAAGAAAATATTTTATCCTTACGTTACAAATGTCAAGACTGAAATGTTGGCTGATTCAGTAAAACTGCTTACTTGCGTATCCCAATGAATGCAAAGCACAAACATTCTCTAGGGTTTGGGTAAACAAAAGACATCGTTTGTGCTCTCAAGGCTCTTTCCGCTGGTCAAAACTTTGTCATGGTGCTTTTACTAACTCGCATCCTAACAAGACTCAACGGTGTAAGCATTTGAATGTTCCGACACATGGTGATAAACTGGTGATATCTACTAACCTGGTAAAGCCTTGCTAGTCAATGTGCAGAGATTCATCGTTGACTCCTCCTTCATCTAGCCTTTTGTTGAAGACCTCTCATCATAGGTTGTTTTTATTGTCTCTTTTGTTAATAATCTTGTTGACTAACAGAAAATTCCTGTGAACAAGAACCTACTTGGCACCAAGCAAACAAATGTCTCTGATCAAGATGCCACCTGAGCATCTCATGCATTACACCACTTTGTTCCAGGACCACCTCTAATACAGTTCCTGGCTGAGATTTTGGCATTGTTGCAGTTGTGTGCTAGTTTTTCTTTAATTTTTCTGGGTTATAGATGCACGAACTACATGATAACTGTCTCCTTCATCCACTGCTGCCTCTTCTCGAATGGGTCTGTATAATCTTTGAGCCCCTGCATGGAGTACCAGCTACCAGTAAATGCACTTGATTTTAGGACTTCCCCCCCCTAGTGCACGCTTCTTTGACATCCTCAAAAAAATGAAAAGGAATTTCCACACCTGCTCTTATGATCATATAGATGATTATGAACATGCTAGAGGTCATGTTCACAGTGGTGTTCTGGTAAAATAGAGCGATAATGAATGTGAGGTCTACATGACAACAAGCGGAGGACCATTGAAAGTGCCAACTGATAAATCTTGCATGGGGAAAACTGAATTCTGTTTCGGCCGGTTCTTCACAAAGTATTTTCTGGGACATTGTGCAAATTAGTTTAAACAGCACCACATTTAGAACCACTTTAATAAGCTGTGTTGGCCGTGCAAGCCCCTCCAACCATTTTGCAGAACAGAGAAAAAAAATCCAAAGTTACCAAATCTCCATCAGCCAGCCTTCTGGTCAGACCCAGTACCATTCTGTTATTTATTCTATCTTTCTGAGGTTTAAAAAGCTTGATATCTTCATGGTCTGTGACCTTGTGCAAAGTCTGAACATACTAGGACTTTTGAGGGCAATTTCTACTAATTTAACAATCATAGCCTCCACACCGATCTTTGGGCATGTTGACAGAAAGAATAACCTTTCCATTGCAGGACATGAGTACCAAGGAAAAAGGGCTGAGCCAGATCCACTCTTCATAAAGAAGTGACTTCTTCCAATACTGCCATGGGCGGGCACTATCAATTTTAAGTTCTATAAACGTTATAACCAACTGTGATTAACAGCATGTATTCTCAATTCCTAATCATAGCTAGCCTACTCTTAACCAGTGTTACTAAAAACTTGGCCAGCCTACAACAGTGCTAATGCAGTGAACCCAGATCATACCCTAGCAATCGAAAGTGGACAAGGTTTCTCTTGCTTCACTCAGTATTTCAAGACCGTGTTCTATCGTGACAGCTTAGTATTTGATACTGTACAACTTTCTCACTTTTTTCAAAAAGCAAAGCTTATGTAATACAAGTCCTTGGAAAAAAACTTCCATCTGTGCTACTGAAAGGGGTGACTTCAAAGTTTGAATGGTGTGATGTGCTTCATTTTGCCATACCTAGCTACTCAAGGTACCATCTCAAAAGCTTAGAGCCAGTGCATTTAAAATTAAACTCTTCTCCTCTCTAGGGCCCATCCGTACTTCACAGTATCATTGTCAATCCCCCTTGTCTCACATTATAGGGAGCAGTTGAACAATTCTACACGTCAACAGGGGTATTAAGTGCTATATAAATGCAATTTCAGTATCATTTGGACTGTCTGTAGGTGGCAACAAATTTAAGATGCGTAATCCGGGGTCATTGTGGCCATGGTTTTGCGGTTAGATCTTAGCATTTTAACTAATGCTTATGCATGTTAGGTAAAAGCTCCTCAATTTCTTTTAGCATTTGGGGCTTTGCTGATTTTCTGGTATCGGCGAATTGCGGACCGTGTTGCTCTGAAAGTTTTCTTGCTCAATGTTGAATAGGGAGAACTCATGCAGAGACCATAACCTCTCAGTTTTCTGTCAAAGCGAGAAAGCACACATTTTCACCCTTTTTCCATTGAATCTCAATGTTTATGGCTCTGTAATTAAAACAGTTCTATACTGATATGACATTTTTATTGCCTCACCAATGACCGACCTGAGACCCTGCCTCAAAGACACATGGGAACCAGATTATCAACAACTTCAACTAGTTAGTAGGTGGTTTACACCAGAAATGTTGACTTTTTCCCGCAATGACTGGCTACCAGGGTCCAGGCAGGTATGCTACACCTTCATGAAGCATTTAGTTAAATGACTATATTAGGAACACAGACTCTTGAATACCTTTTACTACGTAATCCTAGTTTATTATGTTCCTATATGTTTTAATGCTACTTGTTGGTTTTAATTCAAGGCATAATTGCCATTAAAAGATCCTCTATTGGAGAAAAAAATACACTTGTCTATGAATACTGCTTTTCCGGTATTATTTTGTTTGTAGCCTTCCTTCAACTAGAAAACTGGAGGAATGTTCTGTGTTTGCACTTTTGCTCCAAAACTCAGGGGTTTGCCTCCAGGAGATCCAAACAATGATATACAGTCCTGGATCAATACTGCTTTGTAAAACACTTAACCTGGGATTCCAAGCCTCACTTGAAATGATTCAAAGGACATTTTCTATGAAAGGTGCCAGGGCTGGAGAACTGCATTTACAATTAAAGAACACTTAAGTATCTCCGGTTTAGTTATGATGCATTAAGCAGTGTAATACACTTCAGCTCCATTGAAGCAGTTAATTATATTTTATAATTATAATGTCAAATGCATTTTCTCTGTTTCAGGTAAATTTTTTAAAAGAATTCTGCGCCTTTTCACAAACGTTACAACCTCAAAACAGAGATGCATTCTTCAAGACGTTGTCTAATATGGGTGTTTTGCCAGCTTTGGAAGTGATTTTGGTAATTATTACACATTGTTAGTAAATGTCACGTTTTGTTTAAAAGCGATGTCTGCTTATACTTTATGGAGTTATTTTGCAACAAGATAAAACAGAGTGATGATGATTAAACCTCTTGCATCTTTTTGCCTAGCTACATAAAAATAGTGTGTGCTTTCTGAATACATGTGATGCTGTGAAACAAAATAATGTCGTTTGGAACCTGTACTTTTTCCACCGCAGACCTAAAAGGTGCTGCTTTCAGGCTTGTCAGCAGTTGTAAGTAAGCTTCAGACACAGCTATGGAATGGACAAATAGCTTATTGTGTCAAGCTTCCGTCTCATGATTTTGGCTATTTTCAGCCTTTTTAATATGTTGGGATAGAATAATGTACCCAAACCAGCGAGTAGCTGTTGTATGACTGAAGCTTTTCTTGGGTGATTTCGGCTACTGTTAGCCTTTGCTCCAGGTTGGATGATGGTATTTGCAAAAGAGCTACCTGAGCAGTATGTTAGTTGTATTACATTTGTTTTGATGAAAAGGTATGCTGCCTCAATAAAACAAATAATTTATTGGGGACATTGTCGCTTTAAAAACATTTACGAGAGAGCACTTTATATTTGAAGTCAATGTTGCCACACTTTATTGATTGTGTATTATTGCATTGTTTTCATGATGTTTATTTGAATTTAGCAAATAATAACTTGATGGCTGATTCTTTTTTTTTTTCTTTGGCCAATATTACAATTTCTTGTGTTTATCTGTTTTCACTGACTATTGTTTTGATGACGTAATTAAAATGACTGATACAATACAGGTCATGTGACTGAGACCGTAGTAGGTTGAAACGCTTTGATGTTACCTGATTAAAAGTTTTGGCGGAAAGAAACTGCTAGCTATAGTGGCTCGTTTTTACTGCCCGGACATACAGTGGTGTTTGGTTATTTATATATATATATATATATATATATATATATATATATATATATATATATATATATATATATATATATATCCAGAAAAAATGGTGTATTTAAATCGCACACCAAGGGCTGCACATCATTCAATACCAGCTGGTAAAATACTCAAAAAACCACTTATTATCGATAAATTCATCGGCTGCTATTTATTGAAAAAAGATTAGATTGCAGGTAAATCACACCAGCAAAAGTTGGTACAAAAAGCACAAAAAGATCATCGACAATGTGCCCACCATTCAAAAGACAAACACGCTGTCCCAACCAAATGTCTACGCGTTTCGGCCGAAGCCTTCAACAGGACATTGGCAGACATTTTACACTCCACTATTTAAACCATATAGTCCTTCTTTGATGTTCATTGCATAGCTCAAGAGAAGTGCAAATGGAGCGGCCATTTTATAACGTCACAATTTTAACTTAAAAATGAGAAACTCCTAATCCTGTGCATGCTTTGAAATAAACTATGAACTAAAAGTGTGACATTATATATTTCTCTCATATTATAATACATTATCACAAATATAGTCTGGTCACCTGTGAACACTAAAAATTAATTGTAATCACAGTCTACAATTCTTGAATACAAAACAAATCCCATGTATGCTATTTTTTTCTCTCTTTCTCTTTTTCAATTTTCCTTTTTCCTTTTTCCTTTTACTCTTGATGTCCACATATTGCCCACTTATACCTAATAATTTTAATTTTAATTTTGGTTTTAATTTTAATTTTAAAAGCCTGATATATAAATGTAATTAATTAATAATATAAATATATGTACTGCCAATTGATTGCAATACATCCACTCCATATACAGGCTATAAATAGATGACAAATGATGACAAATAGATAGAGTAAATTCAGTCAATTCTAAAAATAAAAAATAAAATATATATATATAATTTTAAATTCTCACCCTTATACTGGCTATAGTAGGTAGTTATAGTTAGGACCAACTTATCCCATAGACAAAGCGTTTATTGTTTTGGTAAGAACTTCAGTTCTGTATGACAAATCTTGCTGAACTTTTAAAAACTAGTACGCTAGTTAGATCAGCTGGAAACTTTTGTGGCTATTCATCAAGTGGGGGCCAAGAAAAATGGGGGCGTCCCTAAATGCCTTTTCTCCATGCGTTTTATATGGGGATTTTGCATTTTTTGAACATGTTTGAAAATGGGTCTCTAGTTGGCAGTGGTTTGCACCCTGTCCAACTAGGGACCCTCACTCTAGTGAGGGTAAGGGTGCTGCACAGCTAAAATAACCCCAGCTCACCCCCCTTGGTAGCTTAGCACGAGCAGTCAGGCTTATCTCATTTGCAGTATGTAAAGTATTTGTACGTGTGTACACACGCGCCAACCATAAAAATACGCCACCAGTTTAGAAACATAGCAATCTTTATCTGAGTAAAACAAGACCAAAACGACAGAAAATCCAATACACAAGCAAAGATTCAAATTTTCAAAGATTCTTAGAATAGGGCTTAGAAACACAATAGCCCTTACCGGGGCTATCACGGCGTCTTGACTGAGTCGCTTCCAACAGTCTAATGCCACTTGCAAGGGAGTGCAGGCTGGTCAAGGAGTCGCACGGACCCCAGGTACAGTACCTTGGAAAAGGATGAGGAAACCGACGTTGTACAGAGTCGTTAAGGTGAGGCAACGTTGGAGCCGGTGCTGGATCGGCTCCTTACTGCTATCGGGAAGGTGAAGAGTTGGTTGCGAGGTGTCTGTTCCTTACGGTATGGTGTGGTCAATGAATCCAGCAGGTCAAGACATGAGGTGTTGACTTCGCAGTGTCACGGTCACACTACGGGGCCACTGGTATTGCTCAGTCGGAACCGGGTGCCATGGACGTCAGTGACATGGTGCTCTGGACTCACGCTGTGGCAGGACTTCAGAGGCGCTTCGGCTGTGTTGGCTGTGCACTCAGTGGGGACCACAGCTCGGTGCTGGTAGCGGCACAGAGTCAGACAGTGGCGCGGGTTCCAAAGTCGCTCTGAAATCAGTGTGGTTGGTTTCTTCTTGGTTGCACCAGAACTTACTCCCAAGGGCACAGGTGCTGGATGTGGCACCACTCGCAAGGCAGAACTCAGTTGCTGGCAGGTGAATTATTTGATGTCCCCAAGACTTCTTAACAGGGGACAAGATCAGTCCAAGGTCTTGCAGAACCTTTGGAAGCAGAATGTAGAAAGCAAAGTAGAAACAAAGTCCAGTCCTTTCACTTGCAGGACAGAAGCAGCATTCAGCAGGCCAGCACAGCAAAGCAGCAGGCGGAGTTGGCAGTCCTTCCTACAGCATCCAGCTCTTATTCCTGGCAGAATATCCTCAGTCCAGAAGGATTCTAACTCTGTGGTGTCAGAGGTTCAGTACTTATACCCATACTTGTAGGCAAACTTCAAAGAGAAATCTTTGTAGTGCATAGGGCCCTGCCTTTCCCTGCTCTGGCCCCAAACACACTTTAGGGTGTTGGAGACTGCTTTGTGTGATGACAGTCACATCCAAATTCAGGTGCAAGTGTCGGCTTCACCCATCAGCCTATCTCAGAAAGACCCATCGGCCTGGTGATGGGCCATTAGGCTATGCAGGGCACACCTCACCGTCCTTTGTGTGACTCTCTAGAGTGAATACACAAAGAGCCCAACTGCCATCCTGACCCAGACTCAGCAAACAGTCACAAAATGGATAAGCAAGAAAATGCCCACATTCTAAAAGTAGCATTTTCAAACTTATAATTAAAACACCAACTTCACCAAAAGATGCATTTTCATATTGTGAGTCCAGTGAGCCCAAACTCCATATCTCTATCTGTTCCCAATGGTAATTTCAAGGCATTCCTCAAGTTAACCTATGGGAGAAATAGGCCTAGCAAAACTGAAAAATGGATTTAGCAGTATTTCGCTATCAGGACTTGTAAAACACATCATTACTTGTCCTACATTTTATATACACTGCACCCTGCCCATGGGGGCTGCCTTGGGACTACTTAAGGGGTGACTTACATGCAGTAAAAGGGAAGGTTTGGGCGGGGATTAGGTGCATTTGAGGGTGCTGCTGCAGGTCTGAAACAGGGTTGAAACGTCGTCAACAATACTCGGACCTAATATTGTGTAAACATTCCAGATAAGATCTCTGGTGTTTTCAAAGTGAATATATTTGATTTGGCTGTTCTTTGATATGTGCCAATATACCCTTTGCTTCACAATTTGTCACTTCTGACTATTTCTCTTGGTGTCGGTTTCTTTCACTGGGGTTCTGTTGAGCAACTCCTTCATTATTCAGTAGACTGTAATAAATTATATTTGGTGAATATTAATACATACTGGTTGATTATTAAGTTATTCATGCCTGTATTTAATTTTAACAGAAAGTAATTGTTTTACATATTCACTAATACATTCATTATGACTTTTAGGATATTTGCTTCATGAAATCTCATAGGGTTTACTTTGAATACTGTATTCAGTTTGGTGTTATCTTTTTATTCTTAACAGCTATGTTCTTTCAGAAATGCATTGTCGGACATCACCTTTCGCCAGCTATATTGCCCTTTACGAGCTGGGCTCACTGAATGTCGGTAATCTAATTGATATTGTATTGTTCGACTGGTACAAGAGATCTATCTTCTCCATCCTTTTCCTATTGTCCAAATATGTTTTGAGAAGTTCAGGGAAGCAACTTGATAATACACTTGATCTTTTTTGGTCATTTACATTTTTCTGCTTGTACATTTTTAGGTTGAGCGTAAGCGTTCGACCTTGGTTATACTTTTAGTATACTTCTTCATTTGTTGGTTACATTGTCCTTTATAAATTCTTGCTCACTAGTGGTCAGTTCTGCCTTTTTCTCCTGCCTTTTTCTGTTTGAGGCGTGACCAACTACAGTATTATTCAGCTTTGATTTCTTTATCTGTTGCTGTGACAGACTTTTTTTGTTTTTTTCCTTGGTGCTCCCCTTTCACTGTGGGTGTTTTAGGCAGGTTGCTGTCTGTTTTATTGCAGCATTCCATTCCTCCCACCTCGATGACATTTGTTTTGGCTTTATTCCAGTGCTGTCCTCGTTTACCTCTGGCTCGTAAAATAAGCTTATTTTACAAAAGAAACACCCGGTCGTTGAGCTCACTGCTGACGAAAGTCACAATATGCCCTATCTGGTAGAACGTAGCTAAACCTAGAAACAATGATGAGAAACTTGCTTTGCCTTGCAGAGCCTCTCTCTCCAGCCCCCCCCCTCCCCCCCCCCCCCCCCCCCCCCCTCCACTAGCACTCAGGACATTGCACACAGGGCATTACTTATCTCCTTTATTGGGGCCATAAATCTTTTCAGGCTGCTCGGCTATTAACTTCATTAGAGCTTTGTGGAAATGCGAGGCAAGAACTCTTGCAAGACATTTTATGCTGTTAAAATAAAAAGAAAATACTTTTCCAGCCTTATTTTCCAGTTTCTGTTCAGACGTTAGATGTCAGTAGCTGCCAGTGACCACCAAATCATGACAGGAAAAGACTAAATTATGAGACAAGGTCGACCAATTTATGTGGCGAGAAAAGTCCAGTTCTGCATTTACAATGCCAATAGCTCTAACTCAAGAAAATATGAGACCTATTGTATTTGAAATGCTTGTTAACATTACATTTCCTCTAGACCAGTCCTTTTATTCACTACAGGAGGTGCATCGTGGGATCTCATCTTAGCCGATTTACTACTTTCAAAATTATGTCCTACTTCCAGGACTTGTTCTGCTAGTCTGCTATGGAATACATTTTGATTTTGCTGCACAGTTTTCAGGCATGCTTCCTTCTATAATGTCTTGTCTTCTTAAATCTTTGTAAATTGTGCTATCTTTTTAACCCTGTTGGATTTTTCTGCTAGTTATAAAAGGCTTTTAAAACACCCCATGTCAGAAATTCTTCAAGATCCTGGTAGCAGATCAGAGATCTTAGGTGCTCAACATGCAAAGTATAGGAACAAGCTGTTTGAGAAGCTTTCAGTCAACTGTAAATGTATCTACATTGTTATTTCAGAAACCTTGGTTTCCAGTGGATTTTACCTTGTACAGTCAGAAGGAGCTTCCAGTGCTCTTCCGACACAAGACTATAAAAGACGTCTGTTTTCTCTTCATTGCTGTACGATAAAGCCGGTTGTACACTGTAGGAAGTTGGCTCTGTATGTGCTATTTCAAAGTAAGGAATAGCATGCACAGAGTCCAAGGGTTCCCCTTAGAGGTAAAATAGTGGTAAAAAGAGATAATACTAATGCTCTATTTTGTGGTAGTGTGGTCGAGCAGTAGGCTTATCCAAGGAGTAGTGTTAAGCATTTGTTGTACATACACATAGACAATAAATGAGGTATACACACTCAGAGACAAATCCAGCCAATAGGTTTTGTATAGAAAAATATCTTTTCTTAGTTTGTTTTAAGAACCACAGGTTCAAATTTAACATGTAATATCTTGTTTGAAAGGTATTGCAGGTAAGTACATTAGGAACTTTGAATCATTTCAATTGCATGTATGCTTTTCAAGTTATTCACAAATAGCTATTTTAAAAGTGGACACTTAGTGCAATTTTCACAGTTCCTGGGGGAGGTAAGTTTTTGTTAGTTTTACCAGGTAAGTACGACACTTACAGGGTTCAGTTCTTGGTCCAAGGTAGCCCACCGTTGGGGGTTCAGAGCAACCCCAAAGTTACCACACCAGCAGCTCAGGGCCGGTCAGGTGCAGAGTTCAAAGTGGTGTCCAAAACGCATAGGCTTCAATGGAGAGAAGGGGGTGCCCCGGTTCCAGTCTGCCAGCAGGTAAGTACCCGCGTCTTCGGAGGGCAGACCAGGGGGTTTTGTAGGGCACCGGGGGGGACACAAGCCCACACAGAAATTTCACCCTCAGCGGCGCGGGGGCGGCCGGGTGCAGTGTTAGAACAAGCGTCGGGTTCGCAATGGAAGTCAATGAGAGATCAAGGGATCTCTTCAGCGCTGCAGGCAGGTAAGGGGGGGGCTTCCTCGGGGAAACCTCCACTTGGGCAAGGGAGAGGGACTCCTGGGGGTCACTTCTGCAGTGAAAGTCCGGTCCTTCAGGTCCTGGGGGCTGCGGGTGCAGGGTCTTTTCCAGGCATCGGGACTTAGGTTTCAGAGAGTCGCGGTCAGGGGAAGCCTCGGGATTTCCTCTGCAGGGGCTCAGGGTGGACAGGTTTTGGTACTCACAGTCGTAGAGTAGTCCGGGGGTCCTCCCTGAGGTGTTGGTTCTCCACCAGCCGAGTCGGGGTCGCCGGGTGCAGTGTTGCAAGTCTCACGCTTCTTGCGGGGAGATTGCAGGGTTCTTTAAAGCTGCTCCTTTGGATAAAGTTGCAGTCTTTTTGGGGCAGGTCCGCTGTCCTCGGGAGTTTCTTGTCGTCGTCGAAGCAGGGCAGCCCTCAGAGGATTCAGAGGTCGCTGGTCCCTTTGGAAGGCGTCGCTGGAGCAGAGTTCTTTGGAAGGCAGGAGACAGGCCGGTGAGTTTCTGGAGCCAAGGCAGTTGTTGTCTTCTGGTCTTCCTCTGCAGGGGTTTTCAGCTAGGCAGTCCTTCTTCTTGTTGTTGCAGGAATCTGAATCTTTAGGTTCAGGGAAGCCCTTAAATACTAAATTTAAGGGCGTGTTTAGGTCTGGGGGGTTAGTAGCCAATGGCTACTAGCCCTGAGGGTGGGTACACCCTCTTTGTGCCTCCTCCCAAGGGGAGGGGGTCACATCCCTAATCCTATTGGGGGAATCCTCCATCTGCAAGATGGAGGATTTCTAAAAGTTAGTCACCTCAGCTCAGGACACCTTAGGGGCTGTCCTGACTGGTCAGTGACTCCTCCTTGTTATTCTCATTATTTTCTCCGGCCTTGCCGCCAAAAGTGGGGCCGGGGCCGGAGGGGGCGGGCAACTCCACTAGCTGGAGTGTCCTGCGGTGCTGTGACAAAGGGGTGAGCCTTTGAGGCTCACCGCCAGGTGTTACAGCTCCTGCCTGGGGGAGGTGTTAGCATCTCCACCCAGTGCAGGCTTTGTTACTGGCCTCAGAGTGACAAAGGCACTCTCCCCATGGGGCCAGCAACATGTCTCTAGTGTGGCAGGCTGCTGGAACCAGTCAGCCTACACAGATAGTCGGTTAAGTTTCAGGGGGCACCTCTAAGGTGCCCTCTGTGGTGTATTTTACAATAAAATGTACACTGGCATCAGTGTGCATTTATTGTGCTGAGAAGTTTGATACCAAACTTCCCAGTTTTCAGTGTAGCCATTATGGTGCTGTGGAGTTCGTGTAAAACAGACTCCCAGGCCATATACTCTTATGGCTACCCTGCACTTACAGTGTCTAAGGTATTGCTTAGACACTGTAGGGGCACAGTGCTCATGCACTGGTGCCCTCACCTATGGTATAGTGCACCCTGCCTTAGGGCTGTAAGGCGTGCTAGAGGGGTGTCTTACCTATACTGCATAGGCCGTGAGAGGCTGGCATGGCACCCTGAGGGGAGTGCCATGTCGACTTACTCATTTTGTTCTCACTAGCACACACAAGCTGGCAACCAGTGTGTCTGTTCTGAGTGAGGGGTCTCCAGGGTGGCATAATACATGCTGCAGCCCTTAGAGACCTTCCCTGGCATCAGGGCCCTTGGTACCAGAGGTACCAGTTACAAGGGACTTATCTGGATGCCAGGGTGTGCCAATTGTGGAATCAAAAGTACAGGTTAGGGAAAGAACACTGGTGCTGGGGCCTGGTTAGCAGGCATCAGCACACTTTCAATTCAAAACATAGCATCAGCAAAGGCAAAAAGTCAGGGGGTAACCATGCCAAGGAGGCATTTCCTTACATACACTAAATTAAATCAGTACGCTATGGGTTTATAAAGATGTACTTTCATAAAGAAGACTGAACTTGTTCTCTAGGCTTGAGAACCTTCTCAGGCGGGGTAAAAGTTACCATGATGACTTTGAAGAGAGTCAACGCTATACCTAATGTGTATGGTCGCTATGTATAGGTTGGTAAATACCTCCTCAGACATGTCTTAATTACTTGGGCTGATGCTCAGGTGGGTCGGATATTCCTCCTTACAGTGTTTGAGAGCATCTCGAATACCTACCTTCTGTGGATTGAGGTACTGATTTGAAATGGTTTCTATGGTTATGAACCTGGAGAGAATGAAAAGAAGGAAACGCTATTTACTTGTAACTATAGTCCACCAACATGGTCGTTCTCACAGGGTTTATAAGAGAATAATAAATAAAGAAAAATTCTCAGAAATTGGAGTGCAAAATTAAAATTTGGGTGCTTCTGAGATCGACACTGCTAGGAATCATTTTAAGGTGTTACAAATGTGGGTAGGATACCTTCTTTCTTAAACATCTGATGCCACATTTATTTGCAAATCCCAATTCCCGGCTTAGCAGACCACACTGAAAGAATAGTATGGTCTCCTCTATATTAGGATGAGGTATATTCTTACAAAAACATACCATAACAAAGGCTCAGAAGATTGTGCAGCAAGCCTGGAAAAACTGGATTGGTAGCACAAGGGATAATCAGAAGGGATTTGCACAGGGGTATGTAATGCTACAAAGAAAGAAGGAAATGTGTTCTTCTCCTGCTACATATCTAGATACACATAATGCAAAAGAAAACATGATGCACCAGAAGAGATGTCAAAGCAGAAAAGTCAGGGTGCAAAAGGGTGCGCCTTTAAGTGCTGATAAATTGCTACTAAAAAAGAATAGCAGGATGTGGATCAATATCAACACATAAATGCAGTAAATTGGGGAGAAGTTAATTACATGTTAAACAGGCTGTGCTACTGCAGAATCACTAGAAGTCAGAAAGGTACAGTGAGTGAAAAGTTAATCATGTAATTTTTACTGAGTTATGGTATTCTTTGAATTAGATTGCTCATAATCATTCCCTAGCAATTGTGCCTCCAGATGTCATTATTCTTTTTTTTCCCCTGTAGGGTATGGATGATGCGCAGGTGCGGAGTGCTGCTACAGATATTTTTTCTTACTTGGTTGAATACAATCCATCTATGGTTCGAGAGTTTGTTATGCAGGAAGCTCAGCAGAATGATGATGTAAGTAAAACTGTAGCAAAAAAAGCATTGGCGAAGGCAAAAGGTCTGGCATTGGTTACCAGGGTTTTGCCTTTGACAAGACCTGTTTTGTCAGCCTTTGTAAAACTTTATTCTTGAGCGATCTCTTGTGGGCTGACCCAGTATCCCATGCTGTAGTGCGTGAAAGAAAATGTGAATGATTCAACAAGTCAGTGAATGAATGGTTCAATGAAATGTAGAATAGTCCCTATATATAATAGAACGTAGTCATTATGAGGTATTCCACAGACCCATTCTAGCTTGCAGCTTCCATTCTCTGTATAAGGATACCCCTGCCTAACAGTCTTCCAAATTTTTTTAAAAATATAAATTTTACTTGTTTCGCACGGCCCAAATGGCAGACCTAGAAAGAAACAAAGCAATAAAATAGAATGAATTAACAAAATAAATCACCTGAACACTACACCCCCAACACCTCCATCCACATTCTAGCAATATGAAATAGAATATGTCCAGTAACCCGGTCGATTCCTTCCCAACCCCATCTTATCCCATAAACAAACAAATTTCATCATTCACCTGTTGTCTTACAGAGCAGACGGGTTCCAACACGATGCCCCTGTAATCCGCCCACACCTGCAATACCTAGGACAATTTTTAATTACTGAACAATATCATGTTGAGGTACTGTCATTCACAAGTGGTTCTAAAGGCGCATGTAGTACTGGTGCATTCCAATTTAAGTGATGAAGTCACTTTTTTAACGCACCTGACTATTAGGTTAGGTAAATCTTGCAGTCCGGGCTTAAACCAGAAGCAGTAGGGTGGTCACTAATAACTCAGATGCATTATGAAGGTCATACCACCAAGTCAGTGTTTAATTTAGAAAAAGAAAGCTATGTTGTTTCAGGTAAGAAAATAGTTTGGTTTTAAGATATCCACAAAAAGAGGTGAGTGATAGCACCTTCTGGGCCTGAGACACTAACTTAGCACTAGGTGCTCGATTTCTGGTAACAGTGGTCTTGTAAACACATTTGTCCAATGAATGTCGTCCACTCTGGTTCTTCTCAAACAGTTGTGAGCCAAACCTATGGTCCCAGGATGATGATAAAATATAACCTCCAATTAATTCAGTGCTAGAATAAGTTATCATCCCAAAAACGAAATCCAAAAACCCACCCTGCATACAGCTGCGACACCCATCCAGCAAATTCTCTGGTTCCTTGTAATGGGTTCCTGATGACTCTAGTATCTGGTCACTGATATCTTTAGATGAACATTGCCAAAGTACACTATTGTTCAACAACCAACTTAGGCCCTATCTAATTGTTCTGGTTCTGCAATGACCAATTTGACTGGAATGGCTGTTCTCGCAAAGTTGGTCACACGTGTCTTTTTCATTAGGCGACTGTATGTAGGAACTGGGGACAAACACATAAGTCAGCAGTCCAACCTGTCTTTTAGGGAATGTGTCAGTTGTGAATTGAAATAGCCATATCTATAAACCCATAACTGCTATGAAGATAAAGGTTTGAGAATCAGGAAGACCTTTTCTAGCCAAACTGAGCCTCTTGTCAGGCTTTGAATGCTGACTACCCCTGATCTTTCAACCGCTGGGGATAGACTGAGTACTCTGAGCACTGGACTGGTCGGGGACTGTCAACCTCATCTGCATAATCAACAGGCAATAATGGCAGCTTCCACTGTTTTGTGAATCTTTGTTTCTGTTAGACTGCTCAACTGTGGCAACATCATGGCTCTTCGGTAGTCTTTTCTTCAAGATGTAGTCATGCAAGCAGTCCTGCCTGATAGGCTTTGCACATGTCTGCAAGGGTATCTGGCACTTTCTGGCAGAAAAAGCTCAGCCCCTCAGACCTCTGTAGATCCTTTTCATGGAAGGTCATATTAGTAAGATGAGACAGCAGGGTTTTGAGACCGGGGCCCATTAGAAGTGAGGATAGCAACTTTTGGTCTGGTGTCTTGTATTCTACCCTGAGTGTATCTCTCTTTGCTGTGTCCCAATGACTGACATCCAGTATTGGCTTCAACCCCTTCTAACTGTCTAACATGCTCCATTGGAAAATCTGAAGTACCAGCTCTTTTTTAAAAGATGATGGTATCTAGGTGTGCCTTACTTTTGCCTTTCATGCTAAATATTAAGTCTGGTTCTTTTAAACTCTGTGATGAAGCTGCAGTATAACTCAAAATTATCTGATAATTTGCTGTTGCAGGAAGTGTTAGAATCGGCATTTCAGGCCTTTTTTCTGAGATGGTTGTGCATTTAATGAAAATGTACTCTCGTTTTAGCTTTAGACCACTGTCCAAAATGACAGTGAGACAGCAGTTTATCTGCATTAAATCCTAGGAGATCAACATTCTAACTTGTGACTAAAAATAGCCCTTGCTTTTTGTTACACACTGTTCTCAGTTATAACTCAGTCATACACTGGATATCAAAGTTCAGGTTGATACAGGAGAAGCATTGGTGGTGCCTTTTCACAAATACAGCAGTTACCCTTCATATACCTTTCCATTTATTTTGTATCCTAAAAAGAAAAATCGCTCACAAAAATATTTTGAATTGCACTGGGTCTGGCGTACAATTACATTTTTTGGCCTTGGCCGAATGCACATGCGGGTTTTGAAACACTGAAAGGCAGTTTGACACAGAATTTTGTAAAGCGAACTTTAAAACAGTTAACTACCTTAATGCCCTTACTTGTGGATAATATTCACTTAACTCATCGAAATTGTGTCTTTTTGTGTTTAAGTAGATCAAATAATGTATTGGCCGTTCATTAGAATATTTGCGATGCCATTTTTGTCAAGCAAATGCAATTGGCAGAACATGATGAACTTAGGGTCAACATGCACCTGTCTTGAAAGTTGTGCAAAGACAATGTTTTAGTTAAAATTAAAATAAGCTTGCATAGTCAGCAGCACATCCTATATTAAAAATCAAGACCAATGTTTCAAAAGCCATTTTTGGCTTAACATAAGCACATAAGCACCTCTCCAAATTCACAATGGTAGTAAGTTATTTGTTCCTCATATTTTACTTTCATCTTTTCTGCTCATCACTTTTTACTGCTTTAGAGATTGGACTGTATTGCCTGCTAACAGTTTGATACCTTTTTTTTTTTTTTCAAACAAATTCAGTTCATATAGTTATTGCGTGGAATTGACGTCTAATACTTGATGATTTGAGGCTCTCAAAAAACTTCACATGCTTAGGATAACACCACATTGTATGGATTTGTGTGAACGGTTACGTGTGAACTGATTGGAAACATGATTCTAACTTTGCCATAGGTACCATGCCAAGGTTAGTGTTCTACTTTGCTGGTGCAGCATTGAAGCAGACAACTGCATAGGCACAGCTAAGGCTTTGAACTGCATACACAACGTTTTTGTAAACCCTTAAATTACAAAGTTTACCTTGTACTTTTATCCTTTTGCTACCCTTTTTAAATATTATGCTAGTTACTTGGTGAGTATGTGTAATGCTATCCTTAAGAGTCTTTGTATCCTTAGCTTAGAAAATCTCTTGTCACATAGAAGCATTTTGTAGGTTGCCAAAATCTTTGTAGCGTGCACTTCAAGTCCCCTAAATTAGCATTGATAGTGGAAACCTTTTTGCTGACCAACACGGTTTTTAATTTGTTTCTTCTAGGTTGCCTCTTTCTGCCCAGTTTCTAATTAGAGTTCATGAAGCCGTCCTTTAAATTGTTCTTCCTTTGTATGTAGCAGTTAAACACATTGTTTTTGAAAGTTTTCTTTGAAGGAAACTCTTGTTTGCAGGGTTAAAATGTTTTTACAGTTATTTACAAAAACCTATCAAATCTCAACCCTAATTTGTGGTATTCACTGGGAACAAGTTTTATTTTTTAATCCCACTGGCTCCCTGCTCCAAACCCTTTCACTGCTGTTCAGGATATGTTAACTCTTCAGAATTTAAAGTTGGTTTGATGCAGAGTATTATTGAGAAAGGTTATTGAGGTAGAGGGGCTCGGTATGTGAAAAAACATATTTTAATTGATTAACATTTGCAAAGATGTTCATTGTGAATGAGACCTGATTGAAACTTGAATGTGTGTAAAGTGTGTATCTGTTTTTAGAATATTGGGATGGTTTGTGCCTGATATTGTGTGCAGCATTCAGCATAGATTTCGCAATCAAGTAGATTGCGGAGCAGAAATCCTAGTCTTGATTTAGGATGATGATTCTGCGTTTTAATCACAATATGTGCCAGAGATGCTTTAAATATTTTTTTTTTTGCTGATAGAGCTGGATTTCAGTTTTTGATGTGATATTAGAGATAAAATAAAAAGATAATTGTTGTAATCAAACATTCTTTCTTGGCAAGTAGGAGACAGGTAGCCAGTTCAGGTAGAATAGCTATTGTAGATTTATTTAAAAGGTTGCAGGATAAGTTAATTTACTTAATAAGGCAGCCCCTCCAGGAGCAGCATCCTCTGTGCTCAGCCCACTCTCACACTCCTCCAGTCACTCACCAACATTTCATGACATCAAACACTTGCTAAGCAGAGCAAAGAACAATGGAGGTGTGTAGGAAGTTGGCTCTGTATGTGCTATTTCAAAGTAAGGAATAGCATGCACAGAGTCCAAGGGTTCCCCTTAGAGGTAAGATAGTGGCAAAAAGAGATAATACTAATGCTCTATTTTGTGGTAGTGTGGTCGAGCAGTAGGCTTATCAAAGGAGTAGTGTTAAGCATTTGTTGTACATACACACAGGCAATAAATGAGGAACACACACTCAGTGACAAATCCAGCCAATCGGTTTTGTTATAGAAAAATATATTTTCTTAGTTTATTTTAAGAACCACAGGTTCAAATTCTACATGTAATATCTCATTTGAAAGGTATTGCAGGTAAGTACTTTAGGAACTTTGAATAATTACAGTAGCATATATACTTCTCACATAAAACACAAATATCTGTTTTAAAAGTGGACACAGTGCAATTTTCACAGTTCCTGGGGGAGGTAAGTTATTGTTAGTTTTAGTAGGTAAGTAAATCACTTACAAGTCTCAGGTTTGGGTCCAAGGTAGCCCACCGTTGGGGGTTCAGAGCAACCCCAAAGTTACCACACCAGCAGCTCAGGGCCGGTCAGGTGCAGAGGTCAAAGAGGTGCCCAAAACACATAGGCTTCAATGGAGAGAAGGGGGTGCCCCGGTTCCGGTCTGCCAGCAGGTAAGTACCCGCGTCTTCGGAGGGCAGACCAGGGGGGGTTTTGCAGGGCACCAGGGGGTACACAAGTCAGCACAAAAAGTACACCCTCAGCAGCGCGGGGGCGGCCGGGTGCAGTGTGTAAACAAGCGTCAGGTTCTCTGTAGGTTTCAATGGGAGAACAAGGGGTCTCTTCAGCGGTGCAGGCAGGCAAAGGGGGGGGCTCCTCGGGGTAGCCACCACCTGGGCAAGGGAGAGGGCCTCCTGGGGGTCACTCCTGCACAGAAGTTCCGTTCCTTCAGGTGCTGGGGGCTGCGGGTGCAGGGTCTTTTCCAGCCGTCGGGACTTTAGGTTCAGGCAGTCGCGGTCAGGGGAGCCTCGGGATTCCCTCTGCAGGCGTCGCTGTGGGGGCTCAGGGGGGACAACTTTGGTTACTCACGGTCTCGGAGTCGCCGGAGGGTCCTCCCTGAGGTGTTGGTTCTCCACCAGTCGAGTCGGGGTCGCCGGGTGCAGTGTTGCAAGTCTCACGCTTCTTGCGGGGATTTGCAGGGGTCTTTAAATCTGCTCCTCTGTAACAAAGTTGCAGTTCTTTTGGAGCAGTGCCGCTGTCCTCGGGAGTTTCTAGTCTTTCTTGAAGCAGGGCAGTCCTCTGAGGATTCAGAGGTCGCTGGTCCTTGGGAAAGCGTCGCTGGAGCAGGTTTCTTTGGAAGGCAGGAGACAGGCCGGTAGGTCTGGGGCCAAAGCAGTTGGTGTCTTCTTTTCTTCCTCTGCAGGGGTCTTTCAGCTCAGCAGTCCTCTTCTTCTTGTAAGTTGCAGGAATCTAAATCTTTAGGTTCAGGGAAGCCCTTAAATACTAAATTTAAGGGCGTGTTTAGGTCTGGGGGGTTAGTAGCCAATGGCTACTAGCCCTGAGGGTGGGTACACCCTCTTTGTGCCTCCTCCCAAGGGGAGGGGGTCACATTCCTATCCCTATTGGGGGAATCCTCCATCTGGAAGATGGAGGATTTCTAAAAGTTAGTCACTTCAGCTCAGGACACCTTAGGGGCTGTCCTGACTGGCCAGTGACGACTCCTTGTTATTCTCATTATCTCCCCCGGCCTTGCCGCCAAAAGTGGGGCCGTGGCCGGAGGGGGCGGGCAACTCCACTAGCTGGAGTGCCCTGCGGTGCTGGAACAAAGGGGGTAAGCCTTTGAGGCTCACCGCCAGGTGTTACAGCTCCTGCCTGGGGGAGGTGATAGCATCTCCACTCAGTGCAGGCTTTGTTACTGGCCTCAGAGTGACAAAGGCACTCTCCCCATGGGGCCAGCAACATGTCTCGGTTGTGGCAGGCTGCTGGAACCAGTCAGCCTACACAGATAGTCGGTTAAGGTTTCAGGGGGCACCTCTAAGGTGCCCTCTGGGGTGTATTTCACAATAAAATGTACCCTGGCATCAGTGTGCATTTATTGTGCTGAGAAGTTTGATACCAAACTTCCCAGTTTTCAGTGCAGCCATTATGGTGCTGTGGAGTCCGTGTTTGACAGACTCCCAGACCATATACTCTTATGGCTACCCTGCACTTACAATGTCTAAGGTTTGGCTTAGACACTGTAGGGGCACAGTACTCATGCACTGGTGCCCTCACCTATGGTATAGTGCACCCTGCCTTAGGGCTGTAAGGCCTACTAGAGGGGTGACTTATCTATACTGCATAGGCAGTGTGAGGCTGGCATGGCACCCTGAAGGGAGTGCCATGTCGACTTACTTGTTTTGTTCTCACCAGCACACACAAGCTGGCAAGCAGTGTGTTTGTGCTGAGTGAGGGGTCCCCAGGGTGGCATAAGATAGGCTGCAGCCCTTAGAGACCTTCCCTGGCATCAGGGCCCTTGGTACCAGGGGTACCAGTTACAAGGGACTTACCTGGATGCCAGGGTGTGCCAATTGTGGAATCAAAAGTACAGGTTAGGGAAAGAACACTGGTGCTGGGGCCTGGTTAGCAGGCCTCAGCACACTTTCAATTCAAAACATAGCATCAGCAAAGGCAAAAAGTCAGGGGGTAACCATGCCAAGGAGGCATTTCCTTACAAGGTGTTCACAGAATGCATTTCAAGCATAGCAAACTATATCAGTAATCTCTGGAGAAATTGATTCATTGGGGTGCCAGCATTGTATGCATATGGTTAGAAATTATTAGAAGTTTTTCTTAGTGCTTGGAATGCTGTCAAATTTCTAAAACTCAGTTATTTGTAGCTGGACCAATAGATATTTCTACATTTTGAATTCTTGGGTGAGAACTGTAATTAAAAGGCAACCACAGTGGCCAATTATCTGGACTTTTAATTGCCGACAATACGAAGCTTAACATTCTCCCAATGCAGAAGATTGATAGACTGTGTCCAGAGTGTAAAGTTACTGGCATTTGTGTAGCACATAGTTTACCACTAGCATGATCTGGTTGCTCTGTCAGATGTCTGGGAATGCCTAAACGTTAAGATATCTGATTTACTGCAGCCCGGAGTCCAAGTTGACAGTTTGGGTATTCTGTTCTGGTCTCGCTCAGGTTTGCTGGTAGGCATGTTCATTTAGCTGTCATAATGTAATGCCCAGCCATTTGGCATAATTTAGTACTGTTGCTAAATGTGTGGTATATCGTTCTGTGTTCGTGATTGAAGTGTTTTGTATTGTGTTTTCTGTTGAATCTTTTTGCTAGCAAGCTCTTGAAGAGTGACATGACGTGTTTGATAGGAGGAAACGGGAACCATTGTATGGCACCCCCCATGCAAGGAAGAATGATGTGTTTAGTGTGAAAAGGGTTTAGTAGGAAGGGACAGTTGATCAGATGTCAAGGCAGTGGTATATGACCATGGTCTTGTTGAGGTGTTTCTGAACATGTAGATTACCTTAAGTCTTGACCTCTGTTCATCTAGTAATCATTTGCGAAACTTGATAGTGAACAAGCTATTTTTTAATGTTCTGTTTTTTAATTTGATTTGGAGGGGGCTGGGGGTACAAGAATGGTAACATGGTATTGGCCGTTGCTGTTTGTGACACCAGAACCTTTTAGTTGCAAAAGTGAAATTAGATGTGCAAGCTAAGCAACATAAAGCAATAGAAAAGGCTTGGTTGATTGTCACAGATAAACACATCTGATTGGGTTTTTTTGTGTGTTTTTTTTGCTTAGTGGTTGGAATAACTCCCCAGTTGATTGCTTCTTGGTGGCCAGTTTTTACTAGTTATCAGTAGGTCAACAAATTAACTCTGGAACTGATGCTTCATGTATGCACACACGGCTTACCTGTAAAAGCAGTGTGGTTGTACCTCTTCATACAGATACATAGTTACTAGATGCAAACTCACCTGAAATTTTAGAGGCGGTTCCATTACGTGGTAGAAAATTGTCAACAATGTAGACCAAAAGGTAAAAAGGAAGATGGTGTGTCCACCACTAAGCAGTTGTTTTACTTCACTGTATTGTTACTACTTACATACCAACCAACTTAATATTTGCCACTTTTCCTATGGAATTCTTTGGTTTAAGACAGAGTTTAAGTACTGGATAGACAATCCATCTGGCAGTAAACCCAAAGAATGCCTTGAATTTCTTGACATGGCGTAATGTATCTGAGGTCCCATTCCTGTTCAAGGCCATACTTCAGATCTCTGTTGGATTGTTGAATTTGGCCTCTCAATCAAATGTTGGTTAAGGTCAGATCATAGTATGATAAATTGTACATTATCTTTTAATCAAGCAAAACCAACATCTGATAAAGAACTTGAGTTGAGACGCAGTAGTTATTAAGAATTATCAAGAACTTGTGGACAGGTCATCTCCACAAGAGGCACATTGCATAGAGGGAAATATTTAGCACACTCCCATTGGGTGGCCCAAGCAGTTTATATTCTGACACCTGGTAATCTCCAGTCAGTACGCACAGTAAACATGCCCTTTATTCACAATGGAGAGTAAACTGTAAAACTAATTCCATCTAACTTAATGTCTTTGGAGAAGCACAAACATTAACAATTCAAAATCTTTTTTACAAGGAAGCTATATAAAAAATATCTTTCTGATCGAGACTTCTAGATGCAGATTCCTTATCTTTTGAATATACCCCAGGAGTCAGATTGTGCCCAGAAAATTTTCAGCAGTTCTTCTGCTTGCAAGTAGGTGGTGCTGTGTAGTTCTTAATTGATGCTGTTTCACTCTAGAAATTAATTGCAGAGCCTATATTGCTGCCACTCTTGTGCGCAGACGTCAGTTCCTTTCTTTCCACACCACCAGATGTGGATCCGGAACTCTGTTCTTGGTCTCTCATTTACCTCAAATTTTATCGAATTTCAAGAGTGTGCAAGGGAATGTCACCCCTAAACATGGGTTTTCATGCCCTGCAGGGACTGTTGCAAACAAATGTCTGTGACAGATCCCCATCCGGTGTTCCTGTGATTGAGCCACTACTCTGTAGCCTGCAGAGTCTGCATGTCGATGAACACAAAGGCCATCCGGGACTACAATGCAAAGCTCTACGTCGCAGAACATAAGACGACCCTTCAAAGGGACTGGCCAAACTTGTGGTCCAAGTGGGTGGTACAGTCCCAGTTTTGTTATCACTCTAGAAGTCTACGATGCCATTCTGGTCAGCTCTCTTCAAGATCAAAGTTACCTGATAGGACCAAAAAGAAGCACAAAATATCAAAGCGGGACTTGGCCACCACTCACATTCACCTAAGATCTTCAGTGGCTGTCGATCTTTCTCCCAGAATCTGTCGACTTTGGAGTCATCTCTGGAACAGGTTCCAACACAACCAGAGTTTCTAGGGCTGTTCACCTACTCGTGAATAGACCGAAGAGTGCTGCAAGGCCATACTTCGATTCTGAGGAACTTCAGACTCCTTCTTGTGTGTCTTTGGACTCTAAGGAGTTCAGTTGTCCTCTCTCCGGAGTACTGCTGGCGGGTTCACCCTCTGCTCCAGTGGGACCTTCAGAGCCCATCATGATGCCTCCAGCTCTGATTCTGACTGCTGTGGTCCATGCCATTTCCAAATCCTTTGACACCATACAATGAGATACCAAGATGGTGCCGGTCTGACCTTGACCGAAGCCTCACCTGCCTTCTATTTTTGCCACTTCTGCAAAGGAAACTACGCCTTACTCTCTCTTTTTTAGCATAGATTTGGGAAATTACTATGTAGTGGGTGAGGAATTTGCTCAGTCCTATTCTGAGGGCAATTCATAGAATGACTTGCAGGATGCCAGCGACCTAGGTACTTCTTAATCAGGTCTTCTCACTCTGGGCCAGCAACTATAGAATCCAATGCCAGATGACATATGCAGGCTCTGCAAGTGGGACCTAAAGTCTCTGTGGACACAACATCTAGGGGCATCCTCCGACCAAGTCCAGTTTCAATGGAGATTGCAAAAGTTATTGGATCGTGATGGGGTCAGTGGCAAACCCCTATCTTTTCCCCACCTGGAGCGGACAGTGGTGACTGATCCATTGCTGCTGAGATTAGTTGGCTATCTGGGAGTGGTGGAGATTAGCGGCCTCTGGTCTCCAGCCTAGTCCAGTCTCCATGGTGCCGAGTGCAATTAGCTTGATGTTAAACACCTTCCTTCTGTCTATCAAGGAGTGAGGCTGGTACAGGTGCTCATGGACAACACCACTGTCAATGTGGTACTGCAACAAACAGGGCGGGGTGACAAGCCAGGAATTTTGCTGGTGGTGAACCACCTGCCATGATCATTGAATGCCAGATGGGCAAACTCCACTGTCAGCACCTAGCAGATCCCTAATGGCAGTTAAACCTGGAGGTGGCTCAAGTTCTAACTTTAAAAATTCTTGCCTGAAAATATGCTGCCACCAAGAACGTGCAGTGTCAGCCGTTCTGTGTGTTGGAGTTTCTAAGGCATTTGTCACTCAAAGAAGCTTTCATCCTTGAATGGAACTCTGGACTCCTTGATGCCTTTCTGTCAATATCACCTTAGCCCCAACTTTTCAAAAAGATCTAGACCAACTGACTCAGTCATCCTAGTGGCTCAAGACGGGGCACCAGAAGTATGGAATCTTGAACTCTTCGTCTTGAGCATCTGTCCTGTGATGAAGCCTCCCGTCCTGATGGATCTGTCACAGTGGCAGGGCAGTGTTTTGCTACCAGGCCTTTGCAGTTTTCACCTTCATGCTTGGAGATTGAGCAGCTACATCTGAACTCCTTAGACCATCCTCTGGAAGTGGTTGATGTCATCTTGTGAGCCAGAGCTCCCTCAACAAAAACTGTGTATGCTTGTCTTTAGAAAGATTTGTGTATTGGTGTAGTACAGGGCAGATAGACCCCCTCCAGGTAAAGGTATCTGATGATTTGTTGCATTTGTCCCTATCCGGGTAAGGCCTTGCTCAAGGCACAGTTAAAGGGTACCTTACATCCATTTCAGCTTATTTTTTGGGTGCTGGAACAGCCCTTTGTGCGTTTCTGGTTGTTGTGTGTTTTTTTTTTTTTTTTTTTTAAAGGGTTACAATATGTTACCCCCACACCGCTGTCTCTTCATCACAATGGGACCTTAACTTGGTCCTCACTTTTCTGATGTGCACTACATTTGAGCCACTTCGAAGCTGGTCCTTGTGGAACTCCCATTGAAGATCTAGTTCTTATACAATAACATCAGCCTGTCATATGAGTGAGCTTCAAGCACTGTCAGCTCACCATACACCATCCTCTTCCCAGACCAACTTGTTTTGTGGACACTAGTATCTTTCTTGCTTAAATTTGTGATGCTGTTCCACATCATTGAAAATATCACCCTGCTGGCATTCTATGCTCTGCCTTATCCCTCAAAGGAGGAGAAGAAACTCTATTGCTTGGGCCACAGGAGAGCACTGAACTTCTATGTAGATTGTACCAAAGAACATTAGGTGGACGATCAGCTTATTGTGGGTTTCATTGGAGTGGAAAAGGCAAGGCTGTGCTAAAAAGAACCATGTCTAGCCATTGGCTAATAAGCTGCTTCCAGAAGGACTGCATGCTCATTCGAACAGGGCAGAAGCTCCTACTACCCCATTAATATGCAGAGTTCCTATGCTAGACATCTGCAGGAGCCTATGTGGGTGTCCCTCCATATGTTCATGAAGTACTGTTGCCTAGTTATTCAAATTTGTGGAAAAGGGCATTTTGCCTTCTCGGTCCTGTAGGACATTCTGATTAGAGGCCATTCAGAGACCCACCTTCAGATAGCTACTACTTTGTGGCTCTGCGTCTGGGCGCACACTCAAAAGCCACTGACAGTGCACAGGAAGGAATCTTATATAGGCTCTTCAACCATTTCAGGACCTAAACGGCAACAGTGTGGAGCTCCACTGCGCCACCTGCTGGTGCTCAGAGGTGCTGAAAAGTTCCTTGATCCAGCCTGACATCTAAGGCGTGTTCAAGAGATGAGAGAAATCTATGGCTAGGTATAGTCTCTACCAGAAAGTGTTACCAATGTTAAGTAACTTGTTCTTAAAGTCTGTTATTGTTTGCCTTAACCCGGAGGAAAAAAATAAAATTGCATAGGACAATGAGCATGTCCCTGGGGTATGAATTAGCATTTTTCATGTTAGCTCAAATTAATGGTGTATGTTAGCACTTCATTAATGAGAATTATAGGCCTTTAATATGTTGGGTTTAAAGAAAATTGTCATGTTAGGTCTGTAATTAATGTTTTAAGACATCTATCTTGTCTTTTGTCAGTGTGCTTTGTGTTTTTATACACCCTTTTGTTCCAGACAAACTTCTAATTCAAGGAAGATTTCAAGAATCGGCATCTGACCAATGCTAACTTGTGTCCACATATTCTGTGTGACTTATCTGTTCTGTTTATTTTTTTTTGTTTTGTACAGGACATTTTACTAATTAATCTCATCATTGAACATATGATTTGTGACACTGATCCAGAGCTCGGAGGGGCTGTCCAGCTGATGGGTCTGCTTCGTACGTTAGTGGACCCAGAAAATATGCTAGCCACTGCCAATGTAAGCCTGAGCGTTCACCTTTCATGAACTGATGATTGCTTAACATTTCAACTTAAAATGTTTAGAGTTTGTTTTTTTTCCCTCGTTTTTGGAATAAGTAGTTGTTTGTTTTGTTTTCCAGAAAACCGAAAAAACTGAATTCCTTGGTTTCTTTTATAAGCACTGTATGCACGTTCTCACTGCCCCTTTGTTAGCAAATACTACAGAGGAAAAGCCCAGCAAAGGTAAGTACACAAAACAAAAAGTATTTTTACTGAAACAGTGAGCAATCAAGTCAAATTATTTACTATTGTGTAATAGCGCACATTAGTTTTTGTCTAACATATTAGTGATGTAACACATTGTACACAGCGGTTGAAGTGACACAAAATAACTGGTTCCATGTGATTGCCACTTTAGCAAGCAATGTGAAAATATAATGCGTGCAGCTGACAAACCTTTTGTTAAGGTGGCAATTTTGCGTGCAGAAATGTGATGTCCTACTGTAAGTGTGTTTGGGTGCTTTTTAACGCATTATGACCTGCAGTGGTGGATGTTGCACTACAGTGATCCCTAGCTTTAGATGTAGTCTGTTGCTTCAGGCTGATCAGAGCCGAGATGTTGATTGTTGCTTATGTTACACTAACAATTTCATATGATCCTTAGAAAACCTACTGTGGTCTTTTCACTAAAGTCAAGAGCTATTCGGTTTGAAGAGAACATTTTCCGTCTCTGTTGTGAATAATACATATGTGTTTCAACAATACAGTCTTTAAGTTTCTGTTCATGTTGAAAGTACTTTGTAATAATTTATGTATTCTGCCAGGGGTACAGCTGTTACATACTGTGTGCCTGATTGGTTGTGTGAAACATAATTTGAGGCAAACCTATTTGATTTAAGTAAAATTTAGATGCCCTGTCTGTTCTGCCCCCTCACATTGCTTTTGATACCAGACAGCATCCTGATCTTGATAAATCAAGTACAAGGTGGACTCAGTCATTCTAGTTTATAAAAGTTAACAACTTCTAAGTGCTGCTCGTTGTTTTGAAATGGTATTTTAACCTGGAAGACTGAAAAACATTCACCCCGGCAAGTTTGAATTCTTGGGTACTTTTAATAATTGACTTTAACAAGTATTCTTTGAATTTACTTTTAGTGCTCCTTTTCCAGGATTGTTCGCTTGTCAAAATGTATTTTTTATAAATTTGATTATCAGTGGAGAATATCGGTCTTGAAGAACTTTAAGAGACAATCTCATTGCTGTAGTCCTATACTTAGTTGTCTGAGGTTAAAAGCATTGTTGTGACTGAAGTCTTGCAGCCTGAGCAGATCTTGTCAGACCCTTGATGTGAAAGCCCTAACTTGACACTCTTAAGAGTACTTAGGCTAAACCTTTTTCTTGGCCATCTGTGAATACAGATACACAGTGCCACCCACCTGCTCCAGGGGTCCCTATTCTTGCAGCATTAATCCTTTTCTGGATTCACTTGCTGTTTGTTACCCTGCAATCTAGTGATTGGGTCTGGAATTCAGTAAACTCCCCCCTATATATTTAGTTTTTTTAATCCTTCTTGGGCGTTGTTGACCTCCATTTGGTGCTTAGTCCGTCCTCAGTGAGATGTCAGACGGTGCCCAGTATGTTCCTGTGCGTGGTAGCCATCTTACAATTCTTTTTTCTGCTTTCGGTCTGGAAGCAAAACTAGGATCTCTGAAGATTTTGTGGAACTTCAAAGGATCCTGAAAACAGGGGACCTTTGCTCACACACCCCTTTGGGGGACCTGCCGGAATTTGCACATGGCTGGAGAATGAAGCAAGGTAGGGGTCGTGGAAAACACCCACTTTAAAATCTGCTGGAACTACCATCATATTTGCACATCTCGATATGCATGGAGTTTGTAACCTCTGTCTGCTGAGACCACAGAGACGAGGCCTGATCCTCAGTCATGCCAAAAACTCTCAGGATGTGCCAAAAGCAGAGAGGAGCACAACGCAACAATGTACAGCCAGAAACTACAGGTGTCTCTGAAGGACCTGGGCCTTTCTAGCGACGATTAGGAGTAGGTCTAAGGCACAGGATCAGCCCACAGAGGTCCAGACATAAAAATCCTCGAAAGGGGCGCCAAGAAGAAACATCCAGTGAAGAGAGCAATGGTCGTCAGAGATTCACAAAAAGGTAAAAAGCCCGCAGAAAATCTTGGACGCAAAGATTCCAGAGAAAGTCGCACAAGGCAGCCCCGACATCCAAGAAAATGACGATCAAGGATCAGCTGCGAACAAAACAGGCCCACAGATCCCAGCCCAGAGATAAAGCTGAAGGCAGAGAGTAGAAATCAACGAAAACCACCATGGCTTGAGAGACCCCGAAAGAAACCTCCGAGACTGTTGGAGGAAAAAACGCCTGCTCTGAAAAAAAGAACATCTTCATCACAGGATGTCGAAAGGGAATTAGAGGTGGAGAAGAAGAGATGGAAATTAGAGGCAGAAATGGCAGCACTCCTTCAACGCAAGAGAGAGTTCGATGGTGCTCTAAACGACTTCAGGATTCCAAGTAAGCCCCCCACGACCACAGATGTCGAAGAGGTTGCTTTAAAGGCCCCGGTGGCACCAGAACCTCACATAGGAGGAAGTGGGCTTGAAGGTCGAATGGAATAACCCTGATACGGAGCTCAGAAGAGGAGGTCGACAACGACTCCTCGAGACCTTTGCTTCCTGACAGCATTACACTCTATAATAGCCTGATAAAGAGTCCAGCTGAAAGTTATGGATTACATCTAGAAGAAGAGAAGGGAGACTCAATTTTTCTCGTAGAAATTCGTAGGCCATCAAGCAAGGAAAACCTGTATCTCTTGCTGCTACCCAGTGTACAGAACCATGGCAAGGAAGCCTTCGAGGGAACCTGCCTCAACTATAAAAGTGTCACGTCAAGGGTAGAAAAGAACTATAAACCTTCGAAGGATCCCGAATACATTCAGGAAAACACAGTGGCAGACTATCTTGTCACTACTGCTAGAAGGTGGAGTAATGCACACACCTCCAAAGGCCCTCCTCCTGAGAAAATGCAAGAGGTTGGACATGGTAGGGAGGAAGATTGAAGAGTGGCTGCAACACAATGCTGAACTTCAAGGCTCTCCTCAACAGATACAGCCACCGACAGTTGGAGGAGATTGAGGAACTAATGAAGAAGCTCTGAGGATAAGTAAAGGGCAAAAGGAATCGTCCAAGAATGTAAGAATATTGCCAACACTTGTCAGTAATCATCACTGGATGTGCCGATGCAGAGAGCAGACAGATGTGTACAGGCATAACTCTTAGGAGACATGCTTGGCTCAGGATCTCAGGCCTCAAACCAAAAGTACAGGCCTCCATTATAATCAAACCTTTCACTGAAGATGTTTTGTTTGGTCCAGAGGTACACAAGTCCTTATAACAAATTAAAAAGGACAACAAGATGGCAAAGACATGTATCTTCAATACAGAGGCACTTTCAGAAGGGGAGGAAATACACCCCGAACACCCAGAGGAAGGGGATCTTTTTTTATCATGGCAACAGCAGCAACAACAAGCCCAAAGCGATACACACCAGGCTAGTCAGCAAGCCAGATACTAACAGTGGCAACATCCCACGTGGCAGCCTCTTTCGTGGTAGCGGGAGACCTAAGTGAGGAAACTCCAAGTGACTCTGAAATAGCCTCAGGCCCCACACGCAACACCAGTGGGATGCAGAATAGCGCAATACCCACAAGAATGGGCAAAGATCACCCCAGTCAGTTGGGTTTTAAACAAGGTTTCCCACAGCTACTGTATAGAACTCTCAAACCCTCTCCCACCAAAGAAGTAAAGGTATCGGGAAACAGAACTGGTACAACTAAGCAAGTAAAATAACTCCTGCAAAAATGGGCAACAGAAAGGGTGCCAACAAATGAGTTGAACAAGGAAAACTACTTAACCTACTTCCTTGTGCCAAAAAAAGACCTTACACTAAGGCCACTCCTGGACCTCAGTTTCATAAACACATTTATTTGCATACAACACTTTAAAATGACAACACTACAAGAGGTAATCCTGCTTCTACAAAAGTGGGACTACGTGGCAACCATAGACTTAAAAGACTCCTATTAACACTTAACTATGAATCAGACGCACAAAAAGTACCTCCGATTCATACTCAAAGGTACACTGTCAATTCAGGGTCTTGCCCTTTGGCACGAAGTCTGCAGCAAGGGTTTTTAAAAAATGCCTGGCAACAGTTGCAGCATTCCTAAGAAGAAAGGGGATTCATGTCTACCCTTACCTGGACGACTTGCTAGTGAAGGCAAATTCAAAGGAGAACTTGCAAAAGGACATTCAAACAGTGATCACAAACCTACAAAAACTGGGGTTCGCCATAAACCACAAGAATTTTTCCACCGCAACCGGAAAAGATTTTCTGAGGAGCAATACTGGATGCGTAGAAAGCACAGTCGCATCCAACTCGGAGGAGAGTTGAGGCAATCATAGAGCAAACTCGTCTTTACCAAAGGGGGACAATCTCTGACAGTGAGGACAGTCGTCAGAATGATGGGCATGATTGCATCATGCATCCCACTCATAACCCATGCAAGACTTCACATGCTCCCATTCCAAGAATGGCTATACTACAATTGGTCACAAGCCGCCAGGAGTTTGGAGGATATATTGGTTGTAAAACAAAGAGGTACAATGGTGGGCATCCAAAGACAGAACCTGGGGAGAACTTTCAAGACAACACCACCATTGGTGACCATTACAACAGGTGGGGTCTCACAAGGTATGGAGAGCGCACGCAGACAGCTTGAGAATTTGGGGCCAGTGGAACAACATAGATTCAATAAAGCACATCAACTTCCTAGAGATGAAGATAGTGCTAGTAGCCCTGAAAGCCTTTCAAACACAAGTAACCGGGAAAGCCATACTGATCCAGATAGACAATACAACAATGTTTTGCCTGAACAAAACAAGGGGCACAGTCATTCACCCTGAGCAAACTAGCCCAAGAGGTATGGCAATGGACGGTAAAACAAAGGATCAACTTACAGACAATCCACCTGCTGGGAAAGGACAACATAGAGGCAAACAGACTGAGCAGACAGGAATGCAGCTCACACCAATGGGAAATAAAACAAGAAAGCCTAGAAAAGGACTTCAGGCTGTGGGGCATACCAACAGTCGACCAGTTCGCTACATCAGAAAACAGGAAATGTCAACTCGTCATCTCCAGGTTTCAAAACACCTTTCAGAAGGGAGTGCCCTGTCACTAAACTGGTCAGGGAGATTTGCCTACGCCTTTGCACCGATTCTCCTAATAACTAAGGGTACTGGGGAAGGCCATACACCCTGGAACGGATCTCATTCTAATAACCCCACAGTGGGCCAGACAGACCTCGTACTCAAACCTACTCTATTATCTGTCCTTTGGACAGTTAATCACAATCATGGAGGCGCCGGGACCTGGTCACAGTTCAGAAGGGACAAGTGTTCCACCTGGAATCAGCAACACTCAGTCTGGCAGCGTGGTGCCAGAATACATAGAATTCAGACACCTAAACTTGCCGCCTAGAACCATGGAAATACTGAGGGAGGCTAGAAAAACTACAACAAGACAATGCCACACAACAAAATAGAAAAGGTACTTACTATGGGGCACAAAGAACTATGCCTTTGAGACAATATCTAAATAGGAAACAGTACTGACCTATCTCACCCATCTAATGGACAGCGGGATTAACTATTCGTCTTTTGAGTTCCACTTGGCAGCAGTTGTGGCCTACACCAGAGGAGCATCAAATAAAATTTATTTTCACGTCACATGTGATAAAAAGGTTCCTATAGGGTTCCAAAAGAATTGCTCCCCCAAGGAAGGCACTGGTCCTGATATGAAGCTTGAATACAGTATTAACACAGTTAATGACAAAACCAATTGTCTATGCATAAAGCGGAGCTCCGTACCACACTAAAAACTGCCTTTCTGATAATCACATCTTTATGAAGAGTAAGCTAACTCCAGGCGCTAACAATACAGGAACCAAACATACAAATTCACAAGGTTAAAGTAGTCCTCAATTCCTACCTAAGGTGGTGAGCAAATTTCACGTCAATCAAAGGATTCAGTTACCAGTGTTCTTTAAGAACACACAGGCACAGTTCTGGGCATAAACATCTGTTGTCCAATCAAGCTGCCACTTCTGGTGAATCTTCTATTACAGCAGCAGGGCAGGATGTTGCACTCGGCCCAGTGCAATCTACACCTCCATACGTAGACATTAATTGGGGACAGTTGGCTGCAGTCACTTTCACACTTGAAGTAGTGCATGTCATCCTTGTGGCGATAGTAAAGTCTGTTTACGCCAGATGCTGAGACCGATTTGTGACTTGGTGTGGCACCTGTAACACGGACCATCTGTGTGAAATCTGTCAGATAGGTCCATTTGGTCCTTTTTGCGTTTACTGAATGGTCCGTCCTTGTTCACCCACCTATTGCGATGCAATTTCTTAAAGGGCTATTTATATCTTTCCTCCTAAACACTTCATGGTGCCACAGTGGGATTTTAATTTGGTCCTTACTTTTTTGTGCAACCCTTATGAGCCGGTAACAACTGCCTGCTATGCTTCCTGACTTTAAAGACTTTCTTTTCTAGACCATCTTCTTTTATGACAAACAGGTGCTGATGGAGCGGCCTTTTTACCAAAGACGATGACTACCTTTTGTGTTACAGTTCATCACACTTCTGGCTTTCTTTGCTCCACCTCACCCCTTAAAGGAGGAGGAGGAGGAGACTTCATCGCTTGAACATAAGAGCACAGAGTTTTTTTTATATTGATTAGCACCAAAGACAAATGGATAGACTGCCAGCTCTTTGTAGGGTTCTCTGGGACGAAGAAAGTCAAGGCAGTGCAGAACAGGACTTTGTCTGGTTGGATAGTCCTCTGCATTTAAATCTGCTATGGGCTAGTCTAGAAGAAGCCTCCAGAAGGACTTAGTGCCCATTCCGCTAAGGCTGCTACCACTGTGTTGTCACACAGGGTGCCCTTCCTGAATATTTGTCAGGCTGTAATGTGGGCTTCAATCCGAATCTTCACAAAGCACTACTGTCTTGGCAGTTGGGACGTACTGTAAGGGCATTTTGGCTGTTTGGTCCTGCAGGACGTTATGACCTTAGCAGACCCATCACCTGGGGAGGTACTACTTTAGTATCTATTCTAAATGTGAGGCATCTGTAGTTGGCTAACTTTTTCTGGTGGATACTGTATCTAAACGCATTTTCCTTTTCGCTCTCCGACCTCCTGTTGGGTAGAATGACCTTTTTGATCTAAAAAGGTGGTAAATTAGTTCTACCCACTTAGATAATTAAATTGTTTTTTGGGCACAGATGGTGTGACTGACCTTGCTGTGCTTGGGTTGTGCTTATATGCACCTCCAGCTGACATTCCGGGGACAGAACAGAGTTGGCGTGAAGGCAAGAGACTCCACCCACCAGTATGCACAGTCTATGCTGAAACATCTTCTGGATCCAGTGTGGCTTTGAGGAGTCTGTCGTTAGATTACGTACCCACCAGAAAGAGCGTTACAGAAGGCAAGTAACTTATTAATCTTTGGAATTGTTTTTGAAATGTTTAAAAGACTGGTGAAAGAAGGCTTTCATCTTTGTCATCAGTTTCTGCCCCTTACTCAGCTTTTTATCCCAGTTACTAAACAAAATTGAGTAAAATTAAGTAGCTTGATTGGATACCGTTTCCAGCAGTTTTCTCATCAAGTTGTACTAAAATGTTTTATCAACTATAAATACCTAATGTTTAATACTTTTAAACCAGGGCTGTTCATTGTTTTAGAGCAAAAAAATTGGTTGTCACATAGCTTTTTCCTACATTTTTGTTTAATGTGGCTTGGTTCTTTGACCAGTTGTTCTGAAGGGTTCATGAGTGTTTTGTTTGCAAAATGATTGATTTTTAATTTTGAATACTCTTTAGAATTAAAGATCTAGGTAACTGAAATGCAATACAGTGTGTTAAGGTGTGGCGGCAAAGTT
This sequence comes from Pleurodeles waltl, assembly GCF_031143425.1. Lineage (NCBI taxonomy): Eukaryota > Metazoa > Chordata > Amphibia > Caudata > Salamandridae > Pleurodeles > Pleurodeles waltl. The sequence goes on from NC_090448.1 coordinate 871,959,221, forward strand.
CTTCTAACCTGCTTTACAAATATTTCACTTTTTAATTACATATTATATTCCTACAAGAATATTGAAAATGTTTCCCATCTCAATCTTTGGGTTTTGGTTACGATTTACTTTGTAACACGCTCCTTTTTATATTTCAAGGTTTCTTCAATTATCTTTACTTCTGTACTTTCTACTAAATAGTTCACATATTTCACCTATATTTGCATGATTGTATGAGTTGATGCAATAACTTGCCCCAGATGAATTAAAAATTGATTTAATCTAAAGTAAAGTCTCTGTGTATAGCTAGGTCGCTAAAGGTGGAGATAGATTTCTTGTCGCTGGTTTACAAAGAAATGCTGATTCCAGATTTTGGAGGTTGGTTCAGCAACAGTCATTCATGAGAACTCATGCTGCCCATCTTAATTAAGCAAAGGTACTTTGGGACTGTAAAAAAAAAAAAAAGACTTTTCTGAGTAAAGATGATTTACCTTTTAAATTCAGCTTGCACCGTTACATGACTGAATGGCAGGCGACTGCCACGTTGGGTTATATCTGCTTTCTCTTTTTTGTGTCCTGAAATTAAGTTACCAAAGGAGGTGAAGTTTAGTTCAGCTTTCCCAGCAGCATTGCAGTTTGACATGGCAGCACTTGCTGCCTTGTTAAATAGTTAAGTTGATGAATAAATTAACCTTCCAGTTCCATTTGTGGTGAATATCTAAAATTGAAAATTCGGTTTTGACTGCTGGGCAGTGACTAGTTGGTGAGTTAAGGACAGCTCAACTGTATTGACAAGCATTTGGGAAAAAATCATGTTGCTAAAGAAGGTATTTACTGGAAAGGAGCTAACTTGAAATGATTGCTGCGCTATGGTTTGCGGTGATGGTTTGGTGAAAACGACAAAGCAGCAGCTATGCCTAACATTTCGTACGTAACCAAAATACCTATGGCTGCTTAGCAGTTGCTTTTCTGGCCTCATGACATTGTACCAAATTCTTGATATTAAAGCACTACCGTGAGCGTATTGGTGACTAAAAAGAGCATGTGTGAAGCATTTGTTTTCTACATAAACAAATCATGGGTAATGTAGCACTCTTCCTCTCACGACAGAGACAGATGCATTTGCTGTTTCAAAAGTTGTCAGTAATGAATTAAGAAGGACTGTGAGCAGATGGCTTATTCATTTGAAAGAAATGAGGGGCAGAGGTGCAAGAAGTACACAACTTTAGACTTGGCAGAGCATAGATTGTGTGTTTTCGGTTATTTGAAAGTAGAGTGATTGGGCTCCATGGAGTGCATAAATGTTAAAAGTTCACTGTCCGTTTTAGTGCAGCTCAGACCCTTCCTGCTGTTCATCAAACAAGTGACTCTGCTTTATACAATGCATACTGTAACCGACTGACTTTTTAATTTATCAATAAAACCAAGCAACTAGTGAACACTATATAGGGAGGAGAAAACTCTTGAACTTTGAATAGACGTTAAAGTATGTGTTCAACAGAAAACCTGGACCCACCAATAACCTGCTTACGTAGGTGCGGGAGTTCCATTAATGATTTAAGTCTGCTGTACTCAAAAATATTTTTATTTTTTTCCAGATGATTTCCAGACGGCCCAGCTGTTGGCATTAATATTAGAACTCCTAACGTTTTGTGTTGAACATCACACCTACCACATAAAGAACTACATCATCAACAAAGACATTCTCCGGAGAGTACTCGTTCTCATGTCCTCTCAGCATGTTTTTGTGGCATTATGTAAGTTTTATGTGCATTATGCTGTGACTATTTATTGTCAGTTTTAGAAATGGCAAGTAAAATAGATTGACCGTTTTCACTGCTGAACATGCACACAGGCATTTTTTAATACTGTTAATTAAAACAATTCTAGTCTTGTCTGGATAACCTCTTTAATTGCTAATAAAATGTTTCAAAGTTGAGAATGTATATCCTGGTTTGTCAGGTTCTCATGCACCTAGATTTACCAGAAATACTTACTGTTTGTGTTTATTTCTACTCTCTTGTATGTCTTCATTAAACGTTTAACTTGTTTTCGTTTTCATAGTGTTTTGTCTTGTTTTGTATTTGCATCCCATAATTACTTACCCTAAAAAAGGCCTTGTAGGCTGATATCCCCTTGTCTAGACTCAGTTTATTACTTATCCTCAACCATAACAAAGGATCTGTTAACAAGGAAGTTAATGGCTTGTTTGTGCCCGGTGCTGGGTGTTATCACATCTGGAACTGTGCTTAATGTGGTTTACCTATGTTGTATCCCTCTTTCCTCCAATCTAAGGTGTTAGAATTGTTAGCACTAGGCTAAGGAAAATGTGTAATACTTTATCAACCCATTTGCTATCAAACGAGTACACCTTCACTGCTGCAGCAATGGCCAGTTGTGATTTGCCGAAGTGATGCCATTCAAATTGACCCCTTTTTGATCTGCATGTGTACGGTTAGTAGGAGTAACCATTTATGGTGAAGATTAAACCCACCATTTAAGTGTACTACATAATCGTTTTTTCCAGTAAGACCCATTTAAACAAAAATCGTACTAAGTCACCAGTCTGGTGCCTCCCACTTTAAAGTTAGTCTCAGTACTAAACTGATCCTTGTTTTATCTGTAGAAGAGACCTGGCAAGAATCCATTTTCAAACCCTGAATGTATTTACGACCTAGGGGCCCACCTCAGATATAAATGCTAGCTTTCAGTCTCCAGATATTTTTTTGGTCTCAAATCATTGCAAACCTCTGTGAAATTGATTATTTCTCTGTACTTGACAGTTCTATGCTGCTTTTTTGTAGCCTGTTATTTTCTAAAGCATGTTTGTCACATTTCATAAGCTCTATGTATACCACAGTTCTCAGGCTTTTATGGAAAGCAGATGCCATATATTTGAAGTAGAGTCTCAAATTGTTGTTGTTTACAGTACTTGTGACCTAGATGCTCCACATCCCCTAGATGTTGTGTGGTGCTTTTTCAGGTAGATTCCACATTAATGTTAAATCATGTTAGGAAGTGTAATCCTCTGACATACCTAGGTGTGCATTCAAAAATGAATGTGGATAACCCTTTTAGACACCATTAAATATTCAAGGCAGTGGCTTACGGTATCATTTAAACCCAAGGGACACAACACTGGCGCAAGACAACGCTGATGCAGGACTGACAGTACCAAGAAATGTAAGACTGTTCAAAATACTAGCCTACTTTAATGTTAATTTATGAAAATCGTGTCACTTTAAAAAAGACAGTGTGCAGACTAAGTCTTGCTTACCTGTAACACGTTTTGCAAATGGTCCTACACTCACTTTGATTTGAAAGGCTTGAATATGAAGCTGTTGACTCGCCTCTTATTAAGTTATGTTAGGTTACCAATTTGAATGGGATTGTGAGGTTTCAGTCCGTGTAACTCGAAAGATCTGGTCAGAGGTCTGACCTTTGTGCAAACCAGGTTACTTTATTTTTCGGGCAGAATTTAAAGTGCAACCACAATTTTGCACAATAATGTAGTCGAGCAAAATGAATGTCAAGATGCAAAACCAGCTAGAGCCAAGTAATTCCTTTGCTTGAGCTGAGAATGGTCCACACATCGACACACTGATGGGTTCTTAAAGTTTTATGAAATGTTTCAAATTTGTTTAGGTGAAATTTATGTAGATTGCATGTGATAATTATTTGTATGTCATAATTAAATGGCACCTGAAAAGTTTGTTAATGTTAATAGTTCAATTCTGGTGATCAGTCTGTTATCTTAAGTTTAGTAACCGTTTGTTGTCTTCTAGGTGCTCTTCGCTTCATGAGAAAGATAGTTGGGCTAAAGGATGAATTCTACAATCGTTACATAATGAAAAGTTTCTTGTTTGAGCCAGTGGTCAAAGCATTTCTAAATAATGGTTCACGCTACAATCTGATGAACTCTGCCATAATTGAACTGTTTGAATACGTTAGAGTGGTGAGTCCCAGTACATTTTGCCCTTGAAATCCACTGTTTCACTTTTTAGTGTGACAAAAGCGATTGCCTGCTTCTGATGCTGGTTTAGGCGGGTTAGTTGTGAACCAGTAATTAGGAAGGGCACCTTAATAAGTGCATGATTCCAGATGAATAAATCAAATTGCCATTGCGCACTGTTTTTCATCTTCATTCATAAATGAATCACCTATTTATAACTGACCAGACTTCATTTCCACCTGCTCCAAGGCCACAACGTTTTTCTTCTTATTTAAGAGTTTCAAAATCCCACAACTATCTGTGTGTATTAAAGGTAGAATGAAGCCTAACACACCTGCAAACCAAACACAATTTGTCTGCAACTACTACTGATAAGCTATTGCTAACTCTAATATTGCATTTCCCCTTCGCTCTCCTTATTTAATACCTCCAAGCATCTACAAGAGCAAGCTTACATTCACTACTTTTCACATCTGCTTAATTTCCCATTAAGGTATTAGGATAGTAGGCACTGTGTACACCTATAGAGCAAGGAAGCCCAAATATCATTTTAAAATTAAAAATATTCTGCTGAAACGTAAAACCTTATTGAATATTTTTTCCATTATTTGCAGCTATTAGTAGTAAATATATACTCATGATTAGTTACTAAGAATGCGAAATAATTATATCAGTGCAAATAATGATTTAGACACCACTGTCCTCCTATATAAATGTCATTTGCCAAACATGCAGTAATACCAGTTTCCAGAAAATCTCAATTTAAATCAGAAGCAGTGAATTGTGCTGCTCATATGCTTGAACTGGAGCAGAATTGTAGTTTGTCATTTATTTAAAAAAAAAAAAAAAAAAAAGCAGCATTTTTAACTGAGTGGAAGTACAATGTTTATGAAATAAACTGTTCATAATTGTTGTTGACAATCTGCTCATTGCCCAGATTAAACAAAAAATTGTCAGGTGTCAACACCCTTTGATATATGTAGGAAGTTGGCTCTGTATGCACTATTTCAAAGTAAGGAATAGTATGCACAGAGTCCAAGGGTTCCCCTTAGAGGTAAGATAGTGGCAAAAAGAGAATACTAATGCTCTATTTTGTGGTAGTGTGGTCGAGCAGTAGGCTTATCAAAGGAGTAGTGTTAAGCATTTGAGGTACACACACTCAGAGACAAATCCAGCCAATAGGTTTTGTTATAGAAAAATATATTTTCTTAGTTTATTTTAAGAACCACAGGTTCAAATTCTACATGTAATATCTCATTTGAAAGGTATTGCAGGTAAGTACTTTAGGAACTTTGAATAATTACAGTAGCATATATACTTTTCACATAAAACACAAATAGCTGTTTTAAAAGTGGACACTTAGTGCAATTTTCACAGTTCCTGGGGGAGGTAAAGTAATGTTAGTTTTTGCAGGTAAGTAAACCACCTACGAGGTTAAGATTGGGGTCCAAGGTAGGCCACCGTTGGGGGTTCAGAGCAACCCCAAGATTACTACACCAGCAGCTCAGGGCCGGTCAGGTGCAGAGTTCAAAGCGGTACCCAAAACGCATAGGCTTCAATGGAGAGAAGGGGGTGCCCCGGTTCCAGTCTGCCAGCAGGTAAGTACCCGCGTCTTCGGAGGGCAGACCAGGGGGGTTTTGTAGGGCACCGGGGGGGACACAAGTTCACACCAAAAGTACACCCTCAGCGGCACTGGGGCGGCCGGGTGCAGTGTAGAAACAAGCGTCGGGTTTCCAATGTAAATCAATGGGAGACCAAGGGGTCTCTTCAGCGATGCAGGCAAGGGGGGGGGTGCTCCTCGGGGTAGCCACCACCTGGGCAAGGGAGAGGGCCTCCTGGGGGTCACTCCTGCACTGAAGTTCCGATCCTTCAGGTGCTGGGGGCTGCGGGTGCAGGGTCTTTTCCAGCCGTCGGGATTTTAGAGTCAGGCAGTCGCGGTCAGGGGGAGCCTGGGGATTCCCTCTGCAGGTGTCGCTGTGCGGGCTCAGGGGGGACAACTTTGGTTACTCACAGTCTCGGAGTCGCCGGAGGGTCCTCCCTGAGGTGTTGGTTCTCCACCAGTCGAGTCGGGGTCGCCGGGTGCAGTGTTGCAAGTCTCACGCTTCTTGCGGGGAGTTGCAGGGGGTCTTTAAATCTGCTCCTTCGAAACAAAGTTGCAGTCTTTTTGGAGCAGGGCCGCTGTCCTCGGGAGTTTCTTGTCTTTCTTGAAGCAGGGCAGTCCTCTGAGGATTCAGAGGTCGCTGGTCCATTGGAAAGCGTCGCTGGAGCAGGTTTCTTTGGAAGGCAGGAGACGGGCCGGTAGGACTGGGGCTAAAGCAGTTGGTGTCTTCTGTTCTTCTTCTGCAGGGGTTTTTCAGCTCAGCAGTCCTCTTCTTCTTGTAGTTTCAGGAATCTAAATTCTTAGGTTCAGGGAAGCCCTTAAATACTAAATTTAAGGGCGTGTTTAGGTCTGGGGGGTTAGTAGCCAATGGCTACTAGCCCTGAGGGTGGGTACACCCTCTGTGTGCCTCCTCCCAAGGGGAGGGGGTCACATTTCTATCCCTATTGGGGGAATCCTCCTTCTACGAGATGGAGGATTTCTAAAAGTCAGTCACCTCAGCTCAGGACACCTTAGGGGCTGTCCTGACTGGCCAGTGACTCCTCCTTGTTTTTCTCATTATCTCTCCTGGACTTGCCGCCAAAAGTGGGGGCTGTGTCCAGGGGGCGGGCATCTCCACTAGCTGGAGTGCCCTGGGGCATTGTAACACGAAGCTTGAGCCTTTGAAGCTCACTGCTAGGTGTTACAGTTCCTGCAGGGGGGAGGTGTGAAGCACCTCCACCCAGAGCAGGCTTTTGTTTCTGTCCTCAGAGAGCACAAAGGCTCTCGCCGCATGAGGTCAGAAACTCGTCTCTCAGCAGCAGGCTGGCACAGACCAGTCAGTCCTGCACTGAACAATTGGGTAAAATACAGGGGGCATCTCTAAGATGCCCTCTGTGCATTTTGTAATAAATCCAACACTAGCATCAGTGTGGGTTTATTATTCTGAGAAGTTTGGTACCAAACTTCCCAGTATTCAGTGTAGCCATTATGGAGCTGTGGAGTTCGATTTTGATAGACTCCCAGACCATATTCTCTTATGGCTACCCTGCACTTATAATGTCTAAGGTTTTGCTTAGACAGTGTAGGGGCATAGTGCTCATGCACATTTCGTACAAAACTGATAATGTTTCAGATTCACCATTCCTTCCACCATTTACCCTCTGAAACAGTCCAGTTTTCATCTCCCACTGTTACGGTCGCAGGTCAACATCCTCAAAGAGAAACAAGTGGTGGAACAGGCATTTACTCCAGGTACAACCTGGTGAAAAATAAAGGCAAGAACAAATTCAGACCCATTCTCAACCTCAAATCAGCCAACAACTGGATTAGGTGAGAACAGTTCCGTAAGCTGTCTTTACACCAAATCTATCTCCAATTACACCAAGGGAATTGGCTCTGTTCTATCCACCTTCAAGACACATACTTTCACATTCCAGTTGCAAGGAAAAAACGCACATTCTTGAGGTTTGTAGTAGGATAGGACCAGTACAGAGTTGTTCCGTTTGTCTCAAGCCAACACCCTGAACGCTCTCTAAGTGCATGGCAGTGGTAGCTACCCATCTAAGGAACCACAAACTATTTGCCTACCCCCACCTGGACGATTGGCTGATCAAGACATTCACGTCATAAGAAGCTCAGCTTCACTACAACTGAAATTGCAGGCTCCTCCAAAGAATAGGCATCCGGGTCAATCTCAGCAAGTCAAATTCTGTCCCGGTTCTGACATTGAACTGCCTTGGAGCTTTCATCAACACAATACAGGAAAGAGTCTGTCCTTCGGAGGAAAGAAGTTTATCGATCCTTCGGAAGCATCACTCTCTCATGACAGCTTGCCCTCCAACAGGGATATCAATATCCTCTCTCCTGGGCTCAATGACATCCTGCATCTTCCTCACACTGAATGTTCATCTCGTTGCAACCTTTGCAGGAATGTTTCAAGGACCAGTGGGACCAGCTGAAGGGCAATTAAGAGGACAGAATAATACTGTCTTGTCATCCAAAGCCGTCCCTGAAATGATGGTGCTCCCCAAAGAACCTGCTTCAGGTTATGCTTTTTCATCAGGAGATTTCTCTTCAAACAATAACAGACGAGGGGCTCCCATGGACCATCTCCAGGGCACATGGAGAGTCCACATACCATATCAACCTTCTGGAGTTAAGCGCAGTCCATTGAGCGCTAAAAGCGTTTCACTAGTTGTTCAAATACAACTCCCTGTTAGTCCAGACGGAGAATACGACCACTATGTACTACCTCAACAAGCAGGGAAGGACTAGGTCCAGACCACTATCACACAAAGCCTAGGTAATATGGAAATGGCTCATAGCCAGGAATCTAATGATCACCGCTACTCATCTTCCAGGTGTGCAGAATGCTCAGGCAGACTCTTTCAGCAGGATTTTGAAAGACCACCACGAGTGGGGTCTTACACGACAACGTTTACGGTGTTTTTCATCTGTGGGGCACACTTTGTTTGCCACGGCAGAAAACAAAAATGCTGCATTTTTGCCTAGAGGTGCTATCAACCAGGGACGCTGGGGAATGGCCTGTGGATCAACTAGTCTGGCAAATTTCTTTACCTTTACGCTGATTCCCTTGATGCCGACAGTTCTCATTGAGCTGTCCTACTTGAGAACCAAGATGATCCCCATAGCCCTGGCCAAGTCAGTGGTGGTTCAAGGACCTCCTTCACCAGTCCATCCATCCACATCTCAAGCTGCAGTGCATCATAGACCTCCTGACGAAGTTTAGAGGCCAGATACTACATCTCAGTCTCTCCTCCTTGAATTTGATTGCATGACTCCTGAAATAGTCCAGTACGGCCACTAGAATCTGCAGCAGGATGCATGAACATCCTTAAAGAGGCTAAGCAGCCTTCCACCCGTTCTGCATATGCCTTCAAATGGAAAAGATTCTGCATTTCGTGTCTCTCCAAGAACATGGATCACACTTCTTGCCAGGAGGATGTCATACTGCCATACTTACTCCATCTGGCAAAATCTGGCTTGCAATTTGCCTACAGAAAATGTCCTTCACAAACCTATTTTTTCAAAATCCCAGTCCTCAAGGATTTTCTAGAAGGTTTGAAAAATGTTTTTCCTCGGCGTCCTTCACCTCCCTGGGATCTTAATATTGTGTTCTCTCATCTAATGCCAGATCCCTCTGAACCTATTGGCAAAGCATCCCTACATCACCTTTCCTGTAAGACAGCTTTCCTTGTAGCAGTAACATCAGCTTGCAGGGTTAGCAAGATCCAGGCACTTTGTTCTCACAAACCATATACAGTCTTCCACTCCAAAAATGTGATTGAGAACTCATCCGATGTTCCTCCGTAAGGTTATTTCGGATGTCCATGTTAGTCGGACCCTATCTCTTCCTACGTTCTTCCAGAATCCCTCTACTCCAGCGGAAAGAACTCTCAATTTCCTGGATGTGAGAAGGGTTTTAAAATTCTGCCTAGAAAGGGCATGCAACATTTGTAGGTCGAACCAACTGTTTATTAACTACGGTCCAGTCCTTATGGGTTTGGCCTCTCCTAAACAGTCCATTTCCAGATGGATTGTTTCTTGCATCCATTTATGTTGTCAAAAAGCTAATAAAACCCTCTCAACTAACCCTAAAGCATACTCCACTAGGGGTAAAGTGGCAACAGCTTTTTTTCTAAGAAATATCCCTATCCAGGATATTTGCAAAGCAGGCACCTGGAGTTCTGTCCTTACATTTAGTAAATACTTCCGCTTAGATTCCGATGCCAGAGCAGACGCTCAAATAGGACAGGCCTCCCTTAGGAATCTAACAAACAAAGATACTCCAAGGAAGGAGAGGGTCCAAGGGCATTACCTTCCTGTGTAGAATGCCATTTTTATTATATTATTGTGGGAGCTTGACCAGAGGACATGGACCCAAATCCTACAAAGAAGAGATATACTGGTAGAAAAAAGGTGAAGTCCCACTTAGAATGTCTTTGTTGAGAATCAAAGTACCATGAGTTCAGTACATTTGGATGAACAGGATTACAAGGAAAGTCTTTGTTAGTCCAATTTGAATTATTTATTATGTTTTTAGAAAACAAGTAGCTCCCAATTGAGGTACATCAGAATGGATCCAGAGAGAGAAAACAAGGGTCAGCCAACACGTGTTTCGCCCTACAGGCGAGTACGCCAGGGCTTTCTCAAGGCCTTTAGACAATATTCGGCTTTCTAAAGCAATCAGTTATATATACATTGTTGCATATTTGATAAGGCCTTAATACTTTGCTCATCGTGTTAAGATTGTTATACGGCTTATCAGGCCCGTGTCCACTAGTTATATCACATAATCTTTGTGGATTTGACAATTACATTTCAAGACCTATGTTATTTCTGGAACTTTTGAACCTCTCAAAAACTTTTGGGGACATTAGACTGTACCTAGGCTTGGGATTATCAAATATGCAACAATGTATATATAACTCATTGCCTTAGAAAGCCGAATATTGTCTAAAGGCCTTGAGAAAGCCCTGGCGTACGCGCCTGTAGGGCGAAACACGTGTTGGCTGACCCTTGTTTTCTCTCTCTGGATCCATTCTGATGTACCTCAATTGGGAGTTACTTGTTTTCTAAAAACATAATAAATAATTCAAATTGGACTAACAAAGACTTTCCTTGTAATCCTGTTCATCCAAATTTACTGAACTCATGGTACTTTGAGTCTCAACAAAGACTTTATAAGTGGGACTTCACCTTTTTTCTCCCTTAGGAATCTGTTCGCTTGAAATTACCTTTTACTTGTCCTCTACGCAGCCTTAGGCATGGATGTGCTTGCTACTCTATTCAGTGCTTATGACTATAAATGGAAATCCCCTAAGAGAGAAGGAATAGTTTCTTACCTGTAACTCCAGTTCTCTCATAGGGGAATTTCCATTATAGTCATTCGCAACTTCTCCGCCTCCCCCAATGGATAGGACAGAGATCATCAATACACTGTGTCATCATGCACATGTCTCCTTAAAGAACTGAAGCAACTGTCACCTGCTCAGCATGATGGAATATTGGTGGACTCTGGCTTCTTAAACGCACAGCCTCTATTTTCAATCATATAATTGCAGCCTATGGAGCTACACTCTTAGGTTGCTTAATCTCTGTTACTCCAAAAAAAGGGTTTGTGAAAGACATTTATGCTGTTTTACTAAAACATCATCTAATTATATGCATATATAATCTCATGGCCCTTTCAGAATTCAAATGACGATTTGGGCCATTGTAGCCTGTCCCTCTAGGCTGACTAATTTCTTTAGTGACTCTGCAGGCCTTCCCGAAGAAATGCAGACACCTCCACTTAGAAGAATATATAGTGTAGAAGTACTCCTGGGTCCCCGCTCGTAGGCGGGACTATTCAGTGCTTAGGGCTATATTGGAAATTTCCCTCAGAGAACTGCAGGTACAGGTAAACTATTAGTTATCTCTAATGATTTCATTTTTTTTGTCTTACTGTGTAAAAGATAACTTTACATCTTACCCTACCTTTTCTGCAGGAACAAAATGAGGTATAATTAATTTTATGTTAATTTCTAGCAACCATAATTGCCTGGTCATGGACTTCAGTTATCCCGAATTGTGCTAGTGATCACAATCCTTTAGTAACTAGTTAAAACATCGAATATGGGGGAGGTGCTCAGGTAACCCACTCATTTGCTTTTAAGTATAGTTCAAACTAGGGCCTTAGACTAAAATAGGAGCAGATAAATCTGCAAGCCTTTGAAGCTAAAATAGTCAGGGAAAATTAATGTTTAATAAACAGCTGTTTGTCATCTGAGGCTACCCCTCTGCCCTGATTAGGGATTATGAGTCGGTGTTCTGCCATAACATCTGAGATAACAGTTAAACGCTGTACCCCATCTGTTGTGCCTTTTCGTTGGTTTGATAGCACATGCAGAAACTCCCATAAACAGCTGCTACTAACACGGCCTAAAAAAGGATTTATTTAGTGCAGCACAGAAGTACTACAAGGCTGTAGTTGAAGCTAGTAATAGCTTAGAAATGAAGCCTGGTCTGACTTGTTTGCTGATGGTCGTCTTAGGGACTCAAGGAAGTTTTGGTACTTTGTCAATCGTTCGTTGTTCACTGAGGGAACTGAATCTAAAATGAACTGCCTAATTACTGTGGCAGAATAGATTGCACATTTATCTCGCATCTTTAATTCCCCACCAAGGTGATTGATGAGGAGGAAAGGGACACAGCAGTCATTAAAGATATGGAACAGGCCACTCAGTGTAATGTGTCTCTGTGAAGAAGGTGGAGTCAGCCATTAATCAGGGCATTTGCAGGAAAGCACCTGGTCTGGACAGTGTCCCGCTAGATATTTTTAAAAATAACCCTGCTGTTTGGGCCTCAGTCCTTACTAATATTTTTAGGGGGGCTATTCTTGACCCACTTCCCGCTTCTTGGAAAGAGGCCACCATGGTCTGAATTTTCAAAAAAGGGAATAGAAATGACCTGGTGTGCTACAGGCCAGTCTCTCTGATAAATGCAATAGCCAAGGTTCTGGGCAGGATTCTGTTACCTCGTTTGGAACTGTGGGCCAGTGAAAATAATATATTCTCAAGGGCTCAGCACGGCTTTATATAAGGTTGTGGGAAAGTTACAGTGTCTTAATTTAGCACTAATTGTCAGTAAGTACACAAAGTCCATAAAGAGCTCACTGCATCTGGCCTTCATGGACTTGTCAAGTGCCTTCGACACTGTAAATCGTGACGAACTTTGTAGTATGATGTGGGGTTTTGGGGTTCGAAGAAACCCTGGTTATTCTCGCCGGAGTCTTCATTGAAATACTACAGTGAAAATACGATACGGTCCTGGAGGTGATGGTACTGATTCCTTAATTTCAACTGAGGGTGTTCGCCAGGGGTGCATACTGGCCCCTTTTTTGTTCCTTGCAAGTGGTGTGAAGGCTTTTTTGCTGCAAAAGAAATGAGATTATACAAGGATTCGTCATTCTCTCATCTCACCTTTATGCAGATGATGCTGTCCTCCTGGCAAGGACAGCAAGTAGACTACAGAAAGTCCTTTACGCATTTGCAGTGTTCATGTTTACTTTGGACCTGAAAGCGAACCTTAAAAAATCGTATATAATGGTTTGCGGCCCATAAACAGTTAAAAGTAAAACATTTTACTTGCAAGGAAATTCTGCTATTTAGGGATCCTTTTCAACCAGCAACTGAAGTGGGGATCCTCTTTTAACACTAAAGGTGCAGCAAGTTAATAGAGCAGCCAAATAACTTTTTCACTTTGCAGCCACGCTTGGCCAGAAGTCCGCTAAAGAAATGCTGAACCTGTACCAAACCAAATGCATGTCAATTTCCACCTATGGGGCTGGAGTGTGGGAACATAGTGATTGTTCAAAGCTCCAGGTTGCAGAGAATGCCTTTCTTAGGAGATTATTGATGGTTTCTCAAGGGCCCTCAACCTCTTTTTGTCATTTAGAAGTGGGCTTATATTACCTTGTAGACTCCATAGTTGTTGCTCCCTAATTGTTATGGGTTAAAATATGGTCCATAGCTGAATTAGAATTCTCTAGACAAATTCTGGCCCACTGCCTGTCTTTGCACAACTATGAGAAAATCCAGTGGCTAGGATGCGTTAAATGGGTTTTGGGCGAATTTGGCCTTATTGATTATTTATTTTTAATTTATTTTTTGATTTTTGTTTTTTCTATAAATGACCCAGACCACTTTTCGCCTATTGCCAGAGCCCATTTAAAGGTAGCTTATCTGGAATGGATGTCTGCTACCCACCAACGATTTTCTCCCCTATGATTAAATCCATTAATATTTTTTCTTCTCCAGCGTTGCAATTTTGTCGCTTATTCAAATTCCCAGCACAGATTTTATTTGACTAGATTCCGTCTGGGTACTGTGCATTTTTTAGCGGCATTTCCTATACAATGAAGATGGGTGGAAAATCTCCCTCTATGCCCTTGTGACAATATATCAAAGCACTTTTTACTTTTTGGTTCACTCAATCACTCTCTAAGAACAACCTTTTTGGTCCCCTCTACTGAAATCATTCAGGCTTACTTCATGCCAAGATGGCCTTACTCTTGTCCTCATTGGAATTGAATGAAATGTGTTATGCTGTTTTTAATTTATAAGGGGGGGCTTTTTATATTATTTTCTTTAACTGGTAAATCCTGAGCCCTCAAAGAACATTTGAGCTGTATATAACCTGTAAGAGGTTTAGGGTTTTTAATATAGTTGAATCTTATTTATGTTTTGTGAATAACATGATGCTTTCATCTATTTAATAGGTTTTTTTGTGCATGAGATAATGTTGACTGTTATTTTAATATGTCCTGTTCTTCTATGATTTGTCAAAATCGAATATTTTATGACTGGCTGACTTTTACCTAGAATGCATGTTTCCGGGTTGATCAGTTTAGTAGTCCACTCAGCCTGGAGTATATGGCTGACTTTTTTTGATTGTGTTGCTTTTGTGTAAAAGCAGTTTTAATCATGACGTACTTTAAATTGACAGCTCAGTTAGATTATTGACAGTTGTTTGCAGGATCTTTGCAATGTACTGCAGACTCAGGGGTGGGGAATTTGTATCGCCCAACGCACAGGCCATGAGACTTCTTGTTGTGGCCAAGACGTTTTAATGTCTACTTTGTCCTCTGGACAAGTAGGCATTCGCTTTTGCCCTTGTGCACTTAATACAGTCACAAGCCACTTATTTCAGATAGGAATCTGAAACATTAGTAAATGCACCTTTTCATAGGTAATTAGGGTAACCAAGCTAGTGTGGAAGTTGCAGGAATGATTTTCTCAAGCGGAGTCATGGAAGGTGCATGTGGCGGGTAACTAGTCTTTAGGAGTGGACCGGAAAGCAGTGTATGCAGATTTTCGAAGAGAGGAAGAAACCAGAGGAGCCTTGTGAGCTAATGGTGAAAGGAAGCTGAACAAGGAGGATGTGGTGATCCTGGGCTCCCTTAACTACATTGATTGTTAGCTACGAGTTGTGCTGTTTGGAAAAAAAAATACACAGAAGCCTCACAGCTTGATTCACTGCGTGACAGCGCCTGAAGTCAGCATTCAGTGGAATAACAGCAGAGAGCCTGGAAACCACTACTTGCAGGAAATATCCAATGCACTTGCACAGCATTTCAAAAGTCCATGATTCAATGAACCACTGGGACAGTCCACTATTCACTATGCAGAAAGATGACATGCTGCCATATGAAGACATCTGTGATGCCATTTTCCACCGGAAAGCCCATAGTCCCAACCAGTCCACCCATATAAAACCACTTTTATCCACAAATTGCATGCAAGGGCGGGACAAAAGTATGCAAGATTTGTGACAGAACTTCTAAATGCCCAGAAAACCAGTGTTCCAGGAGACTTGATTACGAAGCCTGGATCTAATGAAAAAACAGAGCTTGCAAGAATCATTAGCCGAGCTACTGAAAGCAAGACATCAGTTTATCAGCTACAGGAACACGCATCCAAACGAAACATCACTCAACTAGCAAACATGTTTGTGAAATACCTGAACAAGAAGTATACATTAGAACACTGTCATCCTGCTTCCCATCATCCTTGAATAACTCAGAAACGAAAAAAGGACTTTCAAACGAGCAGATGGATTTTCTTGAAACTCTGAACTGCAAAAACATTCACTTCAACAAACTAAGTAAAAATGTTTTTGACAGATTCAAGTTGCTGTGGCCTGGCTTTGGCTCTTGTAACTCTTCACTTGCCAAGGGAATGTCCAGAAGAATAGGTCTGTTAAATTGTGGAGTAGGCTCTGAAGACCAAAAATTAATGACTTGCTGTAAATATGTGGTGAGATGGGGCACCGGTCAGGTCACGGCCCTGCAGGTGAGTCTGACCCTTGTTTGCGTATAGTTGGAGAAATCTAGGAGAACTCCTGGTGCACGCAATGTAGGGCAAAAACATACAGGAGAAAAAAAGGAGCACAAGAGGCCCATGAACACTTCCACCTGTCCCTGCCAGCACAACAGAGCCGATAGTAAGCAGGGCACACTTCAGTGAAAATGTGTGTTAAAATGTGAAATCCTCAACACGGCTTCAATCAAACATGTCAGCAGTTTCAAATCATAAAGAGGGTGATTTAAAAATAAATGGTGGACTGTATTTTCCAATATACTTTCATTGAAGCAGAGGCCTAATCTGGCGGGAGAGTATAAATAAAGTGGTTGTTGGCTTAAAAAAATGTAAGTCTCTGGTCCGAATTTGCTCCAACAGTATCCTAATACTTGGCCAGCTTGCCTCTCTTTGCGTACAGAGTTTGAATGTCTGGTCTGTCCACCTCAATCTAGCCTTGCTCCTTCATGTCTGCCTCAGTGCCATCTGTGAGTGTCATGACATGGCCACCCATTGTGCTCCTTTGTGTAATTAGCTGCTTCCTTTTACTGCCCTTGCACACGTTTGAAACAGATATATTAGTATTGCCATCACTGCTTTGCCATCAATGCACTGGTCACAAAAAGTCTATTTGTAAACGCCTCGACCTGTGCTGCTCTTTGCAACATGTCTTCACTACTAGGATTACTCTGAGGGAAGTTGCCACAGCTGCTGGAAGGCAGGAGGCAAAGTGGTCTTGTTAAGGTAAACAGGTTGCACAGAAACCTTAGATGAGTACAGATCACAGAGGGAGTTTTAAAAAGGCTGAGCAGTCTAATATGAAAGAGTGGACGGCAAGGTAGCATTTTGACAGAGGGTTTTGGATGAAGCCTATGGCGAGACTGCAGGGGGCATGAAACCTCTTCTGAGAGGAAAGGAAAACCTGTACCAAAATGTGCAAGGACAGAGCCTGAGTTAAGTGAGTGAAGAGGAGCTTATGGAATGGGTGGTTTGAGGAATACTCATTCTAATGTATTTAGTGTGAAGGTATATGTGTAGCAAGGGAGTGGTGTACATTAACAGTAAGGGTGTGAAGCCCTTGTAAGCAAATAGGACAGAAGGATAATTGACCCCATGATGAATATGTTGAATTGGTTTGGGCCCTACAGCAAGCGAGAAAACAGCGTGGAAGGTAATACTTTATGATAAGAGATTTTACAACGGCAAAGAGGTAGAGGAGGTCATGTTTACTTTGGCTTTTGCAGTTGACTAGTAATCTGGCCTTACTATTCCTTATAACTTTTGTAGAGTGTGGGACAAGTGGATTTCTTTACAGGGCTAGAAGATTATTGTTGTATTATGTCCTTTGGCATGTACAGTTTTTCAAAAATTCCACACCCCTTGTTGCAGGAGAGTTCAGTGAACAGCAAAGCCGGATCACTGCTTGAAACATGACTGTTTGGCGCACTTCACTTTAACACTAATGAAATCTGACATTTTAACACTTATTAAATACTAGGGTGTACTATTATTCAGTAACTAGTAAGGGTAGGAATTACGCTATCCTTTTAAATTATGTTGCCAGAAGGGGAACAGAGTAAATCCTGTCCATACACCTTTGATATTTATTTCCAATGCACTAGGTGTGAGCTCAGTGGAGCTCAAAATTCCAAGTACTTCTGATTAAGGAGGATGACCATGATTTAGCATATGGGTTTTGGTCTAATACAGGTTGATTGACCTATACCTTGATGTTTAACCATTCCATTTCCTTCTATGTAAATGGACAGTTTGAATTTGCTGTAGACTGCTGATAGGACTGTGCAACAAACATGATTCATGCAGCTTCAAGAATCAAATTTTCCATTTTATGAACAAACATTGGTATGCATAAATTATATGTGAGTACCTTAACTTAAAAAAGAATAAACATTCTATGCACATTTCAGGAATTGAACTGTCATTCTTTGGTTGTTTTCTGAATGTGGATAGCAAAATATGTCCATATTATATTAATTGTCTCAGTGGTTGACCATAGATTTGCCTGTAAAGTTTGGTGACACTGTTGGGCTATGGCTGTGGTTCTGTTTAACAACTTTTAACGGTGCAGTGCTTTTTAACATAAATTGGCTTCAAATTGTGCTGTTCCCAAATTACCATCCAAGGGAAAGGAATGTCATGAAACAAGCAATGTCTTAAAACTGCACATAAGCAACTGTTTTTGTGTACCTTTCAAGCAAATTGTTCCAACGTTAAAGTTCGAAATCCTTCCCCACATCTTCAGATAGTTGGTATTTGTGGCTTTGCTTTCTTGGGACTATAAATCTACACAGCAAGCCACTATTTAAAAAATGTTAAGTTTTATACATCTCTTTGGGTGAGATCAAACCTCAGATGCTGCACATAATAGAATCTTGGCTTATTGTTGAAATGGCTTGACTGATACCTGCCCAGATATTAGCTGAACCCAAAAGTGAAATGTTTTGTCTCAATGCTCCACATCTCTTCTTTAGGAAGACATTAAGTCATTAACGGCTCATGTTATCGAGAATTACTGGAAAGCACTGGAAGATGTGGATTATGTGCAGACATTTAAAGGACTGAAACTACGTTATGAGCAACAAAGGGAAAGGCAAGATAATCCTAAACTTGACAGGTATTCTTTTCCAACTCTTTTGTCACAGTTCTGCAGAGCTTTCATAAAAGTTCAAGGCATTTGTATTGGTCATTACAGCAGTAAGCAGGACATGTTGCGTTAAAGTAAATTTATACTGATCTCCTTCACTTGCCCTCCCGCAAATTGCGTCAAAGAACGCAGTGGGAGGTGGGGTGGTATAATATAGTTTCATTTATTTGTGTGTATCCCAATGATTACGTTTACAACACTACTCATGAAAGATGCTGTTTGTGGAATTTACATTAAAAATTTGTGGCAGAGTGAATCCTCTGCTTCTTTCAGATTTGATGGGACCTAAAAAGTGTTAAGTTAGGGAATAAAAATGTTACTATTTCTGTATGTGCTTGTAAGTCTGTGGCCTACCTTAACCTCTTCTTTGTCCACTCACTTTTTTTTCAGCCTATTCTCAACTTTTTTATTTTTCAGTTTGTGCAAGCTTCTAAAATAACATTCAGAACCCTGCCTCTTACTGATTTTGGGGCAATTTAACTTTATCCATCAACTTTGTTTTTATACGTGCCATAAAGCCAGCATCAAATGTACCCAGCATGCATCTAATCTTACTTAAAGGTGACCTGCATGGGTCCACTTGTGAGCAGCCACCTTAATAGATATGTCCTGCATTTGCCCTTATTGCACCCAAGTTATTTCAAAGAAGCTTCTTCCATGCAGCAAGATACTGACATCTTTTTAGAGGCCATTGACTTAGTTGCAAGCACAAGGAAAAATGCATAGGTTGTCACTCTATCCCTTCATAAGAACCCCAGGCCATGTATGATGCACCTGGCATGAGGCATAGGAATTCATCCTCCAAGGCCTTAGTGGGTCAGAGTTGTCTCTCTATGCTGGGAGTGGCTGCCTCAGAATCTCTGGCCCTTCCCTGTTTCAATGTTTTCTGGACTTGCCAGAGTTTTGGGCTAGTTACCATATACACATACAGACCGTTATGTTACAGGTAATTTACTTGTCTTCCCTTTGTGGCGGGGGGGGGCTGACAAAGATTGTTTTTCCTTTTCTTATTTAATGTACATCACTAAACCTGTTGATATGCTTAAGGCAGGAAAAATTATCAAAGTCTCATACCCAACTACAGAATTCAACTGGAAAACTCCTTGATGCTCGCTGCTACATAGTTTGCATCTCATAGAATGAGATTGATAGGCATGCACACATTACGAGTGCACTTAATGTTGATTGTTCCTGTTGGGTGCTTTTTGGTGGCTTCAGACTTTGTAAATAGCAGCCCAGCCAGTTGACATTTGAATCTGTTTTTTTCTTGTGGTGGAAAGTTAGTTTTTATTTTTATTCTAAAGGCAGTAAGGGGTTATCTGTAATGCAAAGCAAAAGTAGTTACTGCAGAGGCCAGCTGCACCTTTTTTTCCTTTACTGCTCATTCACGCTATTTTGGATTTCAGTTTTAGGGCATTAATGATTTGCCAGGCAGATGGCAACATTTAGTCCTTACCAATGCAGACATTGTTCAAAATTCAAACTCTAACCATCTGTGCATACCGTTAGTTATCCCTGTCCTGGCACGCACAACATGGATGTCCAGGAATTACACTGCTAACTTACTGTTTCTCCACTGCATTGTTTTATCCCTGACATTTAACCTGAGTAGCTTTCGACTTGATGTCAGTACTTTACCCTTTAGATACAGCATACTAGAAAAATATTGCAGTTACCACAGCTGTTACTAATCAAGTGTAACCTGCACAGTACCTAAAAGCCAGGCGCGCACATGGTTTAAAAAAACAAAAAGATTGGATTATACTTTGAGAAAAGCTCCTCAATTCCAAATGGAGCAGGGGTTAGAATGTCACATACATACCTGAAAGGAAAAGGTAAAATTCTAAATATCTTGGCTCTCAAGTTACTTTATGGGTATAGGTTTGAGAGAAACAAAATAAAAATGAAGTACCTGCTTCGGTCATTTCAGAGAGGTGACTACATCTAATAGAGCTTCGCTTGTACTAAGCATGTCACCACAAGTGATTTATGACTTCTCAAGAACAAACACATTTTGGCAATGCCAGGAAGTCTGGCTTAGAAATGAAAGTGTCTGTTTATTCACTAATGGTTTTAGTGAATCTGTGCATCGTACATGCTCTACCACAGACCCTAGCCGCCATGCATCTATTCAACCACTCATTCTTGTATTCACCCACTTACACAGCCACTATAAAACATCCCCACGAAACTAAACATATGCAAAATATCCTTGTTTTAAAGTTCCAGCTTTGTTGCCACGTTTAGAACCAACGCGTTTGCTATCGTATAATAGTAGAACAATGATACACTATGGGCAGTGTTTCCATGTTCGCCTTTTTTAGAGGAGGTGGTTGCATGAAATATGAAGCACTGCAGTTAAAATGAGCAGAAAGCAATCTGCCAATTCATATTTTTTGGGGTAACCAAAATGTCTTGAAAAATAAAAAGAGAAGGAACAAAATGAAAAGTGACCTACGAAAAGGAGAAAATTGCAAACCGAAGGACTAGTCACCCCTGGCACTGAATCACATTCATTTTCAGTGCGGTATTCTCATGTCATCAGACAAATGCTGTCACAGGGCAATAGAGCCAATGACAGAGGTGGGCTACCCAAATGCCCCATGCTGGTGGAGCAGTGTAAACTGCTCTCATGCACACGAAAGTCTTTAGAGATTTGACCTAAAGCTCCGCTGTATATGGGATTTCTTTTGTGTGTGCGCTAAGTCCGCCATCCAGTGTTGGGCTCTGAGTGTTACAAGTTGTTTTTTCTTCGAAGAAGGCTTTCGAGTCACAAGATCGAATGACTCCTCTCGGTAATAGTGCACTTGGGCATCAAGTCCTTTGTTAGATTGTTTTCTTTCCGCTGTCTGGTTCGGACGTGTTTCCTCTCGCTCCAGTAGATTTTGGTTCAGTACTATCTGAACTTCTCTTTTCTTTTCTGTAAACGTCGAGATAGTTTTGATCGGGTTTTCCAAGCTTATAGTCTATCTGATTGTAATCGTCGGGGTTGATTTCACACCCTTAGGGGCGACCTCTCCCTTATTGAGCCTACATCGACTTGTTTTAGTCGAACAATGTTAGGCTGATGGAATGGACTCCGTTTCGCTTTTGCCCTTGGTGTCCCGCCAAGTTGCCATACACGGATCAGCACTCGGTGAGCAATCTCGGTCTCTCTCCAGATCACAGAGAAGAAAACTGTGATGCTTGCCGGTCGTTTTGCTCCAAAAAGACACTTGGGGATCGAAGAGTGCGTTGATTGGAGATGGCGACCAAGTCGTCAGAACATACGCCCGACATCTTTGGGGATGAACACTAACAAGAGGAATTGGCACACCATGCAACCGTTTCCATCACATAGTCTGATTGGGATTGAGATTGCGATGTCGACTGCCAGTCTATCCCACCGGCCCAATACGTGAGTACATCAGCCCCTTTCCATCACCCAAAGACAATTAAAAAGACCTCTGCAGTGGTCTTGGATCCTCCACTGCTTGCCAGCCATGGTCGGACCCGAAAAATACAGTCTGATGACCAACCCTCGGGTTCCGCACCAAAACAAAAGGCCAAAGTGGATTCAGCACCGAGAGAACAGCTTCTCACACCTGTTTCCTTACTGAGCCGAAAATCGGGGACTTCTACCTCATAGGCGATAAAAAGTAACAATGCTTTCGGAGCTGACATTCTCGGACCGACTCAAGCATTCAGCATCCAAACTTTCAGAGCTGAAACCTGACGGTGGTAAATATGCTCCAGTTACTGAGGAGTCTTCACAAGTAAGGCCCATATTGGAGGTAATTGATGCGAGACTGCAAAAGATCCATATATATATAAGGACACAGGGAGGATCATACCGCCTCCTCGTCCAACAATCAAAATAAAATTAACTTTTCAAGAAACTTGAGAAGCTGGGCCTCCACCTTCAATTTTTTTTAAACAAAATGAAAACCAAAGGCACCACAACAGCCTTCACCACCACATTCTCCTTTACTTTCTGCTTCACCACCACCTGATACTCCCACCACCACCTTCACCTACACAATTTTCTCCTCAATCCAGTTTAACCACATAGGGATGATTTGTATGACACTCAACAGGATATAGATCCATGGGACATGTGACACAGGTCCCATTCCTCCCACTGATCCTGATTTATATCCTGCAAGGCCATCTCCCCCTGAAGATATCATTGCTCACAATCAGGTTATAGCTAGAGCAGCTGCGTATCATAAAGTACAACTATCCAGATCCCATTGAGGATGATTTTTTATTTGATACCTTAACCTCTACTAATAAAGAGTATCTGTGTCTCCCTATGCTCCCAGGCATGCTTAAACATGCAAAGGACATATTCAGAGAAGCTGTAAAATCCAGAATCATTACGCCCAGGGTGGATAAAAAGTATAAACCTTCTCCCTCCGATCCAGTTTTTATTAGAACACAACTACCGCCTGACTCTATAGTGGTCAGTGCATCAAGAAAGAGGGCAAATAGCCAATCTACAGGGGATGCTACTCCTCCTGACCAGGAAAGTCGCAAATTTGATGCAATGGGTAAAAGAGTAGCAACTCAAGCTGCTAACCATTGGAGGATTGCGTACTCTCAAGCACTTTTAGCAGGATATGATGGGGCTTATTGGGTCCAAATGGAAGACTTGTTGCAGTACCTTCAACCAGAACATCAAAAAAGGGCACAACAAATAGTAACAGAAGGGGCAGGTTATTTCCGGCAACCTAATCAGTACTGCTATAGATGCAGCAGATACAGTGGCAAGGGGGTATCAACACCAGTATCATCATTAGAAGACACGCGTGGTTAAGGGCTTCAGGTTTCAAGCCAGAAATACAACATGCAGTAATAAACATGCCCTTTGATAAACAACTTTTATTTGGGCCAGAGGGTGATAACACAATAGAGAAGCTGAAAAAGGACTCTGAAACAGCTAAAGCTATGGGTGCGTTATACACTACACCTACTCTGGGAACTTTTCGTAGTCCACAATTTAGGGGTGGTTTCAAATTTATCAACCGCAGAACCATCCACATCCCAACAAAAACAAGGGCCACACTTCTACAACAGAGGTTCCTTTAGAGGCTCTTACAGAGGAAATAATTATAGAGGAAAAGGTGACTTCTTACACATCCTCACAGAGCATGCATCTCCTGTGGGAGGAAGACTGGAAAATGTTTACCCACAATGGCACAACATTACTACAGATCAATGTGTTTTATCAAATATCCATCATGGCTATTGCCTAGAACTCATCTCTACTCACAAAACATTCCCCCTCATTCACACAAACTTACTCTGGAACATTTAAATTATTAAAACAGGTGGTACAATTACTACTAAAAGGTGCAATAGAGATGGTACCTATAATCCCAACAAAGGTCTGGAGTGTATTCTCTATACTTCCTCATACCAAAGAAAGATGGTACTCTCAGACCTATCTTAGATCTCAGACTGCTCAATCAATATATTCTTTCAGAACACTTTCTCACGGTCACTCTACAAGACATCATTCCCCTACTACAGAAACAAAATTACATGACCGCATTAGATCTAAAAGATGCTTACTTTCACATTCCCATACATCCAGAACATCGTAAATATCTAAGATTGTAATAGCAGGAAAGCACTACCGATTTAAAGTACTACCATTCGGAGTAACAGCAGCACCAAGGGTGTTCGCCAAATACCTAGCGGTAGTTGCAGCATTCCGCAGAAGACAACACATACATGTCTTTCCGTATCTGGACAACTGGCTCATAAAAGGCATTACAATTCTAATGTGTCAACAGCATACACAGTATAAATGAAACACCTTACGCAACGTAGGATTCACAATCATTTATCAAAAATCTCACCTGCAGCCAACACAGATACAACCATATCTAGGAGCAGTTCTGATCACTAAATCAGGATTAGCATACCCAAACCCAATGAGGATTCAAGTATTTCGCAATCTTATATTTCAACTGCAATAAAACCACACTTATACAGTGGAGTTGGTTATGAAACACTTAGGTATGATGGTTTCATATATATCAATAGGCTCCACATGAGACCTCCACAACATCTCCCTCAACAGTGGTCTCGGGCACACTATCCAATTCAGGATCTAGTGTTGGACCGCCAAACTCACCGCTCTCTGCAATGGTGGAATTCCACTAACCTGTCAAAAGGACGGTCCTTTCAGGTCCGCCATAATCATAACAGATGCATCAGTAATAGGTTGGGGTGCTCATCTCAACAACCTCACTATACAGGGGAAGTGGGACTCAATCCAACAAATTTATCACATAAAACACTTGGAATTACTATCAGTATTCCTAGCACTCAAAGCTTTCCAAACACAAATTACACACAAAAAATAGTATTAAAAAGGAGAGACAATATGACCACAATGTGTCATCTGCAAAAACAGGTGGGGGGACATTCATCACAATTGTCCCTTCTAGTACAGACAATTTGGAAATGGGCAATCCATAATCGCCTTCATTGGAGGATTTGGACAACAAAAAAGCCTAAAAATGGCCGCACATTCCTATAATATTGAGTATTGTTTAGGTGCTCATACATTCAAAACATGCCTGTTGTCCAGCATGTGTATTGGGACAGGGAATACCCGTACCAACATGTTAAATCTATAGAAAAATAAGAATGGAGCACACAAAGAGTAGTATCCCTCTATTGTCAAATAATCATTGCACACTTAGTCATGTAAGAAAAACATAATATAAATTTCCACTAAAGAGGTATCAGTGCAAAATGTGATCGTTAAAAAAGTTCAGAAGAGCAAAAAATGATAAATTTAATAAGTAAATTCTAAACATTGAATTTGATGTGAGAAAGTTATTTCCATAGAAAGTTGACAACAAAAAGTACAATCTCATAACAGATAACTTATACATATATACAGACATTTAACCGACATTGAACAAAATTGAGCATTTAGTCATCAAAAGAGTGGTTTGTCCCCTATTATGATCATTCAAAGTCCAATAAAAGGAAAGAGATGGTTAGGAGGATGAAAATAATCCACTCTGAGAATTGAGAAGCGGAAAGAATTAACTTCGTAGAAGTAGAAATTGTCCAGTTCTTCCAGATTCAGCCGACACGTGTTTCGTCCTGCACGGGACTTTATCAAGGCTGATAAAAATAAATGTTAGATAATTTGTTTGTACCTACTTTCCCGCTAATAACAACAATAATAGCCTAAACATGAAATGCCACACAATATATCGGCATAGTAGTAGCGATATAAGTGTTGTAAGATTAAAAGAAGGCTCCGTGATAGGATACATCCTGATACCACAAGTAGATGTTATTAATATTGAAAATGTATTAAGAACCAACTGAAGCATGCTTCTAGATATAATATATTTGATGTCAACAAGTTAATCTCCATCAAGGAAATAGAGAAAGAAATGAGGAGGGTGTACACCCAAGGTGATCTGTGGAAGACACCAGTGAACAGAATCAGCACATGTGTGTTTATAGTATCGCCATTGAGAAAGACCGAGATTTGTGAAAGTTACCACAAAAGATCAAGTATTGTGGATAGTTGGTGATTGTTGACTTAAAAGATATGCTAAACTTAGTACCTTTCTTATTATTATAGTTATTGTTTGAAATCGAAATGTTGGGGCGCATTATATTCCAATACTCCCGAAGAATCTGTAAAAAAGGGGAGCCGTAACTAATCCTTATACAGTAAGTGGGAAGCCACAAGTTAAAGTTAAATCCAACATTAACACTGACCTGTGATTAGCAATCTTCATTGCAAAAGAAGTGTTGCTATAGGTCCAGAATTAACCTGATATCCAAATGTAAAGTGCCTAGAATGAGCCAAAATGAGAAACGTTGCAAATATATTAGTCCCATAGGGAAACAGGAACTAGTTAATTGGTTTCCCGAAATATTTATAAAATAAACCAAAGTAGCAACAAACACAAATTTCTAAGTGGCTCCTTAAGTCAGAGAAATCTAAAACAGGAATCCACGCTGTATAAAAATCCTAAATTTACCTCTAAAAAGTGTATTTCGTCCTCACGTCGGTCCTTCGGTAACGGCTTTCACAAGCCGAATGCCTCCAGGACGTGTTGTTTAAAAAAGGACATTGTAATAGAAGAAGGACTCCTTCTTGGGTAAGCTCATCTACGTGAAGAAAAAATTCATCAAAAAGATGGCCGCCATCTTGAAATACTAACACCGGCTATTGTGCAGAGCGCCCGGTTGTTCGAATTTGTACTGCAAGGATAAATTGATAAATCCTCTTGGTATAAAGAATTGAGAGAATGATAGTTCGTCACACTGCCACGTGGATACGGGGGAATAAAACGCCCGAATACCGCTCGGCGCTAATAATCGTGTATAGTGTTTGTTTTAAAAGAAAAAAACGAGCCGATGGTAGTTATGTGATCACGAGCCAAAGCTGGTCA
This sequence comes from Pleurodeles waltl, assembly GCF_031143425.1. Taxonomy (NCBI): domain Eukaryota; kingdom Metazoa; phylum Chordata; class Amphibia; order Caudata; family Salamandridae; genus Pleurodeles; species Pleurodeles waltl. The sequence goes on from NC_090448.1 coordinate 871,986,180, forward strand.
TCATAAACCTAGTTTGGTGATACATCTCCAAGGCAGTCTAATTGTGCCTATAAGGCAAATTGGCTGAAAGCTAGAGAAAGAAGATATGTCCGTATTGCTGATGGCAAATAATATTTTATCGCCATCTTGGAAGGTCCATCACAAATAAAGTATTATGTATATGGACGGTACTAAAATGTTCCTAGGTGGTACATCATATAGGTCATATAACACATTCATATATGAACATCTTTGCTCAGTTATTTATGGATATATATGTCAATCATCCAGAGAACACTGCACAAAACAATACTAACAGATTTATCAGAACCAAATGCAATCATAGAAAGTAATGTAATTCATGATCAATATTCATTCCCATTCGTATACTTTTCAATCTCAAGATCCATTTGGCCTCATTCCTTCTGAGTTGCAGCTCACGGTTTCCACCTCTAAGATGTACCTGTGTCTGACTGATACCCATATATTTCAATTTGGGGATTTCTATTTCCGAATGTTCAATGCTGACATGACGTACTAGAGGTGACAAGGGGTCATTGTTTCTTAAAGCTCGTACATGCTCTTGGATCCTCTCCTTTAGAGGTCTAATCGTGCTACCCACATAGATCTTTCCACATTCACATATTAGTATATAGACTACATATTTAGTATTACAATTGATGAACTCTTGAATTGTATATGTCTTGCTACCATTAAAGTTGAAACTAAAAGTCTTGTGTAAGGAAATGCCTCCTTGGCATGGTTGCCCCCTGACTTTTTTGCCTTTGCTGATGCTATGTTTACAATTGAAAGTGTGCTGAGGCCTGCTAACCAGGCCCCAGCACCAGTGTTCTTTCCCTAACCTGTACTTTTGTATCCACAATTGGCAGACCCTGGCATCCAGATAAGTCCCTTGTAACTGGTACTTCTAGTACCAAGGGCCCTGATGCCAAGGAAGGTCTCTAAGGGCTGCAGCATGTCTTATGCCACCCTGGAGACCTCTCACTCAGCACAGACACACTGCTTGCCAGCTTGTGTGTGCTAGTGAGGACAAAACGAGTAAGTCGACATGGCACTCCCCTCAGGGTGCCATGCCAGCCTCTCACTGCCTATGCAGTATAGGTAAGACACCCCTCTAGCAGGCCTTACAGCCCTAAGGCAGGGTGCACTATACCATAGGTGAGGGTACCAGTGCATGAGCATGGTACCCCTACAGTGTCTAAACAAAACCTTAGACATTGTAAGTGCAGGGTAGCCATAAGAGTATATGGTCTGGGAGTCTGTCAAACACGAACTCCACAGCACCATAATGGCTACACTGAAAACTGGGAAGTTTGGTATCAAACTTCTCAGCACAATAAATGCACACTGATGCCAGTGTACATTTTATTGTAAAATACACCACAGAGGGCACCTTAGAGGTGCCCCCTGAAACTTAACCGACTGTCTGTGTAGGCTGACTAGTTCCAGCAGCCTGCCACACCAGAGACATGTTGCTGGCCCCATGGGGAGAGTGCCTTTGTCACTCTGAGGCCAGTAACAAAGCCTGCACTGGGTGGAGATGCTAACACCTCCCCCAGGCAGGAGCTGTGACACCTGGCGGTGAGCCTCAAAGGCTCACCCCTTTGTCACAGCCCAGCAGGGCACTCCAGCTTAGTGGAGTTGCCCGCCCCCTCCGGCCACGGCCCCCACTTTTGGCGGCAAGGCTGGAGGGAACAAAGAAAGCAACAAGGAGGAGTCACTGGCCAGTCAGGACAGCCCCTAAGGTGTCCTGAGCTGAGGTGACTCTGACTTTTAGAAATCCTCCATCTTGCAGATAGAGGATTCCCCCAATAGGGTTAGGATTGTGTCCCCCTCCCCTTGGGAGGAGGCACAAAGAGGGTGTACCCACCCTCAGGGCTAGTAGCCATTGGCTACTAACCCCCCAGACCTAAACACGCCCTTAAATTTAGTATTTAAGGGCTACCCTGAACCCTAGAAAATTAGATTCCTGCAACTACAAGAAGGACTGCCTAGCTGAAAACCCCTGCAGAGGAAGACCAGAAGACGACAACTGCCTTGGCTCCAGAAACTCACCGGCCTGTCTCCTGCCTTCCAAAGATCCTGCTCCAGCGACGCCTTCCAAAGGGACCAGCGACCTCGACATCCTCTGAGGACTGCCCCTGCTTCGAAAAGACAAGAAACTCCCGAGGACAGCGGACCTGCTCCAAGAAAAGCTGCAACTTTGTTTCCAGCAGCTTTTAAAGAACCCTGCAAGCTCCCCGCAAGAAGCGTGAGACTTGCAACACTGCACCCGGCGACCCCGACTCGGCTGGTGGCGATCCAACACCTCAGGAGGGACCCCAGGACTACTCTAAGACTGTGAGTACAAAAACCTGTCCCCCCTGAGCCCCCACAGCGCCGCCTGCAGAGGGAATCCCGAGGCTTCCCCTGACCGCGACTCTTTGAATCCTAAGTCCCGACACCTGGGAGAGACCCTGCTCCCGCAGCCCCCAGGACCTGAAGGACCGGACTTTCACTGGAGGAGTGACCCCCAGGAGTCCCTCTCCCTTGCCCAAGTGGAGGTTTCCCCGAGGAACCCCCCCCTTGCCTGCCTGCAGCGCTGAAGAGATCCCTAGATCTCCCATTGACTTCCATTACAAACCCGACGCTTGTTTCTACACTGCACCCGGCCGCCCCCGCGCTGCTGAGGGTGAAATTTCTGTGTGGGCTTGTGTCCCCCCCGGTGCCCTACAAAACCCCCCTGGTCTGCCCTCCGAAGACGCGGGTACTTACCTGCAAGCAGACCGGAACCGGGGCACCCCCTTCTCTCCATTCTAGCCTATGTGTTTTGGGCACCACTTTGAACTCTGCACCTGACCGGCCCTGAGCTGCTGGTGTGGTGACTTTGGGGTTGCTCTGAACCCCCAACGGTGGGCTACCTTGGACCAAGAACTGAACCCTGTAAGTGTCTTACTTACCTGGTAAAACTAACCAAAACTTACCTCCCCTAGGAACTGTGAAAATTGCACTAAGTGTCCACTTTTAAAACAGCTATTTGTCAATAACTTGAAAAGTATACATGCAATTTTTATGATTTAAAGTTCCTAAAGTACTTACCTGCAATACCTTTCAAATGAGATATTACATGTAGAAATTGAACCTGTGGTTCTTAAAATAAACTAAGAAAATATATTTTTCTATAACAAAACCTATTGGCTGGATTTGTCTCTGAGTGTGTGTACCTCATTTATTGTCTATGTGTATGTACAACAAATGCTTAACACTACTCCTTGGATAAGCCTACTGCTCGACCACACTACCACAAAATAGAGCATTAGTATTATCTATTTTTACCACTATTTTACCTCTAAGGGGAACCCTTGGACTCTGTGCATGCTATTCCTTACTTTGAAATAGCACATACAGAGCCAACTTCCTACATCTTGTGCAGAGCAAGATTACATACATTACATCTGCTACAACAAAAAAAGCCCTTTGGTTTAGTAGGTAGCCAAGTAGTCACATTATCCTTGAGTGGTGGTAAGTAGCTTTTACACACAATGTCTCGAATAGTAGTCCCTCTTTTATGAGTCATTGTAGGTTTTGTCAGCAATAACTGTTTCAAAGTATTGTCAGTATGTAGGATGCCCCAATGTCTGCAAAGGATTTTGTAGATATCCTGACTATTCTGACTAAATGGGGTGCAGAATGACACCAATCCTTTAGTTCTATTCTTTTGTGTACTCTTTCTTAGAAGGGAAGATCTTTGAATTTTATTAACTTTCTTTCTGGCTTTGCTTAGGGTTTGTGCAGAGTATCCCCTCTGAATAAATCTGTTCTCTAGTTTGTTTAGTTCAATGTCACAGTTTTTGCTATTGCTGCAGTTTCTTTTCACCCGAATCATTTCCCCAAAAGGGATGGCATTTTTCTGTGTGATTGGGTGAGAACTTCCAGCATGTAGCAATGTATTACAAGCGGTAGACTTCCGGTATAAGTTGGAGTATACACCGTTATTTTCTACAAAAATTTCCAGATCTAAGAAGTGAATCCGGTCCTTACTGTGTTCATAAGTCATCCTGATGTTAAAATAATTTCTATTAATGTGAATAGAATCGCTTCCAGGCCTTTGTTTTTAGGTATCCAAGTATATAAAGAGCTGACATCTAGGGTTATCCAGCTCATTTCCGGAGACCATATGATGTCTTCCAGTTTCATCAGAACATCCCTTGTGTCTTGTAGATATGAGGGAAGATTCCTGACGAAAGACTGTAAGAAACTATCTATGTACTCTGTACTTTACATTTGGATATCAGGTTAATTCTGGACCTATAGCAACACTTCTTTTGCAATGAAGATTGCTAATCACAGGTTTATTTTTGGGGAAGGTACATTGACGATGTACTTATGATTTGGACCGGTGATGAGTCACAGCTGTTGCAATTCATGGATCACATTAATAGAAATTATTTTAACATCAGGATGACTTATGAACACAGTAAGGACCGGATTCACTTCTTAGATCTGGAAATTTTTGTAGAAAAAAACGGTGTATACTCCAACTTATACCGGAAGTCTACCGCTTGTAATGCATTGCTACATGCTGGAAGTTCTCACCCATTCACACAGAAAAATGCCATCCCTTTTGGGGAAATGATTCGGGTGAAAAGAAACTGCAGCAATAGCAAAAACTGTGACATTGAACTAAACAAACTAGAGAACAGATTTATTCAGAGGGGATACTCTGCACAAACCCTAAGCAAAGCCAAAAAGAAAGTTAATAAAATTCAAAGATCTTCCCTTCTAAGAAAGAGTACACAAAAGAATAGAACTAAAGGATTGGTGTCATTCTGCACCCCATTTAGTCAGAATAGTCAGGATATCTACAAAATCCTTTGCAGACATTGGGGCATCCTACATACTGACAATACTTTGAAACAGTTATTGCTGACAAAACCTACAATGACTCATAAAAGAGGGACTACTATTCGAGACATTGTGTGTAAAAGCTACTTACCACCACTCAAGGATAATGTGACTACTTGGCTACCTACTAAACCAAAGGGCTTTTTTTGTTGTAGCAGATGTAATGTATGTAATCTTGCTCTGCACAAGACTTTTAGTTTCAACTTTAATGGTAGCAAGACATATACAATTCAAGAGTTCATCAATTGTAATACTAAATATGTAGTCTATATACTAATATGTGAATGTGGAAAGATCTATGTGGGTAGCACGATTAGACCTCTAAAGGAGAGGATCCAAGAGCATGTACGAGCTTTAAGAAACAATGACCCCTTGTCACCTCTAGTACGTCATGTCAGCAGTGAACATTCGGAAATAGAAATCCCCAAATTGAAATATATGGGTATCAGTCAGACACAGGTACATCTTAGAGGTGGAAACCGTGACCTGCAACTCAGAAGGAATGAGGCCAAATGGATCTTGAGATTGAAAAGTATAAGAATGGGAATGAATATTGATCATGAATTACATTACTTTCTATGATTGCATTTGGTTCTGATAAATCTGTTAGTATTGTTTTGTGCAGTGTTCTCTGGATGATTGACATATATATCCATAAATAACTGAGCAAAGATGTTCATATATGAATGTGTTATATGACCTATATGATGTACCACCTAGGAACATTTTAGTACCGTCCGTATACATAATACTTTATTTGTGATGGACCTTCCAAGATGGCAATAAAATATTATTTGCCATCAGCAATACGGACATATCTTCTTTCTCTAGCTTTCAGCCAATTTGCCTTATAGGCACAATTAGACTGCCTTGGAGATGTATCACCAAACTAGGTTTATGATGACCAGCTTTGGCTCGTGATCACATAACTACCATCTGCTCGTTTTTTTCTTTTAAAACAAACACTATACACGATTATTAGCGCCGAGCAGTATTCGGGCGTTTTATTCCCCCGTATCCACGTGGCAGTGTGACGAACTATCATTCTCTCTTAATTCTTTATACCAAGAGGATTTATCAATTTATCCTCGCAGTACAAATTCGAACAACCGGGCGCTCTGCACAATAGCCGGTGTTAGTATTTCAAGATGGCGGCCATCTTTTTGATGAATTTTTTCTTCACGTAGATGAGCTTACCCAAGAAGGAGTCCTTCTTCTATTACAATGTCCTTTTTTAAACAACACGTCCTGGAGGCATTCGGCTTGTGGAAGCCGTTACCGAAGGACCGACGTGAGGACGAAATACACTCTTTAGAGGTAAACTTAGGATTTTTATACAGCGTGGATTCCTGTTTTAGATTTCTCTGACTTAAGGAGCCACTTAGAAATTTGTGTTTGTTGCTACTTTGGTTTATTTTATAAATATTTCGGGAAACCAATTAACTAGTTCCTGTTTCCCTATGGGACTAATATATTTGCAACGTTTCTCATTTTGGCTCATTCTAGGCACTTTACATTTGGATATCAGGTTAATTCTGGACCTATAGCAACACTTCTTTTGCAATGAAGATTGCTAATCACAGGTCAGTGTTAATGTTGGATTTAACTTTAACTTGTGGCTTCCCACTTACTGTATAAGGATTAGTTACGGCTCCCCTTTTTTACAGATTCTTTGGGAGTATTGGAATATAATGCGCCCCAACATTTCGATTTCAAACAATAACTATAATAATAAGAAAGGTACTAAGTTTAGCATATCTTTTGAGTCAACAATCACCAACTATCCACAATACTTGATCTTTTGTGGTAACTTTCACAAATCTCGGTCTTTCTCAATGGCGATACTATAAACACACGTGCTGATTCTGTTCACTGGTGTCTTCCACAGATCACCTTGGGTGTACACCCTCCTCATTTCTTTCTCTATTTCCTTGATGGAGATTAACTTGTTGACATCAAATATATTATATCTAGAAGCATGCTTCAGTTGGTTCTTAATACATTTTCAATATTAATAACATCTACTTGTGGTATCAGGATGTATCCTATCATGGAGCCTTCTTTTAATCTTACGACACTTATATCGCTACTACTATGCCGATATATTGTGTGGCATTTCATGTTTAGGCTATTATTGTTATTAGCGGGAAAGTAGGTATAAACAAATTATCTAACATTTATTTTTATCAGCCTTGATAAAGTCCTGTGCAGGATGAAACACATGTCGGCTGAATCTGGAAGAACTGGACAATTTCTACTTCTATTTGGATTAAGTTAATTCTTTCCGCTTCTCAATTCTCAGAGTGGATTATTTTCATCCCCCTAACCATCTCTTTCCTTTTATTGGACTTTGAATGATCATAATAGGGGACAAACCACTCTTTTGATGACTAAATGCTCAATTTTGTTAAATGTCGGTTAAATGTCTGTATATATGTATAAGTTATCTGTTAGGAGATTGTACTTTTTGTTGTCAACTTTCTATGGAAATAACTTTTTCTCACATCAAATTCAATGTTTAAAATGTACTTATTAAATTTATCATTTTTTGCTTTTCTGAACTTTTTTAACGATCACATTTTGCACTGATACCTCTTTAGTGGAAATTTATATTATGTTTATCTTATATGACTAAGTGTGCAATGATTGCACAATCACATTCAGTTAATAGCAGAGTACGTCCCAGTGATACAGATCAACTAGCGGACCTCTTAAGCAGGACGCAACAACAAATACACAAATGGGACATTCACTCACATGTGATTCAGCAATACTTCCAAATGTGGGGAACACCAGAAATACACCTTTCCGCTACAAAAGAAAATGCAAAATACCAAAGCTTCGCATCCAGGTAGCCACACCCTCAATCCAAGGGCAATGCTCGATGGATGAATTGGTCAGGGATGCTTACTCTTTTCCACCTCTCCCACTAATTCCATTTCTGATCAAAAAGATTAAACAAACCTCACTCACCATGGTGCTCATAGCTCCCACATGGGCACGTAAACATTGGTACACACTATTAGACCTGCCTGTAGTACCACATCACAAACTACCAAACCTGTTGACTCAAAGGAGAGGTCAAGTCACACATCCAAATTCCCAGTATACTCGACCTGGCAATTTGGCTCCTGAAGTCGGAGTTTGGCTACTTAAAACTATATAGATTATAAATGAAGCACGCAAACCCACAACTAGACAATGTTATGCAGCAAAATGGAAAAGTTTTGTCTACTATTGTCAACCTAAAAACATTGAGCCACTTCAAGCATCAGTGTAGGAAGTTGGCTCTGTATGTGCTATTTCAAAGTAAGGAATAGCATGCACAGAGTCCAAGGGTTCCCCTTAGAGGTAAAATAGTGGTAAAAATAGATAATACTAATGCTCTATTTTGTGGTAGTGTGGTCGAGCAGTAGGCTTATCCAAGGAGTAGTGTTAAGCATTTGTTGTACATACACATAGACAATAAATGAGGTACACACACTCAGAGACAAATCCAGCCAATAGGTTTTGTTATAGAAAAATATCTTTTCTTAGTTTATTTTAAGAACCACAGGTTCAAATTCTACATGTAATATCTCATTCGAAAGGTATTGCAGGTAAGTACTTTAGGAACTTTAAATCATAAAAATTGCATGTATACTTTTCAAGTTATTGACAAATAGCTGTTTTAAAAGTGGACACAGTGCAATTTTCACAGTTCCTAGGGGAGGTAAGTATTTGTTAGGTTAACCAGGTAAGTAGGACACTTACAGGGCTTAGTTCTTGGTCCAAAGTAGCCCACCGTTGGGGGTTCAGAGCAACCCCAAAGTCACCACACCAGCAGCTCAGGGCCGGTCAGGTGCAGAGTTCAAAGTGGTGCCCAAAACACATAGGCTTCAATGGAGAAATGGGTGCCCCGGTTCCAGTCTGCCAGCAGGTAAGTACCCGCGTCTTCGGAGGGCAGACCAGGGGGGTTTTGTAGGGCACCGGGGGGGACACAAGCCCACACAGGAATTTCACCCTCAGCGGCGCGGGGGCAGCCGGGTGCAGTGTTAGAACAAGCGTCGGGTTTGTAGTGTTAGTCTATGGAAGATCTAGGGATCTCTTCAGCGCTGCAGGCAGGCAAGGGGGGGGTTCCTCGGGGAAACCTCCACTTGGGCAAGGGAGAGGGACTCCTGGGGGTCACTTCTCCAGTGAAAGTCCGGTCCTTCAGGTCCTGGGGGCTGCGGGTGCAGGGTCTCTCCCAGGCGTCGGGTTTTGGATTCAAGGAGTCGCGGTCAGGGGAAGCCTCGGGATTCCCTCTGCAGGCGGCGCTGTGGGTGCTCAGGGGGGACAGGTTTTTGTACTCACAGTATCAGAGTAGTCCTGGGGTCCCTCCTGAGGTGTTGGATCTCCACCAGCCGAGTCGGGGTCGCCGGGTGCAGTGTTGCAAGTCTCACGCTTCTTGCGGGGAGCTTGCAGGGTTCTTTCAAGGCTGCTGGAAACAAAGTTGCAGCCTTTCTTGGAGCAGGTCCGCTGTCCTCAGGAGTTTCTTGTCTTTTCGAAGCAGGGGCAGTCCTCAGAGGATGTCGAGGTCGCTGGTCCCTTTGGAAGGCGTCGCTGGAGCAGGATCTTTGGAAGGCAGGAGACAGGCCGGTGAGTTTCTGGAGCCAAGGCAGTTGTCTTCTGGTCTTCCTCTGCAGGGGTTTTCAGCTAGGCAGTCCTTCTTCTTGTAGTTGCAGGAATCTAATTTTCTAGGGTTCAGGGTAGCCCTTAAATACTAAATTTAAGGGCGTGTTTAGGTCTGGGGGGTTAGTAGCCAATGGCTACTAGCCCTGAGGGTGGGTACACCCTCTTTGTGCCTCCTCCCAAGGGGAGGGGGTCACAATCCTAACCCTATTGGGGGAATCCTCCATCTGCAAGATGGAGGATTTCTAAAAGTTAGAGTCACTTCAGCTCAGGACACCTTAGGGGCTGTCCTGACTGGCCAGTGACTCCTCCTTGTTGCTTTCTTTGTTCCCTCCAGCCTTGCCGCCAAAAGTGGGGGCCGTGGCCGGAGGGGGCGGGCAACTCCACTAAGCTGGAGTGCCTTGCTGGGCTGTGACAAAGGGGTGAGCCTTTGAGGCTCACCGCCAGGTGTCACAGCTCCTGCCTGGGGGAGGTGTTAGCATCTCCACCCAGTGCAGGCTTTGTTACTGGCCTCAGAGTGACAAAGGCACTCTCCCCATGGGGCCAGCAACATGTCTCTAGTGTGGCAGGCTGCTGGAACTAGTCAGCCTACACAGATAGTTGGTTAAGTTTCAGGGGGCACCTCTAAGGTGCCCTCTGTGGTGTATTTTACAATCAAATGTACACTGGCATCAGTGTGCATTTATTGTGCTGAGAAGTTTGATACCAAACTTCCCAGTTTTCAGTGTAGCCATTATGGTGCTGTGGAGTTCGTGTAAAACAGACTCCCAGACCATATACTCTTATGGCTACCCTGCACTTACAATGTCTAAGGTCTTGCTTAGACACTGTAGGGGCACAGTGCTCATGCACTGGTACCCTCACCTATGGTATAGTGCACCCTGCCTTAGGGCTGTAAGGCCTGCTAGAGGGGTGTCTTATCTATACTGCATAGGCAGTGAGAGGTTGGCATGGCACCCTGAGGGGAGTGCCATGTCGACTTACTCATTTTGTTCTCACTAGCACACACAGGCTTGTAAGCAGTGTGGCTGTGCTGAGTGAGGGGTCTCTAGGGTGGCATAATGCATGCTGCAGCCCTTAGAGACCTTCCCTGGCATCAGGGCCCTTGGTACCAGAGGTACCAGTTACAAGGGACTTATCTGGATGCCAGGGTGTGCCAATTGTGGGATCAATGGTACATTTTAGGTGAAAGAACACTGGTGCTTGGGCCTGGTTAGCAGGGTCCCAGCACACTTCTCAGTCAAGTCAGCATCAGTATCAGGCAAAAAGTGGGGGGTAACTGCAACAGGGAGCCATTTCTTTACAATCAGTACAAGATATTGTTTGCTATTTGTTAGATTTACAAAAAGCAAATCTTGAATATTCCTCTATTAGAATCCAAATGGATTCTAATTGAGGAGTATGCAAGATTTGCAATAACTGCTTACCTCCAGAACAGACAACATACTTCTCTCTTTAGGATTCCTGTTATAAAGGCTTTTATGGAGTGTTTTAAAAGGGTTATTCCACCTAGAGCTTCGCCAGCCCCTGTGTAGAATCTTAATAATGTACTCATCAGACTTATGGGGCCACCTTTTGAACCCATGCATTCTTGTCCTCTTCAGTTTTTATCATGGAAGATTGCTTTTTTGGTAGCAAGCCCTTCTTTAGGGAGAGTTAGTGAAATTCAAGCATTCACTCTAAAGAAACCTTTCTTTCAAATTCACAAAAAATAAAACCCAAAATTCCTACCAAAAGTGGTTCCACCTTTTCATATCAATCAGTGGAATTGCCAGTCTTCTTTCATCGGCCAGATTCAGTTGCTGAACGAGCTCTTCACATCCTTGATGTTAAAAGAGCTCTCATGTACTATACAGACAGAACTAAAGAGTTTAGAAAAACCAAACAACTTTGTAGCTTTTCAACAACCTCACAAAGGTAATCCCATTTAAAGAAAATGGATTAGCATGATGGATAATCAAATGTATACAAACTTGCTATGTTAAAGATAAGTCAGTTGCCAGTAACTCCTAAAGCTCACTCCACTAGGAAGAAAGGGGCTTCAATGGCACTCTTAGGCAATATGCCAATAGTTGACATATGTAAAGCAGCCCGATGGTGTACCCCAGACACATTCACTAAACATTGCTGTGTGGATGTATTCTCTTGACAACAAGCAAATGTTTGGGAGGCAGTACTAAAACAATATTTCAAACTAATACAGTCTATGCAAAGCATGTGTATCTACAGCTACACATGCCAATGTACGGAAAATGATGCCGTAGATTTCCATGCACCCTCCCTCCTCCCCGGAAACCTGTGGCCGTTGTAGTACTATTGTATTGGATTGTAATAGTATGTTCGATGGCTTGTGTAGCTGCAGATACACATCCTGTGCACATCCCGCCATCTGGTGTTGGGCTCGGAGTGTTACAAGTTGTTTTTCTTCGAAGAAGTCTTTTCGAGTCACGAGACCGAGGGACTCCTCCCATTTCGACTCCATTGCGCATGGACGTCGACTCCATCTTAGATTGTTTTTTTTCCGCCATCGGGTTCGGACGTGTTCCTTTTCGCTCCGTGTTTCGGGTCGGAAAGTTAGTTAGAATCTCGGAAAAATCATCGGTATTGTTTGCGTTCGGTATCGGGTTAGTTACAACAGATCGACACCGAATTTTTAAGAGCTCCGGTGGCCCTTTGGTGTTTTTTCGATTCCCCCGTCTGGGCCTGGTCGGCCCGGCCACGTGTGACTTCAAGGCTGATGGAACGGACCCCATTCTGCTTCTGTCCAAAATGCCATAACAAGTATCCGTATACGGATCAGCATCTGGTCTGTAACTTGTGCCTGTCCCTAGAGTACAAGGAAGATACTTGTGAGGCCTGTCGAGCGTTTCGGTCCAGAAAGACGTTAAGAGACCGAAGAGCCAGAAGACTGCAGATGGCGTCGACGCCGACAGGACAAGAGCGTTTCGAAGAGGAAGCTTTCTCTATCCACGAGTCTGACTCGGAAGAGCTCGAGCCCGAAGAAATGCCGAAAACCGTGAGTAAGACGTCGAAACATAAGACTCACGAGAAGTCAACAAAAGCCCAGGGAACGCCACCGCCAACAGGCCATGGCTTAACCCAAAAACTAGGTGACCGAGCCAAGGCACTGAAAAAGGGCACGCTGGTGTCGAAGTCATCCGACTCCGGTCGAGATACCGCCACACAGCAATCTCGGGCCCGAGACATCGGCTCCGAGAAATTTCGGGGCCGTGACAGCGGCACCGAACAAATTCGGCACCGAGACACCACCACGCCGAAAATTACAAAGGTTTCTTCGGAGCCTAAAAAGACGTCCGAAAAAGTTTCGGTTCCGAAACATCCAGCCTCGGAGCCGAAAACAGGTTCCTATACAGAGGAACAAGGATTGTCCTCCCAAATGCAAAAACATAGATTTGGAGAGGAACTTCAAGCTGTAGAGCCAGACTATACTCAAAGGAGGCTCCACATTCATCAAGGCACAGGGAAGATAACCACTCTTCCCCCAATTAAAATAAAAAGAAAACTTGCCTTTCAAGAGAAGGACAAGGAGCCACAGGCAAAGGTGGCAAAGAAAACAACTCCACCACCGTCTCCACCACCATCAGTGCACACATCACCAGTAGCAACTCCTCCACTGATGCACTCCCCGACTCATACTGCTATGAGTCAAGATGATCCCGATGCATGGGACCTTTATGATGCTCCAGTATCGGACAACAGCCCAGACTCGTACCCTGCCAGGCCGTCCCCTACTGAGGACAGTACATCTTACACACAGGTGATCGCAAGGGCAGCTGCTTTCCATAACGTCACCTTGCATTCCGAACCAATTGAGGATGATTTTTTGTTTAACACGCTATCCTCCACTCTTAGCCAATACCAAAGACTACCTATGCTCCCAGGAATGCTAAAACATTCGAAACAAATCTTTCAGGATCCTGTTAAAGGCCGTGCTAAATATGCCATTTAATGAACAGCAGTTGTTTGGGCCGGAAGTCGACACTGCTATTGATAAACTCAAGAAAGACACTGATACAGCAAAAGCCATGGGCGCACTCTACTCCCCGCAGAGCAGAGGCACATTTCGCAAAACACCTTTTAGGGGAGGATTTCGAGGACAACCTACAGAAACCACAACATCACAAACAAGGCCCACTTACCAAAGCCAATATCAGCGGGGAAGTTTTTGGGGGCAATATAGAGGGGGACAATTCCAAAAAAATAGAGGAAAATTCCAAAGCCCCAAAAGTCCTCAAAATAAGCAGTGACTTACAAGTCACACATCCCCATCACATAACACCTGTGGGGGGAAGTCTAAGCCAATTTTACAAACATTGGGAGGAGATAACAACAGATACTTGGGTACTAGCAATTATCCAGCATCGTTATTGCATAGAATTCCTCGAATTCCCTCCAACAGTCCCACCGAAAACACACAGTATGTCAAAACAACATATAAATCTTCTAGGATTAGAAGTTCAAGCATTGCTCCAAAAAGAAGCAATAGAATTAGTACCAAAACAAGAACTAAACACAGGAGTTTACTCACTGTACTTTCTGATACCCAAAAAAGACAAAACTCTAAGACCTATACTAGATCTCAGAATATTAAATACATACATCAAATCGGACCACTTTCACATGGTTACGTTACAAGAAGTAATCCCACTGCTCATACAACAAGACTACATGACAACACTGGATCTAAAGGATGCATATTTCCATATACCAATACATCCTTCACACAGAAAGTACCTAAGGTTTGTATTCCAAGGGATACATTACCAGTTCAAAGTGTTGCCATTCGGAATAACGACTGCGCCAAGAGTTTTTACAAAATGTCTAGCAGTAGTAGCTGCACATACCAGAAGGCAGCAAATACATGTGTTCCCGTACCTAGACGATTGGTTAATCAAAACCAACACGCAAATACAGTGTTCACAACACACAAATTATGTCATAGAAGCCCTACACAAACTAGGTTTCTCAATAAATTACTCAAAGTCTCACCTTCTGCCGTGTCAAACACAGCAATACCTAGGAGCAACAATCAACACAGTAAAAGGAATTGCCACTCCATATCCACAAAGAGTCAAAACATTCCACAATGTAATACAAGCCATGTATCCAAACCAAAAGATACAGGTCAAATTAGTAATGAAACTCCTAGGCATGATGTCCTCATGCATAGCCATTGTCCCAAACGCAAGGTTGCACATGCGGCCCTTACAACAGTGCCTAGCATCACAGTGGTCACAGGCACAGGGTCAACTTCTAGATCTGGTGCTGATAGACCGCCAAACCTACATCTCGCTTCAATGGTGGAACAGTATAAATTTAAACCAAGGGCGGCCTTTTCAAGACCCAGTGCCACAATACGTAATAACAGATGCATCCATGACAGGGTGGGGAGCACACCTCAATCAGCACAGCATCCAAGGACAATGGGACATTCAGCAAAGACAGTTTCATATAAACCACTTAGAACTGTTAGCAGTGTTTCTAGCGCTGAAAGCATTTCAACCCATAATAACCCACAAATACACTCTTGTCAAAACAGACAAGATGACAACAATGTATTACCTCAACAAACAGGGAGGAACACACTCAACACAATTGTGTCTCCTAACACAAAAAATATGGCATTGGGCGATTCACAACCACATTCGCCTAATAGCACAATTTATTCCAGGGATTCAGAATCAGTTAGCAGACAATCTCTCTCGGGATCACCAACAGATCCACGAATGGGAAATTCACCCCCAAATACTGAACACTTACTTCAGAATGTGGGGAACGCCACAAATAGATCTATTTGCAACAAAAGAAAACTCAAAATGCCAAAACTTCGCATCCAGGTACCCACAACATCAGTCTCAGGGCAATGCATTATGGATGAACTGGTCAGGGATATTTGCGTACGCTTTTCCCCCTCTCCCACTTCTTCCATATCTAGTAAACAAGTTGAGTCAAAACAAACTCAAACTCATACTAATAGCACCAACATGGGCCAGGCAACCTTGGTACACAACACTACTAGACCTTTCAGTAGTACCTCATGTCAAACTGCCAAACAGACCAGATCTGTTAACACAACACAAACAACAGATCAGACATCCAAATCCAGCATCGCTGAATCTAGCAATTTGGCTCCTGAAATCCTAGAATTCGGGCACTTAGACCTCACACAGGAATGTATGGAGGTCATAAAACAAGCTAGAAAACCTACCACTAGACACTGCTATGCAAATAAGTGGAAAAGATTTGTTTATTACTGCCATAATAATCAAATTCAACCTTTACACGCATCTGCAAAAGAGATAGTAGGATACTTACTACATTTGGAAAAATCTAAACTAGCTTTCTCTTCCATTAAAATACATCTTACGGCAATTTCAGCTTACCTGCAAATTACGCACTCAACTTCATTATTTAGGATACCAGTCATAAAAGCGTTTATGGAAGGCCTAAAGAGAATTATACCACCAAGAACACCACCAGTTCCTTCATGGAACCTCAACATTGTCTTAACACAACTCATGGGTCCACCTTTTGAGCCCATGCACTCTTGTGAAATGCAATACTTAACGTGGAAAGTTGCATTTTTAATTGCCATCACATCTCTTAAGAAGAGTGAGTGAAATTCAAGCATTTACCATTCAAGAACCATTTATTGAAATACCCAAAAATAAAGTTGTTCTACGGACAAATCCTAAATTTTTACCAAAAGTAATCTCACCGTTCCACTTGAATCAAACGGTAGAATTACCAGTGTTCTTCCCACAGCCAGATTCTGTAGCTGAAAGAGCACTACATACATTAGACATCAAAAGAGCACTAATGTACTACATTGACAGAACTAAACTAATTCGAAAAACAAAACAACTATTTATCGCCTTTCAAAAACCTCATACAGGAAATCCAATTTCAAAACAAGGCATTGCTAGATGGATAGTTAAGTGCATTCAAACCTGCTTTCTTAAAGCTAAAAGAGAACTGCCTATTACACCAAAGGCACACTCAACCAGAAAGAAAGGTGCTACCATGGCCTTTCTAGGAAATATTCCAATGAACGAAATATGTAAGGCAGCAACATGGTCTACGCCTCATACATTTACCAAGCACTACTGTGTAGATGTGTTAACTGCACAACAAGCAACAGTAGGTCAAGCTGTACTAAGAACATTATTTCAAACTAGGGAGGAGAGACATAGGGGTAGTAAGGGTGAAAGGCGCCGCACTTCTAGGCAGTAAGCATATAGTATCTTAATAGGTATAAACGTACAAAGCAAAAAGTCTGGTGCAAACTGGCCCGGTGCCTTACTACCCGATAGGCACCATACGGGTACTAGGAGTACCCCAGGACAAAATGGGACAAGGAGGCCACAGCACACAGAGTATAATGTCCAACAGTATAGCACGAAAACGTAATCCTGGTGACGTGTTGCAGGTAACAGGAAATATCAAGTTGAAGAAAGTCTCAAGTCCTTTTTTGTGTGGCAGATGATGTCTTTATTAGTAGGTGTTTAGAGATGGTTGTGTCATCATGGAGAAACAGCCAACACGTGTTTCGTCACACAAGTGACTTCATCAAGGCTATTAGAAAGAGCGTCTAGACGCTCTTGAACTCTCACGAAGCCCGACGCTGCTCCTCTTCCAAGGTTACGACCACGGGCTTATCAGGGCCCGCATTACCGATTGTACTAGACATATCGAATTCCTGCACGCACCGACAGCTGTTTTAGCAGCCATACCACATGCAGATCTACTACTTTCTAATAGCCTTACCAGGATTACGTTTTCGTGCTATACTGTTGGACATTATACTCTGTGTGCTGTGGCCTCCTTGTCCCATTATTTCAAACTACTTCAACTCCTACAGGCTAAACCACCGCTTTTGGTGAGATAACTGCTTACTAGTCTATGCACAGCATGTGTATCTGCAGCTACACATGCCATCGAACGGAAAATGTCACTTACCCAGTGTACATCTGTTCGTGGCATTAGTCGCTGCAGATTCACATGCGCCCACCCGCCTCCCCGGGAGCCTGTAGCCGTTTAGAAGTAGATCTTAAACATTTGTACATTTGTAAATAAATATATTACTTTAAACTTCATTATGTACATACGCATTCACTCCATTGCATGGGCACTATTACTAGTATACACAACTCCTACCTCACCCTCTGCGGGGAAAACAATCTAAGATGGAGTCGACGCCCATGCGCAATGGAGTCGAAATGGGAGGAGTCCCTCGGTCTCGTGACTCGAAAAGACTTCTTTGAAGAAAAACAACTTGTAACACTCCGAGCCCAACACCAGATGGCGGGATGTGCACAGCATGTGAATCTGCAGCGACTAATGCCACGAACAGATGTACACTGGGTAAGTGACATTTTCCTTATATAGCGCTTACTACCCCGGACGAGGCGTTGAAGATCTTTTTGGCGAGTAGCACGCTAGGCCGGAACCCAAGAGGAATTAGTGGTGGATTAGTCTAGGGAAATAGGAGTACAGTTTTAGTAGTATTATGAGTTAATTTGAGCAGAGGATATGTGAATTTGTTAGCTGGATTGACTAGAGTAATGGAGGGATAGAGAAGGGAAGAATACAGAAGTGTTAATTGGGAGTTTATAGTAATAGGATGAAGCTTGGGATGAGTAAAGGAGAGATGGAGGAGGGAAGAGTCTGTGGAAAGGGTTAGGGAGATCATAGTAGTTGGAGGGGTTTTGGATAAGTCAAAGGTGAGATAAATTGGGGGGGGGAATTTAGTAGGGTTGTTTGGGAGATCATGGTAGTAAACTGAGGTTTGGGAGAGCTAGATGTGGAAGAGGAGGCAAGAGCTTAGGCAGGTTTATTTTGGGGATGAAAGTAGAATGGGCTTGGGATGAGTCCGAGTGGGGATGGAGGATAGATTAGACAAAGTAAAGCTTACAAGAGAGTATATATTTTTATTTATAATTTATTTATATATATACTTTTTTTAATCATTATTTGTATTTCTTTTATTTATTCATTAATATTTTTATATTATTGTATTCAAGTCAATCAACTGTCAGCAACTTGCTTCTCATTTATGCATTTGCTGCACAACTTTTTCTGGGATGATGCAACTTTCCCAACACAATTAGAACCCTGTTAAAAGACAATGGCCTTATTTGAGTTCTTCGGTTGCATTACTTTGTACTGGATGCCTATCTCCAAATGAGCAACTTTTAAAACTCTTTGCTTGGTCCATCATGTCTTCACTGACGGAATGCTTACAATTTGCAAAGGAATTTTCACTATTATTTTCTAGCTCGTAAGTTGGAGTCCTCTGGGTGCTCATTCGATCAACGTTCTCAAGTTCTATCACATAGTATTATGTGGCAGGGCGTTTTTCAGTTAAAGCATCTAAGCTTTGGTATTCTTCGCCTCTTTCTTTCAGAATGTTATAAAAGCTTCTTTCAGTTTTTTTGTACAGGAACGCAGATTATTGCCAGCTGTGTTATCTCAGCGCCAGGACAAATTTCCAGGCTGCAGTTCACTTATAAACTACATTACCATTACAAAAATAACACAGAGAATAGAAGAAAGGGAACACCGCTACTGTTAAGAATGACTGTTACATATCCTTAACCAAACTTTCAGCATGCAAGAAAGGGACTGTTTTTAATAGGAGAACTAGTGCCCTCACCTTCATCGAGCTGGTTTGTACAAGCTTCAATGCAACTAATGGCTGCTGACCAAACTGTCTCTTCATGAGAGGTTTGCTTAACTCCTCCCTGGGGCAGAATAGCTGATAGCATGTTATTCTTTTGTTTAGAAGACTTCCTGAATGAAAGCTACTCCCTGTTCTAATTTGTGATCTTTCTAAATCCCATTAAGTAAGTTAATACCTAATACCACACCTATAAAATGCAGAAATATACTTTTCCAAAAAAGTGTTTCAATGGCAGTGCACCATTAGCATCAAGAATCTAGGCTATGAATGAATAATAGCACAATGTGCTAAGTGTAATCCGCTATCTGTGGACATTCCTTGAGTGCCTTCCTTGTTAATGGAAGGTGCATGAAAAGAGAGCATGTTCTGAGTTCTACAAAAAGGCTCAAGCAAGATAGTAGTTGAAATCAGTGATGGACAATTTAACTTTGAGGGCCGACAATAAAAACTACAGTTTGCCACCCAAAAAATAAGGCATGCATTTAGCTCTCGGGACAGATCGACAAGCAATTTTCCTTTGAATATAAAATGTTATTTGTTTGCAGTGTAAGCCAAGGACTAACATACTTTACCACATGTACAGTTTTCATAGTCTTGAATCTAAACTCTACCCTGGCCTGAGATTTCCGTACCATGCTGCTCTGGTTTTAACAGTGTCTGCGGGCATGCAAACACCTGCCTGCAGAAAGCTACACTGGAACTAACACTGCATTTCACAAAGGCCATGGGACAATAATGATGACTTCTGACAAACTAGTAAGGCATACTACTATGCTCAACTGTTAAGCCGATCCAAGTTCCTGATTTATAAACATGCCTCATTTTAGCACCTTCCACGCCAACCGTCAATTCCCGTCTTCCGCAAATTCAGCCGTCAAGCACTTGTTTACTTTGTAGCTAGGTTTGCTCTTTCCCTCTAAATAAGTCACAAACAAAACAATTTTTTATAACTAACAAAGACACAGATTTTCCAGCTTAGAATACAGAATGTTTCAGGAAAGCTTGCAAAGCAGAGAAGCATAGAGGCTTACTTGAGTTCTAAGAATAAAGAGGCCAAATGTTAACATGAGGCTGAACAGAACATTGAGAAGTCATAGAGGGAGTCTGTCTGTATCCACCAGAAGAAGCTGAAGAAGTAGTAGATTTGTGTCAGGAGATCTGCCTGGTCATTGTGCCCGTGCCATACTGGGAACCTGGAGCTGGACCAGTGCTACATATTGTAAATTTGTATATACATTGCTTGGACATCTCACTTAGTTACTATATATGTACATACACACTTGTACACTCTTTACTTCACCCTCCTGACAGAAGACAATCTAACAAAGGACTACCTGCCCATGCGCACTATCACCGAGAGGAGGAGTCACTCGATCTCGTGACTCGAAAACCTTCTTTGAAGAAAACCAACTTGTAACACTCCGAGACCAACACTAGATGGTGGACTTATGCAAAGCATGTGAATCTACAGCACTACATGCCATGAACAGATGTCTGCTGGGTAAGAAACACTTTCCATATTCTGTCAAAGATTGCTAGATGCCATTGTGCTCCTGACAGGGGTGTGCTTAGGCTGCTTGAGAGCCAGCCCTCTCAAGTGAAACTTTCACCGGAAATCCTTTGTTCCAGCCAACAAAGGAGCCGATGCTCATTGTGTAATGCTGCATACAACTTTTTAGGGTCGAACCTGCATTGCATGCGCATGCGTATCGCAGCGAGACGCTTTAGTTATTAGAAAAGGGCTCGGAGCCCTGTCGACGTCACGTCAGTGTGTTTTATTGGTTCGTGGGCTTGCCTAGTAAAATCTGCTTGCTTTCATTAGTGGAAGGCATGCACACGTCATGCCTTTTCCGGTGGCTAGCCCTCCTCCAGCGCAGCGACCAAGTACAGAAAACATGCGAGGCTCGCTGTTTTCTGTCGGATCGTGGACTACTTTTTCTCTATTTTCCTAGCGTGATTTCGCTTGGCAGAAGTCGAGCACTTACACAGTTAATTTCACTTTTTTACGTACACAAAAGCACTTTTGCCGATAGATGAAAAGTCGGGTTAGGAGTTTACAACGCGATCAGCTCTAACATGAGCAAAAGCGAGACCCGTTGCATTGAAAATGCTTGTTTTTCAGTGCAGTCAAAACTATCACACGTTTCGGCTACCTACGTAGCCTTGCTCACTGATATATATATATATATAATATATGTTTGGCATGTGTCGCTTTAGATACACATGCTCTGCATACGTCCGTCATCTAGTGCTGGGTCTGGAAGGTTGCAACTTGTTTTAGTTCGAAAGTCTTATGAGTCACAGAACATAGTCTGAGGTTTTGCGTAGGCATGTTTGGTATGGTTAGAGTGGTAGAGAGAAATGCTGCTTACTGGTGAAGGTGTTTTTTTAATTAACATTGTAGAAATGTCACTTTTTGAAAGTGAGCATTTCTCTGTGTTTATGACTGGTGCTTTGCAGCTTGACTCCAATCCATGTCTGGGGCAGAATGACAGCTGGGCTTTGTGCATACGTCTCAGGCAGGCTGTACACAGGGAGGGTGGAGGTGTCACAAGTGCATCTGCATACTGAATGGTCTTCCTGGTCTGGAAGAGGGAGAGACGGGGCACAATTTCATCTTTAAAGACTACCCTGGCCTCACACACAGGTCTTGTTTACTCCCTGCTAATGTCTGGAGCCAATGCTGGAGAAGGGGACATCCCTGGAACCTACCAGAGGAGCCTACTTATGCTACATAGAACCTCCTCTGGACTGACTTGGTGCGGTGCTGACCTGTGGCCTTCTGAGCCACAAGGAGGACTGCCTCTTTTCCTCTCAAGACCCTTATGAGCTGGCCTCTTACTAGCTCCCTACATCTGCTAGCTCCCCAGTTGCTCTTTGGGGTAGGGTCTTGCATGTTTCCCCCATCCCTGTTGTGGGTTGTCTAGCCTGCATCTAGCACAAGCAAAGTACTGTGCCCATACCTGCCATGAGCGTACTCCTGTTAAACCCAGGGCTGGGTCCCTTTGATTAGTGCTGGGAGAGCGTTATCAGGCTCCCCTTGGATGGCCCCGTAGCATGTGTTGAGCGCTTCAGTCCAGGAGGGAAGTGCGCATGCAGGGTGGGCTCTCCAGACTAGGCTGACTGAGGTCCCTCCGCCAGGGCAGCAGGGATTTCTGTATTGCTAGGAGCACCTGGAGAGAGCTTCCTGGCTCTTCTTCTAGGACGGTACCTGTAGGAAGTTGGCTCTGTATGCACTATTTCAAAGTAAGGAATAGTATGCACAGAGTCCAAGGGTTCCCCTTAGAGGTAAGATAGTGGCAAAAAGAGATAATACTAATGCTCTATTTTGTGGTAGTGTGGTCGAGCAGTAGGCTTATCAAAGGAGTAGTGTTAAGCATTTGTTGTACATACACACAGGCAATAAATGAGGAACACACACTCAGAGACAAATCCAGCCAATAGGTTTTGTTATAGAAAAATATCTTTCTTTAGTTTATTTTAAGAACCACAGGTTCAAATTCTACATGTAATATCTCATTTGAAAGGTATTGCAGGTAAGTACTTTAGGAATAATTACAGTAGCATATATACTTTTCACATAAAACACAAATAGCTGTTTTAAAAGTGGACACTTAGTGCAATTTTCACAGTTCCTGGGGGAGGTAAAGTATTGTTATTTTTAGCAGGTAAGTAAATCACTTACAGGTCACAGTTTTGGGTCCAGGGTAGCCCACCGTTGGGGGTTCAGGGCAACCCCAAAGTTACCACACCAGCAGCTCAGGGCCGGTCAAGTGCAGAGGTCAAAGTGGTGCCCAAAACGCATAGGCTTCAATGGAGAGAAGGGGGTGCCCCGGTTCCAGTCTGCCAGCAGGTAAGTACCCACGTCTTCGGAGGGCAGACCAGGGGGGTTTTGTAGGGCACCGGGGGGGACACAAGCTCACACAAAAAGTACACCCTCAGCGGCACTGGGGCGGCCGGGTGCAGTGTGCAAACACGCATCGGGTTTCCAATGTAAATCAATGGGAGACCAAGGGGTCTCTTCAGCGATGCAGGCAAGGGAGGGGCTCCTCGGGGTAGCCACCACCTGGGCAAGGGAGAGGGCCTCCTGGGGGTCACTCCTGCACTGGAGTTCCGATCCTTCAGGTGCTGGGGGCTGCGGGTGCAGGGTCTTTTCCAGCCGTCGGGATTTAGTCGCGGTCAGGGGGAGCCTGGGGATTCCCTCTGCAGGCGTCGCTGTGGGGGCTCAGGGGGGACAACTTTGGTTACTCAGTCTCGGAGTCGCCGGAGGGTCCTCCCTGAGGTGTTGGTTCTCCACCAGTCGAGTCGGGGTCGCCGGGTGCAGTGTTGCAAGTCTCACGCTTCTTGCGGGGATTGCAGGGATCTTTAAATCTGCTCCTCTGTAACAAAGTTGCAGTCTTTTTGGAGCAGGGCCGCTGTCCTCGGGAGTTTCTTGTCTTTCTTGAAGCAGGGCAGTCCTCTGAGGATTCAGAGGTCGCTGGTCCTGGGGAAAGCGTCGCTGGAGCAGGTTTCTTTAGAAGGCAGGAGACAGGCCGGTAGGTCTGGGGACAAAGCAGTTGGTGTCTTCTTTTCTTCTTCTGCAGGGGTCTTTCAGCTCAGCAATCCTCTTCTTCTTGTAGTTTCAGGAATCTAAAGTTTTAGGTTCAGGGAAGCCCTTAAATACTAAATTTAAGGGCGTGTTTAGGTCTGGGGGGTTAGTAGCCAATGGCTACGAGCCCTGAGGGTGGGTACACCCTCTTTGTGCCTCCTCCCAAGGGGAGGGGGTCACATCCCTAATCCTATTGGGGAATCCTCCATCTGCAAGATGGAGGATTGCTAAAAGTTAGTCACTTCAGCTCAGGACACCTTAGGGGCTGTCCTGACTGGCCAGTGACTCCTCCTTGTTGTTCTCATTATTTCCCCCGGCCTTGCCGCCAAAAGTGGGGCCGTGGCCGGAGGGGGCGGGCAACTCCACTAGCTGGAGTGCCCTGTGGTGTTGGAACAAAGGGGGTGAGCCTTTGAGGCTCACCGCCAGGTGTTACAGCTCCTGCCTGGGGGAGGTGATAGCATCTCCACCCAGTGCAGGCTTTGTTACTGGCCTCAGAGTGACAAAGGCACTCTCCCCATGGGGCCAGCAACATGTCTCTGTTGTGGCAGGCTGCTGGAACCAGTCAGCCTACACAGATAGTCGGTTAAGGTTTCAGGGGGCACCTCTAAGGTGCCCTCTGGGGTGTATTTTACAATAAAATGTACACTGGCATCAGTGTGCGTTTATTGTACTGAGAAGTTTGATACCAAACTTCCCAGTTTTCAGTGTAGCCATTATGGTGCTGTGGAGTTCGTGTAAAACAGACTCTCAGACCATATACTCTTATGGCTACCCTGCACTTACAATGTCTAAGGTTTTGCTTAGACACTGTAGGGGCACAGTGCTCATGCACTGGTGCCCTCACCTATGGTATAGTGCACCCTGCCTTAGGGCTGTAAGGCCTGCTAGAGGGGTGACTTATCTATACTTGCATAGGCAGTGAGAGGCTGGCATGGCACCCTGAGGGGAGTGCCATGTCGACTTACTCGTTTTGTTCTCACCAGCACACACAAGCTGGCAAGCAGTGTGTCTGTGCAGAGTGAGGGGTCTCCAGGGTGGGATAAGACATGCTGCAGCCCTTAGAGACCTTCCTTGGCATCAGGGCCCTTGGTACCAGGGGTACCATTTACAAGGGACTTATCTGGATGCCAGGTTGTGCCAATTGTGGATACAAAAGTACAGGTTAGGGAAAGAACACTGGTGCTGGGGCCTGGTTAGCAGGCCTCCGCACACTTTCAATTCAAAACATAGCATCAGCAAAGGCAAAAAGTCAGGGGGTAACCATGCCAAGGAGGCATTTCCTTACAGTACCCCTTCGTTAGGGGAACCGCAGCGGATAGCGGATGACCACTAGAGACCTGAGGAGGTCTCCAACGTGACTGTCTCCCTCCATATCTTTCCTGCTGTACTGGTTTGGAAACCCACCCTCAATGAGTACCGGCAGGTGAGCACCAGCACCCAAAGAGGTGTCGCGGCGCAAACCAGACGGACGCGTGGCATGCCAGGCTGCGAGAGCTGCAGTTCTGCAGCACAAGGAAAAGCAGAGTCGCTCAGAAGGCAAGCCACACCGTGAGTTCGCGGTCAGTGGCTGGAGATTCCTTCCCTGGCAGCCTGAGTTGTATTGGTGCCTCCTCCCATGTCCGTACATACTTTCGGGGGTGGGTGAGAGGGGTAATGGTACGGATACCAAACTGAAGAGGATTCTGGTGGCGCAGAGTGCCATTCTGTGTGGGGCCCCGGCCAGCGCACACCTTGTGAAGGCTTGCCTACAGTTTTCTGTACTCCGCATGGTAGGGCGTCCCTGGGCAGCCTGTCATCGTTCTGCATGCTAGGAGAAATCTCCCTGCCACACTAGACATGTGTGCCCCCTCCCTCTCTTGGTATGCACACACCTGGTAGGTGGACTCCGTGACTTGGACCAGCCGGGAAGTGGTCCTCAACTGAGGTCCTGGCCTTCTCAGGGATTCCTATTTTTTTTATATATGTATATATATTTATATCTATATATTCTACATATTCTACCTTTCATCTTCGTGTTCCTTCCCACCCTCAGCTTTACTATTGCATTCTCAGGCCTGCCTTTGGGTATACGTCGTGCTGTCCTGTTGGGGTGATGTGCCTATTTGCTGGATCTGCCTAACATACAGTGGGAGGGTGGGTAATAGTTTACCTTACTCATGCAATATGGAAATATTACCTTCATTTTCACTCATGATGAGGTCTTAGCCTCTCTCCCAATGTTTACCCTGACACGTGCCTTTTTGGTGGTAACTTCACCACTGCTTGTGTTGCAGAACACCAGTAACCTGTATGTTTACTTGACTACTGCTTAGTTTTGCAGAGTACTAGTAACCTGTGTTCTGACAACTGCTTGTCAAGCAGGGTATTACAGATACATGTCGTGTTTGGTCTAATGATGTTTTATACAATACAGTTTGTGGCATTTTTATAGTGTCACGTGTGTTGTGCAAATGCTTTACACATTGTCTCGGGGGTAAGCCTGACTGCTCGTGCCAAGCTACCAAGGGAGTGAGCAGGGATTATCTTGGGTGTGTAACTCCCTCACCCTAACTAGAGTGGTGGATTCTGCCTGGCTGAAGTGCATACCCTAGCCAACCAGAAACCGCCATTTCTAAAATTCCTCCTCTTGTTTGCCATGTGCATGATCCTCAACTCCATCTTCAGATTTTCTTCCACTGTCGGTTCCTATTGTGTTCTCTTGGTGCTCCGGCCCGAGAGAATTTTAGGCTCCTTCAGTTCAGGAAACATCTCCAAGCCTGTCTATTGTTTTGATCGCATTATCGTTTTTAATACTGCGTTCCAGGATCGTAGGGGAAAAAAACTGTATAGGTAACTTTTTTCGCTCAAGGCCTTTGTGGCCACACCCTTGTGGCGGCCATTTCTCCATTTGACATAATCGAGAATGATGAACTGATGGAACGGATGACATTCTGTTTCAGTCTTTAGTCACTCCAAATTCCCTCGGACTGATCACCATCAGGTCTGTAACATCTGCCCATCGCCAGAACACAGAGAGGAAAACTGTGAGGCCTGCCAATCGTTCATGGTTGAAGAAAACTCTACAAGACTGAAGTGCTTGTTGACGTGAAATGCATGGACGGTATTTGGAGGAATCACCTGATATTTTCGGCATGCAGGACATCATGTTGGATACGGAACAGGAGATTCAAGAGGCATCAGCTGCTCAGGAGGTGCTTTTGGTCCAACACTCCAATTCGGAGGCTGAAACGACTCTAGAAATGAGGGAGGTCTCTCTGGGTCATCATGCAGTGAGTAACCATGCACCTACTCCACCCAAAAGACTAATTTCGTACATGGAAGAAGTCGAGCCGCCACTGCTTTTTGGCCATGACAGCCATCGTAAAATTGGTTCACATGCCCCACACTCAGGCTTGGCACTGAAACATAAATCTAAAGCCGAAGCTTCCATTTCAAGCCGAGTGTCCAGCACTGTAGGAAGTTGGCTCTGTATGTGCTATTTCAAAGTAAGGAATAGCATGCACAGAGTCCAAGGGTTCCCCTTAGAGGTAAAATAGTGGTAAAAAGAGATAATACTAATGCTCTATTTTGTGGTAGTGTGGTCGAGCAGTAGGCTTATCCAAGGAGTAGTGTTAAGCATTTGTTGTACATACACATAGACAATAAATGAGGTACACACACTCCGAGACAAATCCAGCCAATAGGTTTTTATATAGAAAAATATCTTTTCTTAGTTTATTTTAAGAACCACAGGTTCAAATTCTACATGTAATATCTCATTCGAAAGGTATTGCAGGTAAGTACTTTAGGAACTTCAAATCATCAAAATTGCATGTATACTTTTCAAGTTATTGACAAATAGCTGTTTTAAAAGTGGACACTTAGTGCAATTTTCACAGTTCCTAGGGGAGGTAAGTATTTGTTAGGTTAACCAGGTAAGTAAGACACTTACAGGGCTTAGTTCTTGGTCCAAGGTAGCCCACCGTTGGGGGTTCAGAGCAACCCCAAAGTCACCACACCAGCAGCTCAG
This sequence comes from Pleurodeles waltl, assembly GCF_031143425.1. NCBI lineage: Eukaryota > Metazoa > Chordata > Amphibia > Caudata > Salamandridae > Pleurodeles > Pleurodeles waltl. Next base: position 872,014,014 of record NC_090448.1, read on the forward strand.
GGCCGGTCAGGTGCAGAGTTCAAAGTGGTGCCCAAAACACATAGGCTAGAATGGAGAGAAGGGGGTGCCCCGGTTCCGGTCTGCTTGCAGGTAAGTACCCGCGTCTTCGGAGGGCAGACCAGGGGGGTTTTGTAGGGCACTGGGGGGGACACAAGCCCACACAGAAATTTCACCCTCAGCAGCGCGGGGGCGGCCGGGTGCAGTGTAGAAACAAGCGTCGGGTTTGTAATGGAAGTCAATGGGAGATCTAGGGATCTCTTCAGCGCTGCAGGCAGGCAAGGGGGGGGTTCCTCGGGGAAACCTCCACTTGGGCAAGGGAGAGGGACTCCTGGGGGTCACTCCTCCAGTGAAAGTCCGGTCCTTCAGGTCCTGGGGGCTGCGGGTGCAGGGTCTCTCCCAGGTGTCGGGACTTAGGATTCAAAGAGTCGCGGTCAGGGGAAGCCTCGGGATTCCCTCTGCAGGCGGCGCTGTGGGGGCTCAGGGGGGACAGGTTTTTGTACTCACAGTCTTAGAGTAGTCCTGGGGTCCCTCCTGAGGTGTTGGATCGCCACCAGCCGAGTCGGGGTCGCCGGGTGCAGTGTTGCAAGTCTCACGCTTCTTGCGGGGAGCTTGCAGGGTTCTTTAAAGCTGCTGGAAACAAAGTTGCAGCTTTTCTTGGAGCAGGTCCGCTGTCCTCGGGAGTTTCTTGTCTTTTCGAAGCCGGGGCAGTCCTCAGAGGATGTCGAGGTCGCTGGTCCCTTTGGAAGGCGTCGCTGGAGCAGGATCTTTGGAAGGCAGGAGACAGGCCGGTGAGTTTCTGGAGCCAAGGCAGTTGTCGTCTTCTGGTCTTCCTCTGCAGGGGTTTTCAGCTAGGCAGTCCTTCTTCTTGTAGTTGCAGGAATTTAATTTTCTAGGGTTCAGGGTAGCCCTTAAATACTAAATTTAAGGGCGTGTTTAGGTCTGGGGGTTAGTAGCCAATGGCTACTAGCCCTGAGGGTGGGTACACCCTCTTTGTGCCTCCTCCCAAGGGGAGGGGGTCACAATCCTAACCCTATTGGGGGAATCCTCCATCTGCAAGATGGAGGATTTCTAAAAGTCAGAGTCACCTCAGCTCAGGACACCTTAGGGGCTGTCCTGACTGGCCAGTGACTCCTCCTTGTTGCTTTCTTTGTTCCCTCCAGCCTTGCCGCCAAAAGTGGGGGCCGTGGCCGGAGGGGGCAGGCAACTCCACTAAGCTGGAGTGCCCTGCTGGGCTGTGACAAAGGGGTGAGCCTTTGAGGCTCACCGCCAGGTGTCACAGCTCCTGCCTGGGGGAGGTGTTAGCATCTCCACCCAGTGCAGGCTTTGTTACTGGCCTCAGAGTGACAAAGGCACTCTCCCCATGGGGCCAGCAACATGTCTCTGGTGTGGCAGGCTGCTGGAACTAGTCAGCCTACACAGACAGTCGGTTAAGTTTCAGGGGGCACCTCTAAGGTGCCCTCTGTGGTGTATTTTACAATAAAATGTACACTGGCATCAGTGTGCATTTATTGTGCTGAGAAGTTTGATACCAAACTTCCCAGTTTTCAGTGTAGCCATTATGGTGCTGTGGAGTTCGTGTTTGACAGACTCCCAGACCATATACTCTTATGGCTACCCTGCACTTACAATGTCTAAGGTTTTGTTTAGACACTGTAGGGGTACCATGCTCATGCACTGGTACCCTCACCTATGGTATAGTGCACCCTGCCTTAGGGCTGTAAGGCCTGCTAGAGGGGTGTCTTACCTATACTGCATAGGCAGTGAGAGGCTGGCATGGCACCCTGAGGGGAGTGCCATGTCGACTTACTCGTTTTGTCCTCACTAGCACACACAAGCTGGCAAGCAGTGTGTCTGTGCTGAGTGAGAGGTCTCCAGGGTGGCATAAGACATGCTGCAGCCCTTAGAGACCTTCCTTGGCATCAGGGCCCTTGGTACTAGAAGTACCAGTTACAAGGGACTTATCTGGATGCCAGGGTCTGCCAATTGTGGATACAAAAGTACAGGTTAGGGAAAGAACACTGGTGCTGGGGCCTGGTTAGCAGGCCTCAGCACACTTTCAATTGTAAACATAGCATCAGCAAAGGCAAAAAGTCAGGGGGCAACCATGCCAAGGAGGCATTTCCTTACACAACCCCCCCCCAAACGAAAGAGGATGAGACTAACCTTTCCCAAGAGAGTCTTCATTTTCTAAGTGGAAGAACCTGGAAAGGCCATCTGCATTGGCATGGGAAGTCCCAGGTCTGTGTTCCACTATAAAGTCCATTCCCTGTAGGGAGATGGACCACCTCAACAGTTTAGGATTTTCACCTTTCATTTGCATCAGCCATTTGAGAGGTCTGTGGTCAGTTTGAACTAGGAAGTGAGTCCCAAAGAGGTATGGTCTCAGCTTCTTCAGGGACCAAACCACAGCAAAGGCCTCCCTCTCAATGGCACTCCAACGCTGCTCCCTGGGGAGTAACCTCCTGCTAATGAAAGCAACAGGCTGGTCAAGGCCATCATCATTTGTTTGGGACAAAACTGCCCCTATCCCATGTTCAGAGGCATCTGTCTGCACAATGAACTGCTTAGAATAATCTGGAGCTTTTAGAACTGGTGCTGAGCACATTGCTTGTTTCAGGGTGTCAAAGGCCTGTTGGCATTCCACAGTCCAGTTCACTTTCTTGGGCATTTTCTTGGAGGTGAGTTCAGTGAGGGCTGTCACAATGGATCCATATCCCTTCACAAACCTCCTGTAATACCCAGTCAAGCCAAGGAATGCCCTGACTTGAGTCTGGGTTTTTGGAGCTACCCAGTCCAGAATAGTCTGGATCTTGGGTTGGAGTGGCTGAACTTGGCCTCCACCTACAAGGTGGCCCAAGTAAACCACAGTTCCCTGCCCTATCTGGCATTTGGATGCCTTGATAGAGAGGCCTGCAGATTGCAGAGCCTTCAAAACCTTCTTCAGGTGGACCAGGTGATCCTGCCAGGTGGAGCTAAAGACAGCAATATCATCAAGATAAGCTGTGCTAAAGGACTCCAAGCCAGCAAGGACTTGATTCACCAACCTTTGGAAGGTGGCAGGGGCATTCTTTAAACCAAAGGGCATAACAGTAAACTGATAATGCCCATCAGGTGTGGAGAATGCTGTTTTCTCCTTTGCTCCAGGTGCCATTTTTATTTGCCAGTACCCTGCTGTCAAGTCAAAGGTACTTAAGAATTTGGCAGCACCTAATTTGTCTATGAGCTCATCAGCTCTTGGAATTGGATGAGCATCTGTCTTGGTGACAGAATTGAGCCCTCTGTAGTCCACACAAAACCTCATCTCTTTCTTTCCATCTTTGGTGTGAGGTTTGGGGACTAAGACCACTGGGCTAGCCCAGGGGCTGTCAGAGCGCTCAATTACTCCCAATTCCAGCATCTTGTGGACTTCCACCTTGATGCTTTCCTTAACATGGTCAGACTGTCTAAAGATTTTGTTTTTGACAGGCATGCTGTCTCCTGTGTCCACATCATGGGTACACAGGTGTGTCTGACCAGGGGTTAAGGAGAAGAGTTCAGGAAACTGTTGTAGGACTCTCCTACAATCAGCTTGCTGTTGGCCAGAGAGGGTGTCTGAGTAGATCACTCCATCTACTGTGCCATCTTTTGGGTCTGATGACAGAAGATCAGGGAGAGGTTCACTCTCTGCCTCCTGATCCTCATCTGTTACCATCAACAGATTCACATCAGCCCTGTCATGGAAGAGCTTAAGGCGGTTCACATGGATCACCCTCTTGGGGCTCCTGCTTGTGCCCAGGTCCACCAGGTAGGTGACCTGACTCTTCCTTTCTAGCACTGGGTAAGGGCCACTCCATTTGTCCTGGAGTGCCCTGGGAGCCACAGGCTCCAGAACCCAGACTTTCTGCCCTGGTTGGAACTCAACCAGTGCAGCCTTTTGGTCATACCAAAACTTCTGGAGCTGTTGGCTGGCCTCAAGGTTTTTGGTTGCCTTTTCCATGTACTCTGCCATTCTAGAGCGAAGGCCAAGTACATAGTCCACTATGTCCTGTTTAGGCTCATGGAGAGGTCTCTCCCAGCCTTCTTTAACAAGGGCAAGTGGTCCCCTTACAGGATGACCAAACAGAAGTTCAAAGGGTGAGAATCCCTCTCCCTTCTGTGGCACCTCTCTGTAAGCGAAAAGCAGACATGGCAAGAGGACATCCCATCTCCTTTTGAGTTTTTCTGGGAGCCCCATGATCATGCCTTTTAATGTCTTGTTGAATCTCTCAACCAAGCCATTAGTTTGTGGATGGTATGGTGTAGTGAATTTATAAGTCACTCCACACTCATTCCACATGTGCTTTAGGTATGCTGACATGAAGTTGGTACCTCTGTCAGACACCACCTCCTTAGGGAAACCCACTCTGGTAAAGATACCAATGAGGGCCTTGGCTACTGCAGGGGCAGTAGTCGACCTAAGGGGAATAGCTTCTGGATACCTGGTAGCATGATCCACTACTACCAGGATATACATATTTCCTGAGGCTGTGGGAGGTTCTAGTGGACCAACTATGTCCACACCCACTCTTTCAAAGGGAACCCCCACCACTGGAAGTGGAATGAGGGGGGCCTTTGGATGCCCACCTGTCTTACCACTGGCTTGACAGGTGGGGCAGGAGAGGCAAAACTCCTTAACCATGTTGGACATATTGGGCCAGTAGAAGTGGTTGACTAACCTCTCCCACGTCTTGGTTTGTCCCAAATGTCCAGCAAGGGGAATGTCATGGGCCAATGTTAGGATGAACTTCCTGAACAGCTGAGGCACTACCACTCTCCTAGTGGCACCAGGTTTGGGGTCTCTGGCCTCAGTGTACAGGAGTCCATCTTCCCAATAGACCCTATGTGTTCCATTTTTCTTGCCTTTGGACTCTTCAGCAGCTTGCTACCTAAGGCCTTCAAGAGAGGGACAGGTTTCTTGTCCCTTACACAGCTCCTCCCTTGAGGGTCCCCCTGGGCCTAAGAGCTCAACCTGGTAAGGTTCAAGCTCCAAAGGCTCAGTTCCCTCAGAGGGCAGAACTTCTTCCTGAGAAGAGAGGTTCCCTTTCTTTTGCTGTGTTGCAGTTGGTTTCCCAACTGACTTTCCTGTTCTCTTGGTAGGCTGGGCCATTCTTCCAGACTCCAGCTCTACTTGTTCACCCTGTGCCTTGCATTGTGCTCTTGTTTTCACACACACCAGTTCAGGGATACCCAGCATTGCTGCATGGGTTTTTAGTTCTACCTCAGCCCATGCTGAGGACTCCAGGTCATTTCCAAGCAGACAGTCCACTGGGATATTTGAGGAGACCACCACCTGTTTCAGGCCATTGACCCCTCCCCATTCTAAAGTAACCATTGCCATGGGATGTACTTTTCTCTGATTGTCAGCGTTGGTGACTGTGTAAGTTTTTCCAGTCAGGTATTGGCCAGGGGAAACCAGTTTCTCTGTCACCATGGTGACACTGGCACCTGTATCCCTCAGGCCCTCTATTCTAGTCCCATTAATTAAGAGTTGCTGTCTGTATTTTTGCATGTTAGGCGGCCAGACAGCTAGTGTGGCTAAATCCACCCCACCCTCAGAAACTAGAGTAGCTTCAGTGTGGACCCTGATTTGCTCTGGGCACACTGTTGATCCCACTTGGAGACTAGCCATACCAGTGTTACCTGGATGGGAGTTTGGAGTGGAACCTTTCTTGGGACAGGCCTTGTCTCCAGTTTGGTGTCCATGCTGTTTACAGCTATGACACCAGGCCTTTTTGGGATCAAAGTTTTTACCCTTGTACCCATTGTTTTGTGAAGAGGCTCTGGGCCCACCCTCCTGTGCAGGTTTTTGGGGGCCTGTAGAAGACTCTTTACTATTTTTAGTTTTGGCTGTCTCATCACCCTTCCCCTGGGGAGTCTTTGTGACCCCTTTCTTTTGGTCACCCCCTGTTGAAGTCTTGGACACCCTTGTCTTGACCCAATGGTCCGCCTTCTTTCCCAATTCTTGGGGAGAAATTGGTCCTAGGTCTACCAGATGCTGATGCAGTTTATCATTGAAACAATTACTCAATAGGTGTTCTTTCACAAATAAATTGTACAGCCCATCATAATTACTTACACCACTGCCTTGAACCCAACCATCTAGTGTTTTCACTGAGTAGTCAACAAAGTCAACCCAGGTCTGGCTCGAGGATTTTTGAGCCCCCCTGAACCTAATCCTGTACTCCTCAGTGGAGAATCCAAAGCCCTCAATCAGGGTACCCTTCATGAGGTCATAAGATTCTGCATCTTTTCCAGAGAGTGTGAGGAGTCTATCCCTACACTTTCCAGTGAACATTTCCCAAAGGAGAGCACCCCAGTGAGATCTGTTCACTTTTCTGGTTACACAAGCCCTCTCAAAAGCTGTGAACCATTTGGTGATGTCATCACCATCTTCATATTTTGTCACAATCCCTTTGGGGATTTTTAACATGTCAGGAGAATCTCTGACCCTATTTATATTGCTGCCACCATTGATGGGTCCTAGGCCCATCTCTTGTCTTTCCCTTTTTATGGCTAGGAGCTGTCTCTCTAAAGCCAATCTTTTGGCCATCCTGGCTAACAGGAGGTCATCTTCACTGAGAGCATCCTCAGTGATTTCAGAAATGTGGGACCCTCCTGTGAGGGACTCACTATTTCTGACTAACACAGTTGGAGACAGGACTTGAGGGGTCCTGTTCTCCCTATTTAGGACTGGAGGAGGGACATTGGCCTCCAAGTCACTAATTTCTTCCTCTGTGATGTCATCATCAGAGGGGTTGGCTTTTTCAAACTCTGCCAACAGCTCCTGGAGCTGAATTTTGGTAGGTCTGGAGCCAATGGTTATTTTTTTGATATTACAGAGAGACCTTAGCTCCCTCATCTTAAGATGGAGGTAAGGTGTGGTGTTGAGTTCCACCACCTGCATCTCTGTATCAGACATTATTCTGCTAAGAGTTGGAATACTTTTTTAAGAATCTAAAACTGTTTCTAGAATCTAATTCAAACTTTTAACAAACTTTTAAACTCTAAAAAGACAATGCTAAACAGGGACTTAACACACAAGGCCCTAGCAGGACTTTTAAGAATTTAGAAAACTTTCAAATTGCAAAAATGAATTTCTAATGACAATTTTGGAATTTGTCGTGTGATCAGGTATTGGCTGAGTAGTCCAGCAAATGCAAAGTCTTGTACCCCACCGCTGATCCACCAATGTAGGAAGTTGGCTCTGTATGTGCTATTTCAAAGTAAGGAATAGCATGCACAGAGTCCAAGGGTTCCCCTTAGAGGTAAAATAGTGGTAAAAAGAGATAATACTAATGCTCTATTTTGTGGTAGTGTGGTCGAGCAGTAGGCTTATCCAAGGAGTAGTGTTTAGCATTTGTTGTACATACACATAGACAATAAATGAGGTACACACACTCAGAGACAAATCCAGCCAATAGGTTTTTATATAGAAAAATATCTTTTCTTAGTTTATTTTAAGAACCACAGGTTCAAATTCTACATGTAATATCTCATTCGAAAGGTATTGCAGGTAAGTACTTTAGGAACTTCAAATCATCAAAATTGCATGTATACTTTTCAAGTTATTCACAAATAGCTGTTTTAAAAGTGGACACTTAGTGCAATTTTCACAGTTCCTAGGGGAGGTAAGTATTTGTTAGGTTAACCAGGTAAGTAAGACACTTACAGGGCTTAGTTCTTGGTCCAAGGTAGCCCACCGTTGGGGGTTCAGAGCAACCCCAAAGTCACCACACCAGCAGCTCAGGGCCGGTCAGGTGCAGAGTTCAAAGTGGTGCCCAAAACACATAGGCTAGAATGGAGAGAAGGGGGTGCCCCGGTTCCGGTCTGCTTGCAGGTAAGTACCCGCGTCTTCGGAGGGCAGACCAGGGGGGTTTTGTAGGGCACCGGGGGGGACACAAGCCCACACAGAAATTTCACCCTCAGCAGCGCGGGGGCGGCCGGGTGCAGTGTAGAAACAAGCGTCGGGTTTGTAATGGAAGTCAATGGGAGATCTAGGGATCTCTTCAGCGCTGCAGGCAGGCAAGGGGGGGGTTCCTCGGGGAAACCTCCACTTGGGCAAGGGAGAGGGACTCCTGGGGGTCACTCTTCCAGTGAAAGTCCGGTCCTTCAGGTCCTGGGGGCTGCGGGTGCAGGGTCTCTCCCAGGTGTCGGGACTTAGGATTCAAAGAGTCGCGGTCAGGGGAAGCCTCGGGATTCCCTCTGCAGGCGGCGCTGTGGGGGCTCAGGGGGGACAGGTTTTTGTACTCACAGTCTTAGAGTAGTCCTGGGGTCCCTCCTGAGGTGTTGGATCGCCACCAGCCGAGTCGGGGTCGCCGGGTGCAGTGTTGCAAGTCTCACGCTTCTTGCGGGGAGCTTGCAGGGTTCTTTAAAGCTGCTGGAAACAAAGTTGCAGCTTTTCTTGGAGCAGGTCCGCTGTCCTCGGGAGTTTCTTGTCTTTTCGAAGCCGGGGCAGTCCTCAGAGGATGTCGAGGTCGCTGGTCCCTTTGGAAGGCGTCGCTGGAGCAGGATCTTTGGAAGGCAGGAGACAGGCCGGTGAGTTTCTGGAGCCAAGGCAGTTGTCGTCTTCTGGTCTTCCTCTGCAGGGGTTTTCAGCTAGGCAGTCCTTCTTCTTGTAGTTGCAGGAATCTAATTTTCTAGGGTTCAGGGTAGCCCTTAAATACTAAATTTAAGGGCGTGTTTAGGTCTGGGGGTTAGTAGCCAATGGCTACTAGCCCTGAGGGTGGGTACACCCTCTTTGTGCCTCCTCCCAAGGGGAGGGGGTCACAATCCTAACCCTATTGGGGGAATCCTCCATCTGCAAGATGGAGGATTTCTAAAAGTCAGTCACCTCAGCTCAGGACACCTTAGGGGCTGTCCTGACTGGCCAGTGACTCCTCCTTGTTGCTTTCTTTGTTCCCTCCAGCCTTGCCGCCAAAAGTGGGGGCCGTGGCCGGAGGGGGCGGGCAACTCCACTAAGCTGGAGTGCCCTGCTGGGCTGTGACAAAGGGGTGAGCCTTTGAGGCTCACCGCCAGGTGTCACAGCTCCTGCCTGGGGGAGGTGTTAGCATCTCCACCCAGTGCAGGCTTTGTTACTGGCCTCAGAGTGACAAAGGCACTCTCCCCATGGGGCCAGCAACATGTCTCTGGTGTGGCAGGCTGCTGGAACTAGTCAGCCTACACAGACAGTCGGTTAAGTTTCAGGGGGCACCTCTAAGGTGCCCTCTGTGGTGTATTTTACAATAAAATGTACACTGGCATCAGTGTGCATTTATTGTGCTGAGAAGTTTGATACCAAACTTCCCAGTTTTCAGTGTAGCCATTATGGTGCTGTGGAGTTCGTGTTTGACAGACTCCCAGACCATATACTCTTATGGCTACCCTGCACTTACAATGTCTAAGGTTTTGTTTAGACACTGTAGGGGTACCATGCTCATGCACTGGTACCCTCACCTATGGTATAGTGCACCCTGCCTTAGGGCTGTAAGGCCTGCTAGAGGGGTGTCTTACCTATACTGCATAGGCAGTGAGAGGCTGGCATGACACCCTGAGGGGAGTGCCATGTCGACTTACTCGTTTTGTCCTCACTAGCACACACAAGCTGGCAAGCAGTGTGTCTGTGCTGAGTGAGAGGTCTCCAGGGTGGCATAAGACATGCTGCAGCCCTTAGAGACCTTCCTTGGCATCAGGGCCCTTGGTACTAGAAGTACCAGTTACAAGGGACTTATCTGGATGCCAGGGTCTGCCAATTGTGGATACAAAAGTACAGGTTAGGGAAAGAACACTGGTGCTGGGGCCTGGTTAGCAGGCCTCGGCACACTTTCAATTGTAAACATAGCATCAGCAAAGGCAAAAAGTCAGGGGGCAACCATGCCAAGGAGGCATTTCCTTACAAGCACCAAAACCTTTCACATCGCACTTCGTGTCCACCACTTCGGCACCAAGAACACTGTTTGCATTGGCTCCAACATCTTTGGCATCAAATTATAAAATCTCTTCAGTACTGAAAACACTGGATCCGAAATCTACTTTGGACCCCAAAAAGGTCCCGGAGCTGATTCTTCAGAAATTTAAGCAACCACTCCAAGGGAAGCAGTCCTAAATACATATCCAGCCTCATACTGGAAAGGGTATTGGTAAAAACGCCTCCTCCTAAAAGACAGATCACATTTGAAGATGCTTTGGACACAAATGAACCTCCACCAAAGCAAAATAGAGTGGACAAAGAGCAGTAGGAGATTCGTCCACCTTTACCTGCATCCCCTCCACCCATTACCCCTCCACCAACACAAACCCCATCTTAACAACACTCTATAGAAGACCTTTTAGAAATATCTCCACAAGGGTCTCCTCATTCAGGTCGAGATATCCATGAGTTTAGAGATGATACATCACATATCCAGGAGGACATAGATCCATGGTCACAGTATGATGTCAACACATCACTCCTGATGTAGAAATCTACCCAGTTAGGCATTCACCTCCTTTAGACGCTAAATCTTTTCAAGAGTTAGTAGGAGGGCTGCTACGTATCATCAGGTACCCCTCCACAAGGATCCTATAGGCAATGACTTTCTTTCTGAGACACTAACAGCTTCTCATAAATCTACACAATGCCTCCCTATGCTGAAGGGAATTCTCAGACATATGGATGATATTTTCCAGGACCCAGCTAAGGCTTACATTCGTACTCCAAGAGTGGAGAAAAAATACAAAGCTTCTCCCCTCAGATCCCACGTACATCAGGAGTCAAATACCAGCAGACTATTTTGTGGTCTCTAATGCTAAGAAAAGAGAAAATTCACAAGCCTCTTAGGATGCACCACCTGCTGACAAAGTGAACGTATTGATGCATCTGGTAAGCGTGTTTCTGCTCAAGCAGCAAATCATTGGCAAATTGCCAATACACAAGGACTTTTAGCCAGATATACCCCTGCCCACTGGGATAAAATGGAGCAGTTACTTTAATATCTCCCAGAGGAGCAGAGGAAGAAGAGATGAATAATTGTTAACAAGGGACTGCTTTTTTCTGAAAATGCTGTTCCCTGTGCCCTAGAATCTGCTGATACAGCAGCTAGTTGCATTAATACTAGTGTTTTACTACGCGGACATGCATGGCTCCGTATCTCTGGGTTCAAGCAAGAAGAACAGCAGACATTATTAATTGTTCCATTCGACAAGGAACACCTTTTCAGGCCACAAGTAGATCAGGCCTTGGAAAAAATGAAATAAGACAATCTGGTGGCTAAATCTATGGGAGCACTTCAACACCCTTCCTCTTGTGTTACTTTTTGTAAACAACATTATAAACCACCCTCTAAGCCTGCGGCATGGACAACACCTTCCTCATATAATAAAGGACAATCCCATACATCCTACAACATGATTTTATAGAGTATCTTATAGGGGGGAATGGATTGCGAGGTAGAGACAAAACATCTTTCCCTCAAGCATCAACTACTGTCCCGCAACAGTGACTCTGCAGCTTCCATCAGATCATTTAACACAAAATGGGCAAAAAATTATAACAGACCAATGGATGTTGGAGTTTATCCAACATGGTTAATGCCTGGAGCTCATTTTCACACCTTCAAACATACCACCTTGTTGTCGGACTCACAGGTTCACATAGTTCTCCTACAACAAGCGGTACAGTCTTTGCTTCTCAAAGGAGCAATAAAGCTAGTTCCCTTTCAACAACAAGAAACAGGAGTGTATTCCCTTCCTTACCTCATCCCCAAAAAGGATGGCTCACTAAGGGTGCCTACCATCATGTTCCTACACATCCAGCGCATCGCAAATACCTCAGATTAGTCATTCAAGGACCGCATTATCAGTTCAAAGTGATTCCATCCAGGATCACCACAGCATCAAGAGTGTTTACAAAATGCATAGTGGTAGTAGCAGCTCATCAACGGAGGCAAAGTTTTCATGTATACTCGTATCTGGACGACTGGCTCATCAAAGCCTTCTTCCATATGTGGTTCTCACAATGATACTGGTGGCACCCACATGGGCAAGGCAACCATGGTTCACCATGCTACTGGATCTTTTATTACCACTTGAGAAGCTTCCTCTACACCTAGATATTCTCACTCAGAACAGGTCAGACACCCAAATCCCAAGGACTTGAACCTTGCAATTTGGCTCCTGAAGCCATAGAATTTGGGTATTTAAATTTCCCTCACGAATGCATGGACATTCTTAAGGGAGCGACCAAACCAACCATTACAGCTTGTTATGCAGCAGAGTGGGTGTTTTGTTCATTACTGTATCTATCAAAACTGGTATCCTTTTCAAGTAGCTACACACATTATTTTGTACCTTCTACATTTGCAGAAAGCACATTTAGCATATACCAATATAAAGTTACATTTATCAGCAATAGCTGCTTATTTACAAAACAGACTTTTTAAAATCCTGGTCATAAAGGCTTTCATACAAGGACTTAAAAGAGTAATACCGCCAAGACTATCTCCAGCCACTTCCTGGAGCCTGAATATAATATTTATCAGGCATATGGGATCACCTTTTGAACCAATGCACTCACGTACTACAATTTCTGTCATGTAAGGTAGCCTTTCTAGTTGCAGTTACTTCCCTCAGATGTGTAAGTGAGCTTCAGGCTTTAACATTACAAGAACCATGTTTTTCAGGTACATACCGATAAATCGGATAATCATCAAGTCTCAGTCAGATGTGTCACAAGACTTCTAGGCATGATGGCCTCTTGCATTGCCATAGTCCCAAATTCATGTCTGCATATGTCTCTATTGCAGGAATGTCTAGCACCTCAATAGTCCCAGTCACAGGCTCATTTGGAAGATCTAGTGTTGGTAGACATTTGCACCCAATTTTATCACCTGTTGCCTTCCCAGTGATTGTTCATAGAGTTGGTACCGGGCACCATCCTTCTCCACACCTTGCCTCCACCCCAGTGAATTGTAGACATCCAGCAAGGCACAAAGGTTCCAGTTCTGAGAGTCTTCATATTCCTAGGGCTGCTGGCTTTCTGTATTCTCCTACTCTCTCACACACACACATTGGTACATGAGGGTCCTGCAGTGGTGCCTTCACAAGCAATGGTTACAGCACCAGGTGGAGTCTCTGATCTATTTTTATAAATTGGCATCCGATTTCCTTTGTGTCACATTTCTTTCATTTTCAACGGTTTCGGTACTTCTAAATGCATTGCCCTTGTTAATTTGACAAAGTATGACTGCTAAATGCTTTGCCCCCATTCCTTTGACAAAGTCTGACTGCCCAAAACCAACCCGAGCTTGAGCTAAGGTTTTGCAAAAGAGCCTGACTGGACCTGGGTTTGTGAGTTTATTATACTGTGAGGTCACACAAAAAAATGTAATAAAGACATTTCCTCACCATCCGAAGTGCACAGAGATGGTCACCAAATCCGTTTTGCAGGATTTCCTCGTTTAACCATCCATCAACGCTCCTCCTTGCACATGGTATTGCTTTGTAATCCAGTCTGCAGGTTGAAGTGCCCATCAGAAGAAAGTTACTTACCGTGCGTAACAGTCCTTCTATTTGATTCTATCTACCTGCAGATTTCTCAACAACACTCCCTTCCCTAGGTTTGATGGATTGTTATAGGAAAAGTTAACGGTCAGAAATTTCCGGATGAAGTCAAGGCTAAGTAATTATTCTGCAAGTGAGGAATCTGCAGGTAGATGGAGTTTCCACCAAAAAGATTGTTACTCCTGGTAAGTAACTTTTTCTTCCAGTGTCTGAGAGCCCACTTACAGGGGTAGCTGAAGGAAATCAAAAATGTTGTCAAATCCAAGTCAGTGGCTAAAAGGGCAATCTTAAGCAAATCAAGGATACCAGAGTAATCTGCACTGTACACAACAAAAACACACCAGTAGAAATGGAGTTCTAAATTGAAACCTTCAGCCAAATTTGATTATCTATAACTTAAAGGCCAAATAGTTGACTCAGGATATATTCTGAAATTTAAAGACTGTATGCAACACATTTTTGAAAAGTGTTAAAGAAAGGGTAATAGAGGAAACGTGATCCCAAAGGTGGACAGTCGCTACTAAGTTAACCAAGAGCTGCTGTACAAAAATAAAGTTGGTAACTACTGGTCAAAGATTGGAAAAGGATTCACAAAACACAATCTTCCAATTAGTTGAATAAGAAAGAAGCATTTTATAACCAGCAGTGGGAAAGGCAATATGTCTTGCCTCTGCAAGAACTATTGGCTTTGCCAGTGTGTTTTAGCAGTGTTGTACACCAGGGTGGCTGCTGTTCAGCATGGCTAAGTGTTGGTGGCGTAGAGTAGTCACTTGGAGTGCCGTAGAGTTAAATGGTGAATTGAATTGGAGTGGAGTGGCAAAGAGTGTTGTGTATTGGGGTAGCATAGAATGGAGTCTTGTAGAGTGGCATACACTGGACAGGCGTAGAGTAGACTGGTATAGACTGCATTGGTGTAGAGTGCAGTGGCATTGACTTCGGCATACAGTGCAGCTTCATTGAATGCAGTGGCGCAGAGTGGAGTGGTGCAGAGTGGCACAGAGTAGCGTCGCATAGAGTGGCAGAGTATAGTGCTATAGAGTGGTGTAGAGTGGCGTAGAGTTCAGTGGCAGAGAGTGCTGTGTTGTAGTGTCAGGCTGCAGTGGAGTAGAATGGAGTGGTATAGAGTACATAGATGCAGAGTGCAGTGGTTAAGAGTAGTGGCATAGAGTGGAGTGCAGTGTTGCAGAGCAGTGTCGGAGTGCAGTAGATTAGAGTGGCGTAGGGTAGAGTAGATTGTTTCAGAATAGAGTGAAGTGATGTAGACCGGTATAGAGTGTAGTGGTTTAGAGTAAAGGTCAGAGTAGATTAGAGTTAAGTGTAGAGTAGTTTACAGTGTCTTAGAGTAGATTGGCATAGAGTTGAGTTTTACAGAGTCGAGTGCATTGGCTAAAAGTGCAGAGAGGCGTGGAGTTTTACAGAATAGGTTGACGTGTCCTGGTCTGGAGTGGTGAAGAGTGCATTTGCATAGAGGTGTTTAGCGTGAAGTGGCATAGATTGAAGTGGAGTGGTGCTGAGTAGAGGTAAGTGGTGCAAGGTGGAGTGGAGTGGAGCAGAGCAGAGTATGCATGGTATGGGAACGCACTGCCATTACAGACAATGCATCTTCAATTGAATGACCATTACATTTGTGCACGCATAGTTTTACTAATAAAACTATTGAGTGCACAGACGAAAATGGGTGGACATTGCATCACTTAGTATAAAGATTTGTTTTGATCATATTGAAGTATGTTTCCAACACACTTCAAAAATAAATAAAAAATGTGCCTTGTTTTTCTAATTCTGATCTATTCTGAAATAATGAAGAAAAAAAACTCTTCCCTCCCCTCCAGCATCCAGCAAGATTGTCATATAAATCCTCTCACTTTGAAGTCAGAGAAAGAAAAGTAGAGGGCTTCAATCGAGAACTGCGTTGTGGTGGACTCTGGGTAACCTCCTTCTCTCAATACCTAAATGTCTTGACAAAGAAAGGCTCTGACTTGAAAATTGTGATGGATGGTGCCAGTCCTACATAGATCCAGCCATGCCTTAAATGCCACTCCGTAATTAACAGCTCTGACAACTCTGGAAACAAAATTGTTCTGCCAGCTCCCAACTTCCTGCACAAGAAGAATGATGACATGGAGTATTTTTAGCTTAAGAGCAAGGGATTGCTACCTTGCACTGATCAAAGCCTTGATGACTAGTAGTAAGAATGTCAAATGTTCCCTTGTTATACATACGAATAAAAGATTGATTAGTTCATGAAATGGTAGCTCGTGAGATTCCTGGCGTATAAATGTTCAATAAATTCTGTTGTAGCCCAAGATGAAGGTTGCTTGATGTTGCAGTTGTTTGTCTTGAGTTGTAGCCCAAGATGAAATACTGATTTTTTTTTTTTTTGTACATTTTCTTTTTCAAATCTTGGAAACACCCTTGCTTGAAAACTGTGAAATATTGAAGTAGCTTGTCCATCATCTCTAAAAACGGAATCCTTCTTTACTTAAGGATGTTTGGAGTGTAAAATGCACCCATAGTGTTCTCTGTTGTATGGCCAGTGAAAGTATGTTTTTTGTGTTCAACACTGATTAATCGAGTTAGATTCCAATGTATGTTTGACACCTTTCACCGTTATTGATCTGTCATTCAACCCAGTTTTTCATTACAGGCCACCCAATAATTATGTGGCATCCTAGCTACGGCATGCCCTTTTGTTCTTGAAAGGGTTCAGGCATTGGAATCTTTTTCCAGTTGTAATGAGGCCCTCCGTGTAATAGTTCAGGGGAATCCTAAAATACAGGCCTTAGTCCATGTACTTGCCTTTGAACGACTTTGCTAATCCCTAGTCCGTATCATTTCCTGTTTGTCTGCACTTTATCAGCTTTGTAGTTAGTTTCCACTTTTTGGAAATAAGAGAAAACCAGATGCAGGAGAGTGGAAATGTTTCCTTTTAATGAGAACTCTGTTAACGTGTGTGGTGTCTTGAGGCATGTTTTACTCTTCTTTGTATCTGCCTTGTTAGTGACCGCAATTTTTCAGTTCTAAAGTAACAAAATGGATGCCATCAATTATTGATTGCTTACTCAAGTTTAAGTACGCTGCTCACTTGAAGGAGACTTTTATTTCTTTGCCATTGATTTGATGATGGAAAATTGAATATGTGGGCTTAGACCTATAGTAAACAATCGATTAATGTTGCAGATTGTTCCCTTTAAGTGTTCACTCTACTGCTTTCAAGTTATTTACCTTTTTTGCTGCCAAAATGTTGGGAGCTTAAAATTCAGTTCAGAGAGGAAAGAAAAGTTGTGTTATGAAAAACTTTACAGGACATGTACAATAAACCCAAAACGGCAACAGCTTTTTTTTTTTAAAACAATTTTGTTGGTAATGCATGCACTGAGTAGGTTTCTTGATACTTTGTTGCAGCATGCGTTCTATTCTGCGGAACCATCGGTACCGGAGAGATGCTAGAACGTTGGAAGACGAGGAAGAAATGTGGTTCAACACCGATGAGGATGAGCTTGAAGATGGGGAAGCAGTGGTGCCGCCATCTGAAAAAGCAAAGACAGAGGAGGACATAATAGATCCTATCAGTAAATTCATGGAAAGGAAAAAGTGTAAGTATTTCTGAAAGTGTTTTTTTTCTTTGTCAGAACGTGACAAAATATGTATGTAGTTGTTCCGAATCGGTGGTGTGCTTACACATTGTACATGATTGCAAAGTACTTTTAAGCATGCTTCCACTGTACTTCCAGCCCTGTTTCTTGAAGGTGTTTTTTATGGCATTTGTTTTGCTGATGTAATAGCATGGTGTATTTTTGTTGTATTGACGTCCTGATCTTGCAGTACTTATTTGTGTATGTTTTAATTGGTACACTTACAAGGTACATGTGAATTGAGTGTAAGTAAACTGAACATTAAACTCTTCTGTAATGCAATTGCTCAGAAAGGTCTGTACTGCTGTTGAGGCCTGCTCTAAAAAGTATGTCCCCAAACAGAATCATCCATGGTTTACCATGGAGACCTTGTGTATAGTATTTTGTTTGTGAGCACCTAACCCAACCAATTCTTATTGCCCAATGTTTTTGTGCTCCTCTGTTCTGGCCTTCCAATATTATCAGGTTTTTGTTCCTCAAGTTAGCAGCCTTAACAGTTAATAGCCCAAATCAGATATAACTTTTTTCTAATTTTCTTAAATTGTTTCTCATTTTTTTTGCCCATATGTTTGCTGAGGACATGCTCTCATCCAACCACTGAGTTAGAACTTGCTTTATCTCACTTCATTAGAACACTTGTTACTTGCTGTTGCATAGCTTGGGTACAGTGCGTCATTTTACTGTGTGCTGTGTTTCCAAATCGTTTTTTGTTTGACCATCTGTTTGATACAAGATTGACTCCAGCAGCGACATTTTGGATTCCTTTTTGGAAAATAAATGGTGCAATACTTTGTTACAGGGGCTCATCATGGAAAATAAATCCTCAACCAAATTTAATTGACTCCCAAGTTGATCCACTTTGTTCTTAATGGTATTTTTCCAAAATCTCCTATTTCTGTTTCGTTAAAGGGATACATGCATTGGTTTTCAATAGACAAAATTCCAAAACATCTTTCCAAGATGTTAGGCTTTTTTTTTTTTGCCGTCTGTCCCACCGGCCTTGACTTTATGCATGCCAGATTTGCACCCGTACTTTACTTGGCCTAAATTTTTTTGTCTCATGTAGTTCAATTAATCTGCTTTTCCAAGATGTAGGAATCCAACTGTTTCAGAAACCATTGGTGACAATCTCTGCTGCGGTATTTTGGTTTCAAAACTATCTTCTACACAAGTAACCACCTTACATGCATGGTGCTATAAAAAATGTTTTCAGTCAGTTTCAGGATCTCTGGCATATTCATAGGCTTCGACTTGTTCAGCTTTCATTATATTATTTCTAGGAAGAACTTTATCCTTTCTGGGCTGAGAGAGACTTGAGTAAAGCGGTAACATGTTGTGGGTACTGGACTAAAAAAAAAAAAGTCATTGGCTAAGGTTTATCTGGAGGGAGACATGCTTACTCCAAAATGTCCCCTTTCTGAGGAGGCTGTTTATGTGGCGGTTGTAACGAAAACTGTGGCATCATTTGTAATGCCACTTCATACTCTGACGAAGCACAATGTGTTCAATGATTTTGTCACTTGAGGAAGAGGTATATATTTTCAGTGATGTTTTGATGGACACCATGACTCCTGATGCTCACCTCAACTGCCAAGAGCCTTGTAGCACAGGTTTCCTTGATACAGAAGCTTGGCACTTTTCCAGTGACTCCCCTGGACAGAAAGAATAGTCTAAGATGATACATGTCTTGGTTCTCAGAGTGCTCGCCCAGTCTCTCAGCTGATTCAGACTGTGAAATATGCATGGACTTGACTGATTTGTGGCCTACTTGACAGTCGCTGTAGAGACGTACTTGATGAGTTCAGGAAGGGAGCATTAAGCTAGATGCTGTGATGTTCTAATTTCAAGTGATGTGGAAGCCCATTTGGTTTACACGCCCTTCAAGGGGCAGCAGCTCTTCAGCAACAAGACTGCTAGCTGTGTGTCTAAAGGTATACATTTGAGGCAAACTAAGACTTAAGAAATGTTATATCTTTTTTCATATGTACAGACAACTTTTTTAAATGTGGATGGTATATTTTAGAAAAAAATAATTGAACTGATGAATAACTTCAAGTATGAAAAAATTAGACACTGTAGTAATCGTCTAAAGAAAGTGCAAATGGTTAGGAATGTTTATGCATGAACATTTATACAATAGATTTTCTGCTTTTTTCTTTCAGCCGGAAGACATTGAAAAACCTGAATAGTCAGGTTAACAAAACAGTTTCCTGCTGAATTCCTATTTAATCTTGTTATTTTCATCCAGCTAAAATGGAAAAAATGGTTGAATATTTCTCCTTGCATCAAAAAATCTAGTGAGGTATATCTAAATCTCTGAAACATAATGTTCTTGCCTCAGTAGAGGCATATAGAGGATCCATTTGATTAAAGTTAGTCAGAAGAAACTCTAGTAGGAAGGCTGGGAAGATTTGCAAACAATTGCATTTAAATTAACAAACTTAGTTTTAAGGATCATTTTTTTCTTCATTTGAGAAGAATTGCCAGTGAAGAAGTCACCTAATCAATTGAAGTTTTAATCTTATTTGGTTGCCTACAATGGCAGGCTTTTTGAAGATTGTTTTCAGTATCATTGTATGTGCAACTCATTATGCGCTGCAGCCTGTATGGTGTGGTCCAATTTTTATGAACACAGAAGAATATTCTATGCTAAAACTGAAATTAATGTAGAAGGAATAATTAGATGTTATAGACAAACGTTGATTAGACAGGACTCAAACACTAAATTTCCTTTTTTGGACATTAATTCTAGTACCTAATTACAATAAGATCATAGCACCAGATTCTGGGAGAAAATGTAAATCTGATTTTTTGAGGGGGTGGGAGAGGAATGGGTTGGAAATGTAAGAATGGTATTGGGTACAAAGATCTTGGACAGAGGTTGTCCATTTGTTGAATGTGCGACCTGTGCTTTTATCCTAGCGTTGTTTGATGTATAAATAGCTGGATAACGTTTTTTAACTATTTTGATCTCCAATCAGGTGTTACCTTTACTACCAAAATATGGAACAATTGTCTTGGCAAGAATGATGCTAAAACGAAGTCTGATTCCAATCTCCCATTTGACTGTCTGAAGAATGTGGAATGCAAGCTGTGATGAGTTTTCTAAATATAGTAGTTAAATTGATACGCATTGGGGTTTATATTTTGATAACTTTCAAAATCGAAAAAACAAGTGATAAAGTGGTATAATTGTTATAAAGAGCTTTCTATATTTACCAGTGATATTCAGGAGTGGGTGATTAGTATGGGACTTACTTCACGAATAGGTGTTTGAATTTGTTAAAGCTGGCTAAAGGATAAGAATTTTAACTGAGGAATGCGTAGTCAGAGACCCTTCTACTTGGTGAAGGCTAGTAAGCTGCATCTTATGGGCAAAATTGTCAATGAGCCACACTGAATCTAGGATGCTTTGTAATCCATTAATGTTTTCTTTGTTTCAGTAAAAGACAGTGAAGACAAAGAGGTGCTTTTGAAAACTAATCTCACAGGTCGACAAAGTCCAAGTTTCAAACTTTCATTCTCTAGTGGTACAAAAACTAACCTCACCAGCCAGACATCAGCAAGCAGCCTAACTGGTTCTCCCGGTTCCCCAGGATCTCCAGGTTCCCCAGGGTCACCCGGCTCTCCTGGCTCAGTTTCCAAAAGCACATCTCAGACAGCAGCTATTACTACGAAGGTATTTTGCAGCTACTACTTGTCTGAATGTTTGTCTTCAAACTTCATTTAAAACTATTAAATATGCCATTTGATATCTTTCATGTGATAAAAAGGTTCTTGGAACTGTCAGTAGCCTGTAAATGCTGTTGACTTAGACATATCGCCAGTGTGATGAGATTTCTTGTACCACTTAAACGGCAATAAAAAGTTTTGGGAAAAAAAAGGTTCTTGGTGCATATTTCAAAATCTGTATTTATTTTCTCACTCGCAGATCTCATCCAGGAAAGTGTCTTATTAGTATCAGTGTTGATTTCCAATGGGCTTTTTTTATTTATATTTTTAGAAAATTAACTTGAGGGTAATTTCTTGTACACTTCCGGAAACTTGCTCAGAACTTTTTTTGGACTTGCTCTCCTGTTTTTTTTTTTGTTTTTTTACCAGCGTAAACATCCATGGTTCTCGATTATTCTAAATTAGATATTTTGTCTTTTAATAGAATATTAGAATATTTTATAGATCTGATCGAAAGTTCTGTTGTCCTTGGTTAAGAGGAGTTGCTTTGGCATGTGGAACCTTGTACCTGAATCTTTTTTGCATCACCTTGTTAATATAACTTGTCTAAAACCTCAGCTGTTCAGACAGTAAATATTTGAATTGAGGTTTTACATATTTCTTTTCATTTTGCCTGGCCAAAAATGCTGTTCTGTTTCTTGCGACTGATCATGTGGGACAAACTGATTTCCAGGCTCTTTAAAGTTAAAAGAAAGCAGAAAGAGAAAACCTGGACAATTTAGTCCTCTGATACGAGTCCTAGGTTTCAGAACTCTGCCTCATGACCGAAAATCCTTAGATGAAGGCCGTGGTTCTGTTTTTCTGCTTGGAACAACAGCATTTATGACCCCTTACCTCAAAGTTGTAACTCTTCATTCTGATGAGGAATTTTGATCTGTCCATTTGGCTTATGATTTTATCTGATTTAGTTATCAAGAAGGAAATTTGCAGGCAGGGTAAGTATATATTACACTTGACCGCCCCTAAATCAGGCAGTAAACACATCTTACTGCAGTACATTGCTGTTCTTGCAAATTCACCTTTGCAGTAGGAAGAAGAGTTTTGAATTATGTTGGATACCCCTCGGAGGTGATTCGTGCGCGTTACAAGCCTAATTACATTATAACATAACATTGTTCTGCAGTGGCAAAGTCAGTTTGGATGAGAAGTCAGTCCTAAAAGAACAAATTAATTAGTTTGTAGTTATCTTTCTGGTAGATGCCCTATTTACTTGTCCCTGAGCCTCATGAAGCAGAGACTTTTGGACACAAAATAACAGACTCTGGAGAATAAGGATGCACCTGGCTACTGGTGATCCTCAAGGCAATTCATACTGAGGTTGTCCGTCCACGCATTCAGAGAGCTGGCCAGATGATTGACCCTCAGTCAGACATCGTGAGTCTAACCCCAACACCTCCAGGCATAGAGTTTTCTAGCCATACTGCCCTGCTTGTTGGCATACCACATCATTGTCATGTTGTTTTTGAGGACTTGAGCAAGCTGCGGACGAAAATAAAAAATGATTCAACGTATCACTAGAGGTTGGAGATGCATGTGTAGCCCCTGCTCCAGTGTTAACCAAAGACCTCTAATCTCCCTGGTATCATGATGACTGCCTCAAATGAGGGAGGTAGCATTTGTGGCTACTGCTGATGGAGGCAAATGTGCTTTTGGCAAGTTAGTTGTTGAGGTACCAGCCACCACCTCAGGTCCCTGATCTGCCTATGTGGAGATCTTAATGAGGTCCATCAAGACTCCCAAACTGGAAAGTCTCAAGGCAGGAAGATGAGCTCTCTCCTGAAACATCAGGATCCTACTACGAATGTACCAAACTAAGGAGGTGAGAAGGGTTTGAGGGCAATTATGTTGATCTTGGCTCCGATGAAGAGGCGGTGCTGTGCCGACTGGTGGGGAAACTTAATATAGTTGGTTTGGCTTGATTTGGGGTTTTTATAAACTGCAGTATTATCACCATGATTTCTCACCGACGAACTGTACTGGTCATTGTGTGCAGTGTCCCCCAAACACCTCTGTCCCCCAAGCAGAATTGACAACTGATAGCAGGGTCAAGTATAAAAGTGTACATCCTGCAGGTCAAGCAACTTCATCCTGTCCATGAAGCCCAATGCCAATGGACAGCATCTTGAATTTCCTCTTGCGAAGAAAGATCAGATTACAAAAGTCCAGAATTGAATGAATGGCCTCACCCTTCTTTAAGAGTAGGAAGTATTGGGAACAACATGCCTGTTTAACCTTGTTCTCCGGAACAAGCACTGGAGTAGCAGGCAATTAAACACATGACACTGGAGGAATGATGATCTGAACTTACTGAAGAAAGTATTTTCTCGCTATTCGCTTCAACTCCCATGACTGGAGAAGTACAGGGAAATGTGTTAGGATTCAGATATATACCAGAAGATGCCTGAACCCCCACCAGGCTTGCAAGCCTAAAGTAAGTGGATATAAACTTAGTCACATGTGGGTTGGAGAAGTGAGAAACCTGGCGGCTCACCAATGTAGCCAAAATGGGATCCTCAGAATTCTCTTAAAATGTCACTGGAATGTGAAGGAAGGCAAAGACTGAGGGTTAACCTTACCTTCCTCAATAAACAAGGGTAGCTGAAAGATTTCAACGCCCTTTTTGCAAAGCTAACGTATATTATACAGCTTCCTCTGTAGGATAGCCAGGCAGACAATACAGGTCTTTAGGAGAAGTGTTCAGGCAATTGGCATATTGTAAGACCAAATAAACACCCACCAGAAGTAAGAAAAGTATATGCCTGATTACTTTTGTTGACAATCAAGTAAAGTCAGAATTTGATGAAAACTGTATCCAGGTGTGCTGAGTAGAGGCTTGCAAAGAAGCACAAGACCATTGAAACACATCTGAACCTTGCATCTGGCGTTGATCAAAATGGCTTGGTTTTCTGGATTTTCCATGGTTTGGTAGCTGGGTCTGAAGTCTGCAGTGGCAGATTCGCAGGTGGTGCTGGAACAACCTGCAGGTTCAGCTGAATGGCGAGAAGACAGAAGTGTTGATGTTTGGGAGTCAGTCATCTGTATGGAACCAGAATTGGTGGCCAGACAGCCTCGGGACACTGTCCATCCCTACGGCCTCAGCTAAAAACTTAGGAGTCATCCTGGACAGTTACTAGTCCTTCGATCTTCAGGTCAATCGCACAGTGGCGACCTGTTTCTGGACCATTAGAACCTTGCAACAGATCTTTCCATTTATCCCTTCCTATACATGGAAACAGGTGGCCTTAGTACTACTCTCATCCAGGATTGATTGCAGCACACTCTATTTGGATACCAATAAGACAACCCCTGCCAAATTGCAATTGGTATAAAATGCAGCGGCCAAGCTTACACTAGGCGTTCCCAAATGCATGTCAGTCTCTTAAAGATTACCTGAACTCCACTGGCTCCCTCTACAAAAGCAGGTCACATTCAAGGCCATGTGCACTGTTCACAAAGCACTTTACAGTGCTACCCCGTCGGGGAGGGAGTGGGCGGTATCAGATCCATGTTTCGATGGTACTTCCCAAGTGGACTTCTCTGATCGACAGCCCACAATTTAGTGGTCATCCCCAGAGTGTGGAGAAAGATGTGGAGGCAGAACCTTCTTAGTCATGGCTGCCAAGCTCTGACATACCCTTCACTTGACCAGTATAAGTTTGAATATGCCTTTAGGAAGGCCTTAAAAACCTGACTTCTTCTAATTTTGCCTTTTTGACTTGGTGAAATGGCCGTGGGCAGGGTTACCCTTGGGTATTGTCTATCAGCGCCTTTACACCCTTTGGCATTTTGCTGCGCTACATATATTTATATCATTCATATCAAGGCTGTCTGTGTGGGTCATGGTCCTTCTCTGTTCCAGAGTGGAGTCAGCCTGTGCTGCAGAAGTCATTAACAGTGCCCAATCAATGGTCCCGTAGGTGTCTTGGTCCCAAAGGGAGCAACAATGCATTGGTGAAAGCCACCATTTGGGCTGGACCATGGAGTGAAAACCCAGCAAGCTGATTCAGCAGGTCTCCGCGTAAACCTGTTTGGAGTCAGACAGGGGCTTATGTATCTTCCAAAACTGGGATAAGATCCAAAGACTCTGTCAAGGCATAAGACTGTGAATAGTCCTGCTGGCTAGATGACCTTCACAGAATCTCGTTTGTGAAGCTTCTTACTTATTGTGAAGCTTGATTTCTCTTTCATAGGAGCCTTCTCTGAAGACTTGCATGTGGTGGGGAAAGTGGACCAGAGTGATGACTGTTTGTCCCTGGTTTGAGCCATAAAGAGCTTTGCTTTCCACTCCTTGATAGCTTTGGCATTTATGTAGCTGCCTTTATCACAATCCTCTTAATCCAGTTTATGCCTCATACATAAAAAACACTTTGTGGGAGATCTAAAATGGACATTAGCTAGATAAATCTCCTAAATCCCTACCGTCTTGAGGTGGCGTAATCGTGGAACTGCAAAATTTGTTTTTTTTAGAAAAAAATCAACATCTATGGACTCCAAAAAAGGGCCTGACATCTGCAGTGTGGCAACTTTTCCAGATCCAGTCTGGCTCCTGAAGATTTAAAACAAACATGAGGAACATGCAGGTATAAGTATCCATCAAAAAGGAAATGTACTGTCTTTTGAGGGGACGTTTGCCATCTTCTATTGGATGGCAAGTTGCGTCCAGAGTGGCATAGGCCATGAGTGTCACAGAGTAAAGGAACTCCTATATATGGCTGTCTTTAATTTTCTTTGGAAATGTGATCATCCTTCATTCAATGTCAATAGAAGATGCACATAATCAAATGTGCGCCCGCTTGCGTAGCTGCCTGGCAAAGCCTTCTTGGCTATGAAGTCTAACTTTTCTCATTCTAGCAACATGGAGTGACTATTTCAATATAATCAGTACTAGTAGATCGCTAATAGCCATAGCAGCTGGGCCCTTAAGTTCAGAATGAATGTGTAGACATGGTGCAGTAACTTAATATTTTATTTGATTCTTCATCTTGGCTCCGTCTGACTCTGCTCCTTTACAAGCTCTGAGGCTCGGTGGCTGTTACATTCTCAGAGGGGTTGTCTGCCTGTGCTTCTAGTGTGGGATGAAATCTAGATCTATTGCAGAGCTTGTCTTCTCTAGGAAGTCATTGTAGACTAATGACTTGAGAGTGGGACATTGCAGTGAAAACTGGGAACTCCAAGGTGATGAGACCTAAAACTGCTCAACTTCAATGTCCGAGTAAGTATAATCTGCTCATTACTGTCCGCAAATAATTAAGTTCTTCAGGGCTATAGACACTTCTTTGGTTTCACCAACCTTCAGGGAATGATTGGAAACCCACCCTTACCCCCAATAAGATCATCAGTTATGCATGATATTCAGCTACGTGACAAGAAAGATCTTTCGCTAAGAACAAGAAATTTGTGAGTGAGGTTCTCAGGAAGGTAGTTTGGTACGTCAGGTACACATAGATGAGCCCTGCATTTTTGTCTGGAGCCAAACCCAGTCTAACAGTGCTGCAGGGTCCCCCTAGTTTCATGTATTTGTCCTCTTGTCCGATGAACATCACTTGTATAGCCCAAGGTGGCCTCTCTTTTTCCCCCAGTAATCTTGTATTTTTATAATGCTTACTTTTATAGTCTGGTTTATTTGAATCTACCAGATCACATTTCAGGAGCTTTTGACTTGAGGTGTCCACCTAATCCAATGATGCTTTATGAGCCGGTAATCAGGTTTCTCATTCATAAATGTTCTATTATCAGTATTCCTGCTTTGAAGTGATTCCGGGACTTTGTCCATTGATAGTAAAAGGCAGGGATCCATTTTTGTTCTCAGACAGGTTAACTGTCCCTGTGCTCTGTTCTTAATGCAGAGATCTCATACACCAGGAATGGTCCCTATTAGTGAATCTCTCATCCTAGTAACACTTCATCATGGACCAAGCCAAGAACTCTTTATGGCCTAGAGCTGGGCATGATTGCACATGTCCTTTGACTTCTTATACTGGATTTACCGTGAGGAGACAAGGGTTTTCTGTGAGGTTCCCTCCCACTAGGGCAATAGGAATTGTCCCGTGGTGCTAGCACAGGGCAATAGGAATTGTCCAGCTTAGCCATGTACTTGATCTGAATGAGGTTTTAAAGAGTCTGCAAGGCAAATAGAATCTTTTCAGACAGTCTTCGTGCAGCTCATTTACTGTTTTCGCCTTAGTTCTTCCTGATACTTCAAGCACTATTTTCACAGAATTGTTTTTAATTAATGACCTGTTAAATATTCTGTTGTGTCTTCGGGTGTTCATCTAATTTCGCCTGTCCTGATGATGACTGACAGATTTGTGCCTGATGTTTGAAACGTTGACACATGAGTGGAGATCTGTATTGTATAATAGTATAGATTGGTTTTCCGTTTCATTAAACTATCATCAGACTAGTTGAACATAATTGTTTTCTTGCTACTTGTATAGAAGGTGCTATCTCAACTCATTTCTTCTATTTGCTCAAGCACTTTTCCGAGCATTGTACCTCAAATTCATCAATGTACCTGAATACATAATTGTGGATATAAGACTCTCTCCTTAGAATTCTTTTTTCCATAATTCTTGCACTAAGATGAAGTATTGTATTGGATTTCTGTGAGAGAACCCGACGCAAATTAGATGTTTTGTAATTGCTTTGAATGAGAGGCTGAACATTTAACAAATATCCCAGATTTAGTTACATATTGCTTACAAGTAATGTCTCAATGAATCAGTTAATTGATGTGTGGATAGCTTCCTTATACCTTTTTTCTAGCAGAGGGATTAGCGAGAAGTAGCTCCCACTGGGTTCTCACCCATATCAGATGTCACAAAAGCAGCCACAGAAGAACTGTCCCACATCACTCATTGATGAGAGTTCACTTGACAGCTGTTTTTTCTATTTTTTTTTTTTTATAGAATGTAGTCTAAGTCTTATACTGCACCCAATAGTTTAAAGGGCAAGGTTGTCGTCAAGACGGCAAGTTTTGTTTCAAAAGCACCTATGGTTTAGCTCTTGAATCAACAATTACTGTGCACTTTTTTTCTTAAGACATTGGTTTACTGCTGTGTTTCAGAATACTTTGGGATCTGTACATTAGTTGGAAAAGAAAATGCTGGATAGTTGAAATACGTACAAATTACCATAGTGTTGTTCTGTGACTTATCCTAAAGTTCAATACCTTTAAACTCAATCCTGCCCTGTTCCTTAGTGAGTTAAGGGATGTAGGATGTGTTTTACTTTGTTGTTTACTGGAATTATGTCTGTCAGGCATAGGAAGCGATATGTGGTTTTTCTTTTATCGTTATCTTGAGGGTGATCAGCACAGCTATATACCCTGCTACATGGATGAAGCAAGCTACAAATGGTTTGCCAGTCAGGCATATTGGAGATCATATAACTTGTTGTAGAAGTTTTTCTTA
The DNA here is from genome assembly GCF_031143425.1 of Pleurodeles waltl. NCBI lineage: Eukaryota > Metazoa > Chordata > Amphibia > Caudata > Salamandridae > Pleurodeles > Pleurodeles waltl. The sequence goes on from NC_090448.1 coordinate 872,042,326, forward strand.
CCATATGTTTGTATCATATAGGGCTGTAGACACATGCTCTGCATACTTCTTGTCACCTAGTGTCGGGCTCAGACATTTGCACGTTTTTTTTCTTCTAAGAAGTCTTTTGAGTCATATGGTATGCTGGAATACCTTCCTTGCACAGGCACTGACTCCATGTTAGGTTGTTTTGTTTTTTCTGCCATCAGGTTTGGAGGTACACCGAGAGGGCTCAGTCTGTTGTGGTCATAGTTCATATTCAACACCAGTGACAGGGAAGAAGAGTCTGTGCTTCGAGGACTTAGTCGCTCTACTTCAGCTCACAACTTCAGAATACCTCCGGTCGATTTCCCCTGATGCCAGGGGCCACCCCTCACCCATATGGGACTTAAACCACGAGTCCTTCCTTAACTGCCCCCAAAGAATGGAGACTGAGGGGAGTGATGGAGTACATGCTTTTCCCAACGTCAATCCCCTTAAACTAGCCTTCAGAGCTGCCTTCTCTGCATCCACCAACATCCCTCCCCACTGCAACTCGAAGTATCTGTGGCATTATTGTTATGATGTCTGTTATCCCTGCCATTCCCCGGACAATGACACCTCCTGCAACTTCAGCCTCGCCTTCCTCTTTAAGAATACCTTAAGGTTCCACCGAATGCACTAGGTACACTTCAAAATGTACTGACAAATACTCTCAACCCCCAAACATTTTTGGGGAGGAGCATTCATTTGGCACCAAAGGAAGCGCTGAAATAGGTAATTCCTCAGTGCAGGCATCTCAGCCAATGCCCAGCCCAGAGAAGGTATCCTCAAGTAGCTCAGAGCCCAAGAAAGCAGATTTCAAACAGATGCTGAAGACCATTGGCCCTTCAGCCAAAAAAGCAGTGCAAGTTCATAAGTATTACAGCCATCTTAAAGAGCCCCGTTACCGCTGTTCCTAGAGTTCCTATTCCGAGGTAGAGCACCTCTCCTATAAGAGTCGGGCATCCAGCTCTGAGCCTGGACCGATAATGTAGTCTCCTCCAGGTCCTCTACCAACTTCAGGCTTTGTTCGACACCACAAGAAGGCTTTGGAGTCAACCAAGGCTTCACCAAAGGATGTTGAACCTCTCCTGCCACTGAGTCCTACTCCATTCAATGATGAGTCTCAGTCGCACCTGAAGTAGATGTGGAAAACACCACCAAAACCAGAACTCAAGATCCTGTCAATGTCAAAACCACATGAGAGGATTCAGAGGCACCTATAATGCAGGATGAACTCGTCACCAGGCAGAAGCATCTTTATTCATCCTGTCACTGGGAAGATCTTAGCAATACCACTGCAGCGGAAGCCCTAGGATAAACACCTTTGCAAGAGGTGGCTTGCCTTTGAGGAAGGGTCCTCCTCGGAGACCCCTTCTGACCCAGTGTCAAAAAGGCATGAGGACAGGTACCTCTTTTGACCACAGCAGTCGGTCGCCCCATATGATCAGCCTTTAAATACAAGGCCAGCTGATGAACCCTGGGAAGACTGCAATGTTGATCTCCCCTGTCCTCTGATTTGGACTACTACTGGGTTAGGGCTTTCTTTTTGGATTACACCACAGCCTACCATGAGGCCATCCAAAGGGTCAGTAGACACCACAAACTGGACATGCGAGAGGAAAAGGACAGCCTAGTGGAGACTCTTTGGAAGACTGAAAGCACAGTCCAATTTCTACCTTTTGCTTAAAGGCATTCTTAAATGTACCCTAGATAATTGTAATGAGCTTGTAAAGGTTGGGGTGGTGAATACTAGAATGGATAAAAGTATGGCCTCACCCAGCGCCCCCATCTGCATCAACGGTCAGGTCATCTCGACTCTTTGGTGGTTCACACCACTTGCAAGAGTGCCTCTCCCCCCACAAAAAGCCACAGCCAAGATCTCTCCGCCTGATATGGAGATCAAAAAGAGTAGTGGTTCATGCTGCCACACACCTGTGCATAGCAAATTCTGTCCGTCTCCTCTGCAGGTATTACAGGTTTCAGTGGGGAGGGCAAGAAGGATTTTGTCAAACACTTTCCAGACAAGTACAGAAAGAATGAGGATAAGATAGCTTCTGAAGGCAAGACCATCTTGAACGCCAGCAATAGGTGCGTACTTTGTCTGAGTTTCCAGGGTTTTCTTATCCGTAGTCATGCCTGGGTTCAAATCTGAAGTCCAGCAGCATCTCTTTAACCTCCTGTTCGATGGGGAGAATCTTTTTGGTCCACCAGGTTGATAAGATGAAAGGAAAAATAAACAAGCATTTGCAATGTAATAAGTCTTGCATTTGCTTGGGGTAGAGCTATTGGCATTGTAAATTCAAAACTGGACTTTTCTTGCCACATAATTTGGTCAACCCTCCCTCATAATTGTCTTTTCCTGCCATATAATTCCAGTGGCCCTGCATATAACTAAAGCACTCCCATTTGTTCCATTTACATTCTTCCTCCATCTGCAGCAAAAAAAAAAAAAATGTTGCTGTTGAGCATCCTAATTTAAATCTTCCATGCTAATTCCAATAGAATACAGCTTTCACCACCCAACCATCAAGAGTTGCTGCCTGGCTAACACAGTTCCCAAAAAAAGCTAAGACAGCCACAGAGGAAAAATAAACTACAAGGGTCGCCCAAACATATCAAGAGCGTTCAAAGAGTCATAGTGTAATAAGGAGGTTAAGTTGACCGGAGTCATGGTCATAATTGTAATAAGAGATTATTAAAACATATGCAATTATCATATAAACCTTTATCAGAAATAAACTTTGAGCATTAGACTGTAATGCTCAAAACAGCCCCTAGAGGGCACCACAACAGAAATATAATTTGTAAGTAACATGGTCATGTAACCATAACCCCGTGAAAAAAACAGGAGAAAGTAATGCAGTGTAACCATAGACTAAGCCCCTACAGGGCGGTTTTAAGGCTAGCAGGCCTACTGCAATGAGAATACAAACAAGGCCTTTAAAACAACTTATCCCAGCTATAAAACAAAAGCTATAGCCATGAGAAAGCTTAAAAGACACTGAATGGTGGAAGTGATTATTTTGGGGTCCCCACTGCCTGGTGTGGGGAACCAGAGATGATGTAGACAGAGCGGTTTGAAGGTGGTCCAGTTGTCCTAGAACCACCACAGGCAGAGTAATGAGCAAAATTGTTTAGTAAAAGTAAAAGCTCAGGGAACACCACAATAAAAATAGCGTTTGGAAGAAACATTGTCATGTAACCCCTAGAGGGCATAACCATGTGAAAAAAGAATGGGAAAAGGTAATGCAGTGATCATATTTGAAGCCCCTACAGGGCGTAGTGCATTACACATTTTCAAGGCCAGCAGGCCTGTTGCAATGATATTACAAATAAGGCCCATAAAACATAACTTCTCCCAGCTGTAAAACAAAAGTTCCCACCATGAGTGCTTGAAAAGATAATGAATGGTGGTAGGGGTTATTATTTTGGAGTCCACACTAACCTAGTGTAGGGATCAGAGATGATGTAGACAGAGCACATCGTGGTGAACATTATGAGGGGGGTCCCGTTGTTCTGGGACCACCACAGGCTGAGTTATGAGCAAAAATGTTTTGTAACAGTAATGCCCTGCAAAGCATTATGGGGCAGGATTCCATGCCACTAATATTTTAGTATTTTGATATGACTGTAATGCCTACAACAGCCCCACAGGACACCACAATGAAAATAGCATTTGTAAAAAAAAAAAAATGAAAAACATGGTCTTGTAACTATGTAGTTAGCTTCTAGAGGGCATAACCACCCAAAAAGAAAATAGCAATAAATAAGGAAGTGTAACTGTAAGGAAATGCCTCCTTGGCATGGTTGCCCCCTGACTTTTTGCCTTTGCTGATGCTATGTTTACAATTGAAAGTGTGCTGAGGCCTGCTAACCAGGCCCCAGCACCAGTGTTCTTTCCCTAACCTGTACTTTTGTATCCACAATTGGCAGACCCTGGCATCCAGATAAGTCCCTTGTAACTGGTACTTCTAGTACCAAGGGCCCTGATGCCAAGGAAGGTCTCTAAGGGCTGCAGCATGTCTTATGCCACCCTGGAGACCTCTCACTCAGCACAGACACACTGCTTGCCAGCTTGTGTGTGCTAGTGAGAACAAAACGAGTAAGTCGACATGGCACTCCCCTCAGGGTGCCATGCCAGCCTCTCACTGCCTATGCCAGTATAGGTCAGTCACCCCTCTAGCAGGCCTTACAGCCCTAAGGCAGGGTGCACTATACCATAGGTGAGGGTACCAGTGCATGAGCATGGTACCCCTACAGTGTCTAAACAAAACCTTAGACATTGTAAGTGCAGGGTAGCCATAAGAGTATATGGTCTGGGAGTTTTGTCAAACACGAACTCCACAGCACCATAATGGCTACACTGAAAACTGGGAAGTTTGGTATCAAACTTCTCAGCACAATAAATGCACACTGATGCCAGTGTACATTTTATTGCAAAGTACACCCCAGAGGGCACCTTAGAGGTGCCCCCTGAAACTTAACCGACTGTCTGTGTAGGCTGACTAGTTCCAGCAGCCTGCCACACCAGAGACATGTTGCTGGCCCCATGGGGAGAGTGCCTTTGTCACTCTGAGGCCAGTAACAAAGCCTGCACTGGGTGGAGATGCTAACACCTCCCCCAGGCAGGAGCTGTGACACCTGGCGGTGAGCCTCAAAGGCTCACCCCTTTGTCACAGCCCAGCAGGGCACTCCAGCTTAGTGGAGTTGCCCGCCCCCTCCGGCCACGGCCCCCACTTTTGGCGGCAAGGCTGGAGGGAACAAAGAAAGCAACAAGGAGGAGTCACTGGCCAGTCAGGACAGCCCCTAAGGTGTCCTGAGCTGAAGTGACTCTAACTTTTAGAAATCCTCCATCTTGCAGATGGAGGATTCCCCCAATAGGGTTAGGATTGTGACCCCCTCCCCTTGGGAGGAGGCACAAAGAGGGTGTACCCACCCTCAGGGCTAGTAGCCATTGGCTACTGACCCCCCAGACCTAAACACGCCCTTAAATTTAGTATTTAAGGGCTACCCTGAACCCTAGAAAATTAGATTCCTGCAACTACAAGAAGGACTGCCTAGCTGAAAACCCCTGCAGAGGAAGACCAGAAGACGACAACTGCCTTGGCTCCAGAAACTCACCGGCCTGTCTCCTGCCTTCCAAAGATCCTGCTCCAGCGACGCCTTCCAAAGGGACCAGCGACCTCGACATCCTCTGAGGACTGCCCCTGCTTCGAAAAGACAAGAAACTCCCGAGGACAGCGGACCTGCTCCAAGAAAGGCTGCAACTTTGTTTCCAGCAGCCTTGAAAGAACCCTGCAAGCTCCCCGCAAGAAGCGTGAGACTTGCAACACTGCACCCGGCGACCCCGACTCGGCTGGTGGAGATCCAACACCTCAGGAGGGACCCCAGGACTACTCTGATACTGTGAGTACCAAAACCTGTCCCCCCTGAGCACCCACAGCGCCGCCTGCAGAGGGAATCCCGAGGCTTCCCCTGACCGCGACTCCTTGAATCCAAAACCCGACGCTTGGGAGAGACCCTGCACCCGCAGCCCCGAGGACCTGAAGGACCGGACTTTCACTGGAGAAGTGACCCCCAGGAGTCCCTCTCCCTTGCCCAAGTGGAGGTTTCCCCGAGGAACCCCCCCCTTGCCTGCCTGCAGCGCTGAAGAGATCCCTAGATCTCCCATAGACTAACACTACAAACCCGACGCTTGTTCTAACACTGCACCCGGCTGCCCCCGCGCCGCTGAGGGTGAAATTCCTGTGTGGGCTTGTGTCCCCCCCCCGGTGCCCTACAAAACCCCCCTGGTCTGCCCTCCGAAGACGCGGGTACTTACCTGCAAGCAGACCGGAACCGGGGCACCCCCTTCTCTCCATTCTAGCCTATGCGTTTTGGGCACCACTTTGAACTCTGCACTTGACCGGCCCTGAGCTGCTGGTGTGGTAACTTTGGGGTTGCTCTGAACCCCCAAAGGTGGGCTACTTTGGACCAAGAACTAAGCCCTGTAAGTGTCCTACTTACCTGGTTAACCTAACAAATACTTACCTCCCCTAGGAACTGTGAAAATTGCACTAAGTGTCCACTTTTAAAACAGCTATTTGTCAATAACTTGAAAAGTATACATGCAATTTTTATGATTTAAAGTTCCTAAAGTACTTACCTGCAATACCTTTCGAATGAGATATTACATGTAGAATTTGAACCTGTGGTTCTTAAAATAAACTAAGAAAAGATATTTTTCTATACAAAACCTATTGGCTGGATTTGTCTCTGAGTGTGTGTACCTCATTTATTGTCTGTGTATGTACAACAAATGCTTAACACTACTCCTTGGATAAGCCTACTGCTCGACCACACTACCACAAAATAGAGCATTAGTATTATCTATTTTTACCACTATTTTACCTCTAAGGGGAACCCTTGGACTCTGTGCATGCTATTCCTTACTTTGAAATAGCACATACAGAGCCAACTTCCTACATTGGTGGATCAGCGGTGGGGTACAAGACTTTGCATTTGCTGGACTACTCAGCCAATACCTGATCACACGACAAATTCCAAAATTGTCATTAGAAATTGATTTTTGCAATTTGAAAAGTTTTCTAAATTCTTAAAAGACCTGCTAGGGCCTTGTGTTAGATCCTGTTTAGCATTTAAAAGTTTGTAAAAGTTTGAATTAGATTCTAGAACCAGTTGTAGATTCTTAAAAAAGTATTCCAACTTTTAGAAGCAAAATGTCTAGCACAGATCTGACTGTGGTGGAACTCGACACCACACCTTACCTCCATCTTAAGATGAGGGAGCTAAGGTCACTCTGTAAAATAAAGAAAATAACAATGGGCCCCAAACCTACCAAAATACAGCTCCAGGAGCTTTTGGCAGAGTTTGAAAAGGCCAACCCCTCTGAGGGTGGCAACTCAGAGGAAGAGGATAGTGACTTGGAGGAAAATTCCCCCCTACCAGTCCTATCTAGGGAGAACAGGGTCTCTCAAACCCTGACTCCAAAAATAATAGTCAGAGATGCTGGTTCCCTCACAGGAGAGACCAACACCTCTGAAATCACTGAGGATAACTCCAGTGAAGAGGACATCCAGTTAGCCAGGTTAGCCAAAAGATTGGCTTTGGAAAGACAGATCCTAGCCATAGAGAGGGAAAGACAAGAGATGGGCCTAGGACCCATCAATGGTGGCAGCAACATAAATAGGGTCAGAGATTCTCCTGACATGTTGAAAATCCCTAAAGGGATTGTAACTAAATATGAAGATGGTGATGACCTCACCAAATGGTTCACAGCTTTTGAGAGGGCTTGTGTAACCAGAAAAGTGAACAGATCTCACTGGGGTGCTCTCCTTTGGGAAATGTTCACAGGAAAGTGTAGGGATAGACTCCTCACACTCTCTGGACAAGATGCAGAATCTTATGACCTCATGAAGGGTACCCTGATTGAGGGCTTTGGATTCTCCACTGAGGAGTATAGGATTAGATTCAGGGGGGCTCAAAAATCCTCGAGCCAGACCTGGGTTGACTTTGTATACTACTCAGTAAAAACACTAGATGGTTGGATTCAAGGCAGTGGTGTAAGTAATTATGATGGGCTGTACAATTTATTTGTGAAAGAACACCTGTTAAGTAATTGTTTCAATGATAAACTGCATCAGCATCTGGTAGACCTAGGACCAATTTCTCCCCAAGAATTGGGAAAGAAGGCGGACCATTGGGTCAAGACTAGGGTGTCCAAAACTTCCACAGGGGGTGACCAAAAGAAAGGGGTCACAAAACCTCCCCAGGGGAAAGGTGGTGAGACAGCCAAAAATAAAAATAGTCAAGAGTCTTCTAAAGGCCCCCAAAAACCTGCACAGGAGGGTGGGCCCAGAGCCTCTTCACAAAACAATCCTGGGTACAAGGGTAAAAACTTTGATCCCAAAAAGGCCTGGTGTCGAAACTGTAGTCAGTCTGGACACCAAACTGGAGACAAGGCCTGTCCCAAGAAAAGTTCCACTCCAAACTCCAATCCAGGTAACACTGGAATGGCTAGTCTCCAAGTGGGATCAACAGTGTGCCCAGAGCAAATCAGGGTCCACACTGAAGCTACTCTAGTCTCTGAGGGTGGGGTGGATTTAGCCACACTAGCTGCCTGGCCCCCTAACATGCAAAAATACAGGCAGCCGCTCTTTATTAATGGGACAAGTGTAGAGGGCCTGAGGGATACAGGTGCCAGTGTCACCATGGTGACAGAAAAACTGGTTTCCCCTGGCCAATACCTGACTGGAAAAACTTATACAGTCACCAATGCTGACAATCAAACTAAAGCACATCCCATGGCAATGGTAACTTTAGAATGGGGAGGGGTCAATGGCCTGAAACAGGTGGTGGTCTCCTCAAACATCCCAGTAGACTGTCTGCTTGGAAATGACTTGGAGTCCTCAGCATGGGCTGAGGTAGAGCTAAAAACCCATGCAGCCATGCTGGGTATCCCTGAACTGGTGTGTGTAAAAACAAGAGCACAATGCAAGGCACAGGGTGAAAAAGTAGAGCTGGAGTCTGGAAAAATGGCCCAGCCTACCAAGAGAAAAGGAAAGTCAGTTGGGAAACCAACTGCAACACAGTCAGAAAAAGGGAACCTCTCTTCTCAGGAAGAAGTTCTGCCCTCTGAGGGAACTGAGCCTTTGGAGCTTGAACCTTATCAGGTTGAGCTCTTAGGCCCAGGGGGACCCTCAAGGGAGGAGCTGTGTAAGGGACAAGAAACCTGTCCCTCTCTTGAAGGCCTTAGGCAGCAAGCTGCTGAAGAGTCCAAGGGCAAGAAAAATGGAACACATAGGGTCTATTGGGAAGATGGACTCCTGTACACTGAGGCCAGAGACCCCAAACCTGGTGCCACTAGGAGAGTGGTAGTGCCTCAGTCGTTCAGAGAGTTTATTCTGACCTTAGCCCATGATATTCCCCTTGCTGGGCATTTGGGACAAACCAAGACGTGGGAGAGGTTAGTCAACCACTTCTACTGGCCCAATATGTCCCAGAAGGTTAAGGAGTTTTGCCTCTCCTGCCCCACCTGTCAATCCAGTGGTAAGACAGGTGGGCATCCAAAGGCCCCCCTCATTCCACTTCCAGTGGTGGGGGTCCCCTTTGAAAGAGTGGGTGTGGACATAGTTGGTCCACTGGAACCTCCCACAGCCTCAGGAAATATGTACATCCTAGTAGTAGTGGATCATGCTACTAGGTATCCTGAAGCTATTCCCCTTAGGTCGACTACTGCCCCTGCAGTAGCCAAGGCCCTCATTGGTATCTTTACCAGAGTGGGTTTCCCTAAGGAGGTGGTGTCTGACAGAGGTACCAACTTCATGTCAGCATACCTAAAACACATGTGGAATGAGTGTGGAGTGACTTACAAATTCACTACACCATACCATCCACAAACTAATGGCTTAGTTGAGAGATTCAACAAGACATTAAAAGGCATGATCATGGGGCTCCCAGAAAAGCTCAAAAGGAGATGGGATGTCCTCTTGCCATGTCTGCTTTTCGCTTACAGAGAGGTGCCACAGAAGGGAGTAGGATTCTCACCCTTTGAACTTCTGTTTGGTCACCCTGTAAGGGGACCACTTGCTCTTGTTAAAGAAGGCTGGGAGAGACCTCTTCATGAGCCTAAACAAGACATAGTGGACTATGTACTTGGCCTTCGCTCTAGAATGGCAGAGTACATGGAAAAGGCAACCAAAAACCTTGAGGCCAGCCAACAGCTCCAGAAGTTTTGGTATGACCAAAAGGCTGCACTGGTTGAGTTCCAACCAGGGCAGAAAGTCTGGGTTCTGGAGCCTGTGGCTCCCAGGGCACTCCAGGACAAATGGAGTGGCCCTTACCCAGTGCTAGAAAGGAAGAGTCAGGTCACCTACCTGGTGGACCTGGGCACAAGCAGGAGCCCCAAGAGGGTGATCCATGTGAACCGCCTTAAGCTCTTCCATGACAGGGCTGATGTAAATCTGTTGATGGTAACAGATGAGGATCAGGAGGCAGAGAGTGAACCTCTCCCTGATCTTCTGTCATCAGACCCAAAAGATGGCTCAGTAGATGGAGTGATCTACTCAGACACCCTCTCTGGCCAACAGCAAGCTGATTGTAGGAGAGTCCTACAACAGTTTCCTGAACTCTTCTCCTTAACCCCTGGTCAGACACACCTGTGTACCCATGATGTGGACACAGGAGACAGCATGCCTGTCAAGAACAAAATCTTTAGACAATCTGACCATGTTAAGGAAAGCATCAAGGTGGAAGTCCACAAGATGCTGGAATTGGGAGTAATTGAGCGCTCTGACAGCCCCTGGGCTAGCCCAGTGGTCTTAGTCCCCAAACCTCACACCAAAGATGGAAAGAAAGAGATGAGGTTTTGTGTGGACTACAGGGGGCTCAATTCTGTCACCAAGACAGATGCTCATCCAATTCCTAGAGCTGATGAGCTCATAGACAAATTAGGTGCTGCCAAATTCTTAAGTACCTTTGACTTGACAGCAGGGTACTGGCAAATAAAAATGGCACCTGGAGCAAAAGAGAAAACAGCATTCTCCACACCTGATGGGCATTATCAGTTTACTGTTATGCCCTTTGGTTTAAAGAATGCCCCTGCCACCTTCCAAAGGTTGGTGAATCAAGTCCTTGCTGGCTTGGAGTCCTTTAGCACAGCTTATCTTGATGATATTGCTGTCTTTAGCTCCACCTGGCAGGATCACCTGGTCCACCTGAAGAAGGTTTTGAAGGCTCTGCAATCTGCAGGCCTCTCTATCAAGGCATCCAAATGCCAGATAGGGCAGGGAACTGTGGTTTACTTGGGCCACCTTGTAGGTGGAGGCCAAGTTCAGCCACTCCAACCCAAGATCCAGACTATTCTGGACTGGGTAGCTCCAAAAACCCAGACTCAAGTCAGGGCATTCCTTGGCTTGACTGGGTATTACAGGAGGTTTGTGAAGGGATATGGATCCATTGTGACAGCCCTCACTGAACTCACCTCCAAGAAAATGCCCAAGAAAGTGAACTGGACTGTGGAATGCCAACAGGCCTTTGACACCCTGAAACAAGCAATGTGCTCAGCACCAGTTCTAAAAGCTCCAGATTATTCTAAGCAGTTCATTGTGCAGACAGATGCCTCTGAACATGGGATAGGGGCAGTTTTGTCCCAAACAAATGATGATGGCCTTGACCAGCCTGTTGCTTTCATTAGCAGGAGGTTACTCCCCAGGGAGCAGCGTTGGAGTGCCATTGAGAGGGAGGCCTTTGCTGTGGTTTGGTCCCTGAAGAAGCTGAGACCATACCTCTTTGGGACTCACTTCCTAGTTCAAACTGACCACAGACCTCTCAAATGGCTGATGCAAATGAAAGGTGAAAATCCTAAACTGTTGAGGTGGTCCATCTCCCTACAGGGAATGGACTTTATAGTGGAACACAGACCTGGGACTTCCCATGCCAATGCAGATGGCCTTTCCAGGTTCTTCCACTTAGAAAATGAAGACTCTCTTGGGAAAGGTTAGTCTCATCCTCTTTCGTTTGGGGGGGGGTTGTGTAAGGAAATGCCTCCTTGGCATGGTTGCCCCCTGACTTTTTGCCTTTGCTGATGCTATGTTTACAATTGAAAGTGTGCTGAGGCCTGCTAACCAGGCCCCAGCACCAGTGTTCTTTCCCTAACCTGTACTTTTGTATCCACAATTGGCAGACCCTGGCATCCAGATAAGTCCCTTGTAACTGGTACTTCTAGTACCAAGGGCCCTGATGCCAAGGAAGGTCTCTAAGGGCTGCAGCATGTCTTATGCCACCCTGGAGACCTCTCACTCAGCACAGACACACTGCTTGCCAGCTTGTGTGTGCTAGTGAGAACAAAACGAGTACGTCGACATGGCACTCCCCTCAGGGTGCCATGCCAGCCTCTCACTGCCTATGCCAGTATAGGTCAGTCACCCCTCTAGCAGGCCTTACAGCCCTAAGGCAGGGTGCACTATACCATAGGTGAGGGTACCAGTGCATGAGCATGGTACCCCTACAGTGTCTAAACAAAACCTTAGACATTGTAAGTGCAGGGTAGCCATAAGAGTATATGGTCTGGGAGTTTGTCAAACACGAACTCCACAGCACCATAATGGCTACACTGAAAACTGGGAAGTTTGGTATCAAACTTCTCAGCACAATAAATGCACACTGATGCCAGTGTACATTTTATTGCAAAATACACCCCAGAGGGCACCTTAGAGGTGCCCCCTGAAACTTAACCGACTGTCTGTGTAGGCTGACTAGTTCCAGCAGCCTGCCACACCAGAGACATGTTGCTGGCCCCATGGGGAGAGTGCCTTTGTCACTCTGAGGCCAGTAACAAAGCCTGCACTGGGTGGAGATGCTAACACCTCCCCCAGGCAGGAGCTGTGACACCTGGCGGTGAGCCTCAAAGGCTCACCCCTTTGTCACAGCCCAGCAGGGCACTCCAGCTTAGTGGAGTTGCCCGCCCCCTCCGGCCACGGCCCCCACTTTTGGCGGCAAGGCTGGAGGGAACAAAGAAAGCAACAAGGAGGAGTCACTGGCCAGTCAGGACAGCCCCTAAGGTGTCCTGAGCTGAAGTGACTCTAACTTTTAGACATCCTCCATCTTGCAGATGGAGGATTCCCCCAATAGGGTTAGGATTGTGACCCCCTCCCCTTGGGAGGAGGCACAAAGAGGGTGTACCCACCCTCAGGGCTAGTAGCCATTGGCTACTAACCCCCCAGACCTAAACACGCCCTTAAATTTAGTATTTAAGGGCTACCCTGAACCCTAGAAAATTAGATTCCTGCAACTACAAGAAGAAGGACTGCCTAGCTGAAAACCCCTGCAGAGGAAGACCAGAAGACGACAACTGCCTTGGCTCCAGAAACTCACCGGCCTGTCTCCTGCCTTCCAAAGATCCTGCTCCAGCGACGCCTTCCAAAGGGACCAGCGACCTCGACATCCTCTGAGGACTGCCCCTGCTTCGAAAAGACAAGAAACTCCCGAGGACAGCGGACCTGCTCCAAGAAAGGCTGCAACTTTGTTTCCAGCAGCCTTGAAAGAACCCTGCAAGCCCCCCGCAAGAAGCGTGAGACTTGCAACACTGCACCCGGCGACCCCGACTCGGCTGGTGGAGATCCAACACCTCAGGAGGGACCCCAGGACTACTCTGATACTGTGAGTACCAAAACCTGTCCCCCCTGAGCCCCCACAGCGCCGCCTGCAGAGGGAATCCCGAGGCTTCCCCTGACCGCGACTCTTTGAATCCAAAGTCCCGACGCCTGGGAGAGACCCTGCACCCGCAGCCCCCAGGACCCGAAGGACCGGACTTTCTCTGGAGAAGTGACCCCCAGGAGTCCCTCTCCCTCGCCCAAGTGGAGGTTTCCCCGAGGAATCCCCCCCTTGCCTGCCTGCAGCGCTGAAGAGATCCCGAGATCTCTCATAGACTAACATTGCGAACCCGACGCCTGTTTCTACACTGCACCCGGCCGCCCCCGCGCTGCTGAGGGTGAAATTTCTGTGTGGGCTTGTGTCCCCCCCGGTGCCCTACAAAACCCCCCTGGTCTGCCCTCCGAAGACGCGGGTACTTACCTGCAAGCAGACCGGAACCGGGGCACCCCCTTCTCTCCATTCTAGCCTATGTGTTTTGGGCACCACTTTGAACTCTGCACCTGACCGGCCCTGAGCTGCTGGTGTGGTGACTTTGGGGTTGCTCTGAACCCCCAACGGTGGGCTACCTTGGACCAAGAACTGAACCCTGTAAGTGTCTTACTTACCTGGTAAAACTAACAAAAACTTACCTCCCCCAGGAACTGTGAAAATTGCACTAAGTGTCCACTTTTAAAACAGCTATTTGTCAATAACTTGAAAAGTATACATGCAATTTTTATGATTTAAAGTTCCTAAAGTACTTACCTGCAATACCTTTCGAATGAGATATTACATGTAGAATTTGAACCTGTGGTTCTTAAAATAAACTAAGAAAAGATATTTTTCTATACAAAAACCTATTGGCTGGATTTGTCTCTGAGTGTGTGTACCTCATTTATTGTCTATGTGTATGTACAACAAATGCTTAACACTACTCCTTGGATAAGCCTACTGCTCGACCACACTACCACAAAATAGAGCATTAGTATTATCTATTTTTACCACTATTTTACCTCTAAGGGGAACCCTTGGACTCTGTGCATGCTATTCCTTACTTTGAAATAGCACATACAGAGCCAACTTCCTACAGTAACCATATATGCAGCCCCTAGAGGGCATAGTGCATTACACATTTTCAGGGGCAGCATGCCTACAGCAATGTTATTACAAACAAGGCCCTTAAAACACAAGCTATTCCAGCTGTAAAACAAAAGTTCCAGCCATGAGAGCATTTAAAAAGACACTGAATGGTGGGAGGGGTTATTATTTTGGGGTCCACACTAACCTAGTGTGGGGGACCCAGAGATGACTTAGAGAGTGTATCCTGCTGAAAGTTTTGGAGGTGGTCCCATTGTCCTAGGACCACCGTAGGCTGAGTTATGAGCAAAAATGTTTTCTTAAAGTAATGCCCTGCAAAGCATCATGGGGTGAGTTTCCAGAGTGCGTTGAATATTGTGGTATCAACTCTCCCACTGTGCAGAGAGAGACTCTTTCGCTTTGAGGATTTCTGTTTTACGTAAAGCATTTACCAACTTCAAGTGTTTTTAATGGGGGAGCCACAAGAAATGGCTCTGATTGGATAACTGTGAACAATGTGACCAGTGCTCCAATACTGTCGATCAAGTTCACGCTGTTGTGCCTGTTCATGCTGTGAGCGCCATGTCAGCCATGCAGCACAAAGGGGAGAGACAAAAGAAAAAATTAGTTCGCCCACACTGAAGTATATCCGCAATCGTGCAATAATCTATGTAACAGGGGCAGTCTGTAAGGGGTGACAAAAACAGCCTCAAGTTGGGACAAATGTGTAAAGCATTTACCAATGACATCAAGTGATTTTAAAAAGGCAAGCCCAGAAACGAATGAAAGTGATGGGAGTGAGTTCGATGTGGTTAGAAGCCCACAATACTTATAACCGGTCAAAGCGCTTGCATGCTTGACCTAAAAAGGGCTCTATTAAGTCCATAGGTGCCCTGCAAACTCCAGCTGCAAGAGGCACTTTTCCTAAACAAAAGCCCAGGGGAAGGACCAACACTAATATCCAAACTTTTGTTCACTAGAGCTAGGTTCAGGTTTTTGACCTACCAGCACTACGGACTCTCTTAATGCCCCAACCCAAATCAGGAAACTAGTTAAAATGCAACCTACACAAAACCCACTGAGTATAAAATGTGTTTCAGGTAATATGCTGCCCTAGGAGATAAGTAAGGGACACCAAATCCTCATTCAAAAATCATCCCCATTCAAAAATACGCCATGCACTCAAGGACCACTAGAAGACTCAATATTTGATTTAAAACCTTCATTTTGAAACTAAATCCTAGTCTGGAGCACACAAGATGAATTGCTCTGACAATGATTCTGAACCGTAAGGAAGTAAGTGTTCGATGGCATCTGTCGCTGTAGATACACATGTTGTGCATAGTCCGCCATCTGGTGTTGGGTCGGAGTGTTACAAGTTGTTTTTCTTCGAAGAAGTCTTTCGAGTCACGGGACCGAGTGACTCCTCCTTTTGTCTCCATTGCGCATGGGCGTCGACTCCATCTTCGATTGTTTTCTTTCCGCCATCGGGTTCGGACGTGTTCCTGTCGCTCCGAGTTTCGGAACGGAAAGTTAGCTAACTATCGGAAGATTACGTCGGTATTGTTGCGTTCACTATCGGAAGATTACGTCGGTATTGTTGCGTTCTGGATCGACTTAGATAGAATCGACACCGCATCGAAGTTTGAAGAGCTCCGGTGCCCTTCGGGGTAGCTTTCGATCCCCAGTCGGGGCCTGGTCAGCCCGACCGCGTGTCAGACAACGCAGATGGAACGGACCCCGTTTCGTTTCTGTCCCAAATGCCACTACAAATACCCGTATTCAGACCAACATTTGGTCTGTAACCTGTGCCTGTCGTCTGAGCACAGTGAAGAGACTTGCGAGGCCTGTCGTGCGTTCCGGTCCCGAAAGACACTCCGTGACCGTCGAGCCAGAAGACTTCAGATGGCGTCCACGCCGACAGCACACCGAGAGTTCGAGGAACAAGAGGAGGAAGAAGCCTTCTCGATCCACAAATCGGACTCCGAGGAATTCGACGATCAAAGAACTGTGAGTAAGACGTCGAAGACAACACACAAGAAAAGTGACAAGGCCCAGGGGACGCCACTGCCACCAGGCCATGGCTCGACCCATAAATTCGGTGACCGACCCTCGGCACCGAAAAAGGCCGAAACAGTGCCGAGATCGTCCGACTCCGGTCGAGACACCGGCACGCAGCCTGCTCGGGACCGAGACAGTGCTGCTGAAAAAGATCGACGCCGAGATAGCGGTGCCGAAACGGCTCGACGCCGAGACAGTGGCACCGAGGACGATTGACGCCGAGAGGTTTCGACTCCAAAAAAGAAAAAAGTCACCTCGGAGCCGAAACACAGTACAGACAGGGTTTCGGTGCCAAAACGAGCCGCAACCGACCCAGTTACCGGTTCCTATTCAGAGGAGAAATCACTGTCCTCTCAGATGCGAAAGCATAGATTTGAGGAGGAGTTGCAATCCACCGAAGTGGACCATACGCAGAAACGTATTTTCATACAGGAAGGAACAGGGAAAATAAGCACCCTTCCCCCAATTAGGAGAAAAAGGAGACTGGAGTTTCAAACAGACCAAGCACCACAAACAAAAATGGTGAAAAAGGTAACTCCGCCACCCTCTCCTCCACCTGTAACTAACGTTTCACCAGCGCAAACTCCATCACATTCCCCGGCTCACACCACCGCGAGCCAAGGTGACCAGGACCAAGACGCTTGGGACTTATACGACGCCCCAGTGTCGGACAACAGTCCTGAGGCGTATCCCACAAAGCCCTCACCACCAGAGGACAGCACGGCTTATTCACAAGTGGTGGCTAGAGCGGCAGAGTTCCACAACGTAAACCTCCACTCAGAACCAGTCGAGGATGACTTCTTATTCAACACCCTCTCCTCCACCCACAGCTCCTACCAAAGCTTGCCTATGCTCCCAGGAATGTTTCGGCACGCAAAGGAAATCTTCAAGGAGCCGGTCAAGAGTAGGGCAATAACACCAAGGGTGGAAAAGAAATTTAAAGCACCTCCCACAGACCCTGCTTTCATCACCACACAGCTGCCACCAGATTTCGTCGTGGTAGGAGCAGTTCGCAAGAGAGCCAACTCCCACACATCTGGGGATGCACCACCCCCAGATAAAGAGAGCCGCAAGTTCGATGCAGCCGGAAAGAGAGTCGCAGTACAGGCTGCAAACCAGTGGCGCATCGCTAACTCCCAAGCACTACTTGCGCGCTATGACAGAGCCCATTGGGACGAGATGCAACACCTCATTGAGCATCTACCCAAGGAACTGCAAAAGAGGGCGAAGCAGGTGGTTGAGGAAGGACAGAACATATCTAATAATCAGATACGCTCCTCTATGGACGCAGCGGACACAGCTGCAAGAACAATTAACACATCTGTGACTATAAGAAGGCACGCATGGCTACGAACGTCTGGTTTTAAACCAGAGATACAGCAGGCAGTGCTCAATATGCCATTCAATGAAAAACAACTGTTCGGACCAGAGGTGGACACGGCAATTGAGAAACTGAAAAAGGACACTGACACTGCTAAAGCCATGGGCGCACTCTACTCCCCGCAGAGCAGAGGCACTTACAGCACCTTCCGCAAGACAACCTTTAGAGGGGGGTTTCGGGGTCAGGCCACACAAGCCAGCACCTCACAGACAACACCGTCCAGCTACCAGGGACAGTACCAGAGGGGAGGCTTTCGGGGCCAATACAGAGGACAATTCCCTAGGGATAGGGGAAAATGTCAAAGCCCCAAAACCCCTACAACCAAGCAGTGACTCACATGTCACTCATCCCCTCCACACAACACCAGTGGGGGGAAGAATAGGTCCGTATTACCAAGCATGGGAGGAAATAACTACAGACACTTGGGTCTTAGCAATTATCCAACATGGTTATTGCATAGAATTTCTACAAATCCCTCCAAACATACCACCAAAAGCACAGAATTTATCAAAACAACATTCAGACCTTCTGGAAACAGAAGTTCAAGCATTATTGCAAAAGAACGCAATAGAACTAGTACCAGAAACACAAATAAACACAGGAGTTTATTCACTGTACTTCCTAATACCAAAAAAGGACAAAACACTGAGACCAATCCTAGACCTCAGAACACTAAACACCTTCATCAAATCAGAACACTTTCACATGGTCACGCTACAAGAGGTGTTACCATTGCTAAAACAGGACTACATGACAACCTTAGATCTCAAAGACGCGTATTTCCACATACCAATACATCAGTCGCACAGGAAATACCTCAGGTTTGTATTCAAAGGAATACATTACCAATTCAAAGTATTGCCGTTTGGTTTAACAACCGCGCCAAGAGTCTTTACAAAATGTCTAGCAGTAGTGGCTGCACACATCAGAAGGCAGCAGATACACGTATTCCCGTATCTAGACGACTGGCTAATCAAGACCAACTCACTGACAAGGTGCTCACACCACACAAATCAGGTCATACAAAACCTCTACAAACTCGGTTTCTCCATCAACTATGCAAAATCACACATTCTGCCGTGCAAAGTACAACAATACCTAGGAGCCATAATAGACACAACAAAAGGATTAGCCACTCCAAGTCCACAGAGAATTCAAAATTTCAACAAGATCATACAACGCATGTACCCAACACAGAGAATACAAGCAAAAATCATATTACAACTCCTAGGCATGATGTCCTCATGCATAGCCATTGTCCCGAACGCAAGACTGCACATGAGGCAACAATGCCTAGCATCACAATGGTCACAAGCACAGGGTCACCTTCTAGATCTGGTGTTGATAGACCGCCAAACATACCTCTCGCTTCTATGGTGGAACAGTATAAATTTAAACAAAGGGTGGCCTTTCCAAGACCCCGTGCCACAATACGTAATAACGACAGATGCTTCCATGACGGGGTGGGGAGCACACCTCGATCAACACAGCATACAAGGACAATGGGACGTACATCAAACAAAACTGCACATAAATCACCTGGAACTGCTAGCAGTTTTTCAAGCACTAAAAGTATTCCAACCAATCATAACTCACAAGTACATTCTTGTCAAAACAGACAACATGACAACATTGTATTATCTAAACAAACAGGGGGGGACACACTCACCGCAGCTGAGCCTTCTAGCACAAAAGATATGGCGCTGGGCAATTCACAACCACGTTCGCCTAATAGCACAGTTTATTCCAGGGATCCAGAATCAACTTGCAGACAATCTCTCTCGAGATCACCAACAGGTCCACGAATGGGAAATTCACCCCCAAATTCTAAACACTTACTTCAAACTTTGGGGAACACCTCAAATAGACTTATTTGCAACAAAGGAGAACACAAAATGCCAAAACTTCGCATCCAGATACCCACACAGGCAGTCTCAAGGCAATGCCCTATGGATGAACTGGTCAGGGATATTTGCGTACGCTTTTCCCCCCTCTCCCTCTCCTTCCATATCTAGTAAACAAATTGAGTCAAAACAAACTCAAACTCATACTGATAGCACCAACATGGGCAAGGCAACCTTGGTACACAACACTGCTAGACCTATCAGTAGTACCCCACGTCAAGTTGCCCAACAGGCCAGATCTGTTAACACAACACAAACAACTGATCAGGCATCCAAACCCAGCATCGCTGAATCTAGCAATCTGGCTCCTGAAATCCTAGAATTCGGACACTTAAACCTCACACAAGAATGTATGGAAGTCATAAAGCAAGCTAGAAGACCATCCACTAGACACTGCTATGCAAGCAAATGGAAAAGGTTTGTTTGCTACTGCCATCAGAATCAAATTCAACCATTACACGCATCTCCAAAGGATGTAGTGGGCTACTTACTACACTTACAAAAATCGAACCTGGCCTTCTCTTCCATTAAAATACACCTCGCAGCAATATCTGCATACCTGCAGATTACCCATTCAACTTCACTATTTAGGATACCTGTCATTAAAGCGTTTATGGAAGGCCTCAAAAGAATTATACCACCAAGGACACCACCCGTTCCTTAATGGAACCTCAACATCGTCTTAACAAGACTCATGGGTCCACCCTTTGAACCCATGCATTCTTGCGAAATACAATTCCTAACCTGGAAAGTTGCATTCCTCATCGCCATCACATCTCTAAGAAGAGTAAGTGAAATTCAGGCGTTTACAATACAAGAACCTTTTATCCAACTACACAAACATAAGGTAGTCCTAAGGACTAATCCTAAATTTTTACCGAAGGTTATTTCACCATTCCACCTAAATCAAACGGTAGAACTACCAGTATTCTTCCCACAGCCAGATTCCGTAGCTGAGAGGGCACTACATACATTAGATGTCAAAAGAGCATTAATGTACTACATTGACAGAACAAAGAACATCAGAAAGACTAAACAGCTATTTATTGCATTCCAAAAACCTCATGCAGGAAACCCAATATCAAAACAAGGTATAGCCAGATGGATAGTTAAGCGCATCCAAATCTGCTGCCTTAAAGCAAAACGACAGCTGCCCATTACACCAAAGGCACACTCAACCAGAAAGAAAGGTGCCACCATGGCCTTTCTAGGAAATATTCCAATGCACGAAATATGTAAGGCAGCCACATGGTCTACGCCTCACACGTTCACCAAGCACTACTGTGTAGACGTGCTATCCGCACAACAAGCCACAGTAGGTCAAGCCGTGTTAAGAACCTTATTTCAAACTACTTCCACTCCTACAGGCTGAGCCACCGCTTTTGGGGAGATAACTGCTTACTAGTCTATGCACAACATGTGTATCTACAGCGACAGATGCCATCGAACTGAAAATGTCACTTACCCAGTGTACATCTGTTCGTGGCATCAGTCGCTGTAGATTCACATGTGCCCACCCGCCTCCCCGGGAGCCTGTAGCAGTTCGGAAGTTAGCTTAAGCTTTGTACATTTGTAAATATATTATTTAAACCTTAAATAGGTACATACTTAGTCACTCCATTGCATGGGCACTATTACTACAACACAACTCCTACCTCACCCTCTGCGGGGAAAACAATCGAAGATGGAGTCGACGCCCATGCGCAATGGAGACAAAAGGAGGAGTCACTCGGTCCCGTGACTCGAAAGACTTCTTCGAAGAAAAACAACTTGTAACACTCCGACCCAACACCAGATGGCGGACTATGCACAACATGTGAATCTACAGCGACTGATGCCACGAACAGATGTACACTGGGTAAGTGACATTTTCATTATATGTAACGCAATCAATAGAAAATACTCCATTATTGCTATGAAAGCCATAGCATCCTCATTTATTACTGCTAAGTGCTGGTTTCAAGCACATTGGTAGCAAAGTAACAAAGCTTACTTCGTGGTTAAAGGTTTGCACCTGCATACCTTGTTTCAGAACACTGTTGTATTTTGAGCTCACAAAGGCAGCTGTGTGCTTGTGATAAGGTACACTCTAGGCAGGCAGTAAAGGCTGAATTTGTCATAGATTCACTTAAGGCATGTCCCCAAATGTTTTCATTTGCCCTCCTGTTGGGGTCCTAACTTTTATCTCTGTCTATTTAAAAAAAAAAAAGATTATTCAATGCCTTAGTAAAGATTCTTAGCCTAAATATTCAGCAAAGAATGGAGCAATGCCCTTTCAACTATTTTTCAGGCCGCTGTGCAGTGTACTCATGAAGACAACAGTTGTAACTTGTAATCAGCAACCTTCAAGAATTTTTATCGTAGCAAATGATGAAATGCAAGGATTATAAAACATTGATTAAATTCTAGGGATATATTCATGCAAGTTTGATCATCTGCAGGTCGATTCAAAAAATGTAGGGAGCTTGGTCAGTATTGAGAGATCAAATTTTATTAATTTTTATTGAAGATGTACATATATAAAAATAACAAGAACAGCCTATTCTGACATCTCCATCTTTTTATTCATAAACAAGATTATATCCAATGTGAATGTTTTACATTAAAATGTTGCCTTTGATTTGCAATGTCCTCAGTCCATATCCGGATTCAGTTAAAAATAAAATTACAATAATTACAGCCTTGTATAAATTATCAGCCTCAGCTAAAATGTTTCCTGGTAAACCCAGCTGCTTCT
Source organism: Pleurodeles waltl (assembly GCF_031143425.1). NCBI lineage: Eukaryota > Metazoa > Chordata > Amphibia > Caudata > Salamandridae > Pleurodeles > Pleurodeles waltl. Next base: position 872,064,620 of record NC_090448.1, read on the forward strand.
TAGGGGCTCACAATTTGGTAATAAACTGCAACTTCATCATATGCCATCACATCTTTTCTCACCCCATCTTTTAAATCCATAAGGTGCATGGGTCTCTTAGATCAGTATGGTGTCCTGATCTCGATTGATGCATCTGGCAAACTTCACGCTCGTACTTGGCCTCACCATGCTTTATGTAATCAGTGTGGATAAAAAATCCTCAAAAGGTGCCAAAATATCAGTATTCCTGCGACTCGTATGGGACTGCAGCTTTCCAAAAGCTTTCCCTTGGAGGTCAGGATGCCTAGATGTTTCATTAGACAATTTTCCTGAGCCCTGCTTTTTTGACCAGGGATTAACTTTTTGCCAGAATGCTTTTTTTTGGGCATACTTAGAAGAAACTTATGACCCTGTGAACCACTTCAACGTATTTTGGCCACAGGGCTCTTATCTTTTTTCACTTGATTGATTTGTTTTCTTTGTCGTCCTTATAGGAGAAACCTGAAGGTCAACCATATTACCAACTTTAGCAATGCCTCTCCCAAGCCTTTTTGCAGATCATAATTTCTTTTTCATACTGCAACTCTTTTGTGTGCCATGGCAGTTAGTCTTGACTCTGAAATTTATACCAGCTAATATTGGTGACTGCGTGAGGTTCTAGCGTTCATGTTTACCTTTTATATTCTTCATCTGATAGCTCTGTTAGTCAGGACCTTTGGAATTATGTGGCTAAGAAGGACCAAACATATGTAGCATAATGACAATTATTAAACCAGGAAAATCAAATATACTAGCAGTGTGTGAAACGTTCTGTGGTATAATGTTGCTGGTTTGTCATTTTAACACACTATGCTACTCAGATAATTTTCCTTTCATAATATCAGTTTAATTCCTAAATACAGAAATTAGCAACTGAGGCAGGTAACCTTTACAAAAGTACTAATACTTGATTTGCTACAGCCTTCAAAAATTTTTGGTTCAGTTTTGGAGTTTATACAGCAGAAGGATAAATATATGGGGAGTGCTTAGGAAAAGGCACACAATTGCATCCCTTTTCGAAAAATAACCGAATTCCAAGTGCCATGGTTGTGGACTTAGAAACTAATGGTCTCTGAGTGCTGCACCTCAGCTGGTGACCAGGGCCAACTGAGTGTGCTAATTAGCAATATTCTAAAATACCTTACCTGAGACCGTTGATTGGTTTATTTTTTAGTTCTTATTCACAATGCCTTTGTATTATCTTTTCAGACTTGATGTCCCAGAAATGAAGCTGTGCCCCTTAAATCAGAGATTCAACCACTGTTTAATTTCATTCACTGGTCAGCCTGCCTTTTTGATCTATACCTTTAAACACAGCTTCTCTTACTTACATCTAGATACAAGTAATTCTGTTCCGAAATGTTATGAGTGGCTACAGGATGTTTTCGATATCCTTATCACTCAGAAAAAATTAACAGGACAAAAGAAAACCAACATCTTGGAGAAACACAGAATTTGAAAAGATAAAGCAACTAATCAGAAGGCTCAAAACAAACAACATTTAAGACAAACTTCAGCTACACAAACTTAACAGAATTTACAAATCAATCAAAAAGCTAAAAAAAAAAAAGTACTAAGGCAGAATTCTAAATGCTAAATCTGCAACCAAAGAATTTATAAAATTCTCAATGAAATTCGAAAACTTAATTGCATGAAAGGAAGTCATCCCACTACTCAAGATTTCAAAAACGAACTGGCAACTCATTACACAACCAAGGCCGACACATTGGACTCCTATTTAAAACAGAAGAAAACCATCAGCAACAGCCCCTTTCCTAAAATCCCCTCCAAGAATAAACCCAACCCAGCCTCTGCAGTCCTTCAAACAAATATCACAAGGTGAATTTATGGATTTGGTTAAAGCAAGCAGGCCTTCTGGTTGCCCTTCTGACCCTTCTCCACCACACATCTTCAAGAACATTCCTTTATCTACTTCTGCTACCACACCTATAGGAAGACTCATCAATAACTCTTTAACTACAGGAACTTTTCCTGAAGACCTTAAAAAGGCATACATACGTCCGTTATTAAAGAAAGCAACCTAGACCCTCAGGACCCCAACAACTACAGACCAATCACATGTGGACCTTTCCTGGGCAAACTGATAGAGCAGCATTCACCCAGATGGTACAGTTCATTGAAGACAATTCCAAACTTTCAGACTACCAAACTGGATTCTGCCCAGGAAGAGGCACTGAATCGGCACGCATAGCAATCGGGGATGATCTTAAAAACACAGTCGACCGCAGTGGAGTTGCTGCACTACTTCTCTTGGACCTCTCGGCTGCCTTTGATACTGTTGACCATGACACCCTAATTCAAAAACTCCACGAAGCCGGCATAGCAGGGACTGCTTTCGACTGGATTACATCCTACCTTCAAAACAGAACTAATATCTTCTCATCCAAACCCTACCTCACAAAAGCAGGGGGCCCCCTAAGGATCAATCATCTCACCTATGTTTTTCAACATCTGTATGATGTCATTACTAAAATTGATCAGTGATTTTCAAGTCACATTCTACAACTATGCAGATGACATTCAAATACTACTTAAATTGGAATGCCCCGAACACAGTGAAACTCACAAATATTCAGTTGCCTCAGACTCGTTGATCAGTGGATGACTTGGGGCCATCTCAAACTGAATGCTTCCAAAATGAAAATACTCACATGTGGTGGCTGGAAAAATTATGACCCACTGTGCACCTGGCCTGACTATCGCGGACCACCTCCTCAAGCATTCAAGGAAGTTAAAAACCTTGGAATTACCATGGACTCCAAGTTAAAAATGAATGCCCAAGTGTACAAATTAGCACGATCAAGCTTCATCACCTTGAAGACTCTGCGACGCATCTTAAGTCACCTCAGATTTCCACACAAGGTGCAGGCTACCATCTCTCTTGTACTATCCAAACTGGATTATGCTAATGGCCTCTACCATGGATCATCTCTATGAAAAAACTACAACATATTCAGAACTCAGCGGCCAGGCTACTATTACATGCAAAGTAAGAAGCCCACATCTCCCCTGCCTTGAGTGCACTACATTGGCTACCTGTTGTCAGAAGATCCGCCTTCAAGCGGCTTTGTATCGCCCGCAAAGCTATACATGGTACAGGACCGCTTTTCATCAGAAACAAAATAACCAAATACATTCTACAAATAATTTTCCGCTCAAGATTGGCACCCCGCCTTAGAACACCACAATGCAAGAAAGACAATAGGTGGTACATCCTTCTCTGTTCATGCGGTTAAACTATGGAATTCATTACCCCCAAATATAAGATCCACTTAGAACTATTTTGTCTTCAGAAGACTGCTCAAGATTTGGCTCTTCCTTTCATAACAACCATTTTCAAACAGCAATGGGCTGCATATGCCTGTGTTGATAAATATTTATAAGCTGATTATGTGTATATTCTAGATATGTATAGTTCTTTAATATGAAATACTAACAATACATATTTCTTAAACTACACACATACTCTTTAAGCCTGTTTAACAAGTGTATATTTACTTAGTTAAATATGTGTGTGTATATTTACATAGATATGTATATTATTCTATGCTTACCATGTTCAAAGGTCATTGCATAGCTCCTAGATAAGTTATATTAGATACTTATGAATCTCTGCTTTAGTTTTATATCACAATGATCAAATGTTTTATCATAAGCATTTTGCTGTTCAGAAATTAAGGAAAGATAAATGAATGTTAGAAAAGTACACTTATTAATTAACTTCAGATATTATAAATCTTGAAAGTCTGTTTATACAATAGTTTTCTTCTAATTATACTCATTATTTTCCTTGTACATATATTCTTACTATATATTTACATATCTATTACTCTAGTCCTACTGTATTAAAGAAAAATTAAATAAAATAAAATCTATGAATAAATTAAAACATAATTAATAAAAATAAAAAGATATGTAAATAAAATAAATAAAATTTAAATGTACTCTCTTGTAAGCTTTACTCTGTCTCCTTATCACCCGATGTCTGTATCAATCTATTCTCCGTCCCCACTCTGACTCATCTCAATTTTACTACTTTTATCTCCAAAATAACCCTGCCTTAGCTCTTCCCTCCTCTACCGCATCTAGCTCACCCCAAACCTCAGTTTACTACCATGATCTTCCAAACAACCCTATTAAATTCGCCCTCACTTATCTCACCTTTGACTCATCCACAACCCCTCCTGCCACTATGAACTCCCTAACCCTTTCCAGACACTTCCCTCCTCCATCTCTCCTTTACACATCCCAAGGCTCATCCTACTACTATAGACTCCCAATTAACACTTCTGGATTTCTCCCTCCATTACTCTAGTCAATCAAACTAAAACTCACATATCCTCTGCTCAAATTAACTCATTATAATACCAAATCTGTACTCTTATTTCCCTATACTAATCCACCACTAATTTCTCTTGGGTTCCGCCGTAGTGTGCAGTTTGCTGAAAACGCTTTGACGCCTTGTCAGGGATAGTAGGCGCTATATAAATGCAATTACAATACAATATTCATCGAGTGAGGTCAATACTCATTTGATTTCAGGGATAACAAGTTTTCCCTTTGTTTCCTGCATGCTCCTTAGTATAGGGTGTATGCTCAGCAGCACCTGCTTTATTTCTCCTCATTTCCATTTACCCCAGTCAGGTATGTAGTGTACTAGTGTAGAGCTAGGTGCCCACCACTAGAAAATGTCCACACAACCTGAACTATATTTATTCACCCAAACTTGTTAGGGCAATAGCTAGTATCTTCTCCTTCCCAAGCCTTCAACTGGCAAGAACTGTTTGTTCTTGGACCAACACATTCCAAGTTCACACATATTTCTTCTGTAAAGTTGCTAGCTGCTTAAAATTACGTTATAGATAAAGATAAGAGATACCAGGATCGAATTAAGGTGGTTCAGGGTTTTCTACAGCAGGAGGAGGTCATTGTACTACCGTCAGAACCAAATAAATAGGCAAGGTGAGAAAAACAAGGGGGGAGAGGGAGGCATTTTGCTAGTACTATATACCTATTCTTTACTGGGTGTATTGACTAAGAACTTTCGTTAAGATACCATAGAGAGTTAATGGCATTTAAGCTGATATCTATGCCCAAGAAGCAAAATAACATACAAGCTATCTTCTAAATGTTAAAATATATTTGACAGTGATGTTGGTAAAGTGACCTTACTGGATTGCATGGCTATCCCCATCACTTGACATGAAAACAATTCTAAACCGTTTTGTTTTTCTGAAAAATTATTTACTTTAATGATTGGTACTTATGTGATGTAAAGGAGACTGCAGTTTATCGTTGGGGATGATTTCTTTGTATTTGGTGAATACCACTATTAAATAATCCACGTCACAAGTCGAATGTCGCTGCCATTTCTTAATAGTTCTACGTTTTATCATCCAAACCAAATGAATATCGGATATTGCTAACGTTATTTAATTTGCATTTCATTACAGGGAGGACTTGTTGGGCTTGTAGACTATCCAGATGACGATGAAGAGGAAGATGAAGATGAGGAAGAAGAGGAAGAAAAGGAAGAAATACTACCTTTGTCAAAGAAAGCAAGGCTTGGCTCTTAATAACTGCAACTGCCTCATTAAAAAAAAACAGATTTCCCCCAAAAATCAACAATAAAGCAGCGGTCTTTTGTGAACTTGTGTCTAACACAGATTAACCAGTACACATGGATTTCTGCTGATCAAGTGCCAATTCAAAGGAGCAGACGGAGGGTTGGGGGGATGGTTAAATAAAGGGGAAAGACTTGACACCTATGAGCTCTCCAGCTTGGACCACACATTGCCCTTTTCTCAGGGAAGGAAATGGAAAAAAGCCAACAGGGCAGGAGTTTTGTTTGTGGAACTCTGGATTGGCTGGTCAGTTGCTCCAATCAATTATTTGCTTTCTCGGACCATGTTTATAAGACTTTGAAGATCAGGCTGTTTGCCACTGATTCTTCACACCTTACGAAGAATGCCAGCAGTTTCTTTGTGCGAAGAGACCTGCCTTTGAAATCATACATTCTGAACATTTTAGTCGAACTACAACAGGTTTTAAAAACCTCTGTGGGGGGAGGGCTGAATACAAAGTTTCCCCTTTTTTATGTGTTCCCTCTTGCCCTTAAAACTGCAGATTTCTGTTGGAGGTAGGGGATTTGTTTATCCCTTCTTGATTAAAGATTGAGTGGAATTCTAGATGTGGTGGTTTTTGTGTCCTGAACTTAATTTTTATTTTATTTTTTGCCCTCTCCCTGAGCAAGATGCCTCACTGTTCGAATATATATTTGGGACCATTAAACATTTTTTGATGTAATATGATCTACTTGTTCTGGTACCTGTTTTACTCTGTGTTTTTGTGTTCTACACCACAATTCTTATTCCGTTTCAGGATTTTATGTTGGATGGTGTAGTTTTAATCGGCGAACGAAAATGAATTTAACCATAAAGTTCTTGCAAAAACAACTGTTTTGTGGCTAAATATTTGGAATGTCAACAAATGTTATGAACAGCAATTGAAAGAACTATCTATATGGCAGAAATAAAGCAAATTAATCTGTTGGTAAAATGGACACATGAAATTAGTATTCCAAAGATATATATTTTACATTTTCTAGCAAGATAAGTATGGTGCACCTTAACATTGAAACAAAAAAAATACATGGGCATTGTCTTAGGAGGTTTATCAAACCTAAGGATGATTACCATTCTAAATTCTCATTTGAATGTTTTATTATGGCATTACTGTTACTGATAAGAATCTAATTTGTTGATGTCTGGATAAATCCACTCTTTAGTAAAAACAGTTTTGACCAGTGTCTTCCTCCTGAATGCACTTCCTTTCGAGGTTTAATGCATTTACTTTATTCAAGGGGCGAGAGGCTACCATGAAGGGTTTTCTTTGGCGTGTCACAGACTAAATTTAACGGCCGCTGTCTTGCCTCAAACAGCAAACTTTCAGTTCAGAGCACATATCTGTTGAAGTTCTTTTTGACGTGGTGCCCCTTCAGCGTAACGAGGCCTTGAAGTTAGTGTTGCGTTAACTTGCTCTGCAATAGTGTTTAAAACATATTGCATGCATAAAGGAGTGTACTTGGGTGTTACCAAGATGGAGACGTGATTCTCAGATACGTAACAAAATATAAAAGTTCTGCTCTGACATTTATTACCAGTTAGTACTAATGCTGATCATTCTCCCCAAGCATACAAATAGGTACTGACAGAAAACATACTCAGAAAGCAAGCAAACAGAGCTACACATGGTGTGGTAGTTAAGCGGCTACAGTCTGGCAGTAAAGAGGCACCTTTTTTTATCGGTGTCAGAGGCCAAACACTGTACTACATAAACTAACTTCTTGTTTTCAATTTAAATGATTCTAAAAAGAAGCCTTGCAATGTTTTCTTTGACTCTTTGGATAGTCGGGGAGTGGGGGTTGTGTATGTATCCTGTTTGCCTACTGTAGATTACCCCTGGTGTCATGAATTCATTAGTATAATTCGGTTCATTGTCATGCTCCATGAAATTAATAAAATGTAGGCTGTATACGTGATCACAGAACACACATCTTTAAAATATTCATGTTTTCAGGTAGAAAATAAAGTACCTAGGTACACAGGCGGAAACATTTTCTGTTTTATCAAAGTGGTTCAGATCAGTCAAATTAAATATACTATAGCTGATTGGACTGAAAATAGCCCTGCAGCATTACTCTTTTTTTAGGATTGTGTGGACTGCTGTAAACTTATGCCATCTGAACTACGCTGTAAAATAATCCCATGCTCTTCTAAGTATCCCAGCGCAGCCAGCAGAGATTGATGCAGTTAGGTTTGTTTCGATCAGTTAGGAACGATCACGCAAACTTTCTGAAGATATGTTTCCATTGAAAACTGCTGTACGTACATGTATGTATATATGTGTGCGTGTGTGTGTCTGTGTATATGTATGTATATATATATAGTATTTTTTTTTTTTTTTTTGCTTCACCTAGGCGAGGTTCGACATCTGCAGAGTTGAAAGTTTTTGGCTGCTGCTTTCCTGGGAGATGTTTCACCCTCCTTTTTGTCTTTGCCACCATGCCTTCATATTTTTATGAATGTAAAGCCAGTTTCCACCCAATATGATTTTTAGACCGCTGTAACTGCTGCTCTTGGAGGTGAGTGTGTAGGCTCTTGTCTCTTCCACTTATAGTCCATAGAAGACTATAGGGGTCAAGTCATTCCATGTTGCACCTCTCCCCAGTATCGGCATTAATGGTGTATGACTATCTTGATATTCTTGTTACACTTTCTGCAATGTATAAGGCATTTTCCACCCAAGGGGTTTTCTCCGCCACTTATGATTTGCCCTGCATCGTCAAAAGCAAACTTCCAAGCTTCTTAAACCCTTAAAACTGTATGTTGTTCTTGTTCTTCATGTCATTACTATAACCTCCACAAGCCTCGACCAAAGACATAACTGTCTTAAATCTTGTCTGGTGGCTCAGTGAACAACCACATCCACTACAGAAATCTGTTTGACCTTATGGCTACACATTGGAATCCTGATATCGACGTTGGAATGATTAATTGCTGAGTAGACATCATGAGTACTAGCAAGCTGGGTAACAAAAGTCCGTTATTAAGCACCAAGATATGCCAATAGGTGAACGTCCATTTTCGTTGGCATTTGTGCACCTGAATATGAATCTGTAATAAGCTCCTCCAGTCGTTGCTCTAATCTTTCCAACGATGGGTATTCATTCCACTTTTCCAGATACGATTCTTGAACACAGCTGGTAGCATGTGATCTCACAGGCAATATAGACCAAAAAAATGCCCTGGTCATAATCTTAAGAGACATAGAGAAGGGGCATCATAGGCAGCCTCGCCAGCATCATCCAAGAAATATCTCTTAGATGTGGAAGAGAAGAATGTCCAGTATCTCGCAGCAATAGTCTCCGATACATGGATATCCTGCTACATACACTGACCAATAAATGAACAGGCGTGTGCTCCCCCTCTCCCGTACCTCCCACCCACACACAACTGAAGTTTGAATTTTCTGCTGATGACTTGGTAGCCTAGTATAAAGTCTCAAATCAAACAATAATTTACATTTATATCTGTTGTAGACCACAAAACCTGCAGTGCATTCGTTAGTCATTTTTGAAACCATAGAAAGAAAACTGTAAATACCAATTTTACCGCTAGTTCCCATCCCCTGGAATCACCGATGAACACCTTCCTAGCCCCTTAATGGCGCAACTGCCGATTCGGACCTTCAGTTACTAAAAGGAAACCCCCCTGGGAAAATAGTGTGTTTTTCTATTTGTAGCAAATTCTCAAAACCTAATGCCAGTAGCTCCACCTCAACAGCTCCCATTGAACAGGAAGTCGAAGAATGGATCCTCTAGGCAAAAAAGTATGTTAGGTGACAGTCGTTATTTGGGACTAAAGGGTCACACCCAGTTGGTACTATATAACTGCATTCTAAGTCCACCCAAATAGTTCCTTCTTAAAATCAAAAGCGAATACTTCCCCTAAAATAAGGGTGTTTTTTTTTATTTATTTTTTTACTTCAGATACTTAAGGGACACAGCCAACTTTTCCACAACAGATTATCACCATTGTTTGAGGCATTCGTATGCGCTCATCTCAATTGTCAATGGTCTTGATCCTCCTTTCACTGATTCATCTTTGTGAATGCTGATGATGAAATATAATAATGAAAGGTGCATTCAATAGCTTATTGGAGAGTCAAACAGTGCAATCATATTTCTGATGGATACTTCTAACTGTAGATTCCTCATCTTTTGAATTATCCAAGGTGCATCTAGAAAATTATCTGGTAGATGGGCTTATCGAACTCAACAGGGGCTTCATCTAACCCCTGGGAGAGACAACATGGAGCCTTCAATAGGCACCAGCCCTGCATACTTATGTCAGTTTATTAACAGATTATTTATGTGACTGTGATTTCTACATTACAATCTACAAGAAGTTCACTCCACAGAACAGGTGGCCAGGTCATGAGGAATCTGCAGGTAGAATACCCAGCACCAAAAGCATTATTGAAGGTAAAGTAACTTGTTCTTCTGAATGATAATTCTAACTGCAGATAATCACCTTTTGAATCAGTAGCAAAGCAGTACCCTCCCAAATTTGTCTGAGTGAACTTCACACCAGGAGGTCCTGCAAAGCACAGTGGGTGAAATTACCTTTCCTGCAGAGCTTAGAGTTAGTACATTAGCGCCTGGTGGGGCTTCCTTTGCGATGGTGGTCCAAATGGCAGCTGAGGTCTTGAACCTTATTTTCCCCACAGTGGAAGTCAAAACCAATGTCTTGATGGAGGTGCTTCAACCGCATTACCCCCTCCAAACCCCTACTCTTCTTTAATTAAGTCTCTCACTGATGTCCTGCTGGGCCTGGGCCAAGCCCTGTACAGGCAGTCCTGTGTCCAGGACCATCAACCGCTGCCATGCCCCACTCCCAGAAACCTGGTCTTCCTCAGCTAGCACCCTATCCCTGAGAGCCTATTGTTTCTAGGCCTCTACTTCCAATGTTAACCTTGTGGCGTTCCCTACCACACCACTGAATAGGGAATCCAAAAGACTGGACACCTTTGGGAAAAGTATTTTTTGTTTCCACCAAACTTTCACAGCGGTCGGTGCACACCTGTTTTTATTGAGCCACTTACTATCATACTGTGTGGAATTTGGTTACCCAGGTGCTGCTTGTGGTCTCATAGGTTGCCTGAGCCATAGTCTCCCAAGCAATTGCTTATGGTAGAGATTCAGCCCAGTTCACCATACTCTGCAAACTGGATGCAATCAATTCGCTAGGCAGAGCGATTGCATCATCAGTGGCACTCAGATTCCATGCTTGGTTAGGATCAACTGTCTTTTAGAGGCATGTCCAGGAATCCCTTATGGGCATGCCCTTTGACAGCACTCATCTCTTTGGCAACAAGACTGACTAGGTCTAGCGTCGTTGGTACTTATCATGGCCCCACGACAGCCGCATTCTGCCTTTCACTGCTGTGGATATGGTAGGGGTTATCAGCCACGTCCTTTAACTCCTGGCCACCACTGCCAATAGGCTCTTCAATACTTTCATGGGCTTGGAACGTGATTCCCACAGACCTCGTGGGATCCAAGGCCAGAGGTGTGCCCGCCACCAACTCCTGACAGCCTCAAAGCCCTTTTAATATGTCCTCAAAACACCATGGACAGTCTGTTGGCAGCAGGATCTGGTACCACATGCCCCAATGGAAAATGATTACTTCAGACAAATAGGTGCTTCAGATTGTTTGGTTATGCCCCTCCTTTCCAAAGAAACCCACTGCCTTTGCCACCATCCTCGCATTAGCTGACGGAGTACCATCTTTCACTCTTTCGACAAAAAATGCAAGCTCTTTTAGCCAAAGGAGTCCTCGAGAAGGTGCGGACATCAGAAGCAAGCCATGTTTGCTACCCCTGCTACTTTCCTATTTTAGACCTAGGCCCTCTCAACTACTTCTTGAAGTAGGAAAAATTCAAAATGCTCACTGTAGCTCAGGCCCTTTCTGCTTTGGGTCCTGGAGACTGGGTGGTAGCGCTGGTTGTCTTCCACTTCCAGACTACTACAGACCTGCATTTGCTGGGATTTATTGTCAACATGCAGAAGTCACAACTGTCTGCCTCTCAGACACTCCCTTTCATCAGCTGTTCTAGACACAGTGCAATTTTGCACCTATCCTTCATGATATTCAGGTTATAAAACCAATGTTTCAGCCTCTGCCCTGGGGTTCAGTCAGACTGGTTTTGAGGCTGCTTGGGCCTCTTGACCTCTTGCATCCTGTTCTTAAAACATGGCCATTGGCATTTGCAGGCTCTGCAGAGGACCTGAAGTTCCAGTGAACTCAGCATCCGGGCAAATCTCTCTGACCTCATTCCGATATCGGAGTAACTACTAAAGACCTGCAGTGATGGCTTACGAATCATGAATGGATAATTGGCAGACCCCCTCTCCCGCTTTGAGGCCGCCATCTAGGAGAGGTGGAGATCAAAAGACTGGTCTCCATCAGAATCTCTGCTCCACATCAGTCTGTTGGAATTTAGAGTGATACCTTTGGCATTGAAAGCCTTCCATCCATCAAGGAGAGTCTGATTCTGGTATCCACTGACGACACCACCACCACTATGTGGTACTGCAACAAACAGGGCAGAGTGGGGTTCTGGACCCTGGTACTGTGCCTCTGGATGTGGCTGGAATGTCAGGACATCTTCCTGGTTGTGCTGCACTTGGCTGGATCCCTAAATGCCATTGTGAACAAACTTTGCTGGCGATGACTCACAGGTCACAAATGGCATCTTCACCCACAGTGGTCCAAAGCCCTCCAAGACTGGGGAGAATCTTTGTTAGATATATTCACAAACCAGAAGATGTGCAATTTTAGCACTTCTGTGCTGTGGAGTTTCTAAGGCGGATGTCGGTTGGCGACTCATTTCATCTCAAGTGGAGTTCAGAGCTCCTGTAGCCTTCTAGCCGATACCACTATTGCTCCAAGTTCTGAAGAATATGAGAACCGCCCAGGCCCAAGTCATTCTTCTGGCTCCAGATTGGCAAAGAGTATAATATCCTGAACTTCTGTGCATGAGTATTGGTCTTCCGATCAGGCTGCCTCTTCTGGAAAATCTTTCCTAGCAGCAGGGCAGAGTTCTAAACCCACACCTGCACACTCACCACCTGCAGGCAAGGATATTGAGCGGGGACATTTGAGAGTATTTGAGCTGCCTCCAGAAGTACGTGACATCCTGGCAGCCAGGCATCCTACAACAAACCGTGTATACTTCTATTGAGGGATAGTTTTGTGGCTTTGTGTGCTATCTATTGATCCTCTAGATGCACCTTTATCTAGTTATTTGCATTGTCCCTCGCCTGGCAAGGACTTGCTTTGAGCACGCTTTAAAGGGTACCCTTTGGCCATCTTGACTTTCTTGCAGTTGCCAGATCAATTGTCCATGTTCAGGTCATCTGTTGAAACCTGCTTCCTAAAAACATGCTCCCCCTCACCTTTTATTATGTCCCAGTGGGATCTCAAATTTAGTTTTTAGATTTCTGATGGGTTCCCCTTTTGAACTCATGCGTAGCTGGCCTCATCCATTGTTCACCATCAAAACAGTCATTTTTATGGCTATTATATCCGTCAAGAGGGTGAGTTGCATGCACTCTCGGTTGGCCACCTGTAGAACACCTTCCTGGACAAGCTAGTGTTTAGGACCCACACATCCATCCCTCCCAAGGTCGTGACACCCTTTCATGCCCGATAGAGCATCATGCTGACATTAATTGCTTCCTCACCCTTCCAGTGACGAGGAAAGACTCCACTACCTGAATCCAAAAAGAGTGTTCTCGTTCTACATTGATTGGAGTGAAGACATCCGGCTGGACAATCAGCTATTTGTTGGAATGAAGAAAGGTAAAGCAGTGAAAAAGAGAACCATCTCCAGATGGATGATCCTCCGCATCAAAATCAGCTATGCACTTGCACAAGAAGCAACCCTGTGTCTTTTTGTAGAATCATTGACCAGAACCAAGACTGTGACCACTGTGTTAGCCCGCAGATTCCCAGTCGTGGACATTTGTCAGGCAGCTACGTGAGCATTACGGCACACATTTGCCAAACACTACTGCCTAGACAGTCCTTCAGGACTTTTTCGTGTCAACAGTCTGCAGACCCACCTCTGGGGAGATACTGCTTTGATATCTATTCTAAGGTAAGGAATATGCAGTTAGAACTCTGTATCAGACGAACATGTTACTTACCTTCTGTAACACCCTATGTGTTAAAGACTGTCTAGCTGCAAATTCCTTACCAACCCTCCCATCCTCCTCACTCAGTGAACTATGGTTCCCATTATAAGAGATCCTTGAGAACCTCTTTTGTGCACAGTACCTCAGTAATTGCTCCATTCCCCTGGCTCAGATACTAGTCACGTCACTTTCTGCATGTACGAACCTACGCAGAGCCGAATGACACCACCTAATAGCGCATAAGGGGACTGCACAGAAAACTGGGGACTATTGTCATGTAAGGAATCTGTGGATAGATAGTTTCTACCAGATAAGGTAAGGTAAGTAACCTCTTCTATAGTGTGAACCTATCAGAAGGGTGCAGAACACTGCAAAGGGTCAGAATAGAATAAAATCATTGAATGTTGGGAGATGTAGCTGTTTTATGAACAGTTATTGCATTGTGATGTAGTGTATCAACTCTGATAACGTGGGGGAGAATTGGGGGTGGTCCTGATGGTTATGGGATGTTGATCCAGATCTTGGATGCATAGATCAAAAGGTCCTGCTATCTTGTTTTCTTTTTTACACTTCTTAGTCTGATGGTGTCCTGGTTGCAAGTGGGCCGAGAACCATCAGTGATGGTGAGCTTGTTTGTAAGACAAATGTGGGTGGTGGTCGTGCTAGCTTAGTGAATTATGCAGCTTGTTTTGAAGAGGTGTTGGCTTACAAGTGGCATCAGTGGCATTCCTACGGGATAGGGGTGATGTGATTATACTTATTTGGGTTTTAGAATAGATTTGCTGCTTCATGTTGGAGTGCCATGGATCCAGATATGAAGGCTTGAACAGCAGTTCTAAAGCTGATTTCTGTAAAAACAAACATTCACCATATTTTTTGGAAGAGAGAACAGGTTTCTGGCTGTTTTTTTGTTTTTTTTTTGTTTTGGGCATTCAGTGAAAGTTAGGGTTTTAAGCTGTCAAGGTTCATGTTATTGACCCAAGTTTGTGCTGTTTCTTGTTTGTTCTTGGCAAATAACTAACTCTGACTTGATTGCGTTGAGGTAGTTAATGGGCATCCAGGTCTGGATGATGTGTGGGGGCAGTGTTTGAGACTTTGGATTTCTCTAGCAAAGAAGACTTTAAAGTAGCGCTGAGCATCATTGGCGTTTTGGTTAGGAGTGGCAGCCATCTTGGATGTGGTCTAGATATAATGGAGCCATGCCCAAGATTGCACTGCTTACTATTCTTGAGCAGTCCTAGAAAAAGGTTCCAGCTCAGAAGCACTTACCCAAGAGAGGAAGGTCTTTGACTGAATTTGAAAACAGAGCATGCAAAATAGTACACACTTGGGGTCTGCTAGGGCTGTCTTGTGGCACTGTAATTTGAAAAAAACACATTAGTTTGCAGAGGAATTTTTTCTGAGTTGAGTCTCTATTTATAGAACGTTGTATTCTGAAATCCGATTGCTTAGACACTTTCCATGGTTTCTAAGAAACCAACATGCACAAGAATGGTGCACATTTTCTGTCATTTCCTGCACAGAAAATGATAAAACCTTGAACTTTTAAACTCAAGAGCTGGAGCAGAAAAAAAAAACTTTAATCTTTAAACTTTGATCCTGAAGAGATGTGCGTGATTTACAAAAAAGATGAGGTAATTAACGTATTCTGCTCACTAACTAGAGCACCATTCCTGGCACAAATACGGTTTCTGATGGATACTTCTAACTGCAGATTCCGCACTTTAAAATTACTCCCCAGGAACCAGACTGGATCCAGAAAACTTTTGCCAGTAATGCTCCTGCATGCCTCAAGATGGCCACATTCAGTTCCAGGTTAACACCGTTCTGCCCATAAGTGATGTGACCTGTTTACAAATACACACAGCGAAGCAGGACTCAATTCCATCATCCTACTCTAGCTGTAGAGAAGATGCAAGAGCTTCACAATGTTAGTCTCTTTCCAGATCACTGGTTGCAAAGCCAATTCCACAGTTGGTCACACTGCGCCCAAATTCGCGAGGCCATCAGCGACGCCACACCAAATTTAAGCCTTTAAGGAGACCATGCTGCAGATATTTGGCGGTCTTCCAGCTTTCTCTATTGCCTCCTGGGGGCCTCAATGTTGTAAAGGGTCCCTAAATTGGATTACAGCCTTCAGATCCCTCTTTGGTGTCCGCTGACCCACTTTGACCAGTTACGGGCTCTTATTGACACAGGTACCGACTTCTACCCTGACTCATTTTTCTACACTGGGCTCTCCCTTGTCAACACCAACAGCACTGGTTCTGATGTCTGACCCTTAACAGTCTTGAGCCAACCGGCACAGTGCTACACAACTACTAGAACACATGTCGTCGTACAGACTGACTCTGATCTTATTCCTCAACTAGAGGAACCACTGAGGCTCCATTATCGTTTTGGCTTGGATTCTGACCATAGCCTGCCACCACCCAGAGAAGATGATGGGGATGGCCTCACCATCACGATAAGGATGAGTATTTTTAACAGGTCTCAGGAGGCCGGTGGCATTGATACCCCCTCTAATACAAGATGGAATTCTCCATTTGGACCATTAACAAGAGTGCATCACTTACAGTGGTAATCCACCGAGCAGCTCAGGCCTTGGACATGCAACTGCCCTCAAAGTAAAGATGGGTGTTCCTATTGAAATGTTACAGCCAGGGCCAGCCGCATCTGAGCCCTTGTTCCCTTTTCAATGGGGCTCTCACAGACACTTTTTATGGTCACCTTGTCAAAGCCCTTTCTTGCCCACCGGAGAATAGACAGGTGACTAGACGTCTCAGACCAGCTTGTGGTGACCTTCATTTTCTTATGAAACCACCTACTCCTGAGTTTCTTGTTAAGGCCTCAACTAGCAAGGTGACTCCCCCAATTCATTCCCCATTAATCATTCTGATACGGAGTCCAGGAGGATTGAGGCATTCGGGAAAACAAATGTTCTCTGCAGCTAGCCTAGCTTTGAAATGTCAATGCAGTCTGGTTAATGGGCGAAATATGCACGCACTTTGAAACATCGCAGCAAGATTTTACGGGCTGTTTTGGAAGTTCTTAAGATCTCACTGACTCAAACCATTCAGGATGGTCATGATGCAGGTAAATACAGGATTTGTGCTGGTCTCAATACTACGGATTGTCTGGAAAGGGCATTTGGCAACGGTTTGGTGCTCCACTGATGTGTGAATTTGTTCCACAGGATTTTCTGGAGGCACACAAGCCCTTTCCCATTGATATGCTTTTCATGCTTCTTTGGTGAAAAAGCCAAACCTGCTCTGGGACATTTCAAAGAAAGTAGCACCATGGTAAGCTCCCTGGGTCCCGTTTGACCCCTTCCAAACAGTTCCTTGATCAGTTTAGTAAACTCAGGTTACACTGAAGTGCTAGTGTATAGGCAATTCTAGTCACTACACCCACAGCTTCAATCACCCCACTCCTTTTAAGGCCAGAGACATGGATGTTAAGGGCAACATGCAGACCTGCAAGGGCATCAGGCCCCTTCTCCTTGAACATCAGCTACAAATTTACCTTTGTTTGCTATTAGTGGCCCACACCCACCCTACGTGAGGCAAGAGCCACCATTACATCACATTTGACAGATGAAACATTGAGCATGGCTATTCCATACCATTTTTTTTGCTCTGCTAATCCCCTCTTCACATCTCTTGATTAAAGGGAATCTCATGATAACTGTCTTTTTGTTAACAAGACGTGCTGGTTTTACTTGCGAAAGAAGTTATTGGGAGGGTTATGGCCTCTGAAATTGAAGAGGGTGGTTACTCTCCAATGTCCTTTGCTGAAAGACTGGGCCTTCTTCTCATTTAAGACCTTCAACCTTCAAATGCCTTCCTCTGGTAGGACAAATTAAGAATGTTCAGGCTTTCCCAGAGCATGTTTTCTCTGGACCTGAGCAACTGGATGGTATTCCCACACCTGCAGGACATATATTTTCATATACCCGTTTGCAGTTACACAGATGTTACCTGTGAATCAAGGTAGTAGGGTCGCATTTTCAGTTTGTCTGGCTCCCCTTTGGCTTAACAGTGCCACAGGGTGTTCACAAAAGTCATGGCAGTGTTTTCCCTGTTGCAATGTTAAGAATAATTCATACTTTAGGACCCCTATATTTCGGTCTCGGTCCTTGATCTTGGTGAGAGCGGCTCTGAGGCTTTTTAGCTTTTTCGTCTCCTTCATTCTCCTTGAATATTATGCCAGGCAGCGTAATCAATATAGGGGCCCTACAAAGGAGTCTAAAGTTCAAGTAGGGCCAGCCACAAGGAAAACTATTGGTTATCTGTCAGATCTCAAAGGAGGCTGCACACAATCTGCATTGGTGGCTACTCAATCACACTTGGAGCAGTGCCATGACCCTCTCCCCAGAAGTAATCGTGGTGAGACGTGCCACTGCTCTGTTGGGAGGTCATCTGGGTGATGTGGAGAATAAAGGACTCTGGTTCCTGATGAAAGCCCCATATCAGTTTGCTGTAGTTACAAACATTTGCTTGGTCTTGAAGGATTTCATACCATCTGACAAGGATGCTGGTGCAGGTTATCACGGTTACCACCACCATGTGGTGTTGCAATAGGCAGATTAGAATCCTGGGTCCTGTACCAGTAGGCTCTGTGCCTCTCAAGTTGGTTGGAGCATCAGGGCATTTTCCTTATTGCAAACCACTTGGAAGGATCCTTGAATGCCAAAGTGGACAAGATCAGATGATGACACTTGGCAGGCCACAAATGAAGCTTACAACCTGAAGTGATATAGGTTGTTTTTGGCAGTGGGGGGAACCCTGGATCAGTCTTATGACCGCTTTCCAACGCACAGCTTAAAAAAATGTAGCACACTGAATTTGCTGCAAGAGCCCTCACTACGAGATGCGTACCAGCTGAAGTCTAACCTGGTGTAGTGTCTACATGATTTAAAATGGAACCTTTCTGGCTCACCGAGGACTCTATATCAAAGTGATATTATTGCTAGAATAAAATGTAATGAAGGCTTGGGATGTTGGAGTTCACAGGTACACGCTGCGAAATAAGGAGGTGTGATTTACAGATTTGTGTGTGGCCTAGTCATTCAGCGGGTACCAGGCTAGGGAAGATGATGCAACTGGCAGGATAGGGGATAAGTAACCCAAAGAAGAAAGTGTGCTCCTGGAGAGTTTGTCTTGGTCCAAGTAAATTGCTTGTGCGTGCAGTATGTGCCTTCGTCGGAGTCCCAAGTCGAAGATTGGCTTATGTGGTGTCAAAACGCAACTCCAGCTGGGGAGAAGCAGGTGAATGGAAAGAGAAATTCATTAAGAAGTCTATGCATTGTTGGTCAAGAAGCTACAACCAAGATCATACAGGAAGGTACTGAGCTGACATGCAAAATAAAGTTCTACATTGTACTGAGCATTAATGCTGAAGGCAGATTTAACCAGGCTTACAAAGCGCAGTTGAAGACCATTATACCTTGCTTTATATCATTACAAATAACAGCGCTGGCTGACACGACAAGTAAAAAAGAAGGCTGCTGCTGTTACTTACCAGAGTCTTGATAAGTGGCGCATTATGACCTCAGCACTGGTCGGGGAGACCCAAGAAGAAGCACTCAGATTGTGCTTGCCGAGCTGTCCAATACCTGAAATGGCACACTATCAAAGCTGCCAGGTGGTGGCTCAGAATAACTCCAGAGGTCTCCTTGAATGACGGAGCTCGGATGGAGACCTAAAAGGTGGGCAGAACTTCAAAGGTTGTCCTGGATGACCCAGAGGCTGAACCATCGTTGAGCCTCAGTGATGATGTGGATTCCCAGGGGCAGTCGCAAACACCTGATAGACCTCCACCCTCAACGTCAGCCACTCCCATGAACAGTTACAATTATACCGCCTTCCTGAACCCCCATGTCCCCTACATTTTGATCCTGACAAAATGCAAAATATTGGTGATAAATGATTTGAGTAGAGACGTTTGAAGATTATACGATTGACACCGGACATACTGACAACACCAGCTACAAGGCTTATCATGGTCACAACCTGTAGACCTACTCTATAAAAGACAACTTCGTATAGACTTCTGAAAACCTTAAGAAGTATCCGCTACGGACCCCAAAATTAAAAATATATATATTTTGTTCTTCAACTGGAAACGGGAACCCATTTGACTATTCCCTTTCCTGAACTGTTTCATCCAAACAACTATGTCCTTAGCCTTGATAGTCAATGTGACGAAACCCGTGTTGGTTGGTTGTTGGGTGTACTACCCACTAAAAGGAATAAACCTCAACCAATCAAATACCAGTGTTTTTTTACTTTGAATTTATTTCTCCACTTGGGTTATACTGTTGGTGCATTATAGCTGTACGAAAGATAATATCCTCTTCTGGAAAACAATAAATTCTCCTGTGTTAGGGGATAGAGATACCCCTAGGATGGAAATTGCGATTTCTGAAGAGGACTGGATTGCTTACTTTTCCAAAATATATTCGCAGGCCAGTGATACAAAGTCCACAGATCCCACACATGGCCTAGGCCCCCAGAAAGGCCTACGCCTGATCATAACCCCTCAATTCAGCCTAGAGGAGGTAGAGGAAGCCATAAATTTAAGTAAACCAGGGAAAGTGCTGGGCCCCGATGGCGTTCCGATAGATTTATACAAGGCCAATATACAGCTACGGGGGCCTGTATTGACGCAGACGTTGAGGGCCATTTGCACATGCGGATCCTTACCATCTTGGCGAGACTCCAATATTATCCCAATATACAAAAAGGTGATCGCCTTAATCCAGCTTGCTACAGGCCAATCTCCTTGCTGGGTACAACAGCTAAACTAGCAGGGAGAATTATTCTGAATAGACTGCAAATATGGGAAGAAGAAAAGAGCGCTTTATCTTCAGTACAGTATGGCTTCCGGAAAGGAATTGGGACAGTGGAGCAAAGCCTGAATTTAAGTATCATTATTGGAAAGTATACAAGGATTCTTCACCCCGTCACTCGGACAACTCGAAGCGGGAAGAGCGTCAACACTCTAGGCCTCCGTCTTCAGAGCCTGTGTCGGTGTAGCTCCGTGCCTCCCCGATTTTCCAGGAGCTGGTGTCACCCCTGCCCAGTTTAGAGTTCTATGAGGCCATGTGCTTCATCTTTGGGCAGACCGACCCATCTTCTGCGCCTTCAGGCCCAGGAGAGTCGGTGAGGGCCCCCTCAAGTTCTTCCCCAGTGGCTTCAGTCTCAGCTCTGGGGGAGTACCTCTGGATCCACTCTTTGATCTGGATGGTCGCCGGTCATGCCAGCACAACCTTCCCAGGCGTTGGGACAGACATCAATGCTCCTGATGTCGGTTGTGCCCTCAATCTACGTCAAATCTATACTCATCCCTGACGACTCTGAGCCGAAACAGCATTGCTCAATGCCGATTCAGTTTTCCATTGGCTCAACTGGGCCCAGAAAGATACTGACCCTTCTTTCTATGGGTCGCTAGTGATGTAGGAAGAATAGGAATACATCACATACAAACATACATAAGTTCCCAAACCAATGTAAGTAGTGAAAGGCTTAATACATGACATGTTAAAAGAAGACAGACTGTGGGTTCAAAAGAAAAGGCAGGTCATATTTAGGACAAACCTTTATTACTTAGGAAACTTATACACATGCTGCATTGTTAAGTTAGCTGTGCTGAAACACACAAGAGGCCCAAGCCACATTAGAATGAGAGTTTTTCTTTAAAGCTGCACCAACTGTCGCTTTCAAAATGTTCACTTAGCACGAACAGGGTGGAACAAAACGGGTGTATCCTGCCTTAGCACAAGGGTCCTAAATACCACAAGTCATTCATATCGTGGTAAGGGGAACTGTGTAAGGGTCAGATAAGTATTTGCAAGGCAGGGCTACCATGAGCAGCACAAAACATATAATCTCTTGTTGTGCAGAAAGATAGATATGGTGAATGACGTCAGTGTAACTTACCCACCCATGAGGCCAACAAGCGCACGTGCTTCTTTCCAGATGCACCTCATTATCTTATCTATACTGCTTGTAGTTGCTTACGTCAATGCTGAACTCTTGACCACAGTTTTTTGTGGTTTTTACAGTATAAATGCTACTGGTGTTTGAACCAGAACTTTGAACTTCAGTCATGGCCTCTATGTTGAGACTGCCTGTTGTTCACAGCTGAAAATCAATTAAACCTATATTATTGTGTCAAATTGATCTGTCTTATTTTATTAACAGATTTCCCTCTAACATATTGGCCAGCTAAGCCAGGAGCTCTACTTTGATCTCACCAACTGCTGGACTGGGGGCCCTGCCTGTCTCCACTAGGTGATTTGCGCACTTTTTAAAGAGGTAAGGGAGATGCCAACATTTATGTAAAAATCTCTGATTTCGTGGGGACTGATGGGTCTCAGTGGAAGGTAGTGAAGTGGACAAAGTACGAGGTCTGTTCCTTTTATTTTATAAAGACATTTACAATTTTGACACTGTAATGTATGTCATTTTTGTGTTTGCATGCAAGATTGTGTATGAATTGAGATAATATTAAGGGATCCCGGTGGTAAGTCCGGAAGATACAGGGAGCTTGACTAAGTAAGTCAAAAGTGATCAGGAGTAGTGGTGGACTTGGGGCTGAGCAATCAGTGTATGTTCTAAAGAACACTCATGTCAACCTAACCCAGACCTTAAGTCTGGAAGTCACAATTTGTAGTTGCAAATAGTGAAAAGTTGTCCCCTCTATGAATCCAGAGGGAAGTGACCAGTAGTATTTTGTTTGCCCTAGTATGAAATTGAGATTACTGTGTATGTATATGCATGTATAGATAGAAATGTGGCCACATAATGTCAATATATGTTTGTTATTTAGTGTATAATTTAGGAATAAGTATCAGACCTCCTATTCTTATGAAGGTTAAGTTAGAACAGTATACTCAAAAGTGAAGCAATGTCCCAAAAAAGTCAACTAATTAATTCCACATCCCTGAATTAATTATTCATTTTTATAACGGTCAGGCTGTCGCCCTCTGCAACAGAACTGACCTTAGTAGATCAGCAATATCAATACCATAGAATCATTTTTTAAGTCAGAAGTTTATGAATGCCTAGGTATTTATAGTATATCACCCCTAGGCCTAAAAACAACCTTCATTGACATAAGAGAAATGCCTGTTAGACAATTATAACAAATTATTAAAAGAACTAATACAAGAACATTATCCTCCAAGCTAAAAGTAGTGTAGTAGCCTCATGAACCCCATAACAAATATTTACACTACTATTATCCCCATTATGAAACTATAGAGCCTCAAGATTGGAGGCTAGATGAATTATCAAATAGTATAGACTGGGACATACACACATATATTGAAGGTATACAAATAGAAGGAGACTTATCAGCTACTATACATACAAATATATTTAACTACCTTTCAGATAGATGTGAACAGGATCTTCGCATAATTAGAATAAGAGAGTTTATTTTGAAATCTACAAAACCTGTTGCAGTTGTCTTTCCAAGAGTAAAGTACCCCTTTGAAGGCCTATAATTTTTATTTTTTAAATTGTTTTAATTTTTCATGTGTGACACTGGTGCCACCTTGTGGCCGAAAAGTGAATATATTGAAGTTACTGCAATTTTTCAGTTGAACCATGGGCAACAGTCATGTGAATTCCCTGAAATAACACTCATATTTAGTATTAGACCTCCTACTGTATGCATTTATTAGGGACCTCCCAGTGTGGAATTTAGGATATGAGTAATTTATAAACATGTATATATATATCACAACATTATTGTTTGTTGTGTCAGGCAAACAAACCACTTAGGCCACACATAAATGCACCTACCCAATATATATTTATATGTTCGATGGCGTGTGTAGCTGCAGATACACATGCTGTGCACATCCCGCCATCTGGTGTTGGGCTCGGAGTGTTACAAGTTGTTTTTCTTCGAAGAAGTCTTTTTTCGAGTCACGAGACCGAGGGACTCCTCCCATTTCGACTCCATTGCGCATGGGCGTCGACTCCATCTTAGATTGTTTTTTTTCCGCCATCGGGTTCGGACGTGTTCCTTTTCGCTCCGTGTTTCGGGTCGGAAAGTTAGTTAGAATCTCGGAAAAATCGTCGGTATTGTTTGCGTTCGGTATCGGGTTAGTTACAACAGATCGACACTGAATTAAGAAGAGCTTCGGTGGCCCTTTGGGTTTTTTTTCCATCCCCGTCGGGGCCTGGTCGGCCCGGCCACGTGTCTCTTCAAGGCTGATGGAACGGACCTCATTCCGCTTCTGTCCAAAATGCCATAACAAGTATCCATATACAGATCAACATCTGGTCTGTAACTTGTGTTTGTCACCAGAACACAAGGAGGATACTTGTGAGGCCTGTCGAGCGTTTCGGTCCAGGAAGGCACTCAGGGACCGAAGAGCAAGAAGACTGCAAATGGCATCTGCGCCGACAGGACAAGAGCGTTTCGAGGAGGAGGAAGAAACATTCTCTAACCAAGATTCGGACTCTGAGGAGATCGATCCTGAGGAAACGCCGAAAACCATGAGTAAGACGTTGAAACCAAGAACTCACGAGAAAAGCGCTAAAGCCCAGGGGACGCCACCGCCAACAGGACATGGCTTAACCCGAAAAATAGGTGACCGTTCATCGGCACCGAAAAAGGGCGAGCTGGTGTCGAAGTCATCCGACTCCGGTCGAGATACCGGCACACAGCAATCTCGGGCCCGAGATAGTGGCTCAGAGAAGATTCGGCACCGAGACAGCGGCACCGAAACAGGTCGGTACCGAGAGAGCACGACGCCGAAAGTAAAGAAGGTTTCGGCGGAGCCGAAAAAAGCAGCCGAAAAGGTTTCGGTACCGAAATATCCGGCCTCGGAACCGAAAACAAGTTCCTACACTGAGGAACAAGGACTGTCCACACAAATGAAGACACATAGATTTGTGGTATTACAGGCAATAGAGCCAGATCACACACAAAGATGGCTCTTTATTCAAAAAGATACAGGGAAGATCAGCACTCTTCCTCCAGCCAAAATGAAACGCAAGCTTGCCTTCCAAGACAAGGACAAACAGCCACACGCAAAGGTGGCTAAACAAGTAATACCGCCACCATCCCCACATCACTCTCCGCAACCATCACCGGTAGCCACTCCACCAATGATGCAATCCCCAACTCATACGGGAATGAGTCAAGATGACCCTGACGCATGGGACTTTTATGACGCACCAGTGTCAGATAATAGTCCAGAATGCTATCCAGCTAAACCATCACCACCAGAGGATAGTACAGGCTACGCACAGGTGGTGTCAAGAGCAGCGGCATTTCATAATGTCAGCCTTCATTCAGAGCCCATTGAAGACGACTTTCTTTTTAATACACTGTCGTCCACACACAGCCAATATCAGAGTCTTCCTATGCTACCCGGAATGCTAAAACACTCCAAACAAGTGTTTGAGGAGCCTGTTAAAGGGAGAGCCATTACTCCAAGAGTAGATAAAAAATATAAACCGCCACCATCAGACCCAGTGTACATTACACAACAGCTAACACCAGACTCTGTTGTAGTGGGAGCAGCGCGCAAAAGAGCCAACTCTCATACTTCAGGAGATGCACCACCTCCAGATAAAGAAAGTCGAAAATTCGATGCTGCAGGCAAAAGGGTGGTGGCACAGGCAGCAAACCAGTGGCGTATTGCAAATTTGCAAGCTTTGCTAGCCAGATATGATAGGGCCCATTGGGATGAGATGCAACACTTTATGGAACATTTACCCAAGGAGTTCCAAAAAAGAGCGCAGCAAGTAGTAGAAGAAGGACAGAGTATCTCCAATAATCAGATACGGTCAGCAATGGATGCTGCAGACACAGCTGCTAGAACTGTCAACACAGCAGTAACAATAAGGAGACATGCATGGCTGCGTACATCAGGATTTAAACCAGAGATACAGCAAGCTGTGCTGAATATGCCATTCAACGGACAGCAGTTGTTTGGGCCGGAGGTGGACACTGCGATCGAAAAACTTAAGAAAGGCACTGACACGGCCAAAGCCATGGTCGCACTCTACTCCCCACAGAGCAGAGGCACATTTCGAAAGACACAATTTCGAGGGGGGTTTCGAGGGCAAACCACAGAAGCCACAACCTCACAAACAAAGCCCACTTACCAGAGCCAGTATCAGCGGGGAGGTTTTCGGGGACAATATAGAGGGGGACAGTTTCAAAGGAATAGAGGAAAGTTCCAAAGTCCCAAAACTCCTCCAAACAAGCAGTGATTTCAAGGTCACAAATCCCCAACACATAACACCTGTGGGGGGGAGACTAACCAAGTTTTACAAACATTGGGAGGAAATAACAACAGACACTTGGGTCTTAGCAATTATCCAGCATGGTTATTGCATAGAATTTCTCAAATTCCCTCCAAACATCCCACCGAAAACACACAATATGTCAAAACAACATATAGATCTTCTAGGACTAGAAGTTCAGGCATTGCTACAGAAAGAAGCAATAGAGTTAGGACCAAAACAACAAATAAACACAGGAGTTTACTCCCTGTACTTTCTGATACCCAAAAAAGACAAGAGTCTGAGACCTATACTAGATCTCAGAACATTAAATACCTACATCAAATCAGATCACTTTTTCACATGGTTACATTACAAGACGTAATCCCACTGCTCAAACAACAAGACTACATGACAACACTAGACCTAAAGGATGCATATTTCCATATACCAATACCAATACATCCTTCACACAGAAAGTACCTAAGGTTTGTATTCCAAGGGATACATTACCAATTCAAAGTGTTGCCATTCAGAATAACAACTGCACCAAGAGTTTTTACAAAATGCCTAGCAGTAGTAGCTGCACATATCAGAAGGCAGCAAATATATGTGTTCCTGTACCTAGACGATTGGTTAATCAAAACCAACACGCTAAGACGGTGTTCACAACACACAAAATATGTCATAGAAATCCTCCACAAACTAGGTTTCTCAATCAACTACACAAAGTCACACCTTCTGCCATGTCAAACACAGCAATACTTAGGAGCAACAATCAACACAGCAAAAGGGATTGCTACTCCAAGTCCACAAAGAGTTCACACATTTCACAATGTAATACAGACCATGTATCCAAAACAAAAGATACAAGTCAAACTGGTGATGAAACTACTAGGCATGATGTCTTCATGCATAGCCATTGTCCCAAACGAAAGGTTGCACATGCGGCCCTTACAACAGTGCCTAGCATCACAATGGTCACAAGCACAGGGTCAGCTTCTAGATCTGGTGTTGGTAGACCGCCAAACATACATCTCGCTTCAATGGTGGAACAGTATAAATTTAAACCAAGCGCGGCCTTTCCAAGACCCAGTGCCACAATACGTAATAACAACAGATGCTTCCATGATAGGGTGGGGAGCACACCTCAATCAACACAGCATCCAAGGACAATGGGACATACAGCAAAAACAGTTTACCATAAATCACTTAGAACTGTTAGCGGTATTTCTAGCGCTCAAAGCATTTCAACCCATAATAAGCCACAAACACATTCTTGTCAAAACAGACAAAATGACAACAATGTATTACCTAAACAAACAGGGAGGCACACACTCGACACAGTTGTGTCTCCTAACGCAGAAAATATGGCATTGGGCGATTCACAACCACATTCACCTAATAGCACAATTTATTCCAGGAATTCAGAACCAGTTAGCAGACAATCTCTCTCGGGATCACCAACAGATCCACGAATGGGAGATTCACCCCAAATACTAAACACTTACTTCCAAATGTGGGGAACACCACAAATAGATCTATTTGCAACAAAGGAAAACTCAAAATGCCAAAACTTCGCATCCAGGTACCCACAAGATCAGTCTCAGGGCAATGCGTTATGGATGAGCTGGTCAGGGATATTTGCTTACGCTTTTCCCCCTCTCCCACTCCTTCCATATCTAGTAAACAAATTGAGTCAAAACAAACTCAAACTCATACTAATAGCACCGACATGGGCAAGACAACCTTGGTACACAACACTACTAGACCTCTCAGTAGTACCTCATGTCAAACTACCAAACAGACCAGATCTGTTAACACAACACAAACAACAGATCAGACATCCAAATCCAGCATCGCTGAATCTAGCAATTTGGCTCCTGAAATCCTAGAATTCGGACACTTAGACCTCACACAAGAATGTATGGAGGTCATAAGACAAGCTAGGAAACCTACCACTAGACACTGCTATGCAAATAAGTGGAAAAGATTTGTTTATTACTGCCATAATAATCAAATTCAACCCTTACACGCATCTGCCAAAGATATAGTAGGATACTTACTACAATTGCAAAAGTAAAAGCTAGCTTTCTCTTCAATAAAGATACATCTTACCGCAATTTCAGCCTACCTTCAAATTACGCACTCAACTTCATTATTTAGGATACCAGTCATAAAAGCGTTTATGGAAGGCCTAAAGAGAATTATACCACCACGAA
This sequence comes from Pleurodeles waltl, assembly GCF_031143425.1. NCBI lineage: Eukaryota > Metazoa > Chordata > Amphibia > Caudata > Salamandridae > Pleurodeles > Pleurodeles waltl. The sequence continues at coordinate 872,092,901 of NC_090448.1, forward strand.
CACCACCAGTTCCTTCATGGAACCTCAACATTGTCTTAACACGACTCATGGGTCCATCTTTTGAGCCCATGCACTCTTGTGAAATGCAATACTTAACATGGAAAGTTGCATTTTTGATTGCCATCACATCTCTAAGAAGAGCGAGTGAAATTCAAGCATTTACCATACAAGAACCATTTATTCAAATACACAAGCATAAAGTAGTTCTACGGACAAATCCAAAATTTTTACCAAAAGTGATCTCACCGTTCCACTTGAATCAAACGGTAGAATTACCAGTGTTCTTCCCACAGCCAGATTCTGTAGCTGAAAGAGCACTGCATACATTAGACATCAAAAGAGCGCTAATGTACTACATTGACAGAACAAAACTAATTCGAAAAACAAAACAACTATTTATTGCTTTCCAAAAACCTCATACAGGGAATCCAATTTCTAAACAAGGCATTGCTAGATGGATAGTTAAGTGTATTCAAACCTGCTATCTTAAAGCAAAGAGAGAGCTGCCTATTACACCAAAGGCACACTCAACCAGAAAAAAAGGTGCTACCATGGCCTTTCTAGGAAATATTCCAATGAACGAAATATGTAAGGCAGCAACATGGTCTACGCCTCATACATTTACCAAACACTACTGTGTAGATGTGTTAACTGCATAACAGGCCACAGTAGGTCAAGCTGTACTACGAACATTATTTCAAACAACTTCAACTCCTACAGGCCGAACCACCGCTTTTGGGGAGATAACTGCTTACTAGTCTATGCACAGCATGTGTATCTGCAGCTACACATGCCATCGAACGGAAAATGTCACTTACCCAGTGTACATCTGTTCGTGGCATTATTTGCTGCAGATTCACATGCGCCCACCCGCCTCCCCAGGAGCCTGTAGCCGTTTAGAAGTTGATCTTGAACATTTGTAAATTTGTAAATATATTACTTTAAACTTCATTATGTACATACGTATTCACTCCATTGCATGGGCACTATTACTAGCAAACACAACTCCTACCTCACCCTCTGCGGGGAAAACAATCTAAGATGGAGTTGACGCCCATGCGCAATGGAGTCGAAATGGGAGGAGTCCCTCGGTCTCGTGACTCGAAAAAAGACTTCTTCGAAGAAAAACAACTTGTAACACTCCGAGCCCAACACCAGATGGCGGGATGTGCACAGCATGTGAATCTGCAGCGACTAATGCCACGAACAGATGTACACTGGGTAAGTGACATTTTCCATATATATATATATATATATATATATATATATATATATATATGATGTTCACCTTCACAGCCTAATAAGTTTATGTGAAGTCTGGAAATACCCTAGGAAGTAAATAGAAGTCCATTTAGAGTGTAAAACATATAGTACAAAAGATTAAGTTCACTAAACAGACATGGGGTCTCCTTTAGAACACATGGTTAAAGTGTTCTCAGGAGACAGGGACAGGATAGGAAAATACTGTAAGGAATGGTACAAAGCAACATTAAAACTTGCACATGCATGGCCCAAAGAGGGCACATTTGATAATACAATAATAGAACACATGGCCACCTTCTCACAGAGTAAATACAAGGGAAATAAACTAGAGAAAAGGAAGATCACACTAGACCAATGGAGGGTCTTTTGTGAAACAAATATGAATGAGTCAAATACAAAGCCTCAAACCCTCCCTTCGGCTCCTCCACCCCCCTATCAAGATGAGCATTTAAGGTTAGGCAGTGCAAAGGTACAGGGCATGTATACATTGCAACCTGGTGCCCCACACTCATTACCCACCTCTTCACATCCCCCTGCTGTGGGATATACAGACCCAGAGTATAGCCCACCATTAGAATCTTTTTCTAAACATACAGAATATGTTCACCCATCTCCATGTCCTCAAATGGCAAGTACACCACGGGAAATGTCAGGTGGGGACAGTACTAAATACATAGGGACAGTAGATGCCACATTTACACTTCATTTAGAGGACAAGATGTCCCCCACTAGGAAGAATGAAGGTATATCTAATGAGGGATCAAGAGGTGTACAGAGAATGGAGAGGGCTAGAAAAAAGGAAGGTGTTTTGAAAAAACAGAGTACCAATATTATAAATGAGACAAGGTGGTTAGCCTTCATACCAGAAAGTCATCCCACAGAGTGCTGGAGGTTCATGCACTCAGGAGCAGAAGAGAATAGGGTAGGCAAGTGGGTCACAGAGCAGGAAGATGGACGGGTAGACCAAAGAGCGACTTGGGAAAAGGAGGAAGGGCCCCTGAGGCAGTCAAGGGCCATCACTAGGCCACAAATAATTGAGCAAGAAGGACTAGATGACAGTCTCCACACATAGCAGCTTAGGTGAAGAAGATATGGGTTTAGAAAAATCCTACAAAAGATCAGAAGGGGCATTAGATGACATCACTGAACATGTTAAAAGAATGTCCCTTCTTGAGGACCATAACAAGGAACAGTCACAATATGCCTGTGAGGGAGAAGAAAACAGTAGGACAGGACAGACTTTACAAAAGAAGACAAGAGAATGACAGAGATTAGTATTTGATGGGGCGCATCACACCCATATGAGGGAAAGGGAACATTTGGTATGGCAGGAAAAATGACACTGAGGAAAGACATGGCACATGCATTCCCTGTATGTCTGGCAATAATTTGATGCCCAATGAAATAGTAGCTCAGTATGAAAATAGTTGGTATAATGTTGTCTCTTTTACTGACAATCTAGCAGGTTGGACAGAAGGATTGGCATCACAGATGACACCATGGCCGCGAGAGGGTTTCTTTTAACCCCGAGACATGGCTAATGCAGAAATGTGCATTTTTCAGGGTGCAGGGGATCGTTACTGGGATTATCCCTATATGCAGAAAAGTTTAAGGGTGTGGCAGAGATATGCTTGTAAGTATGACTTGCGTCACCCTACTGGCAATAGGACTAGAGTCCTGTCACAACTGCCCTTGATAATCAAGGGCCCAGGGGCGCCTCAATATATACCATGGCCCAAGATGGACAAAGAAAATCTTAAAAAACGGTTGCCACAACTTGCTGAGGGCGCTGGAAAATGGATAGCAGCTCTGGAGAAACATACTGCAGGGATTACTCTTGCAATAGGGGACATAAAGAGTACTAAGTTCCCTTATAGGAGATGAGACAGACCCACTGTTCACGAAGGCCGGAGTAAAGAATGTGGCATTGACTAACCCAAAATGTGATGGGGCACCCTTTAATAGAGTAAGGGAAATTGTTTGGAAACAACTGAGGAACATGTATCCAGACAGGCCAGATGTTGGGTCCCTTATGGCACAAACAATGCAGCCAAATGAGGACCCAGCCCAGTTCCTTAACAGAATGAAGGAAAAATGGACACAGGAAGTAGGGGAGAGTTGGGATGTAACTGGACAGAATGCAATACTATTTTTCAATATAGTGAAAAAGGGTCTGCCAGTTGAAGTGCAGGATAAATTAGATAATATAGTGGCCTTGGAGGCAAAACCATGGACAGAGATACAAGCACACATAATACATTTTTGTAAGAAGAGACAAGAAAAGGAAAAGAGCGAGAAAGATAAAATAGAGAAAGCAGCAGCTAAATTGGTCCAGCAGAAACTCGCCAAGAAAACAGAGGAAGGAATTGCCACTGCCACCACCCAGTTAGCTGCAGTGTTCCTGGGAATGCCTCCTTCAGGCACTCCAATGCAACCCTGCCAGTATGCCCAGAGAAGCAATAACAGGAATAATGGAAGAGGAGGGCACGAGGAAGGTTTGGAGGAAATAGAGTAAACACATTCCAGAGTGGACAGACATGCCACTTTTGCAAAATGACAGGACATTTCATTAGAGACTGTAGGTTTAAAAAGGAAGATGAACTTAGCAACCAGACAAGGGCAAATTATTGCCAACAAATGGTAACGCCTGGTGGCATTATAGCACAACCTGCCACGAGTCCCCAAGTGATATATCTCCCACAGCCCCAAATACAACTGCAGCCTCAGCAGTTACAGCAATCAGTGCCCCAAATACAGTATGGGCCACAGCAGACAGTGCAGCCCACCTTGCAGCACCAGAACTTACAAGGAGGGGTAACTGTCAGGGCAGGGAACCCATTCCGGCAAAACTACATGGAAGGATATGCCCAATGAAGGTGCCCAAGGAGAAGTCTCATGTGTCCAGTCTTATCGGTAACCCACAGGCCAGATGAGGAACCCACTGTGATGGTAGCCATAAATGACAAGGAGTACACCTTTCTCATCAACACTGGGGCCACTAGGTCCTGTATCCGTGAGAGAGGACTGCCATTGTCAAATTTATCAATGGACACAAAGGGGTTCTCCGGGGCTGTAATGAGGGTTCCATTCACTAAACCTGTGGAGATGGAAATGGGGGGGGGGACGTTGATGGATGTTTCTTATTCTCCCCAAATGCACAAGCTAATCTGCTAGGACGTGATTTCATGGCAAAATTAAATATGACTATTCACTTTGAAGAGGATGGGACTATGATCTGTTCAACACCTGGAGTATCTAGTACACATCATGACAATGGTTACACACCCCTAGATGGTAACCAAGTTAGAGCCAGACCTGTAGACATTTTAGCCTTTACTAGAGCAGTGTACACCACCATAGCAGAAACACCGGAACTGACAGGGAAACTAGTTGAATTACCCAAAAACTTTCTCTTTAGACGACAGGGCCCCTATTTTGAAACATTAGACAAAAACCTCATTCTGGAAATAGAGGCTCTAGAAGTGTTCCCCGCCTATGGGACACTGATGGCAAGTGACCACACTGGTGCAATGTGGGCATGTGTCATCTTTTATGATCCCAACATGCAGGTGGGCAACATATCAGATGACCAGTTGTTTGCTGATGACTTTAGAAGGACAGAGATTGTTTTTCAAAACAGTGTACCTTTACGCACCACACTGGAGACAAGGCCTGTGATACCAATAAATGTCTCCAGTCCTATCAAAGATAATGACCTTGCGCAGGTACCCTCTAACTTATGGACAAAAGGCCCTTATAATGTAGGCCTCGTCCCCACAGCAGTACCATTCAGAATAACTTTGAAGGAAGGAGTAATACTGCCAAGAGTGAGACAATATCCTCTATCAAAGAAGCAGAGGAGGGCATTGCACCTGTTATACAGGCATTGGTGGAGCAGGGAGTCATACACCCAGGTGTATCCCCCTGCAACACCCCAATTTACCCTATAAAGAAGGCTAAGGGAAATTTGTGGCGCATGATTCAAGACCTGTGCCCCCTTAATGACATAGTGATACCAGAATTCCCTGTAGTACCTGACCCTTCCATCATCCTAACCAACATACCCCAAGTTGCTAGATACTTTACAGTCATAGACTTGAAGAATGCATTTTTCAGCATTCCCCTGCACCAAGACAGTCATTATTTGACTACATTTTCCTATTGCGGTTCACAGTACCTGTATTCCAGATTACCTCAAGGGTACTGTGAGTCCCCTAGTGTCTTTGACAGAACTGTCAAGAATGACCTCACCAATTTTCAATGTGACAGCACAGTGTTGCAGTATGTTGATGACCTACTGATCTGTAGTCCAACAGAAGAGCAGTGTAGAAAGGACACTGTGTCCCTGTTGTGCACCCTTGCTCAAAGATATTACAAGATAGACAGGGACAAATTACAGTACTGCCAGGAAGAAGTTCAATACTTGGGGCAACTACTGTCAGCATCAGGCCGCCGAGTTATGCCCGGGAGAGCAGAATCCATTCAGCAGATGACATAACCTGAGACGGTGAAAGGAATGCAGAAGTTCCTAGCCTTATGTAATTATGTCAGACAATGGGTTTTTGACTACAGTACCTTAATATCCCCACTGCTTGCATCTATCAAACAGGCGAAAACACAGAAAGACAGGATAGCATGGACTACGGACATGAAACAAACCTTCAGTAAGATAAAAACAGAGATAACAAATGCACCAGTGTTAGGAACACCAGACTATAACAAAGAGTTTTTTCTTTTTTACCACTGTAATGGCCAGGTGATGACGGCTGTCCTCACCCAAAAGTATCCTTTAGGCCACAAACCAATTGCATATTTTAGTGGCCTACTTGATTCTGTCATGAAAAGCCATTACCCTTGCGAACAAGCACTAGCCACAGCAGCCTTTGCAGTAGAGAAAAGTGCTCCCATTGTCATGGGTGCACCCTTGACACTGTATGCTGAACATGCTGTGTTTGCAATAATTCAGAAAGCTAAAACAACACCAACAACCCAGAGAGTATCAGGCTATGAGATACATTATCACTAACATCCTTGAAGGTGGTTAAATGCCACACAGTCAATCCTGCTACCTTCTTTGCACACCCCGTTTCAGACACTGATGATGATGCCCATGATTGTGCCACATATACTCCAGATGAGTGTAGCCAAGCAACAGAAGACCCCATTCCAGGTAGTGTTGTATATTTTGTGGATGGATCTTCCACAATAGATCAGGACACAGGGGTAAGAGATACAGGTGCTGCAGTGGTCGGAGCAATGCAGCACAACTCTTCAGACACACTGCAGATAACTGAACAGATAACTTTGCCATCTCAAAATTCAGCCCAGGCTGCTGAATTAGTAGCTTTAGTGGCAGCCCTCAAACAAGGGGAAGGAGAAACATTAACAATATACTCTAATTCAGCCTATGTCACTACAACAGTACATTCCAGCATTATGCGGTGGAATAGACGGGGATTTCTCAAGTCTGATGGAAGCCCTGTCATGCACCGCCCCCTTTTAGAGGACTTGATACAAGCTTTAACACCTCCACATGCAGTTGCAGTAGTGAAATGTGCAGCCCACACTAATGTTCAGGATTTTGTGTCCCGTGGAAATGCCCTGGCTGATTGGGCAGCCAAAGATGCAGCAACACGCCCTCTTAGTGATACACATACCACAGTTTTGTTAGCTAGTGAAACATTGACATCTTCAGACCCTTTGAATGCATCCAGACATTACACAGAGACAGCTCACCTGCATATAAGTGAGATACAAGAACATGCACCAGAGCATGAGAAACAGTTGTGGGATGCCAGAGGATGCACACAGACAGGAACAGATTTAATATACAGACAAATATCAACAGGGAAGCCTGTCATGCCCCAAGCATTGCTACTGATAGCTCTAAACCAGCTACATCTTCCTTCACATACTTCTAGAGACAAAATGTCCCTCCAAATACGTCAGGATTGGTTTGTCCCTAACTTACCTGAGATTATTACAATGTACATACACACCTGCACAGTGTGCCAGCAGTATTCACCAAATCCCACCTTTATGGTAATAGCTTCTACAATACCTCGCCCACAAGGTCCCTTTAAGGAACTGCACATTGACTACATTGATATGATTGACAGACAGATGCATTCATTATCGCTATCTTATAGTTGTAGTCTGCCCATTCTCAAGGTGGATTGAAGCAGGACCTTGTGTTCACTGTGATGCCAAATCTGCTGCTAATTTTTTGATCCGTGAGGTAATACCGCGGTGGGGTGTCCTTGAGGGGATCAGATCCGACAATGGCACCCATTTCGTCAATAATATCTTTTCTCACCTCACCACCTTGTTAGGAATAACACACAAATTGTCCTCAGCTTATCATCTGCAGAGCAATGGAATTGTGGAGCACCTTAACAGCCTCCTCAAGAACAGAATAAGTAAACTATGTGTGACATTGAAAAAAAAATGTCTCTACTGTCTGCCACTAGCCCTCTTTGCTTTGAGAAATACCCCATCATTTAACTCCCCATCAAATAGTGACAGGTAGAACAATGAGCACATTTGTGCCATCAACTAGACATAAATTGGAGACTGAGAGTGCACCTGAAGTTGTACAAACTGAAATGAATGAATACAAGTCTGAGCTAACCAAAGTTCTTCTCTAAACAGGTTACACGTGCAGCCAAGAAGCGCGCCAACCCATCTCCTGTAAAGGATCAACAAACACCATTATGAACTTTACTATATATTTTCAATTTTGTCAGAAAGTGGAAGGACTGCAAATTCAATGGACCCTTCCCAGTGACAGACAGCACGCCTACAGCAGTGACAGTCCAAGGCCACAAACCATGGTACCACCTCCAGGATATTCGCCTGACCCCAATCATGCCGTCCATCCCTTTGGACACAGAGCAGGAAAAAGAGGGGGGAGAACAGGAGAAGCAACCGGAGTAAAGCCTCCCTCTAAGGCTTCAATCTTAGACAATTCTTCTTTTAAGTTATGTATTTTATGTTTGTTTTTCCTCCTCGTTGCACTGATATTGCTGCTTTTAGCCTTTGGATATATATATTTTTTTGATCCTGTATCAATTATTACACGCATGCGTAGAACTGTTGATAATGATACCGACCATCAACCTCTCCATATTGCTTTGTTTGACAATGTGTGGTATCAGCACATGCACAGTATAGGCACATCCACATCCAACACCAGTTATGTATGCTCTCTCATCCCCCATGCTGCTGGAGTAGATAAATTACATCTCCCTAAAGAGGTATCCCCAAACATCACACATTGTCTCCTGCACCTATTTTTATGCAGAATGAGAGCACAGCTACAGCCAACTCACGTTCGTCCTGCTACTGCATGAGTTAACACAACTAGATTTGACACCACCCCAGAAGTCCTACAAGTCCTGACAGAAAAATAAGAGATAATGGAAGAGATATCAAGAATGAAGGAAGCAGGGCAAACAATGTTTCACCCAGATTGGGAAAAATGGGTATTACGTTGAGGTATTTTTGGAAGGTCTTACCCATCATCTGAATGTAGTAACTATTTAGCTAAACCCCTGCCCACTGATTGTGCAGGCACGCCCGTTCTTAGTATCACAGGATCAGCATTTGCCCATGATAAATGGCATACCGAGGCCAAGTTCTCACGTAGAGCAATATCATTATAGAATGGTACCGAGACACAAGGTCCACTAAGCTTTAATAAGATAATAGGCCAATGTCCAGAAATATGGGATGCGAACATACAGAGATATACATGGACAGGGACTACCATACACCCTAGAATAGCAATGAAATTAACAGTTTTCTCTGTTTCAGAGGGAAAGGGACAGTAAAGGTGGGGAGTAACCTCAACTGCAACATCACCACCTACAACGCTGATATGCAGGGCGGCACCTCCAGCCTGATGGATCACTACTGGATGTGTGGGGCCCTGCTCCACATACAACTACCCCCGAACTGGAATGGCCTCTGCTCCCTAGTGACTTTGCACACACCCTCCCTGGTGATACCAGGTGTGGACATCTGTTACATGACCATCCCATGAGCCGTCCAACAACCTTGCTTCACCATTACCGGACAAAACGAGCTGCTGAGTTTCTTGGTACTGAAGTGTGGAAAGACGTTCCACAGGAACATAGACTATTTAATGATGCCCAAATCTTTTTTGGTAGCATCCTACCATTCATTCAGGTGAAGGCAACTGCACGAAGGCTGCAGATCACGCGCTTTGAATTGATGAAGACCATAAATGCAACTGAAGATGGGTTCAATGCTATCAAGGAAGAACTCCGAGCCCTTAGGCTGATGGTAATGCAACACAGATATGTACTTGATTTAATGACAGCCATGGAAGGAGGGGTGTGTAAGAAGATTGGATCGGCCTGTTGTACTTATGTGGCGGCCAACGATGCGGACAATGGGACATTCAGACATTGCATGATCTACAAAAGAAAATGATCGATGAGGGGGGTGCCCCTGATGGGTGGTTTGAGGGCTGGTTCGAATGGGTGCCGTCCTGGATGTCGGGTTTGTTCAAGGCCTTGTTGCCTTTGATTGTGTTGTTGCTTTTGATGTGTCTTATTTTTCAGGTAATAATAGCATGTTGCAAAATGATGACAGCTAAATTGTGAGGGACAGAGTAAGTGGGTATGTGGTGATTCCACTAGTTTCATTAGTAGATGGGAAGGTAGGAAAAGTAGTTGAATAATCAGCTAGAGGGGGGAATGATGTAGGAAGAATAGGAATACATCACATACAAACAAACATAAGTTCCCAAATCCCAATACAAACATTTTAGGCTAGAGATAGTTGTAAACCAATGTAAGTAGTGAAAGGCTTAATACATGACATGTTAAAAGAAGACAGCCTGTGGGTTCTATAGAAAAGGCAGGTCATATTTAGGACAAACAAACACTTATTACTTAGGAAACTTATACACATGCTGCATTGTTAAGTTAGCTGTGCTGAAACACACAAGAGGCCCAAGCCACATTAGAATGAGAGTTTTCTTCAAAGCTGCACCAACTGTTGCTTTCAAAATGTTCACTTAGCACGAACAGGGTGAAAGAAAAGGGTGTATCCTGCCTTAGCACAAGGGTCCTAAAAACCACAAGTCATTCATATTGTGGTAAGGGGAACTGTGTAAGGGTCAGATAAGTATTTGCAAGGCAGGGCTACCATGAGCAGCACGCAACATATAATCTCTTGTTGTACAGAAAGATAGATATGGTGAATGACGTCAGTGTAACTTACCCACCCATGAGGCCAACAAGTGCACGTGCTTCTTTCCAGATGCACCTCATTATCTTATCTGTACTGCTTGTAGTTGCTTACGTCAATGCTGAACTCTTGACCACAGTTTTTTGTGGTTTTTACAGTATAAATGCTACTGGTGTTTGAGCCAGAACTTTGAACTTCAGTCATGGCCTCTATGTTGAGACTGCCTGTTGTTCCCAGCTGAAAATCGATTAAACCTATATTATTGTGTCAAATTGATCTGTCTTATTTTATTAACAGATTTCCCTCTAACACTAGACCCTTTAGAATACAAGCGTGACCCTGGCATGAACTGGGTTCAGGATTTGGGCGAAACTAGTGGACTAAATACCTCTCATGACGCTGGCATGCTTTATCCCCCTACCCTTGCTTCAGAGGAAGGGGCTTCACACTCCTTAGTGGTAAGAGGGGCTGCTGAGGTTTTGGAACTCGAGCTTCCTTTTGTGGAGGTCAGGACTACCCTCCTGACCGAGGTGCTTCAACCTGGGGCTTCCAATTCGGAACCCCTTCTACCCTTTAATGAAGCCCTTATGGATGTCCTACTGGGTATCTGGTCCAAACCCAGCACAGGGACTCCTGTGAATAGGACAGATGCCCGCCGCCATCAGCCTGCGCCGACAAACCCAAAATTCCTGACCCAACATCCTACGTCTGAGAGCCTTGTAACCCAGACTTCCCCTTCTTCTGGCACAATCTCTTCCACTCCCCCGGATAGGGAATCAAAAAGACTGGATAACTTTGGGAGGAAATTGTTTTCTTCCGTCAGTTTAGAGCTGCGGTCCATGAACAAGTGCCTTTTGGGCCGATACTCCCATACTTTTTGGGATGCAGTCGCGTAGGCGGTGCCTCGAGTTCTGGAGGAGGCCCTGGCAGTTCTCTCCCAAGCTGTTACAGATGGAAGAGATGCAGCAAAGTTCTTGATTCATTGTGAGCTGGATACGATCGACTCACTAGGCAGATCGGTGGCATCGATAGTGGCTTTGAGGTGCCACACCTAGTTGAGGACATCTGGCTTTCCAGGGGATGTCCAGCAATCTCTAATGAACATGCCCTTTGATGGCACCAGTCTCTTCGGCAACAAAGCTGACTCGGCACGCAAGCGCTTTAAGGATTCCTGGGCTATGGCTTGGTCCCTTGGCCTCGTAGCTGCTCCCCGTCTCCCACAATCTGCTTTTTGCCCCTTTCGTGACTACGGAAGGGGCACCCAGATGCGTCCATTTCCACCCTGCCACTGACCTCCACAGCCTCTCAGTGTACGCAGGATCCCACCTTCTGGTGAATCGGGGAGCGAGCACTCCACCCAGTCCGCCATCGCCTCCAAGACTTCCTAGTCCGTTGGAACATCCTGGACTAGTTGGCAGCTGAAATATCTATTCCCCCTCCGGCAATGCCACCACCCTACGATCATCTGTCGGAGGATCATTTGGAACTTCTCTGTGAGGCGAAGGGAGGCATAGTTTCCCTGTGCCAGAAGTAGGTTGTGGTTCTTATTCCCTCTACTTTCTGGTGCCCAGAAAGGACAGGGGCCTTCACCCTAACTTAGATCTCCTGTCCCTCAATCTATTCCTCAAGAAGAAGTTCAAAATGCTAAATCTAGCTCAGGTCCTCACTGCCCTTGAGACTGGAAGGTAGCGTTGGACTTGCAGGACGCCTATCTCCACATTCTTGTCCTGCTAGCCCACAGACGTTGATTTGTGGTAGGTCACGAGCACTTTATTTACCGTGCTTCCCTTTGGCCTTACCAGTGACTCGGGTGTTTGCGAAGGTGATGGTAGTGGTTACAGCTCCTCTGCACAGGTTAAAGGTTTCAGTCATCCCCCTACCTCAGTGACTGGCTGTTGAAGGCGAGCTCGCCCCAGGCTGTCGCCTCCCACCTCCAGACTACGGCAAACCACCTGCATTCACGGGGTTTCCTGTATATGTGCCGAAGTCACACGTGACTTCCTCTCAGGCGCTCCCTTGCATCGGAGTTGTTCTGGACACAGTGCAGTTTTGGGCTTATCCTCCCGAAAAGCGAGTCCAGGATATTCGGCTAGGATTCCAGTGTTTCAACCTCTGTCCTGGATTTGGTTCAGAATGACTGAGGCTGCTGGGCCTCAAGGCCTCCTGCCTCCTGCTGGTCCAACATGCCAGATGGCATATGCAGGCTCTGCAGTGGGACCTGAAGTTCCAGTGGGCGCAGCATCAGGGGAATCTCTCAGACATGGTCCAGATCTCAGAGGGGACTGCACTAGATCTGCAGTGGTGGCTGCAAATCCAGATACGGTCATGGGCAAATCTCTCTCCCTTCCCCAACCAGATCTTACAGTAGTCACTCCTGGGATGGGGCTGCCACATGGGAGAGTTAGGGACCTTTGGTCTCTGGCAGAGTCCGGGCTTCACATCAACCTATTGGTGCTCTGGGTGATCCGACTTGCATTAAAAGCAATCCTTCCCTCTCTCAAAAGGAAAGTGGGGCAGGTGTTCACAGACAACAGCACCGCTATGTGGTACTGAAACAAGCGGGGTGGAGTGGGGTCGTCGACCCTCTGTCTCCTCTAGACATGGCTGGAACGCCAGGGCATTTTTCTGGTGGTTCAACATCTGGTGGGATCTCGGAACGCCAGAGCAGACAAACTGAGCTGTCAATGCATAGTCGATTATGAACGGTGTCTCCATCCGGAGGTGGCACAAGGTCTCTCAACAGTGGGGAGAGCCTTGGTTAGAACTACTCACCTCCGCAGAGAATGGGCAATGCCACCTGTTTTGCGTGTTGGAGTTTCTATGGTGGCACTCACGCGGTGACACTGTCACAAGTAGATCTCAGGACTCCTTTATGCCTTCCCGCCAATACCACTTCTGCCCGGAGTTATGAAGAAGATCAGTCATGACTGGGCCCAAGTAATCCTGCTGGCTCCAGACTGGGCATGAAGAGTTTGGTATCCCGAGCTGTTGGGCATGGCCATCGATCCTGCCTCTTTGGGTGGATCTTCTGTCGCAGCAGCAGGGGACGGTCCTTCACCCGATCCTGTCCAGTCTCCACCTCCTTGTGTGGAGATTGAGTGGTGGCAGTTGACAGGTTTCGACCTTCCGCCTGAAGTCTGTGATGTTATCTTGGCAACCAGGCTTCCCTCAACCAAAACACTATACACTGTCGTTGGAACAAATTTGTGGCATGGTGTATCAACAAATCTGTTTATCCCCTTTCTGCACCTCTCTCAGAGGTTCTCCTCTTCATTCTCTTGCCCAGCAGGGCTCTGCTCTAGGCCCCCTTTGAGGGGTATTTGTCTGCCATCTCTGCCTTTTTAAGGCTGCCAGACCAACCTTCTCTGTTCAAATCTCCCATTGTTAGGAAGTTTCTTAATGGACTCACCCACCTGTTCCCTCCTATCCAGTTCATAATGCCCCAGTAGGATTTGAACTTGGTCATCACATATCTTTTGTGCTTCTTTCGAGCTGCTCCACAACTGTCTCCTGTGGCTCTTGACTCTTAAAACTGCTTTCCTGATTGCCGTCCCCTCTGCTCGCAGTGTGAGTAAGCTCCAGGCTTTCTCTTAGAAACCACCATTTCTAGCAGTTCATCCCGACACTGGTGCTTCATACCTGGGTTCTCTTCCTTCCCAAAGTGGTGACACCTTTTCTTGTAGCCCAATCAATCACCTTGCCTTCTTTTTAAACCTCCCCCCCCCCCCTCCACCACAACTCCACTGCCAGGATCCAAAAAAAGAGTGTTGCCGTTCTACCTCAATTGTACCAAAGATTTCTGGGTGGGCGATCAACTCTTGGTGGGTTATGTGGGTGCGAAGAAAGGAAAGGCAGTGCAGAAGTCCAAAGTGCTAGGCTTTGACGAAAAAGCAACCCCCTGAGGTTTTGCATGCTCATTCCACCAGAGCAACCTCTGCTACCACAGCGTTAGCATGTGGAGTCTCAGTCCTGGATATCTGCCCGGCAGCGGCGTGGACATCCCTGCACACATTCACTAAACATTACTGCCTGGAAAATCAGGCCGTTCGGACCTGCAGGACTTATTGGTGTGATCTTAGTTCGCAGCCCACCACCGGGGATGGTTTTGCTTGGGTATGTACTCTAGGGTAAGGAATCAGCAACTAGAAGTCTCTATCAGATGAACAAGTTACTTACCTTTGGTAACAATAGTTTCGGTAGACAAATATTCTAGTTGCAGATTCCTTACTGACCCACCCAAATTCCTCGCTCTATGAACTGATTTCTAGGGATAGGAACTTCCTTTTAAGGGCCCTAGTTTTGGCACACCATTCTCAGTGTTCCTCCTGGCTCCACGCTACTTGTGTAGAAAGTAGCGAAATTAAACTAACGTTAGCACCCCGGGGTGGAGCCTGTATACTACCGCAACGTCATCACGGCGACAACAACACCAATGACGCACATGGAGTCGACCGATGCCATCTGACAGCACGCATAGGTACTGCTCAAAGAAAAATTCTGGTATAGCAAGGTACCCTCTTTTTGACTTTGTTACCCCCACATTTTGCCTGCCGTCAGTGTGTTTTGACTGTGTTCACTGGGATCCTGCTAACCAGGACCCCAGTGACTGTGCTCTCTCCCTCTAAAATTAGTTGTCTAAGACATTGCACACCCCACAATTGGCATACTGGTGCCCCCATGTAAGTCCCTAGTATATGGTTCTTGGGTACACAAGGCACTGGGGCACCAGGGGATCCCCATGGGCTGCAGCATATATTATGCCACCCATGGGAACACATGCAAAATGTGTCTTCAGGCCTGCACCCTTTCACTACAGGTCACTGTAAGTCACCCCATGTAAGGGCCGCCTAGCCCAGTGGGCAGGGTGCAGGTACCTGTGTTTGAGGGCCCCCTGCATGAGCAGAGGTGCCTCTACGAACTCCAGCTCCATTTCACTGGACTGTGTAAATGCGGGGTAGCCATTTTACCCTTGTACTGGACACAGGTCACTCACTACCTGTGTCCAGCTATAAAATGATAACTCTGAACCTAGGCATGTTTGGTATCATAGATGTCAGAATCATACCCCAATACTGTTGTCAGTATTGGATGTATGATTCCATGCACTCTGGGGGCTCCTTAGAGGACCCCAAGCATTGCTCCTACCAGTCTTCTGGGGCTTTCCGGGCAGCCTGTGCTGCTGCCACCCCTCAGACAGGTTTCAGCCCTCCTGCTGCTTGACCAGCTCAGGCAGAGGAAGGCAGAAAAAATAATTTCCTGTGGGAGGGGGAGGTAACACCCTCTCCTTTGGAACTATGTTACATGGTGTGGGAGGGGTAGCTTCCCCAAAGCCACCGGTATGCTTTGAAAGCTGCATTTGACTCTCCTTGCATAAAAGTTTGCACCAGTCCGGGGGACACCATTCCCTGCTCTGGCATGAAACTGGACAAAAGAAAGGGGAGTGTCCATTCCCCTGTCCATCCCCACCCCGGGGTGGTGCCCAGAGCTCCTCCAGGTGGTCACTTGATTCTGCCATCTTCAATCCAAGGTGGGCAGAGGCCCCTGGGAGCATCTGAGTGGCTAGGTCAGGCAGGTAATGTCACAGCTCCCTCCTCATAGATGGCCACCCTGCTAAGTGGCCAATCCACCTTCCTGAGCTATTTAGGGTCTCCCTCTCGGGTGGCTCCTCAGATTCGACATGCAAGATTCCAGCAGGACTCCTCTGTATCATTTACTTCATTTTCTGGCTACCAGGACAACAACTGGACCCTTCAGGAACTGACAATCTGCAGCTCCAGTGACGACTCAACTTTGCAACATTGTTTCTCTGGCTCCTTCCAGCAACTGCAATATTTCCCTGGCTGTGCATCCTCTGAGGTCGACAAGTCTTCAGCCTGCACAAGGAGTAAGACGGAATCTCCCTTGAAGTGATGGAGTCACTCCCCTACATCCGCAGGCACCAAGTGCAACGATGACCGGCTGTGTGGATCCTGCATCAGAGGAAGTGGTCTTAAGTGGTCTCGTTGGTCCTCTGTGGTCCTCTGTACCAGCTGTCCAACTTGGGAGATGGTAAGCCTTTGCCTCTCCTTGCAATACAGTACCTGTGTACCGTGACTCTTGCAGCTATCACAGCTTGTTTATTCCTCCTCCAAGGGGTCTTTGGGCTCCGTGTAGCCTCGACCCCCAGCACTCCTTCCTGATAAGCACATTCTCCTGCCTGCTGCTCCAGCGACGTGGGAGTCCTTGAGGTGTGCTGAGTGGGCCTCCCTGCGACTCCTGTGCATGCTGCCCGTGGGTCTCCTGTGGGGGCTGCTTCCTCTTCTTCAGCCTTGCAAAACCACCTTCTCTGACTCTTGCATTTGCCAAGGCTTGTTGGTGATTTTCCAGCACCACTGACTGACTGCATCACGACCGCCGTCGTGGGACATCACTTCTGGAACTCCTCTGCTGCTCCTGTGCTGCATTGCTGACTTTCTTCATCCACCGTCTGCCTGGTCCTGCATCTACAGAAGGGGTGAATAGTGGCTCCTGCCACAGCTGGACACGCCATCATGAACTGGACTTGGTCCCCTTCCTTTGCAGGTCCTCTTCCGTCAGGATATACCTTTTGGTTTCTTCCAGTCCTGTTTGGGTCTTGCACAGTCCTTTTCCAAAGTCCTCCTGTTGGTTTTGGGAAAAAACAGGTACTTGCCTCTTCTCTCCTGGTTGCTGGGAGGCACCCTGGTACTTACCTCTTGGGATTCATAGTTCCTCCACCTCCTCTCTACTGATCCCACTTAATTGGGTGTGTGGCTACCTTTCATATTCCACATTTTTAAGTATATGGTTTGGCCCTCCGCTAGGGCACTCATTGATTGCTCTTGCTTTTACCAATGCCTATAGCGTTCTATGCTATTTCCTGATTGCTAATGTGTATATAACTATAGTGGTATTGCATAAGCTTTGCACGTCTCCTAGATAAGTATTGGCTGCTCATCCACAGCTACCTCTAGAGAGCCCTGGCTTCTTAGACACTGTCTACACTTCACTATTAGGGGATATTTGGACCTGGTATAAAGTTATAACACAATAGGTGCTCACCTCATATGAGGCCAGCTTCTTACAGATAAGACCAACAAGAACAAGATATTAAACTTTATGGGATGTTAATCTGCTATTAAGGCCACCTTGCTACATCCAGATCCAGTCTGACACTTGGGGGAAATTCTAAGGTAGGGAGTCTGCAACTAGAATGTCTCTACCAGATATATTGTTACCGAAGGTAAGTAACTTGTTCTACTGTCAGATTAAGAATGTGTTGAATATCAAGTTCAATACAGTACCAAACATTGACTATGAAAGATTTTTTTTCAGTCAAGAACGTTAGAGTTGTTGAAACAATTGATGAATTAATGGAGAGACTCTACACAATCATTAAACATTGTAAGTTCAATGAATTTAATAATGGAGCAGCTGAGAGTGATTGATGGATGCTTTTCCAATTCATTCAGACAATGAATGCTGAGAGAAAGTTGGGTCTCATTATGATGCTTCCGTGCTTGTGACCGCCAGCCTCGTGGTGGCAGTCAGGACCGCCGCTCCTGTGGTGGTCCGACCGCCACATTAAGACTCTGGCAGTTAGGCTTCCAGGGTACTGCCAGCACCGCTGGGATCCATGATCCCAATGGGTTGGCGGTGGCAGAGATCGCAATCATCGAGAGAGGTGCGGCATGCAGCGCCACCTTGCTGATTACGACCTTGTTCTCTAGCAGCCTTTTTATGGTGGTTTTACCGCCATGAAAAATCTGGCAGAGAACAGGTACAGGGATCCAAGGGGGAAGTGTTGTACACTGACTATGCACTTGGCATGGGCAGTGCAGGGGTCCACCTGCCCAGCACCATCAAATGTTCACTGTCTGCTGTGCAGTCAGTCAACATTGAGAAGGTGCTGCTGCACCCTGCGGCTGCAGCATTGGCACTGGCTCGATTATGAGCAAGAGGCAGTGCAGCCGCCTGTTTCACGCTAGGCTGGTGGGGGGGGGGGGACCTCTGTAAAGCTGGAAAGTCTTAATGGGTCCAGCAGGAAGGTAGCCAGTGTGGCGGCAACCTCCCCGTCGAAAATTCAACGGATGGTTCAAACCGTCTGCCAAACTCCTAATGAGGCCCTTAGTCTAAAGCAAATGTTGCTGGATGCCAGAGCTGGGAAAGGTGCAGAAATACAAGCTGCCCAGAGCGAAAAGTAATTTGAAGCAAAAGACTGAATGACACAAAGTGATGTCTACACGCAAAAAGTAGCTGTGTTTCAGATGTACATTTGTTGAAGCTTTTCGGAATCAGGAAAAATCCAAAGACCAACCAGCCAAGTATAAGTAAAGAAAGTTAGTTTATTTACGTGCACAGGGACTCCTGGCTTGAGAAACCAAGTCCAAGCAGTCCAAATTAAGGAAGTCATACATGATCTTTTATTTCTGCAAACCACAAGGCGTGTTCATACATCTCATTTATTCTCTATCTTAATCCATGATCATTTCTCGAACATTGCAGAAGGTGTTACTGTTACAATTTCCTAACTTAGTAACTAAGGTCAAGTGACATACAATAAAGGAAATTGCAAAACATGTCTATGTGCCTCATATTGTAAGGTGGAATCTTCCACCTGGCATGGGCAGCATGTACACAGGATAGTACATTTCTTAATACATATTGCTCCAGCTAGCATGCAATGGTATTTCATAAGGGCTGTCCTGATAGCAAGTCTTGCATCTTAATGCGTTCTGAGCAAGAAGAGAACAGTTAACATAGTTCACCTAGATCATGAGCTGTTCAACAAACAGGCCTTGCCATCATTGAGTATCACAGGGCCTAGCAGGCCCAAGATGGATCCCAGATAAAATGCAATTCCACATTCTGCCCTTAGATACTCAATGACAATCTACACGTTCTAGTAGCAGGGCTGCCTCCTGTGCCGTCTGCCTTGGGGGTATCTCGTCTTTGGAGGCATTGGTGATATGAAGCATTTTCGCTGAAGCATCCTTCCAACACTATCCTTATGCAGGTGAGGCCTGCTTGTATTAGCACACACAGTTATCAATGCCAGCATTCCTATTACTAGGGCCTCTATTAACCAAGATCCCCAACCATGGAACCAAGCGCCTAGCGTCCCCCAAATTTCCCTCGGTCTGTGGAGACCTGCACATTCTTGGCTTCCTTCTGGACCGCCTTCATATTCCCTATAGCTTTGTTAATAGCACCACAATTATCCGGTATATATACACAGCAGTCTTGATGGATCACGTGACATACTCCACCATCTTTTGCTAAGATGATGTCTAGTGTAATACGATTCTGAATTACCACAGCCCTTGTGTCAGTGAGCTCCTCTGTAATATTACCTAAGGCCGCTGCTGTTGAGTCTGCCAACCTTTCCACTAATCCTGCCAGTTGGTGTATTTTAGATGTGGAATAAACTGCCCCAACTGGGGGCACCATTACTCCCCTTTAACCTCCATTGCCTTATCTATCGAAGTAGGGGCCCTCCTACTGAGTGATCTGTGATCGGCTATGTCACTTACCTCTGATATACTAGTTACATGGATGATTTGTGGCAGAACTAAGGCGGGATAAGAGCTACCATACCATTGGGTTGGTGCTCTGAAGTATGCGGATTTCCCACATATGAAGAAGAACCTCCTAGGCCCTAATAAGCTCACTGGCAGTCATTTTGGGCCATCCCTTATCTTATCTAAGTTGATGTAGCTACAGCATGTGCTAGTGCCCACATATATGTTGAACATAGCATCAGTGGTACTCTCCTCACAATCAGGTAAGAAGCGGTCATCAGAAGGGAGGAGGAACTTCATTATGGGGCATAGGTCCTTATTGACCTCCTTCCTAACCGGTGCGCTACCCTTGGTGTACTTTAAGCACCATGATGCGTCTTCTTTCCTGCTAGTTCTCAGGTATGGAATACCCGCACTTGCTGCAGTCCTGTTTCCTGGTGTTTGCCAGCCTTCTTGTTCCCCATTCTCACCCCCCCCCCCCCCCCCAACTAGCCACTTCCCCTCCCCATGTTGGTCTAGTAGCAACTTATCCTCTACCTGGGGTTCAAGTTCGCCACATGATGTACCATTTCAGGGCCTGTGCCTGCCGTAGTGCACTTGGTGTATTTAACAGTTGTGTTAAGGTTCTGCTGAATTAACTTATTTACCACTGTACAGCCTACATATTTGCTGAGTGGGACGTCTGTGTAGTTCATTGCCTCTTGGTATGGTTTTGGTAATTGGGCGCAGACATAGCATTTTGATACATTTGTCACACACACACACATATATATATATATAAATATATATATATATATATATATATATATATATATATATATATATATATATATATACACACACACACACACACACACACACACACACACATATACACACACACACACACACACACACACACACACACACACACACACACACACACACACACACACACACACATATATATTTACCATCTACACAAACGTGTTCCCAGTGTATATTTCCTGGTCCTCCACGCTACCTGTCCTTTTATTTTCTGTTCATATATCTTCCCTATTCCTCGTACGAGCAGTCCTATGAAGGGTCACCTCAGGACCCCCTAGAACCCTCTGACTTTCACAGAGGTGCTGCACAAGCAGTCCTGTCAGCGACCACTTGCCTTGTTCGTGGAGTGGAGGTTGTATCTTGGTGGTGGTGGCGTCCCAGGTGGCTGTTGCAGATTTGCTGGTCCCTCTTCCCTCATGGTGTGGGAGCTGTGGGTCAAGAAAGTTAGCCCCTCACACTTGACAGCTGTAGCAGCTGTCAGAAGGACTTCGAAGGGCCCCTTCCACCGGGCCTGGAGACAATGCCGTCTCACACCCACACCCAGACGCTTATCTGCAGTCTGTGTTCTGGTGGAGTTTCTGCTTCCGGTAAGGCTTGCAGTACAAGGTGGTGAAGCTAACATAGCGTCTCTGTTAGTTTCTTGCATTATTGTAACAATAGATTGTCTTCTAGTGGTGCCACAGACATGGCCGGGAAGGTGCATTGGATGGCCGAATAGTATCTCATGAGGGCTCAACTTTGTCACTCTGTTGGGGGTGCTGCTCATGATGAGCAGTGCCAATGGCAGTGCACCCATCAATCTAAGAGAGTTCAGTAGATGCACAGATATTCCCTATCTTATTCTTAAGGTCCCCGTTCTTCCCCTCAAGCAATCCCGCTGCAGTTGGGTGGTATGCACAGTGCAGTTTCTGGGTAACCCCCAGTACTTTGCATTACGTGAGAGTGAAACCTTGGTCCATTGTCAGTGCTCAGGAGTACTGGGACCCGAACCGTGGAATAAATTCCTTCAACAAACACTTGGCAACTGTGCATCACAGTTCTTTGTGTGATAAGCTTCTGTCCATTTGCTAAACATGCACACAATGACCAAAACGTATCTGTACTTGTGTTTAGGGGGCATTTGGAAGAAGTCTATTTGCAGGATCTCAAAGGGTTCATATGGCAGTGGGAAGTGGCCTGGTGCAGTGGGTGTACCCTTGTCTGTGTTGTACTGAGCACAAACAGTGCATTGCTTATATAAATGTTCGGCATACTGGCGAAATTTTGTGCTACAGCAACATTGGGATAGCAGATGGATCATTCCATCTCACCCCACATGCAAGAGACTGTGGAAGAGGCAGACCATGTAGGGGAGCAACATTAATGGCAGACATATTCTATCGTTTGGGGCTACCCAAACCCCCTTCCTGATTTGCCTACAACCTCCCCTTTTCCACTCCTCCAACTCCTGTTTCCTGGCCTGTTGAACACATTTGGGGTCAAAATATGTACATTCGTCTTTAACCAGTGGGACAGATGTTACCTGCAGCACTGCGTGCTCGCACCCACTTAGAGCTATTTTCCTGGCTTCCCCATCAATGAACGTATTTCCTATGAAAACATTATCTTTGGCAGAGGTATGAGCTGCAACTTAACAATAGCAATCCTTTTTGGTAAAAGCAATGCTTGCAATTGTTCAGCAATCAATGATGCACGCTATATGTGTTGGCCAGCTGAGGTGAGGAATCCCCTCGTTGCCCACAACTGGCCAAAGTCATGGGTGACTCCAAATGCGTACTGACTGTCGGTGTAAATATTTGCTGACTTTCCCTCTGCCATTTTGATAGCCTTTGTTAGTGCCTCTAGTATTGCTGCCTGGGCGCTTTTTACAGTTAGCCTTCCCCCTTTTAGCAACCTTTTGACTGTGCCCACGGCATAAGCGTTCCGGTGTTGTCCCTAATGCATGACCGATGGACAAACAATTCTCCTTCAGCATCCGGGAGTGGGGTATCTCTGATGTCTGGTCTCACTTTGGTGTGCCTGTTGACCACCAATATGCAGACACGGAAGGAGTTGTCTATTGAGGGGTCGTCATGGTCACTCAGGGTTCAGTGTAGTGCACCTTTTAATAATGATGTGTGGTGTGAGCAATGTTAGTTCATTCTGGGAGAGATGGGCATTTGTGAGGTGTTGGGTCTTTGTCAATAATGTGTCCACAGCATGTGGAACATGCAAGATTAAAGTGTGTGCCAGCACTACACTTTTGGACTACTCTACTGCTAGGGCCGCGGAGGCCCCAGACCTTAAACATGGTGGATGTGCCGCCACAACAGGGTCTAAAGTGGCAAAGTAAAAGGCCATTGGTCGGTAAAAAGAGCTGTGCTTCTGGGCTAGCACTCCAAAGGAGCAGCCCCCTTTCTTGTGGTAGAGTAAGTGAAAATCTTTGGTAGAATCTGGGAGACCTAGCGCTTGTGCTGTACACAGTAATATTCTTAGTGTTTGGAAAGCTTTCTCACAGTCTGGGAACCAGGGGACTTTGGCACTTCCTTGTGGGTGAGGTTCTGGAGTGGGTGTGCTATTAAGGAAAAATTGGGTATCCAGTGTCTACAGTAGCCTGCTACTCCAAGGAAGGCCCTCACCTCCCTCTGCGTGTGCGGCCTAGGGAACTGGGTGATGACAGCTATCTTATCGGGCAGCAACTTTCGAGTCCCCTGAGAGAGTTTGTGGCCTAAATACCGCACCCTTTGTCGGCAAAACTGTAATTTCTTTGTGGGGGGGGGGGGGGGGGGGGGGGGGGGGGGGGGGGGGGGACCTTATGCTTTTCCTCACTAGGTGGCATAATAGTGCTATGGTGTCTTGGGTACAAGTTGTCCAAGACGGTGAGGCCAACAGCAGGTTGTCAATGTACTGTTTTAGGTTAGATCCTCCGGGTAGCTGCAGGGATACCAGATCTGTCTGTAAGGCATTGGAAAAGATGGAAAGAGAGTCGCAGAACCCCTCTGGCATTCTTTCCCACGTTAGTCTCCTTCTGCGGAATGTGAAGGGTAAAAGGTACTGGGAATCCTTATAGAGGGGCACGGAAAATAAGTCATTGCTTAAATCTAGTTCTGAGAAGTGGGTGGCTGTTACTGGAATACTGGACAAGATGGTGGCCAGGTTTGATACCACTGGAAATGATGGGACCACCACCTTGTTTAGTTCACTGAGGTCTTGTGTGAATCTGTACTCTGGGGCCCATCCGGGCCCTTGGAGGCTTTCTTTACTGAAAGCTTAGAAGTGTTGCAGGGGCTGTCCCGTATTTCTGTCAATACCCCTTGCTGCAGAATATCCTGTATTACTGGAGCTATCCTCACCCTCTCCTTCCTTTTAAATTTTGTATTGTGGGACTTGCGGCAATGGAGCGCCGGGTTGTAATGTTATCTGTACTGGGAGGGTAATCTAATACCTGTCCCACATCATTTGCTCCTTGTGCCCAGACCTCGCTAGGGATGGAGTCCTGCGGTTCTGGGGGAATTCTCTGTGCTTTCCCCTGGGGACCACACCTCATGAATGCATGTAGCAATAGTCCATTTGCCCTGCTTTCCAGGAATATCCCTACGGATGAGCAGCGGATGGTTCATTGCAATTTGCATAGCAAGTCCCTACGCATCAAATTAACTGGCCAGTATCTACTTAAGACAAATTGGTGGTCAGCAGAAATGGGGCCAACTACTAACTTCAGGGGCTGTGACAAATATTCATCAACCGGTTTTCCTGTCATACCCACTGCTGTTATTTGTATTGCTGATAATGGTGCTTCGGATATGTCAGGTGCATTGAGCATCGATCTTGTTGCACCTGTGTCAACCAGGAAGGATCACAGTCCCCCTCCACATATGAACCTTCTTGATCCTCTGGTATTACTCGAGCCGTCAGGTATTCTTTCTTTGTGATGCACCCATGGAAGTATGTTTCTGGTGGTGGGGGTGGTGGGTAAGGTGAGTAATCCCTGCCACCATCCTCCTCTCGTGTCCAGTGTCCACCACCATTTCTTCGTGGTGGTGGAGGCTGGGGAACCAGTGTTTGGCCCTGACAGGACTGTGCGGCATCGGTGGCAGCATCAACTACATTATCAGTGCAAGGTGGTGGTGCACTTTGTGATTGTCGCTGCCGGCTCCTGCCTCTACGTCTAGCCCCAGGTAGGTGGTGGTGTTAATGTCATTAATAACCTGAGCTGTTGTGATGCTCCCTAACAATTATTAACACTTTTGCAACCTCTGTATGTCATATTGCAATTTGTTCGTCAGTTTAGCATCATCCCAGACCTGCAAATCGCTGTCTGTGAAGCTGAGTTGGTATGTGTCCCAAGTATAGGGTTGTGGTAGAGAAGATGTGCCTTTGAAGTGCTGTACGTAACTGAGGTGTATGGCGGGATACCTGTCCATTAGATCAGCAAATTCTGATGTTAGTATTGCCTCCCTATGTGGTCTTTATGGTTCTCATTTAGATCCTTCAGCATCAACCTTTTGTCAACCAGGTCTGTAAGTAAGGAACGACACTTGGCGCTATCTGTCCTGAGAATCATCTTTCTGCGTCACAGGGGAGCTGCGTGGTGTACTGCGAGGGGTAGACTTCTTAGATAGAGGTTGTGCAATACTATCGCTCCTATTCCCTGGCGTTGTTGTGCCCTGTAGAGCCTGAGTCAACGTGTCTATGTTGTGTTTGGTGTGATGTGAATAAATGTATATATCCCATATCCGTTGTCGCATCCCCTTGACCTCCATAGTATGATCCCCAGAGTCATCTTGGAAATTGTGCCCAGTGATTCTTGATCAGAAGAGGTATTTTACCCCCCTTCTTTTCACATTCTTATGTCACTGAGTTTCCCTGCAGCGTGAGCTACTTCCTCTTTTATTTCTTTCAGCGATGGTGTGGCTAACACAGTGTAGAATGCTGCTCTCTGTACTTCCTCCTTTACCAGGCCGTCGTGCCAGTTCACGGCAGTCTGCCTTCTAAGCTGAAGACAGCTGAGGAGGTTGAATCACTGACGCAGAGTCATCAGGAAAGTGCTTCTAGTAGGGGCAGCGGCTTGAGGTGTATTTCCCACTCTCCCCCAAAGTATGTCTTCTATCAATTGGTCTTATCCCTCCTCCCCTTCTGCACCTTGTTCCTGTGATTGTGCACCCATCGCAGGAAGAGATGGAAAGGTCTCAACTACCTCAAGAGTATGTTCTCTCCAACCCTCCATTTTCTCTTTCTCTTTTTTCTCCTTCTAGAATACCTTTTTTGGTTCCAACAATTCCTTATTCACTTTTTCCTTCACATCACTAGTTGCACCCAAGTCACGCAACACAGCATCCCACATCCAGAATGCTTCCCATTCCAGAGGCCTAACTTTCCTCCCTTTAAGGATCAGAATCTGCTGCCAACAGGACAATTTTGTCATGTCATAGGTACCAGTCGGTGGGAATTGCAAGTCTGGTCTTTTGGCCTTCAATGTGTGCCACTTCAAGGTAGGGTAGTGCGCTGTAGCCTTGTCTAATTGAGACCTGGTGCGCAGGTGAACCTCTAGGGGGTACAGGCTGACTGGTATCCAAATCCCTTTTGATAAAGGCCTTGCCAATGGTAGGGGAAATGACTTTTCCTAGTTGCATGACACAGACAGTTCAGCTGTACTTAGCGTGGGAAACAAGAGGGTGTCGACAGGCTATCCCTATTGGTTATTCCCTGTGGAACTTTGGTGCACAAACATTGGATACTACCAACAGTCAAGCCCTTAGCAGCCAACAGTCTATGTTGTTAGTAAAAGCAAAGGAACCATCTAAATCTGGCCACATTGCTCTTGGTACCTGTTCACCCTAAGCATCTACCAGTTGGAAGTAGGCAGAGGTCAAAGGTGCTGTTTTACTGGCGTCCTTAGGTGACCAGAAAGGAGGATGACAGAAAAGAAGGGATAGAGAACAAGAATTTCCACTTCCTTGTGTTCCTTCCCATAGGAAGAGTGCGGATGAATGGAATAGAAGCCAGCTGTATCCACAGCCAGCAGCATACAGGTGAGGCAACGTGGTGAGCCCTGCAAGCATTTACATTCATACACATACCATGCAAGAAGCGGGGAACTATCCCTCAGCTATACCAGTGAGTCCTACCCTTTGCACTGGATGTTCCTACCTGCCCAATGAATTAAATAGGAGCCATAGTATGAGCAAGGTGATGAGGCAGTCGGCACACATGATGGCAGTAAGGAAAAATATAGCAACTGCTGGTGGCCTGTTGTCTGGCGGCATTGGTGGTCTATATGTGTGTCAAGGTAATAAAAGGAAAACACTGTTCTGGTAAGGATAGGTACCGTCAGTTTCTCTACAATGTCAATATACCCCTAAAGTTGAAATAGGGTCTTTACCAGAATCACGCAAGCATCCAAACCACAGGCATGCTGTCTCAATAGCCATCCAATGTCACACAAAATCCAATGTTACATGCAATCTGCCGGTGACGTTCAAAGAAACATGGAATCTATAAACAGCAAATAGTGAAAGAATCATAAAATCTACACTGTAACAAACAGTAGTCCAAATCTCCAACCGCCTCCCCACCCCTTGTTCCCGGGGTACAAGTAGGTCCATGGGAACAAACCAGAGGTCCCCTGGGAAGCAGACATCTGGAAGACAGGAGCTGAAAAGAACCAGCCTGAGGTGGAGGAAGGCAAACCAGCAGAGCACTTCCTGCCTGCTGAATGGGGCTGACCACTACCACCCCTTCTGGCCAGACCAACTGGCTGGAGATACAACCATCACAGCCCCTCTGGCTGTACCAGGAACAACCCTTCCGGTTGCCAGGAAAAATAAGCACCTCAGACCCACCTGCTGCGGACACGACTGTCACAGCCCCTCCGGCAGTGACCAGAGACATCCTCTCCAGTTGTTCAGAAAAGCACAGCCCCACCGGCTGCAAATATCACTAAAGAGCACCACTCGCTCACAACACAAAAACAAAGGAAATGCAACTGTTACCCCAGAAAAAAAGGGGAAAGGAAATGATAGATGAAAAGGGAGAGCAGTACATTAATACATGATCTGACGAGTGGCGGTGGCCACCAGCGCAAAATTAGGAACAGCCACCTGAACAGAGGGGCTGGACAGGCATGACAGCGAAGGCAGAAGAGAAAAAGAGCCAGAAAATGGGCACCGATCAGAGGGAGGGAGGGCGATAGTAAAAATCAGAACAAAAACAGAATCCATTAAACCCACAGTCCGAACTCCCCCTCGGAGTCAAACACAAACAAAAGCGAGATGTGACCAAGAAGTGGCCGATACTCACCTCAGCACTGGCTTCCTACCAGGGAGGGCCACACACAGCATGGAGGGGAAGGACAAGAGGTGCAGGGGCCCAGCTGAGCAGCCGGGAGCCAAGCAGGGGAGCACTGTCAATCCAAGCACCGCATTCTTCACCACACATCAGAGCTTTTAAGATTCAGGAAAAATCCAAAGACAAACCAGCCAAGTAAGAGTAAAGAAACATATTTTATTTATGTGCACAGACTACTGGCTTGAGAAGCCAAGTCAAAGCAGTCCAAATTAAGGAAGTCATACATGATCTTTTATTTCTGCAAACCACAAGGCATGCTTGTGCAGCTCATTAATTCTCTATCTTAACATGTGATCATTTCTCACAGAAGGTGTTACTGTTAATCTTTCCTAACTTAGTATCTAAGGTCAAGTAACATACAGTAAAGGAAATTACAAAACATGACCGATGTGTCTCATATTGTAAAGTGGAATCTTCAACCCGGCATGGGCAGCACTTACACAGGATAGTATATTTCTTAATACATATTGCTCCAGCTAGCATGCAATTGTATTTCATAAGGGCTGTCCTGATAGCAAGCCTTGCATTATAATGCTTTCCAAGCAAGAAGAGAAGAACAGTAAACACAGTTCACTTGGGTCATGAGCTGTTCGTCAAACAGGCCTTGCCATTATTGAGTATCACAGGGCCTAGCAGGCCCAAGAGGGATTCCAGATAAAATGTAATTCCACAGATTTGCATTTCCACATGAAGTTAAGTGTCCCGCCATTGGTCAAATAAGCAAAGGCTGTGGTAAAGAGAACCATTTTGTGACCTTGTGCAGAGCAAACGAAAAAGTAAGTGCATCACAGCACGAAGACAAAATGGCCACCAGAACTTTTGAGAAGCCACGCTTGACGTGGGGCTATAAGGTCAAGCGGTGGCATCAGATCTGGCAGATACTAAAAGAAGTTGATCATCACCTAAGGCATCGTCAAACAGTTCTTCCACTTCAATAATAAGTAAAAATGAAGAAAGTGATTGTGCCAAGCCAATACTTACCTCAGGAAAACGTGCATGTCAGACTGGTCGCCTTTAAGAGAAAATTCAACATGTCATAGCAACAAAATCATACAAACAGTGTCCAAAGATTACATTGAAAATACAAGGATGTTCAGTAACTTTCATTATCGACAATGGTGCATTAAATATAAGAAAAGTAGAATTGATTGTCCATTACTGCGGCTTATGTTGTCAAAGACCAAAGTGTATTCTTGGGGCGCATTGACACCCATGTGCAAAGTAAAGGTTAATTTGTAGTGACAGTGAAACATAAGAAAAAAGCAGGTACAAGCACAGATCCATATGCTTAAAGGTACAGCGGCAAATGTCTGCTTGCTCAGTTTCAGCACTGCTATTGAAATGGGAATGATTTATATGGATTACAACATGAATGCTCATCGTGAAATAGTGAGTCTATTCCCTTCATTATTTCATGGTTTAGGAGAGTTAAAGACTTTGAAAGTAAAGCTGTATATTAATGAGGATGTCCGACCTATTGCTCAGCGACATAGATGAGTTGCTTTTCATTTATAAGAAGCTGTTGAAAAAGAACTTGAATTGTTACTTAAGCATGACATTATTGAAAGTTTCTCTTGGCCAAGGGAGCCGTAACCTCCTCCCAGAGAAGTGGCAGGTAATCCTCCATCATGCGATCATAGGATGGCGGCATGGCAGGAGGGGTAGCCTCAAAGAAGAGGGAGTAGCCCCTTCAGACTATTTGCAAAACCCACCTGTCAGATGAGATGGCATGGGAGAGACTCTTTCACTCCAAGGGAGATTCCTGCTTACTTCTTGGTGCAGGCTGGAGTCTCATGGACCTCAGAGGGTGCACAGCTGGGGAAATGTTGCAGTTGTTGGAAGGAGCTGGAGAAACAATGTTGCAATGCGGAGTCGTCACTGGAGTTGCAGATTGTTGGTTCCTGAAGAGTCCAGTTGCGGTTACACTGGCCAGAAGATGAGGTAAACGTTGCAGGAGTCCTGCTGGAATCTTCCAAGAGGAAGACCCTAAGTAGCCCAGGAAGGGGGATTGGCCACCTAGTAAGGTGACCACCTATCAGTAGGGGCTGTGACATCATCTACCTGACCTGGCCACTCAGATGCTCCCATAGGCCTCTGCCCACTTTGGATTCAAAATGGCAGAATCAAATTGCCACCTGGAGGAGCTCTGTGCACCACCCCTGGGGTGGTGATGGACAGGGGAGTGGTCACTCCCCTTTCCTTTGTCCAGTTTCGCACCAGAGCAGAGATTGGAGGTCCCTGTACTGATGCAAGCCAGTTTATGCAAGGAGGGCACCAAAAGTGCCCTTCAAAGCATACCAGTGGCTTGGGGAGGCTATCCCTCCAATGCCATGTAATGCCTATTTCCAAGGAAGAGGGTGTTACCTCCTTCTCCTACAGTAAATCCGTTGCCTGACTTCATCTGCCTGAGCTGGTCAAGCAGCAGGAGGGCAAAAACCTGTCTGAGGGGTGGCAGCAGCGCAGGCTGCCCGGAAAACCCGAGAAGACTGGTAGGAGCAATGCTGATGGTCCTCTAAGGAGCCCCCTGAGTGCATGGAACCATACAACCAATACTGGCAACAGTATTGGGGTACGAGTCTGACATGTTTGATACCAAACATGCCTAGGTTCGGAGTTACCATTATGTAGCTGGACACAGGTAGTAACCTGTGTCCAGTACACAGGTAAAAGGCTTCCCTGCACTTACGAAGTCATGCAGGGGTGCCCTCACACACAGGTACCTGCACCATGATCTCTGGGCTAACAGGGCTTACCATAGGGGTGATTTACAGTAAACTGGTACAATGACCTGTAGTGAAAGGGTGCATGCACCTTTTCACACAGGCTGCAATGGCAGGCCTGCAGACACATTTTACATGGGCTCCTTGGGTAGCACAATGCATGCTGCAGCCCACAGGGAACCCACTGGAGCCCCAATGTCCTGACCATCTAGGCACCAAATAATAGGGTCTTATATGGGGGCACCAGTATGCCAATTGGGGGGGTGCAAAGTCCTACGCAACCAAATTTAAATGGTGAGAGCACAATCACTGGGGTCCTGGTTAGCAGGATCCCTTTAAAAACAGTCAAAACATACTGACAGCAGGCAAAAAGTGGGAGTAACCATGCCAAAAAAGAGGGTACCTTCCTACATTACCCACCCCCTCCCACCCTCACAAGCACACACACAAATGAAGGACAATAAGACTAACCTTTGTCAGATGAGTTATTTTTGTCTGAGTGGAAATATCTGGACACTACCTCTGCATTGGAGTTGTAACTCCCAGTATTATTTTCCACTGTATAGCCACTTCCCTGTTGGGAGGTGGGCCACCCCATCAGTTTGGGTTTTTGTCCTGAAATGTACCTACATTGTGGGCCCTCTAGTTCCCTAGTTGGATGTTGTGGACTTAAGGGTATTAGAGCAGGGCAGGATTGATGTCCCTGTGGCTCTATAGTAGGGCAGGGTTGCTGTCCTAAAGGGTGTAGAGCAGGACAGGGTTGCTGTCCGGAAGGCTCTAGAGGAGGACATGATTGCTGTCCTAGGTTTTCTGGGGTGGAGCAGAGTTGCTTCCCCAAAGTTTCCATGGAAGGACAAGGTGGCTGCTCCAAGTTTTCTAAAGTAGGACAGCGTTGCTGTTCTACTCTAGGTTCCTTTCCAATGGATTATTTTACCCCTAGGAGTTCAGCTGTTAAAGACTGGACAGGAGGTAACACTGTAGCCTGCCTGACCCTGTTGGTAGGAGTGTCCTGGGCCATTATTCCAGGGTCCAGGGCTCTTGGCTCTCCTTGCTCTCTAGCCTGTGTTGAGGTAAAGACAAGGAGGTGTTTAGGAATGCCCACATGGCTACATGGGCTTAAAACTCTACTTCAACCCAAGCTGAGGTCTCCAGGTCATTACCCAGGAGGCACTCTACAGGTAAGTTAGAGGACACTACAAACTGTTTAGGGCTAGTAACCCCACCCCAGCTAAATTCTACCTTAGCTATGGGGAGGCATTGAGTGGAGTTATTCACATCAGTGACTTGGTACCTATGGCCAAATGGTGTTGTTCAGGTGACACCCGTTTTTCAGTTACTATGGTGACACTGGCACGTTTCCCTGTAGGCCTCAGCCATAACACAATTAATCAAGGGGTGCTGCTTCTACTTACCCACTTTAAAGAGACAATCAGCTAGGGTGGTAAGGCCTGTGCCACCCTTGGAGCCAAAAGCTGTCTCAGGAGTTTCTATGTCTACCCCAGGTCCCACTACTGTCCCAAAAGTGAACCCAACTACACTTTTTGGCAGACTACTGCTACCACTGTTGTTGCTACTACTAGGGGTGCCAAGGGTACTAGTGGTAGTAGTAGTAGTAGTAGTGGTTGCAGGCTTGGTGATATTTTTAGGACAAGTGCTGTCACCTGCCATATGGCCTGGTTGCCTATAAATGAAGCACCAAGGTTTCTTGTTGGAAGAGGAAGAGGATTTATTCCCACCCCCAGAGGAGATTTGTGGGCCTGAGGGAGACTCTTTTTGTTTGTCTTTGGCCCCACCCTTGTCCTGATACATACCTGCTTCCTTCCTTCTTTTTGTGGTCACCCCCTGTGAGTTTTCCTACTCACCCTGGTGCGGACCCACTTGTCTGCCTTCTTTCCCAGTTCTTGGGGAGAGGTCAGATCAGAGTCCACCAGGTAGTGAAGCAGCTGATCAGATATACAGTTTTTCAAAATGTGCCCTCTTAGAATCAAATTGTATAAGCCGTGGTAGTCACTCACTTTGCTCCCATACAACCAGCCTTGCAGAGATTTAACTGGACAGTCCACAAAATCTACCCAAGCTTGGGAGGACCCCTTTTTGGTTTCCCTGAACTTTTTTTTTTTTTTAAATCTGTTTATTTAACAAGATATAGAAACTGTCAATACAATACAGCTGTTTCAAAGGAGTATGCTGCTTCTTAGCTCATACAATAAGAAGCTTTTAATAATGTGCATCAAATAAAAAAAGAGAGCAAAAAAGTAACCAAGAAGAGACAAGAAGAGAAGAAAAAAAAGAAAAAAGGAACTATACATTATATAACTGTGATCACTCTGGTTATATCTTTTTGCATGTGTGCATGATGGCGTTTGAACATTAGGATTGTCGTTGGGTTGCCTGGGGGGGTGAAGGTGCACAGTTGATGTGGGTACAGGTTTTAAATAAAGGTGCATGTTCTTGCGTGGGCATGGCATATGCATGTTCGTTTGGGGGAGTTTATGGCCATGTTGTCTTGATGAGTCTAGCTAGTTCTTTAGGTTATGTGACCATTGAATGTTCTATTGTGGGTGCTTATTAGTGAAGGAAATGTAGGGAATCATGGGGGGAACACGTCGGCTCTAGTTTCTATTTTAACCACAAAGCTGTCCCGTATTTCGATTCCTTCCTTTGGCTGGCCCGTCTGTTGTACTTGTTTCAGTGTATGGGCTTCTGCTTGTGTACGATTATATAGGTCGCGCAGCCAGGTTATGTAAGGAGGAGTTTGGGGCGCCTTCCAATGTATAGCGATCAGGCGTTTGTACGCTACAAGTGCCAGATCTATGAATTTGTGTTGGTGTTTATCACCTTTGGTGCGGTGGCGGATTCCTAGGAGACATGATTCTGGGGAGGGGGTGAGTGCATGATCAGCAATTTCTGAGGTAGTTTCTGTGATTTTCTGCCAGCTTGCATTTATTGAGGAGCATTCCCAGACCATGTGGTAGAAATTGGCAGTGGATGCTGCACATCTAGCACATTCCGATTTGGCATTGGGGTAAATTCTGTTGATGCGTGCTGGGGATAAATACGTCTGATGAATATAATTAAATTGAGTGTATCTCAGTCTGGTGTTTCGTGATACCATTTTGACTGTGGCTAGAATGATTTCCCATGTTTTTTGGGAGATTGGATCAGCTAGTGCGGTGTCCCATCGAGATTTAGCTGGTGTTAGGTCTACACGGGCATTTGCTGTTAGGTCTTTGTATATCCTTGAAATAGTACCCTTAGTGTAGCCTATTGTCAGGAGCGTTGTGAGCAACCCGGATTCATCGGGTTCGTTATTACTATTGCCCCATAGGTCACGTATCAGTTTGGTGATGGCCCCATACATTAAAAAAGCTCTGGTGTGCATTACTCTCAACTCCGCCTGTTCCGCAAAAGTTTTCATGTGGGAGTCAGAGTATAGATCGCCCACATTTAGGGTTGCAGTTTCCCTATATCATGGTGTAGTGCTAAATTCTGTATTTTCGGGATCTGTGATAGGGGTATTGTAGGTGAATATGGGGGAAGGTTGGACTTGCCCTGAACATATCTTTTCCAGCAAAATTTAGCAGCTTCCAATATTGGGGATCTATTGGGCAGAGAGGGAGCACCCGCTAACAATGTTGTTAATATCATTTGCGATGTTGTGTATCCCTTCATTGCTAAGCTTTCTGGGGACGTTGGGTTGTTAAACCATGAAGCCATCCACTGTAGTTGGGCCGCTGCATAATACAGTTCCAGGTTTGGCATACCCAAACCACCTTCCGCTTGTGAGTGTTGTGCAATAGTCAGTGATACCCTTCGTCTATCTCTGCCTCATAGCAATTCAGTTAGCAGGGAATGCAGTTTATGGAAGAATGTACGTGGTAATGTCAGCGGGAGGGCTGTGAAATAGTACAGGAAACGCGGTAGGATTAGCATTTTAGCTATTGCGGTACGGCCCATGGGGGATAGTGGGAGCGATATCCAGAATGTCAGGGAGCTCCGGGTGGATCTAAGTAGACGGTCTAGATTACCCTCCTTTAGGTCTTTCATAGAGTGATAGATCTGTACGCCTAAATACTTAAAGGTTGAAGTAGCCCAGGGTAGCTGATATTGGGGTAAACTGCTGTGCTGTTCATTTGGTATGGGTGTTAGGGGAAAGATACATGATTTGGACCAATTTATATGTAGTCCCGAAACCCGTGCAAAGCTATCTAGTATTAGCATTATTTCTGTGATAGATGTTGTGTGTTGGCGTAGATAGATTAGGGCATCGTCGACGTATAGTGACACAATATGATGTTGGTCCGCCTCTAGTATGCCCCATTTGTGAGCGTCTTTACGAAGTCTAATTGCTAGTGGTTCCATTGCAATAGCAAATAATAGGGGGGACAGTGGGCAGCCTTGCCGGGTGTCTCTGCCTATTGGGATTTCTTCGGATATAATTTGACCTGTTTTGACTCTTGCTATGGGCTTGTGATATAACGTCCTAATCCAGTTTATGAAGCCACGCTGGAATCTGAATGCTTCTAATGTACTGTAGAGATACTCCCAGCTGAGTGTGTCAAAAGCTTTTTCTATGTCTAGGGACACAGCTACTGCTTCCATCCCGTTAGTGCCATGCATTAAGCGAATCAGTCTTCTAATATTTAAGAAGGTGCTTCTACCTGGTATGAACCCTGATTGATCTGAGTGTATTAGCTCCGACAGGTAAGGGAGAAGTCTATTTGCCAGGATTTTCCCTAGGAGTTTACAATCAGACTTAATAAGCGATAGGGGTCTGTATGACCTGACGTCTAAGGGATCACGGCCTGGTTTTGGGAGAACGGCTATTAGTGCTTCTCGCATGGAATCTGGAAGTTGCTTTCTGTTGTGTGCTTCATTAAAAACCTCAAGAAGGGGTTGTAATAAATGGTTAGGGTATGATTTATAGTATTCTACTGGCAATCCGTCAGGGCCTGGGGCCTTGTTGCTTGCCATTTGCGAAAGAGCAGTTCGTAGCTCTTCTATTGTGATGGGGCCGTCTAGCATTTCTGGGTTGCTTATTATGTGTGGGTTTTAGGGAATCAATGTTAATAGTGTAGAAAGCTGTTGTTTAGGAGGGGGATTAGAGGTTTGATAAAGAGTGCAATAGTATGTATGGAAGGCTGTGTTAATTTCGACTTGGGTGTTGACGACACGGCCTGTGTGAAGTTTAATTGCTCCTATGGGTGCTGTCTGTATTGATTGACGGACCAACCAAGCTAATAATTTTCCTGATCTGTCGCCCTCTGCGTGTTGTCTCGCCTGTAGGTGTCTGTAATCATGTTTGCATAGTCTGGTGTCTGTTTCTTTATAGTTTGCTCTGAGATCACTCAGTGTTTGCAGTATGGATGGATTTATTGAGAGCTCGACCTCTGCCTTGCGCATTTTAATTTCTAATTCCTGTAGTTCTTTAGTGAGCACTTTTCTGACTCCTACTGTGGCCGCTAAACAGTGGCCACGGGTCACAGCTTTATGGGCATCCCATTCAGTAGCGCGTGTTGAGGCGGTGTCTTTGTTTACCGTAAAATAATTTGATAAGCATTTGGATAACTCTGCTTTGAAGGGGGGGGTCTGTGAGGGCTTCTGATTGTAAGCGCCAAGTTGGAATACGGGCATGTGTGCGTCCCCATGTTATTGTGACATGCAGTGGATTATGATCCGAAATAGTGCGAGCTAGGTATTCTGATTTATTTATTTTATGAATTATGGCAGGTGTTGCGAATAGCATGTCTATTCTTGTGTGTATTTTATTTACTGATGAGTAATAAGAGTATTCGCGATGCGTGGGATGTCCCGCCCTCCATGTTTCTTTCAAGCCATTATTTGCAGCCCATTCTACTAGGTCGGCAGTTGTGCGCCTGGCTGGTGCAGTGATCAGTGGGGGAATTGATCGATCCATGTGTATATCTAACACCGAGTTAAAATCCCCACCCCATATACTAGGCTCAAATGGGTCTCTGAGTTTGCTGTTGTTGAGTGTCCATAAAAATTTGCGTTGGCCTGTGTTCGGGGTGTATAGAGAACTATTGCTAATGGTTGACCATCTAGTTCCCCCTCCAGTATCACATACCTTCCGTTTGGATCAATCTGCGTGCAGGATATTACAAACGGGACCCCTGGTGCCATCCATATCGCCACCCCTTGGGTGTAGGATGAAAAAATGGTGCCATATATTTGGCCCCGCCATTTTGCGTGCAGGTTTTCTAGTAAGGCCCCGTTGAGGTGAGTCTCTTGCAGCAAGGCCATGTGTATCCGGTGTCGCTTAAGGTACGCATACATTTGTTGCCGTTTGCATATAGCTGCCATGCCCCTGATGTTCCATGTGATTATTTTATATTGTGGAGTGTTTAAGTTGTGTTGGTGTGCCATGGTATGTGTGTTGTTTTGCTAAGTTAGGGGGATGTATTGTCTGTGTGTTGCGCTCTACCCAGTATTTCCAACTGTGCTTTATAATTAGGATATTACCGACTTTAGCAACGAGTACAATATTTGTGTTGTATGATTGTTTACCACGCCTATTGCTACAATCATGGGTTACGATATGTGCCTTGAGTGAATCACATCTAATAAAGTTTGAAACAACAACTATATATAACTGTAACTGTGCATACAACACAGCTGAAATAAAGCCTGTGTCTGCCTTCTTAAAGAATCTGTCCATATGGAGTGGGGGGCGCTGTGGACAAATGTA
Source organism: Pleurodeles waltl (assembly GCF_031143425.1). Classification (NCBI taxonomy): domain Eukaryota; kingdom Metazoa; phylum Chordata; class Amphibia; order Caudata; family Salamandridae; genus Pleurodeles; species Pleurodeles waltl. The sequence continues at coordinate 872,130,463 of NC_090448.1, forward strand.
TCCGAGTTGTCGAGCTTCTCGGCCCGTTCTGCTCCCTGTACTGGTGCGTCCCTTCGGGCACCTCCGGCGGCTGCGGGTCCAGGCCTGGTAATTCTCCGCTTCCTTGCTAGTCATCAGGCTAGGTGGGTTTTTTACACTGTGAGGAAAGCTGTTCCTGACTGTAAAGTTATTTTGGACTTTCCTGTTTAGCAAATATCATCTGTTGTGCGCGGGGTCAGGCTAGGGCCGCGGTTGGAGTCTGTGGAATCAGATTGTGTTTCGAGGTCTGGCTCGCCTTCGTTTTGGATGGACTGGGAATGTTGGGGATGTGTTGATGAAGCGTGTTGTGGCCTGTAATAATGAAGAGCGTTCTGCTTGGGATTGTTCAGGTGAAGGTTTAACATCCTGTTTCCTTCGCGGCTTGCGCCTAGACTTAGGTGATGACCATTTTTCCTCTGTGTTTCCCAAATTCGTTTGATCGGCCAGGCCTTTAGCGTGTAACCAAGTCCAGGCGTCCTCAGGAGTATTGAAAAAGAGAGTGCGATTGTCATTTTGGATACGCAATTTTGCAGGAAACAGAAGGGCATATTTTATGTTATCTTCACGCAGTCTTTCCTTGACCTTAAAAAAGGAGTTGCGTTTCTTCTGCACTTCCGCAGTGAAATCTGGGTAGGCCGTGATCTCTGCATTTTCGAAGCTTACAGGGCCTGATTTACGGAACAGTTACAGGATAAGGTCTCTATCACGGAAGTTAAGGAGTCTTGCAATAAGCGGACGGGGCTGGGCCCCTGGAGGGGGTGTTCTTCCAGGCACTCTATGTGCTCTTTCCACTGAGAAGGATTTTGGAATATTATTTTGTAATATTGTGTTCGTTAGCCATTGTTCAATAAATAGTTCTGCGCAGGGTTCTTCTGCCCATTCTGGAAATCCCACGAATCGGACATTGTTCCGGCGTGATCTGCCTTCGGCGTCCTCGGCTCTGCGCTTTAGGACTTCAACTTCCGTTGTTACTGTCATTAGTTGTTGTCGAAGGTCATTTATCGATGGCGTTAACCATGCCGTTTCTTTTTCGATCGTTGTTACTCTTTCCGCCAATGCTTTTTGGTCCGTGCGTAGAAGGTTAACATCTTCTGTGATCGCTCCAATTTTTGCCTCCAATGTAGATTTGGTATCTAGGATGGCTTGTAATATTTTCTCGAATTGCGTAGTGTGCGACTGTAGGGTTGTCTCAAGCTTCTGAAGTACCTGGTGTGTGACCGAGGACTCCGGCGGTGGAGGAGGCTCGTTTGATTCCATGTTGCTTGGTGGCGCTCGCGGGGTCTTTGGTTTGCCCATTAAGGTAGCGAGTATAGTTTAATTCGTTGCTAGTGAATTGGCCCGGCACTTATAGGTCGGTCCGAGAGCAGTATTGATCGAATTCGTCTATGTTTTTCTAGTTCCGTTATGTTCAGGTTTCTATTTCAGCAATGATGATCTGGCCTGTCCCTCGTAGAGATTTTGATACTGTTGAATGTTGCACACACGGTGTACTTTTATTCCGTAGCGAGCGGTAGTTGTTGGAAGCTGCCTGATGTGGGCAGCCGCAGTACGCTGTATGGTGCCCTAGTGGAGAGCCCGTTGCTGTGGGACAGTTGGTGCGTCTTCTAGGCACTTGTGTGGTGTCTGGTATACGTTATGTGGCCCTGGGGTCCAATCAGTGCCGCCGAAAGGGCTTGCAGTTGTATTCTACTAGGTGTAGCTTACTGTGGGCAACCGCGGTGCGTTATGCGGTATCCTTACAGGCACCGCACTGTTGCGGGATAGTTATTCTAGTCATCTGTGTGGTGTCTGATGCTCCTTGGGGGGCCCTGCGGCTCGGTCAATGCCGCCGATAGGGCACGTAGTTATGGTACGCAGAGTGAAGAACTTTTGCAAGCGTTTAATATTTGATGCGTAGCTCAGGCCTCTCTTGCCTGCCTCTATGTCCGTGCTACGTCGCTGGTACCAACTGTGGGTCGGGTGCTCCGCTTGCTAGGCCAGAACCCGCATGTATTGGGCGGCTGGGGACAGGTCCGCCATCACAGGCTGCCACGGCCTGTCCGAGAGGCCTCAGAGGTCTCTCCTCGCCGGGTTCTCTCACCTGTCGCCTCTGCCTCCCCGCCAGATCCCTTAGCCCGCACGCGGGTTCTGTCCTCGTTTCAGCTCCACCTCCGTCCGGGGCGCTGGGGCCACGGAGTCCGGCTCCTCGTGTGGCCACGCTGCCTGTCTTAGCGATTGGCCACCGCGCCTGTCTCCGCAATCACAACACCGCTTCTCAGGGGCATCCAGGGTGTGTTTCAGAGCCTGTCCCTCGTAGAATGTTTGATGCTTTTGAATGTTGCACACACGGTGTACTTTTATTTTATGGTGTCTGATATACGTTGTGGGGCCTTGGGGTCCGTTCAGTGCCGCTGGAGGGGCTCGCAGTTGTGCTCCACGAGGTGTAGGTTATTTACAAGCATTGAATATTTGGTGCGAAGCTTGATGTGAACAACCACGGTGCATTATGTGGTGTCTTTACAGACACCGCGCTGTTGCGGGATAATTGTTGCGTCTTCTAGTCATCTGTGTGGTGTCTGATGTGCCTTGGGAAGCCCTGCAGCCCGGTCAGTGCCGCCGATGTCCTCCAAGAAGCCCCCAGAGTGCATGGAATCATACAGCCAATACTGGCAACAGTAATGGGGTATGATTTCAACATGTTTAAAACCAAATATGTCTAGGTTTGGAGTTACCATTATGTAGCTGGACACAAGTAGTGGCCAGTGTCCCGTACACAGGTAAAATGGCTTCCCGCACTTACAAAGTCCCGCGTAATGGAGTTGGAGTTCGTAGAGGCACCTCTGCTCATGCTAGCGTGCCCTCACACACAGGTACCTGCACCCTGAGCTGTGGGCTACGAGGGCTTACCATAGGGGGGACTTACAGTGACCTGGTGCAGTGACTTGTAGTGAAAGGATGCATGCACCTTTTCACACAAGCTGCAATGTCAGGCCTACAGACACATTTTACATGGGCTCCATGGGTGGCACAATACATGCTACCATATACCAGGGACTTATATGGGGGCACCAGTATGCCAATTGTGGGTTGTGAAAAGTCCTAAGCAACCAAATTTAGAGGGTGAGAGCACAATCACTGGGGTCCTGGTTAACAATGATCAACTCTTCGTGGATTACGTGGTTGTGAAGAAAGGTCAGGCAGTGCAGAAGAGAACCATCTCTAAATGGGTAGTCCTCTGCATTAACATGGGCTAGGCTTTGGCTAAAAAGCAACCCCTGAGGGCTTGCGCGCTCAGTCTACCAGAACCACAGCAGCAACCATTGTGTTAGCACGCGGAGTTCCAGTCCTGGACATCTGCCAGGCAGTAACGTGTTCATCCTTGCACTGTTTACCAAACACTGCTGCCTGTACAGTCAGGTCCAAAGGGACGGGTACTTTGCCTATTTGGTCCTGCAGGACTCCCTAGTATGATCTTGGTTCACAGACCCTCCTCCGGGGATGGTATTGCTTGGGTATGTGTTCTAAGGTAAGGAATCTGCAACTATAAATCTCTATCAGATGAACAAGCTACTTACCTTCGGTAACAAATTATCTGGTAGACACATATTCTAGTTGCAGTTTCCTTACTGACCCATTCATCCTCCCCACTCTGTGAACTGATTTCCAGGGACAAGGAGTTCCCTTTCAGGGCTCTAGTTCTGGCACACCAGGGTCAGTGTTCTTCATGGCTTCACGCTTCTGGGGTGGAAAGTCATGAAAAGTAACTGATGTCAGTGCACTGGGGTGAAGCCTATATATGACCCGCAATGTCATATTTGGCGATCACGATTCCAACAACGGGTGGTGGAGTCAACCGATGCCACCTAACAGTGCATAAGAGTACTGCTCGAAAAAAATCTCCGGATCCAGACTGATGCCTTGGGGAAACCTCTAAGGTAAGGAATCTGCAACTAGAATATGTCTCTACCAGATAGTTTGTTACTGAAGGTAAGTAACTTGTTCATTGGTACCACACCATAATTTCTGCAATTCAAGAGGGAGAATAGATGCGTATCTTGTGCATGCTGCCTTCTTAATTAATCAAACCAGTCTTTATTCTGTTTTACACAAACCATTAAAGATACATTTTATAATCATAATAAAAAATATTAAAATGCATTACATAAAATTTAATTTCATCCAATACCTTTAATACATGCAGAAAATCTACATACTTTACTAGATATAGAATTTAGGGCCAGATGTACAATCCTTTTTGCACGTCGCAAACAGCGAATTTCGCTGTTTGCGACGTGCAAAAAGCACTTTGCGATGCCCATTCACTGTTTTGCGAGTCGGTAACCTGGTTACCGACTCGCAAAACGGGACTGCGAGTCGCAATTAGGAAGGGGCGATTCGCAGCGCGATGCTGTATTGTTTTGTGACCGCGAACGCACTGTCACACTGGTGGCAACCCATTTGCAAAAGGGAAGGGGTCCCCATGGGACCCCTTCCCCTTTGTGAATGGCATGAAAAACATTTTTTCAGAGCAGGCAGTGGTCCTATGGACCACTGCCTGCTCTGAAAAAATGAAATGGAAATGTTTAATTTTTTCGTTTTGTAATGCATCTTGTTTTCCTTTAAGGAAAACGGGCTGCATTACAAAAAGGAAAACATTTCTTTATTTAAAAGCAGTCACAGACGTGGTGGTCTGCTGTCTCCAGCAGGCCACCATCCCTGTGAGTGCCGCCACTCGCAAGGGGGTCGCAAATTGTGACCCACCTCATTAATATTAATGAGGTGGGCCTTTGAGACCTCCTTGCGAGTCGCAGATGGTGTCAGGGACACCATCCTACATTCTGGATTGCGACTCGCAAATTGCGAGCCGGTCTGACTCGCAATTTGCGAGTCGCAATCCAGATTTTTTCTACTTCTGGTCCTTAGTGTTTTACTGTGTCATCCGTAGTATTTTCTTATCTTTATTGCCTTTTGTAAAACATGCATTACATGTATTTCCACCAAGTGCAATTGTTGGAGAAGTAAAAGGGCTAGATTGTACTGTCTAAAGTTCTGCTTTAAAAGCAATTGTTTCAAATACTGCACGTAACATTGGCCCCTTTGTAACAACACCACTTGGACCACGGACAGGATCCATAGACTACGTACCCATCTTAAGGAAAGCAGCCAAAATATGGGCAATGTTAAGCCGGAAACATATCAACATAAATCTGTGTTGCAAGCGCATCACTTTCCAAATACAGTTACACCACCTCTTTTGTTAGCAACAACAAATTTGCTCTAGTCTGGGTTTATCACCCTCCTACCCTCATAGCCCTACTCTCCTCAGAAATATTTGAGAAATAAGGCCTTAATATCACCTCTGGTGAGAGTATTACTGGATTTGAGCTCCTCAAATAGTTCAGGCTTATGCAAGCAAAGGAAATTTTTGTAATATAACTTAGCCAAGGGATATGCATAGCATGGGATTATATGACGGAACACCGAATTAAAAACAACTACTAACCTTAACAACGAGGTCGGAACACCGACCTCGTCCTTACTACTAATGATTTTACCACTAATGCCTTAACAACGATATTTCGTTGTAAAGGCATTCCTGATAAAATCATTAGCAATAGGCACCACTCACCCTACATCCCTCACCCCACCCCCCCAACCCCACCCCAAAACCTAAAACCCCCTGACCCCCCCACCCACTCCCCAAAACCAAAAACGCCCCACTCCCCCAAACCCACCCTAAAACCTAAAACCCCCTGACCCCCACCCACTCCCCAAAACCAAAAACGCTCCACCCCCCCAACCCCACCCCAAAACCTAAAACCCACTCCCCAAAACCAAAAACGCCCCACCCCCCCAACCCCACCCCAAAACCTAAAACCCCCTGACCCCCCACCCACTCCCCAAAACCAAAAACGCCCCACCCCCCAACCCCACCCCAAAACCTAAAACCCCCTGACTCCCCACCCCCTCCCCAAAACCAAAAACGCCCCACCCCCCCAACCCCACCCCAAAACCTAAAACCACCACTTACCTTCGCCAACTCCCTTCTTTGTACCTTAACCACGCATGTTCGTTGTTCAGAACATACGTAGTTAAGGCACAAAAATACGAAGTCGTGGTTAAAAAAAGCGTTGTTACGCTTTCGTTAACCACGACTTTCGTAATAAAAAAGTCGTAAAAAAGGATGTTTCCCATAGCATGGTCCAGCGAGAGACAGTCACAAAGAACCAACCTATTAAAATTGCCTCTGGTTTCAACCGAATCGAATACCACAATAAATCCAAATGAAGTCTGATCAAATTCTGAAGGTAATAATGCCATATTTGCCTATGCACAAAGCTCAAAGATTTTCTGTATGAACAAACATGTTTAATGAACATCATAATTGTCCAGAGTGGACAAGTTAAAATCACTTACAAGTTGTGTGTGTTCAACAGTTGCAGACCCAATATGGTCTGCTTTTCTTTTCTCATTATATACTGAGAGTGAGCTCTGAATAATTCGGGACAATTATGATGTTCATTAATCGTGTTTTGGTCATGTCTTAATGGAAGCCACACACAAAAAACTATGAAGAAATAAAGGACACAAGAAGATTAAGGCACACGGTTCCTGGTAACATAACCTCATGTATTAGAAAAATTATAGCAGATTGTCTTTCAACCTTCAATTTTTTATTTAGAAGCAACGTGACGAGTAGCCCAAAATACAATTGTATTTTGTACGTTTGCGCTGCTTTTGCGTAAAAAAATGACGCAATTGCAGTGCTAAAAAAGTATAAATATGGGCCTAAGAATGACGTGGCACCTCGCGCTACAGTGGGTGACGCGTATGGACATTGCCCAGCGCAGAAGATAAATACTGCTTATGGTGCGGTTCTGATTTATCGGCGGGAGGAGAAAAGGCCCAAATAGGCAGATAGGCGACATGTTACCCTTGACGATGGGAGTAGATGTAATGCCATGTTGATGTTTTCCTTCATGTGCACAATGTACAGATGTTATTATTTCTCTAAGCTCCACGTTCTGGTGTTGTGCTGATACCAATGCTGTCAGTTGGAGTTCAGAGCTGCGCTAGCTGCTCGCAGCAGACGTAGGCTCCCTTAATTTATGGAATAAAAGTTACGTTGATAACTTCCCTGCCTCCTTGGACCTTAATTCTTAGTTTTGGCAATAAGGCTCAATTTCCCCTAGGGAGCCCACATTCCTATGTAGCATATTACTACCTGATTAAGTCGTCTCTTGCTGCGCCTGTTTGGTTGAGGACCATGCTATACAAGGAGACTCGTCACACAAGGTTTGGAGTTCAGTGGTGTCTATAGACACTTTTTCTTTGACTGCTGTTGGAGCTGCACTCGGGCTGTGCTGTCATTCAAGACCATGCGTGATATTCTCCACTGTGTGTGTTACAATCACTAATTCCTGTGTTGAAGCATGTACCTTATGTTGTGCAACCCATCACTTTATAAATCATATAACCGCACCTCAATCTCACACACCTTAGTTCAAGTATTTGCGCTAAGTGTGGTATCACTGTTGCATATACCAAACCTTTCAATTATCTTCATGTTTACAATGTTCCATGTGCTTGTAATTATCCCTAGATCTGACTAAAAGGCCTCATGTTTTTGTTCCACATGCTTGTACAAGTCTTGCTTCAATGATGACCTTTGTTCTGTTATTGCAATTATTCACATGCTTGATCATTATCCATGTGCCTGCAGACAGGGGTTTTCCAGTCGGATACTTTCAAGAGGGATTTATGTGCCACCAATATGGGGATTTTCCAGTCAGGTACTTTCCAGAGTGATTCACATGCCCTTCTAGAAAGTACTATATATCTATAAATACTCAGTCAAACACCAGTTGTGTGCTTGGCTTTCTTCCCTGAAAAAGAACTCTTATCTATCCTCTCACCCTCCTGGGTCATCACCCCCTCTTCTCCCTGAGCCAAGCTTTCCAGCCTGACCTGGCGACATCTGCACCCCGCCAGACATAGCTGAGCAGCTCATCGAACTTCTCCGATCCCTGTATTCCAGACAAGACCTCCGTGAGTGAAGGCGGGGAATCCTCTTCGTGGCTGCAGCTGTTCACGAACTGGCCTGTTGGTCATTCTGACATATAAGGGTGTAACCTACAGTGAAAGGAAGGACAAGGCAAAGGAAGAGGAAACAAGTGCACTATTTGTTTCGCGTCTGCAACAATTGTACAAAAATAAAAAGACTTCAAGACCTGTGAATAATCCAGGCATAAGATTCTGACGCTATCTGTTGCAAGTTCAAGAGACAATGTGCAAACGTTTAAAGAGAAAAAGAATTAAAAATAAAGAACAGTCACATAACAAGAGCATATGATGTAATATGCTGCCAAGGGAAAAAACTGAACTGAAGCTCACGAAAGGATTGGGAATTTCTATCCCACAAGAACTAAAGAAGCACATATTTTCTGTGTTGTTATAAGCATCTCTGAGTGTATGTATTTTAATTGCTCCAAAGTTATTTGAACTACATGTGTTAATACATGCCAATGCTAATATAGTATGTGTTCCTTCCCTTTAGTTGACTCTCCTGCACACCCCAAAAGATAAAGACACTTGGCACATTCCTAAACAGGATAGCAAGCAAGACACCACACAGAGGGCGCAAGTCTTTTTCTCTTTTATTATTTTGTACCGACCCCTTCCCCCTAGGACAGCGCCTTTTTTGAGGTTATCATTCCTTGGTCGGGCTTGTGTTGGGAGAGTAGGGTCCAATTTCGTCTTTGTGGACAAGTTCTCCAAGTGAGTGGCCTGACAGCACACTGCCCATCTCAGCTGCCCACTAGAGCGCAAATTCTTCGACACTGCTTTGTCATCGCACAGCATACACGTAGAAGCAGCCATCTTAGCTCAGGGAGCTAGCATTGATACAAAATTGGAGCTGAAGTTGGAACCGGCACGCAGGTTCTGCCGGCAAGCTGAAACTAATTTTACCCTTAATTTGTTGTACTTTGTTTCTGACACTGTTTATCCCATTGCAGCAACAACAAAAGCTGTTTAGTGCCTTTTAAGCACAAAACTGAACTATATAATTTGGAGAAATAACACCATGTACCATTTAACTCTGAGAACACCTTTGATATTGCTGATTTTTATCAATTATTAATGTACACAGGATAATTGACTTACAATTGCTAATCGGCAGCTGCCTATTCATATTCCACCATTTTAGAAAACCCCGGAAAACCTCCCATCACCTGGAAACATTGGCTCTGCATCTTTGAAAATTATTTAGCTGTCATAGATGCCACCAAGTTTGAACCTGTAAGGAAAGCAGCTTTGTTATTTAGCTACCTTGGGCATGAGGGACAACAGGTATTTGATAATCTACCAGAATAGCCAGCTCAAGGAGGTGATGGTGAAGGCTTGGATGCTTACTCAGAAGCAGTCTTACACCTACATAACAAATTGTATGAAGAACCTAACGTATTGAGAGATGTAATTTTTTTAAAGAGGAAACAGTTACCTGAGAAAAGTATTGAAAAGTTAATCTCTGGCCTAGAGAATTGGCTTCCACTTGTAACTTTGTCAATGCCATAGACGTCTAAGTCAGATATCAATTTGTTTTTGCATGTCACTCCAAGAAAATACAAGAACACTTATTGAGTAGCAAAGATCCCACTTTGATTGAAGTTATTGATCTAGCAAAGGCCATAGAGCGTTCAATGATATCAAGTAAACTGATGGCTATAGAAACCTCAACCAGGTCACTTACAAATATCTACTCATGCTCAGAGGGAGAACTCATCAGTGCTGTGTATGCCAAAGCCAAAGCGACTATAAATCTATCTAGAAGATATATTTTCGATGCAGTTCAAAGTTACATTTGAGTAATTATACTAATTGTCCAGCATTAGGTAAAAGATGTAATAAATGTAAAAAAGTAGGCAACTTTCAAGCAGTTTGCAAAGGGGGCAACATGTTCTTCAAGATTAATAGTGTGGATGTAGGCATAAATTAATGTGATTTTAATCTATCCAAAGTAATATTATCTGTTCACACTAACACTTCATTGGAAAATTCTGATACCAATATGATAAGTGGAAGTGCCAAAGGACCTTGGTGTGAAATCAAAATTGGTATAATTAACATCAAAATGATGGCTGAATCTGGAGCTCCTATTACTATATTATCTAATGTGTGCTTTCACCAACACTGGGGTACAGATATGCATCTCCAAAAACCAGATGTACAACCCAAAGCATTTGGGGAACATGACATTGACTTGCTAGGATACTTTCTGGAATCCATTACACATCTTGGTAGAACAACTATTACAAAAGTATATTAAAGGCAGAAATGTAGTTGCGTGGCAAGATTTAGCCAAGCTTGGTCTTATGATAATTCCAGGTTCATAAACACCAGTGGTAACCATTGAGTCTTTCTTAGCCAAAAGGGGTCTCAAACAGTCACAAGGGGACACGTCTCTTTCTCTAGTACACACCCCATCATCCAAAGCCAACATATCATCACCAAATACAGACCGGACTATCAAATGAATTTTGGAAAAGTTCCCAGAAGTCTTCTGTGACAATAGTGGGTTCATCAAAGGCTTTGAACACAAAATTAAACTAAAGCCTAATGCTGAACCCATAGTTCACAAACTCAGACCAGTCCCATTGAGTGTTCGATACGACCTAAAAGCAATGTTGCAAAAGTTAGTTGCTCAAAGTTATAACATCTACAGACTCTGCTGAATGGGTGAGCCCCATTGTGGTAATTCGCAAGAAGTCTGGAAAACTCTGTTTATGTGTAGATTTACATACACTAAACAAGAACATCATCATTGACTGACATCCTCTCCCTAAAGTGCAGGAATTACTAGCCAATTTGGGGCGCGCCAGATTATTTTCGCTGATCGATTTACGATCCGCATACCATCAAATTCCATTAGAAAAGGAATCTCTGGATGTAACTACTTCATTGCACCTTTTGGAACATTTAAATTTCTATGGCTCCCTTTCGGGTTAGCCTCTGCTGCTAGAGCATTTCAGAAATTCATGGATGTACTTTTAGAGGTGGTTGGGAGCACACAAGCTTTCCAAGGCGAAGTTCTTATTTTTGGGGAAAACATTCAGGAACATAATTAAACTTTAAGAAAGGTACTTACATTTTCAAAAATATTGGTATAACATTGAGAATGGAAAAGTGTCAATTTCTAGTTCAACGGCTGAATTATTTGGGCCATCACATTTCTGGTGAAGTAGTTAAACCCAAGTTCTTTTTGGTGCAGGCAATTCTTGATACAGTTCCCCCTAAAGATAAAGACCCTCTTCAGTCTTTTTTCGGGCTGAGTGAATACTATTCTTGTTTTTTAAAGGGTATGCCTTCATTGTCCAACCCTTACACTGCCTATTAAAAAAGGGAGTTAAATTTGTATAGAGTGAGTAAGCGTTTTCCACAATAACAAACTTATCACTTCTGCCCCTGCGTTAGCCCCTTTTGACCTGAACAATAAGTGATTTGTAACATTTGACTCCAGCCAAATTGGACAGGGCGCTGTCCTCTCTCAATGGGTGGGGGGCAAAGAACGCACTGTGGCATTTACGTCTCGGACCTTGAAACAGTCTGAAGTAAATTACAGTATCATAGAGCGTGAAGCGCTTGCGTGCTGTTGGGCTGTAGAGAAGTTTAGAACTTTCTTGTAGAGTACAAATTTAGAAATCTTTTCAGATCACAAATCTCTTATTCATTTGTTGAATGGAGACAGCATGGGTAGTGGATCTGCCAGGTTGGTTAGACTATTATCATGCCTACATGAGTTCAATTTCACCATCAAATACATTCCTGGAGGTAGAAAGAGTAGGGCTGATTGTCTTTTCAGAATGCCAATGGAGGTTGATGAAACATTAGTTCAGGATGATAATGTTGAATGTGTGATGGCATCAATAGAAGACTTGTTGGTGGTGGCAGAAAAAGGGATGATTTCCAGATCTGATTGGGTGCAAGCACTTGATTACGATCAAGTTTTGAAGAAGTCATGCAACATGTGAAGGAAGGATGGCCTCAAATGAGAAATGTAGATGGTGGTGTGAGACCAAATGCTAAAATCTCAGGTGAACTTGCTGTTGTTAATGGTTGTTTGATGGGTGAAGATCTATGTGTTCCTTCTTCTGTCATTAGGCCCAAACTCATTAATCTAGCACATAAGTGACATTTAGGCATCAGCTGTACATGCAAACATTTGAAAAAGTATTACTGGTGGCCTTCAAAGGACAGTCACGTAAATTAATGGATCAGTTCTTGTAAAGTGTGTCTGAACTCTGATAAACATTGGGAAACTGTAGAGTCGCCTTTGCATATGTTCCTCTACCCCAGAATCCCTGGGAAAAGATAGCATTAGACTTTGCCGGACCTTTTGAAATATTAACTCCTGATAAAAGATTTCTAATTGATCTAGTGGATTACTTCTCAAAGTGGATGTATTTTGAGTTTGTGGCTAGTCCCAATACAATGTCTATGATTTCATTTTTGAAGAAAGTGCTCCAAGTAAAAGGAGCACCTTCAGCTATTGCCACTGACAATGGAGCACAGTTCACATCATCATTAACGAAACAATCAATCGAATATCACAATATCATTCATCTTCAGGTAGCCTTATACTCACCTACATCCAACGGTCTTGTGGAGAGGATGAATAGATTTTTGAAAGAAGGGATCCAACCTGCATTGGCTACAGGTATTGATGTAGAAGTATTCCTGAGACAAAAAAATTGGATTTATTTAACTATACCTTATACCACCACAGGTGTGTCTCCATTTATATTGTTAAGGAAAAGCAGACCTATGTCCATATTATGTCCTGATTGGATGAAAGGAAATGTCACATTAAAGGAGTGGGAAAATTATGTAAACAGAAAGGTAATGGTCAAGGTTCAGTCTCAACAAAAATAGTCTAAAGAATTGTTTGATATGAAAAATAATGTCAAAGACATAGCGCTTATGGGGGGAGATTGGGCACTCATTAAGAAAACCCTACAGAATTAGGAAAGGAGAATCCAAATGTATGTCACACAAAGGAATTATCAAGGTTTCCAAAGGTGTAGTTCTTATTGATAATAAAGGATTATGGAAAAGGCGTCATCTGGTGAAGGTGTCACTTGACCAAGCTCATATTTTATTAAACTCTAAGGCAGATGATGGGCAACATGGTCATGATGAAGTTGGGTGCTGTTGGTGGATATTTGATATCACAGTAATGTTGGGTGCCAAGTATGCCAGTGAACATATCCCATCCCAGTTTAGAGGGAGTATTTTATATGCAGTTCTTCCACATACAAAATACATGCCTCCCTGGATTTGAGAATTTATAACGCTGTATTTTATTTGGGGCAAACCCACACCCTCGGGTGTGTCATGCTCAGAACTATTACAATACTTATAATCCGCCCAAATTTCATTTAGCAATGATACATTTGCCCAGGGTGTAACATAAGAACATCTAGCCGTCCAGAGGGGGCCTAGGAAAACCCGGGACAGTATTACAGGTGAATTCTTCCCATTTCTATCTCGATCATATAACAATCCTTCTGGATCTACCAGAACCTCATTTCCTCCCACCGTCAGGTTCCAATAATTTACAGTGTAATTTTGCTGAGTCCCATTAGTTAATGCAGTCCAATTTCTGTCTATTTTCTCCTCTCCTTCAAGATCCCAATTCCCTGTTTTAATATCAAATAACAAAGTGTAAACACATTGTACCTCATTAGCAAAATGACAGCCATTGTCACTCCAGACTAATCTTGGCAATCCGTATCTAGGGAAGTACTCTTTGAGTAATATCTTGGCGGTAGAGAGGGCACCATTGTCTTTTAATGGGTAGGCCTCTATCCATTTTGAAAACATACATACTACCACTAACACGTATTTCAGTTTGTTACATGGTTCCATGTGGATAAAATCCATCTGTATAGCCTCAAAGGGGAGGTCAGGATGGGCAAAATGGCCAGGGGGCGCAGGGGTCCCTTTTCCTGCATTGTGTACTGCACACACCATACAACTTTTGACCAGGTTATTTGCAGCTTTGGATATCATGGGGTTACTCCAAATGTGGTCCAAAGTTGTCTTGATGACTTGGGCACTGATGTGTGCAGGACTGTGAGCCATAGTACCCATAGCGTGTACATAACAATTAGGTGACATCCATCTTCTTCTGTCTGTGTCATCTGTGTAACAGCCCTCACTGTCTAGTCTACCGTTCTTCTCCCACTGTTCCCTTTCCTCACCTGTTGCTTCTGCTTGAATATCTCTCACACACTGCAAGGTATTTTCTAATTGTTCTTGGGCTCCCCCCTGATACTACTCTCAACGTATGCATTGTCAAATGGTGCTCGTGCTGTTGCTTTTGCAGTAGAATCTGCAAAAGCATTACCTCGTCCTATATTATCAGTAATTTTCTTGTGGACACTACACTTAATGATTGCGACCCGACTGGGCAAGCTGAGAGCATTCAAAAGTGCCACAATCAAGTTGCCATGCTGAATGGTATGCCATGTGACGTGATAAAGCCTCTATTCGCCCAGAGTCACCCAAAGTTATGAGCTACTCCAAACGCATACTGGCTATCAGTGTAGATATTAACACTAAGATGTTCACTTATTTCACAAGCTCTGGTGAGGGCAATTAATCCTGCAGCCTGTGCCGAATTTTGCGTGATTCTATGAGATTCAACCACTGTTTTTAATGTGGTGACGGCATAGGCTGCAGTGGTTGTACCGTCTGGTAACTTGAAGCAAGACCCATCTACAAACAGCTCTCCCTGTGGGTCAGATAGGGGAGTATCTGGTAAGTCTACCCTTGGTTTCTTCCTTAGTGGCAAAAATGCAATTGTGATCAAATTCCACATTGTCCTGAGGGAGGGGTAGTAACGTAGCTTGGTTCAAGATATTGCACAGCTTCAAAGTAATATTTGGACTGAACAATGTTAATTCATAACCCGAGCCCAGAGATGCTAAATGATGTAATAATGCAACAGTATCAGTCTTACATTGTGTCATGGAATCTGAGGCAATTAAAATATCGTCAATGTACTGCAACAGCGTAGAGCCTGAAGGTGGATTGAATTGGTCTAGTTGACGTTTAAGACACTGATTATATATACTAGGACTCTGCACAAACCCTTGTGGAGCTCTTGGCAGTGAAAATGATCTACCAAATATTGCGAAGCTGAACAAATATTGTCTTTCTTCGGCAATTGGAATACTGAAAAACACATTCTTCAAATTGATGACTGAGAAATAACACGCAGACGGTGGGACCATGGTGAAAATATTATTCATGTCTGGGACCACAGGAAACTGGGGAATTACTATTTTATTTATTTCTCGGAGATCAATAACTAATCGATATAATGTGTTATCAGTAACTGATTGCTCATCATCTGATCTATTAGCATCATTTTGTTTCTTGACAACAGGAAGAATTGGACTGTTAAAGGGGCTGCTCACTATTTCCTTTATTACACCTGCATGCACAAGATCAGAAATGACTGCCTTGAGCCCTTTTTCCCTTGCTTTAGGTAATTTGTATTGAGGAACACGAGGTAACCGGGCACCTGGTTTGATTTTTATTACAATAGGGTCGATATCCATAATGCCTACATCATTTTTACCTTTGGCCCATAAGCAAGGGTCTATTTCCGCTAGCTCTGGGGGTAAGTCGTATTCCTGTGAGAACATGCACCGGGTAGGGGCAACACTATCCATAGTTACCTAGACACCATCCATTGAACAGTGAATAACTGCATTTAATTTCTTTAACATATTTAATGCAAACAAGTTTTCATTGCAAACTGAGGTTAAAGAGAGTGGCGTGTGTACTGTAAATGGTCCTACAGTTACTCTCATAGGTGCTGAGATGGGGCTCACCACGGGGATCCCAGAAATCCCAATTGACGTGGTATGAAGCCCAGACAAGGGAACCCCAGGGACTGCAGAATGTGCAATAGATGTTCTGGTGGCACCAGTATCTAGGAGAAACTTTTGGCCCTCTCCTTCGATTTTTACATCGATATAGGGACCACTCTGATCTACAAGAATACTTACTCGCCCCTGGCCCTGTCTGTCCTAATAATTGTAGGATTCAGAAAAGGAATCATCAGCATAATATTGTCGTTCAAATGCATTGTCAAAAATATTAGTATTATGCGGACCTGGTTCTCATTTTGCAAATTCTGACCATTTCTACCTCTTCCTCGCCCTCGTGTATTGCCTGACACGTTCCCTCTATCACGTGACATACTTTGTCTTCCTTCCAGTAATGGGCAAGTATCACGCCAATGGCCATCTTGTTTACAGTAGGCACATTGGTTGATATTCAATCGGCGGTCTTGGGGTGGTGCAGATGCACCTCGGCCTCGACCCCTTCCCCGTCCCCTTGGTGGACCACCCCTTGGCTGAGGGGTTGTGTCCCGCTGGGGATATGCCTGCTGTAATAGTACCTTTTTCTTCAATTCTTTTACTGACTTCTCATTCTTTTCTAATTCTTCCTTATACCTGCTCTCATAATATTGTGCCATCTATAAAATCTCTGCCTGTCCCTTCGTCATCCACGAACTCTCTGTTGCTTTTAATTTTTGTGATATTTCAGGTAGAAGGCCATTAACAAAGCGTTCCACAAATAGCGTGACACCTGTTACGGTGGCGAGGTCTTGACCGCTAAAATCTATGAAAGCTTGTTCAATTCTAGTAAAATAATCTGGGACATCTTCACCTATTTTCTTTTTATAAGTGGCAAGTTTCCCCCAATCCACAGTCTGAAGGGGAATAACAGTTTCTAATTTAGTCAATATCCGGTTAGGTAAATTTAAAATATCCTGATGAGGCAGGGATCCTGGTGCCCTTCATGCTTCATGTGCTTCTAAAAACCCCCATGTAGCTCCCAAAGTAGGCGCATCATCTACTCTTCGAATTTTATGCCAGACTTCAGGGCCCAATAAGACACCAAAAAAATAGTCAATGTCTTTGAGTGTCATGGTGGTGGTGGAAATAGCAATTCTAAGGTCCCGATAGAATCCAGCTGGATTCTTTCGAGGGTCTGGCAAGTCTTTTTTTTATAGCCATTACCGCTTCCCTTTTCCATGGGATATGGACAAATCGGGCCACCGGTACAGGAGGTGGTAGTTGGGCGGCAGCTGCCGCTGCAATTGCAGCCGCAGTGGGAAGATCAGGGTGTACTTCCTTCATTGGGTACTCCTTGTCATATGTATTGAGAACATCTTCTCTGGCTATAACGCAAATGCGTACTCCCTCAGTTATGCCCTTACTATTAAGCTTACAAGCCACACTGTCCCGCCAAAATTGGTGTAATTCCTGTTCATAAGGGAGAGGGGTAGAGTCGCTAATACAAGAATTCCAATCTCTTTCCAATTTTTCAATCATGTACTGTATTGCTAATTGCTGTCCAAAATGTGACATCTGTTGTATTGTGTGCATAATATCGGTGTGAGTGTAAATAGGATGTGCCATCCAGGTCTCTGACTGATTTTTGATAACCTGTTTTTCCTCCTCCCCAATAGTGGAGCAGGTACTAGGGGGTGAAATCGACTTCATAGTTGTGCTCCACATTGGTGAAAGTGGATGAATGGCTGTATATCGTCGGCGTTGTCCATTTGGGGTATTAGGGGCAGAGGACGTTATTGGTAAACTTGAAGTGCTGGCTGGTAGTGGTGGAGCAGGTGGCGGAGGGATTTGGACTTGGGCTAGAGTCTGTGGTTGCTGTGCCACGTGCTGATGTGGTGGTGCACCTGGATTTCCCAAATTGTGCCCTTGCCCTTGCTGCTGTTGCTGTGCCCCCATGATAGGTTGGGCTACTGCAGGGGGTGTGTAAGGTGGAGGTGCAGTGGGGCTATTATCTAATATCTGTAGCAATACCTCATCTTCCTCTAATGCATGTTTGGATTCTGTTGGCTTTGATACATAACTTTCCTCCACCTGGGCTCTATGGACTCTATCTTTAGACTCAATTCTTTTCTGGGTTTGGCAATGGTGGTATTGTGCGGCTTTTTGCATGATGGTTTTCCTTTGCTCTTTCTCTATCAGTTTATCTGTCTTAATTTTTCTTTTGGTGGCCTCCGTTTCCCATTTTCTGTATACCTCAAACATGTGTTGTCTAGCCTTTTTATGAAACAAACATTCCTGTAGGTAGGTTATTTTCTTTAAATCAAAAGAACCATCCTCCGGCCACTGGAGGTCAGGACAATGTCTAGTATATCTGCGCCATATACTGTTATACAAATTATTCTTTAAACCATAATCCTTTAACATGTCCCACCCTGGTGTTTCCTCTTTTGGGATCAGTTGTTTTTTATCTAAACGTGGAACATGATTTCGGCGAAAACAACGACATAGCCCTTGCCAGTATTTTTTATTTCCCATATCTAACCTTTTAAATTTCAAAATGTAACATGCAACGAAGAAACTTTTTTTTTTTAAACCGCTTTTATCAAATGTTTACCAACTTACAAAGTGGTCCAGGCCTGGGCAAATTAATTAAAATTAACAAAACACGTGTATTACAAATTGTCAAATGGTACCTTGTACAAATGCAAATTTACCAAGAACTAATCATCCCCAAAATTGATAACAGTTATCCAAAACAATTCATTCCCAAAATTGATAACAGTTATCCAACACAATTATTCTCTCAAATGCAAGTTAAAGCAGACAAATAGCCAGCGAGGAACAGTCTTGCCTGACTATCTGCTTTTCCTGGATTTCTTTCTGGCCGCCCGTGTCAGACTAATCAGTCAAGTTAAAAACCGATGTTCAGGGTCTTCGCTGGGACGTCGTGAAAAGCGGGGAGAGGCCTGCCCGGTGGATAAGATGGAGCTGCTTTGAAACTAAGGGCCTCATTCTGACCTTGGCGGGCGGCGGAGGCCGCCCGCCAAAGTACCGCCGTCAGAATACCGCTGCGCGGTCAAAAGACCGCCGCAGTAATTCTGAGTTTCCCGCTGGGCTGGCGGGCGACCGCCAGAAGGCCGCCCGCCAGCCCAGCGGGAAACCCCCTTACATGAGGATGCCGGCTCCGAATGGAGCCGGCGGAGTGGAAGGGGTGCGACGGGTGCAGTTGCACCCGTCGCGATTTTCAGTGGATGCTTGGCAGACACTGAAAATCTTGGTGGGGCCCTGTTAGGGGGCCCCTGCAGTGCCCATGCCAGTGGCATGGGCACTGCAGCGGCCCCCAAGGGGGTTGGAATCCCCATGGCGGCGCTGCCTGCAGTGCCGCCATGGAGGATTCCCCAGGGCAGCGGGAAACCGGCGGGACACCGCCGGTTTTCCGTTTCTGATCGCGGCGGTGTATCCGCGGTCGTTGGCCTGGCGGTAGTCGACCGCCAGGGTCAGAATGACCCCCTAAGTCTTTGTGCAGGGGCCCCTGGAATCTACACCTCCGGAACGGAATCCCCCCACTGGCAGCACGTCTCGTGACAGCGCTACTGAAGACATCCACTAGAAGGTCCCTGTCCGGGCGCCAAATTGTAAGCCACGTTTTTGTAGATACTTACAAATGCATTTACAAAGGAGTTTTGACACGGAGAGCCGGAGTGAAAAATCAATGACCAAAGGTCTATTTATTTTTGCTGCAGCAAAAGAGGACAGGTTTACTACTGGCATCCCTGACCCGAAGTAAAGTGTGCTTCCAGGGAGCGTTTAATGGTGATATTTATACTCATACATCAAAGGATACAGAAAGTATGTAAATAATGATATACATCATACAGATATTTTAAGGAGGTAATCAGTTTCCACACACCGGTTCCTTTCGCTGCTTATAATGAGTAACGTGCCCCAGCTAGGGAAAGAAACCAGCTGCAAGCCTGTGGTGTGGAGACAGGATTATTTTACTTAAACAAATATACATAAGATAACATATGTGATAGGCAGTGGGTTCAGAGAGAAAGAGCTCAAACAACACGTGTTAAAGGAAAAGGAGCAATTCAAAATGGATTCTTACAACTGTCGTTTGGAAGGAACCACATGCCAAGAAATAGAGCACTGACAGGACCTGCACTAGAGGGGGATACCTGTGGGGTGTCGGATAGCTGAAATCAGGTCTGCCTCCAATTGGGCACACAGCTCTTGGATTGTGGCCCTATCAAGTCTGTAGGTTAGGATAATGTGCCTGTCCTCCATTGTAGCCAGGTCCACCAGGGGTCTGTACACGGGGGTATGTCTCCATCTCCTATTCATCCTCAGTGGTTGAACTCTAGGGTGAAAAACGGTGAGCAGAAGGTCATATTCAAACATATACTCAGATTAATAAGCTATTTTTGTTTTACAGAAACAGTATGTGAACTTGTAAGTCAGTTGATGGGACTATATCTGGTGTGACGCAGTTAGGTGCCATGGCCTGTGCCCCCCTGAAATGGCTGCCGCCTGACCTGTGAGGAGGACAAGTGAAAATGAGGTAATTCCGCTGGCGTTGTGCGCCATTGTGGGAGGTGGTCGATGACCGCCGTGCTACACCGCATTCGTTATCATTGGGGCCTATGGGTTCCAGGAGCCAATGGTGATGTACGCCGGCGGAGATGGTACGCACCTCCGTGGATGTGACCAACATTTTCTATCTGTTCACTCACTTGCTACCTGACCTTCAACAGGAGAGGACCTACACTGCAAGTGCTGCTGTGACCTGTGTCTGGAAGCGACCAGGTCTCGAGTGTCTGGGGAAAGGGCCCCTGCCTTCACTCCAGAGGAGTTGGAGAGACTGGTGGATGGGGTCCTACCCTAGTACCGTTTACTTTTTGGTCCTCCAGACCAACAGGTGAGTACACTGTGAGCATGATGCGTGAGGCATGAATGTATCTAGTGCTGTGTGTGTAAGCCTCGTGTGGGTGGGCTGAGGGGTCCTGGGCAGAGTGCTGCATGTATGGTGGTCAATATATGTGCGTAAGGGGATGGGAGGGATATGTTGGGCCATGAGTATGACAGTCCGGACGGTATGAATAATACCTTTTCTGCTGTATTTTTTTCTGCAGGTCAGCACCCAGCCCCTGGGCAAGGAAGATGATGGAGGCCCAGCTGGGGCTGGCCTCCCAGCGAAGAAGGGGTGTCAATCGTACCCTGACCCCCCTGATGTCCTGCATCCTGGCCGTGGCCTATCCGGAGTTGGATGGGCGCTTGAAGGCATCACAGCAGCCACAAGGGGGTGAGTACAGATTCAGATTCATGACTTTGCGCGCGTTAAGGTGTTACCTGGGTGGGGGATGTGGGCTGTGGGTGCCCCTAGGCCACGGCGAACATGGCATGGTAGGTTCCATGATGGGCAAGCTCAGATGCACTCCAACCCCAATAATGTTAGTGGGCATCTACTACTGGGCAGGGTCCTGTGGGTTTCAGTTGTGCAGCTAATGGCGTTAGGCATTGTACCCCATGGGCTGGTGACTAGCATTGTAACTGGTAGTGTATGACCTAGTGCACAGGGCTGTTCCCTGTGAGTTGTGTATGCCAACGGTGGTGTTGGTTGTTGTTGGCATTGACCAAGTGAATCCTCTGTCTCTCCCCCCCTTTTGTTTTGTCACCCTGTCCTTGTGTGCATCAGCATCATCTGGCGGAGGAGGAGAGGCACCGGCGATGGAGGAAGTTGCATCCCACATGGGCCTGGAGGCCGAATCCACCGACAGTGAGGGCACCAGTGGGACGAAGGGCGAGAGGGAGCACCACGACGGAGACAGGAGGGGACAGTACTGACAGCGACTCCT
Source organism: Pleurodeles waltl (assembly GCF_031143425.1). Classification (NCBI taxonomy): domain Eukaryota; kingdom Metazoa; phylum Chordata; class Amphibia; order Caudata; family Salamandridae; genus Pleurodeles; species Pleurodeles waltl. Next base: position 872,152,193 of record NC_090448.1, read on the forward strand.
CCTCCGATGGAAGCTCCCTGGTGGGGGCAGACACCTCTGTGCCCGCCCCAACTACAGGTACAGCCGCCACCCCCGTACCAGCACCACCCTCCTAGCAGCCCCTCAGGGTGTTTCCCGCGCCTCCTCAACCAGGAGGGTGGGCATCTCCGTCGCCCCAGGCACCTCAGGCCCTGCCCCAGGCAGCCCTGCTGCCCTCAGTGAGGAGGCTATTGACCTCCTGAGATCTCTCGCTGTTGGGCAGTCAATCATACTGAATGCCATCCAGGGTCTAGCAGGGCATTTGCAACAAACAAATGCATACCTGGAGGGCATTCTCTCTGGCGTGGCGGCCCAACAGAGAGCATTCCAGGCTCTGGCCAACTCATTGATGGCAGCCATTGTCCCTGTCTCCAGACTCCCCCCTCCAACTTCCTCTACCCAGTCCCAATACCATCAACCCCAACCTATCCTAAGCACTCCTTCAGACCTGTATTCACCCTAATCAACACACAGATGAACACAAGCACCACCACACTTCATCCCACAGGCACCATCCAGATGCAGACACACCAACATACACTGCCTCCACTGTGTCCGCCTCCTCCTCGTCGTCCACCTCCCTCCCAGTAGCGTCTCCACTCACACCTGCATGCACTACATCCTCATCCACTACCTCCATCACCAGTACATCTATCACTACACACCCCTCACTGGCAGTCACCACCCTCACATCCATGCACACGCCCCCTATGTCCTCTCCCACTGTGTATGTGCACCCTCCTCCCAAAGTACCCAAAAGCAAGCACTCAGACACCCAACAGCCATCCACCTCACAACAGCATCCAGCCCATGCCCCTGCACCCAAACACAGCAGACAGACACCTCCTACAACCACTCCCTCTTCCTCCACTCCCAAACCTTCACCCTCTTCCTGCCCGTGTCCCTAAGAAGCTTTTCCTCGCCACCCTTGACCTATTCCCCACCCCTCCCCCACCGTCCTTCACTTCAGGCCAGGGTGGCCAGAACCCAGCCCAGCACCTCAGCCACCAAGTCCATGGCCACTGTGGTTTCTGCAGCTACTGCAGGTGTGAGAGGCTCCAAGGAGGCACCACCACCTGCTAAGGGCAAGAAGGGCCCGCCACCTAGCAAGGGTAAGAAGGGGACACCAGCCAGCAAGGGGAAGGAGGCACCACCAGCAAGCAAGGGGAAGGAGGTACCACCAGCCAGCAAGGGGAAGGAGGTACCACCAGCCAGCAAGGGGAAGGAGGCACCACCAGCCAGCAAGGGCAGGAAAGGAACACCAGCTGGCAGAAGCAAGGAGGCACCAACATCTGCCAAGGGCAGGAATGGGGCACACAACACCAGCCATGGCACTGCAGCCATCTGAGGCTGCAGGAGAAGGGCTAGAGCCTCCCCCCACCATTGATAGTACCAGCACCTGCATCGCGGCCAGCACCGCCACCTGCACCGCCGCCAGCACTGCCATCTGCACCGCCAGCAGCAGCCCCAGTGGGCAGCCGTCCGAGGCTGCAGGGGAAGGGCTGGAGCCTCCCCCACCACTGACAGCACCGTGGCCAGCACTGCCACCTGCACCGCCAGCAGCAGCCCCAGTGGGCAGCCATCCAAGGCTGTAGGGGAAGGGCTGGAGCCACACCCCCACCACTGACAGCACCGCCACCTGCACCGCAACAGCCATCACCTCCGGCAAGCAGTGTGTAGTCCTGACGACATGGGCTGCAGTATGTCCTGGCCCCTGCAACACCTGTAGGTGTGACACCCAGGTGAGAGACTGTGACCTTGCACCATCCAGGATGAAGCACACTGGGCACAAAGCCCCCTCCAGAACCAGTGGAAGAAGACATCCACTCACCCCCTTCTTGACAGGATGAAGCACACTGGGCTCAGAGCCCCCTCCAGATCCAGTGGAAGAAGGCATCTACTCCAGAGACTGTGGCTTTGCACTCCCCCGGACCAAGCAGTGGGCAACCCACCCATTTGGGAGACTGTGGCTTTGCACTCCCCAGGACCAAGCAGTGGGCAAACCACCCACTTGAGAGACTTTGGCTTTGCACTCCCCAGGACCAAGCAGTGGGCAAACCACCCACTTGAGAGACTGTGGCCTTGCACTCCCCTGGACCAAGCAGTGGGGAACCCACCCACTTGAGAGACTGTGGCTTTGCACTCCCCAGGACCAAGCAGTGGGCAAACCACCCATTTGAGAGACTGTGGCTTTGCACTCCCCAGGATCAAGCAGTGGGCAAACCACCCACTTGAGAGACTGTGGCCTTGCACTCCCCAGGACCAAGCAGTGGGCAACCCACCCACTTGAGAGACTGTGGCTTTGCGCTCCCCAGGATCAAGCAGTGGGCATGTAGCCCCCTCCAGGAGCAGTGGCGTTGTACCATCTTCCGGCTGAGGTGCCCCCCCCATTCCCCGTCCCCCTGAGGTGCCTGTGTGTTTTCAACCTGATGCCCCTGCAGTGTTCTCTCCGTATTGAGGCAAGAGTCAAGTGTGGGCCATGGACATTTTGGAGTGGGCATTGCCCCTCCTTTTATATATATTGTACATACTGTTTATTGATTTCAGGACGTATTTATCTATAATTGTACTATTACACTAATTTTAATCCATTCCTTTTGCCCTTGCGTTATTCCTGATGATTACAGGGTGTATATGTAATGTTGTTGTATCTGTTTGTGTGTATGGTGTTGGGGGTGAGGGTGGGGGTGGCGGTGATGCGTGTTGCGTGTGTGTATCACTCTCTTTTTCCTCCCCCCCTCCCTTGTGTGCTAGGTGAGGTACTCACCGTGGTCGTGTTAGCCGGCGTCTGTGTTCCTGGTGAATGAGGAGGTACACCAGCATTGGAAAAATGTGCAGTTCGGGCTCCATGGCGTCGTGGTTCTTCGTTGAGTGTCGAGAGGTGAGTTGTTTCTCTTCAGTGTACTGTTTCTGCTGTGCTTTTGATGACATTGGTACCACCCCGGAAAAGCTGGTGGATTGGTCTGTTGTGATATGGTGGGCGGTACATTGTCTTCCACCTGGCTGTTGGCGGTTACTGCCCGATGCTTGTTGCTACCGCCGTGGCGGTCGGAGTGTTAAAGTGACTGTCTGTGTTGACAGTTTCCGCCATGGTCATTATTCCATTTTTTTTACCGCCGGCCTGTTGGCGGTATTACCGCTGCTTTATCACCGACCACCAGGGTTGTAATGAGGGCCAAAGTGTCTTAAGTCTTTTAAAAGCAAACAAAGTCTCTTTCAAGCACAAAGTACCTGGGTCATGTGGAATATCTCCACAAAGGGCCACAGAGGAGGAGAAGCGTGGAAACAAAGGGGTGTGCGTCTATTTCTCGGGCTGCACACGGCGATGCATCATTTAGTTTCCTCGCAGATTTTCGACGCTCGGTCGTGGATCCTCTTTGGGTTGCCGGGTTTTCAGACGCCCCGGGGACGGTGCGTAGATTTGCTGCACTGGCAGGATGAAGTCACAGGAGCTTTGTCGATCCGGTGGGAGTTGAGTCTAATTTATTCGCTGCGTCAATTCCTCTCGGGAAGTCGGGTTGCGTCGTTCCGGCTCGGCTATGTGTCGATCCAGTGGGCCGTGAGTCGAATTTCCGGTCGCTACGCTGCCACTGCATCGATCTTCTTGTTGCGAAGTCGGGCTGCGTCATTCCGATTCGGCGTGCGGTGAAATTTTCACAGCGGTGCAGGCTGTGCATCGTTTCTGGCAGGCTGTGCATCGAATTTCGCCTCACAAGGAGTCCTTCTTGAAGAGATGAATTCTTTTTGGTCCTGAGACTTCAGGGAAAAGGAGGCAAGATCTATCCAAGTCCTTGGAGAGCACTTCTTCAGCTCAGCCAGAGAGCAACAAGGCAGCAGGGCAACAGCAAGGCAGCAGTCCTTCACAGAAAGTGGTCAGGCAGTTCTTCTTGGCAGGATGCAGGTTCTGGTTGCAAGTTTTGTCTCCAGGAAGTGTCTGAGTTGGTAGGAGCAGATGCCCTGTTTATATACCCAAATGTGCCTTTGAGGTGAGGGAGACTTCAAAGAGTGGCTTAAAAGTGCACCAGGTCCAATCCTGTGTGCCAGGGTCCCAGTAGGGGGTGTGGCAGTCCTTTGTGTGAGAGCAGGCTCTCCACCCTCCCAGCTCAGGAAGACCCATTCAAAATGCAGATGTATGCAAGTGAGGCTGAGTAATCGTGTGTTTGGGGTTGTGTCTGAGTGAATGCACAAGGAGCTGTCAACTAAACCCAGCCAGACGTGGGTTGTAAGGCACAGAAAGATTTAAGTGCACAGAAATGCTCACTTTCTAAAAGTGAATTTGTAAAATATTAATATTAAATCCAACTTCTCCAGTCAGCAGGATTTTATATCACTATTCTGCCCATACTAAATATGACCTTCCTACTCCTTTCAGATCAGAAGCTACCACTCAAACAATGTATGAGGGCAGCCCTAATGTTAGCCTATGAAGGGAGCAGGCCTCACAGCAGTGTAAAAACGAATTTAGGAGTTTTACACTACCAGGACATGTAAACTACATAGGTACATGTCCTGACTTTTGCCTACACAGCACCCTGCCCTATGGGTTACTGAGGGCATACCTTAGGGGTGTCTTATATGTAGAAAAAGGGGAGTTTTAGGCTTGGCAAGTACTTTTAAATGCCAAATCGAATTGGCAGTGAAACTGCACACACAGAGACATTAATTGCGGGACCGTAAGGTGGGCATTGCGTAAATATATCAGTGCGTCATCCGCCTACAGAGAGATCACATGGGATTCCCCGTGTCTGGATGCCCCATTGCGCCGCCCCAATACCCAACTTGCATACCAGTGGTTCCATGGCAAGCGCAAACAACAGCAGCGATAGTGGGCAACCCTGTCTAGTGCCTCTGGCGATAGGAAATGCCTCCGATATGACGCAGCCTCTGTGTATTCTCGCCATTGGAGCGGCATATAGGGGGTCATTCTGACCCCGGCGGGCGGCGGGAGCCGCCCGCCTGGAGGGAACCGCCAGAATACCGCTGCGCGGTCAAAAGACCGCCGCGGGTATTCTGGGTTTCCCACTGGGCTGGCGGGCGACCGCCAAAAGGCCGCCCGCCAGCCCAGTGGGAAACACCCCTCCATGAGGATGCCGGCTCCGAATGGAGCCGGCAGAGTGGAGGATGTGCGACGGGTGCAGTGGCACCCGTCGCGTATTTCAGTGTCTGCAAAGCAGACACTGAAATACAAAGTGGGGCCCTCTTATGGGGGCCCCTGCAGTGCCCATGCCATTGGCATGGGCACTGCAGGGGCCCCCAGGGGCCCCACAACACCCCTCACCGCCATCCTCTTCCTGGCGGTCGGAACCGCCAGGAACAGGATGGCGGTGAGGGGGTCGGAATCCCCCATGGCGGTGCAGCTTGGGGATTCCCAGGGCAGCGGAAAACCGGCGGGACACCGCTGGTTTTCCTGTTCTGACCGCGGCCAAACCGCCGCGGTCAGAATGACCTGCGGGGCACCGCCAGCCTGTTGGCGGTGCTCCCACCGACCCCGGCCCCGGCGGTCCTTGACCGCCGGGGTCGGAATGACCCCCATAGTGTTCTGATCCATCTTACAAATACTGGCTCAAAACCCATCTGTTCGAGTGTGGCCCATAAAAACCCCCACTCTAGTGTGTCAAAGGCCTTTTCGGTGTCCAGGGACACTGCGCACGCCCCGCCCCCAAGAGCTGATAGAACATCCATAAGGTGAAGCTGTCTTCGTCTGTTGATAAAGGTGTTCTGATCTGGAATGAAGCCCGATTGGTCCGGATGCACCATTTCGCCAATCACAGGGAGAAACCTGTTGGATAGTATTTGCCCAGTATCCTACAGTCTTGATTTAGTAAGGACAGGAGCATATAGGCACGGACATCGTGTGGGTCTCTGTTATCCTTAAGCAGCACCACCATCAATGCCTCCCGTACAGTTCTGGGTAGCTGACCAATTTGTTGGGCCTCGTGAAAGACCTCTAATAGTTTGGGAGCCAGTATTGCTGTGTATTGAGCATAATACTCGATGGGGGGGCATCGGTCCCAGGGGTCTTGATCCTGGCAGTCTGCTGTATTGCCAGTTGGACCTCAGTCAGTTGTATTGGCACTTCTAAGTCCGTTCTATGTGTTGGTGAAAGGTTGGCGAGCGGGAAAGCTTTTAAATAATTGTGAGTGATTCGATGCACAATATAGCGACTGATAGTATGCCCAAAATGCAGAATTTATAGCAGTATCAGTGTTCGCGAGCTGTCCGTCATTAAGACGAATTGCTCCTATGGGATGTCTAGGGCTGTCATTCTGAATCAACCAACCTAATATTCGACCAGAGCGGTCCCCTTCCATGTGAGCTGTTGTCAGCCGTCTCCTATAGTTGTGCTTCCCCAGTCTCTCGTCCCCATTCTTGTATTCCACTGCCTGGTTGTCCTTGTGCTCTCCAAGTTCCCTGCCAGTCTAGAAAAGACATAAAGTTGTATGCAGTGTCCCTTATTCAAAGCAAATCATCTGCCATTCGGGGTGTCAGGTCTGGTCCTCGAAGATCGTGATTCGATGAAGATTCCGACTGGTCCATCGCAGAGCCGACCTCCAATAGGTGAGGTGAGTCAAGTGGTGCAAACGAGGTTATGCTAAGAAGTGACACCTCCTCCACTGTTTTGGCCTGTTCCCTCGCCACTTGTATCCGATCCGGACGGAGTGCTGTTTTTTTTGCTTTGGCGGGGTTAAGACCACCCCTCTCCCACCTGATCCACATGTTTTGTGTCCTCTTGGCCTTTGACGTGGAGCCAAGACCAAGCATCTTCTGGGGACAAGAAGAAATGTGAAGTCTCTCCGTGTATTACTTTCAGCTTGGCCGGGTAGATGAGGGCATACGTCAGCGATAGGTCACAAAACTTTTATTTCACTGCGTTGTATGAATTGTGCTGTCTCTGCACTTCTGTGGTAAAATCAGGAAATGCTGTTATCATGTGGTTCTCATGGCGCCAAGCATCCTTAGCGTGAAACAATTGTAAAATTAAGCCTCGGTAGTTAAGAAAGCGAGCATTCAGTGGGTGAGGGTTATCCCCTGGTGAAGGTGGTCTGGTTGGTATACGGTGCACCCTTTCCACTGGGAAGAATTTAGGGACTCTGTCCTTGAGCACTGTCGCCATTAGCCAATGTTCCAAGAACAAAACGGCCTCCTCAATTATGTTATCATGTTGGAGGAAATCAATTAAATCTTGCAGATCCTCACGCACACATATGGACACATCTCTCAATTTCTGCTAAGCAGATATATTACCTTCGTTGTCAGATCTTATGAACAAATCCTTTAGATTTTCCTAATTTGTGAAGAATTAATCTCAGCAATATGAAAGTCAAAGCAACTGAAGGAAGGCAGATGCTCATGAAGACAGTGAGCCACAATACGTGCACTCCACAGTATGACACAAGAAACAATGGAAATTAATAGCAATTAAAAATGGTATCCGAAATTAAAGTGATGCTTGGAGCCACGCTTTATATGTGGACATTTCTCTGGCATGACGTCAATGAGAATGCCCAGCCAAAACGTCCTTCATTCCCTCCTGCAACAGCAGGATGCTGTTGAGAACACCCGCCCAGGTCTCTTCTTGATCTCTCCTCCAACTTGCTAATCAGTATGAGAGAGGCTTATAGACTGAGGCAGCTCATGTGTCTTGAGGCAATAGCGTTACCTCACTCTTAAAACAAAGCCACAACAGTCTGCCACACAAATTGCCATTAGAATATCAGTATTTAGAGCCCAGCAGTGGTTTCCATGTGTGGACGGAACACACAGTGGGAGACGGGCAGCACGTTCTTCTCTGTGTTCTCCGCACTCCAGGCTCGCACACAGATGGCACACCACTTGAACTCCGAATGCCCTCGGTCTCACCAACCATGGTAACCCAGCAGGGTCATCCTGTCCTGGTCGCCAGAATTATTTTGGAGTAATCACCGCAGGGTTCAAGGTAAGTGAATGGAGTTTCTTGTATGATCAACATTTAGCTTGCATTGCACTGTGAGCCTCATTCACAAATGTCCTAACTGTCACCCACTGAACCTTCCCAACATAAATCTAGAACCCCCAGAAATACCAAAGCCGAAGTACATATAACAGAGTTTCAGGCCCCGGTTAGCTCTAAAAAAAAAGGGCTGTATGCATGCATTGTGGCCAAAAAATAGAAAGGGCCCAAATCGATGTTGGATCCCAAAATGACTTGGTGACGGAACATGAAAAAAAAACAGGGCACTTCGCCCTGAAAGAGAACCATTCCAACGCTAATGTGACAAGCGCTATTTAGGGCTTTCCTGTACACTTGCATGAGAATCCCAAGGCAGGTCTGAGACTGGAAAGTTCTTGTGGGATTTCAAATTCCTATTATGGGTGCCAATTTGTGCATGGCTTAGTATATAGGTCAATGCCATATTGGTAAACCTTGTTTGTCTTCCGGGTCCTTTGGCATGAGTGCAGTGTTCTTGGGCCCCTTTCATTTCCCGATTTCCTCTCTGTAATGTTGGTGGAGATCTTAAACTTTGTGAACCTGGAAGAAGAAAGAAACAATCGTAATAGAAAACGTTTTTGGGGCCTTTATCAGTACACTTGAGGTAGGGCGCCTAGTCAAAGTTAAAATGTCTGTACGGCAAGAAAGGGATAATGATGCGGGATCCATGCCAGAAGAGAAAAAGCAATTATTAGCCAATAAGAGTAAGACTAGAAACTGTTAACAAGACCAAGAGGCTAAGCACAATATTTAAGGACAATTATTTAGTTTTTTAATTCATGTGTTAAACATATGTTTAAAATGGCAATCTGTGTGAAAAGAATCAACTATTGCATAACTTTGAGATTCGTAATACATTCTGTGTCATTGAAGGGTTTTGAAATTCAGCACTTCATTCACTAAAGAAAGGTAAATGTTGACATAATATAGTGCATAATGAAATGATTAGATAGATCCCAAGAGCCCAGTTTCAGTAACTTTAATTTGGGGATATGGGGAGCTGCAGTAAGTCTCTAACAGAGTTGATAGATCTACCATCAGAGAAACACATTGTCACTATCTATTACAGAATCAGCTGCCAGGAGCTGACAGCAAGCCTTTTGAGCAGATGGGTCAAGCAGAGCATTGTGAATGCCTAGAAGACTTTGGCGAAAGACAGGCCTTCCAGAGAGAGATACTTCACAATTCAAGTAACAGATTTCATTACAAGACCTGGGGGGTACCATTAATGCATTTATTCTTTAATGCCACTCCATGCGGCACTTGAAAGACATTACATCATACACAAAGTCAATATAGAATAAAACAATAGCAACTCATATATAGTCTATGTGCGTAGAGATCTGCCTTCTTTAAATGCTGCTCGTCTCATAAGTAGCACTTGTTCTTATTGCTTACAAGATTGCTGTTTGTGGTGTTTCATTTAATTAATTAAATATTATTTAAATGTTTAGAATTGTTTACTTATAATGTTAATTGTTTATTGCCTTTAATAAGATTAGTTCAAGTTTGATTAGCTTAGCTATTTACCTTTCAAATTTATGGAAACATTCTCCAATATGTTTATGACATTAGCACCGGATACTTAAGGGACTGCATTGCTTGTTTGCTGTGAAGGGTCCGCATTGACTGTTTATTTACAATGAAGAGCAGCCGCGATCGTGTCTGACTCGCGGTGGCAGTCACATTTCAGAAGGAAGACTGGCCACTTCGGTGTCAGTTCCTGTGACATGTGGTGGTCTACAATTATTTACAAGGGCAGTTGCAGACTATCTGTGTCCAGCTACATAATGGTAACTCCGAACCTGGGCATGTTTGGTATCAAACATGTCAAAATCATACCCCAATACTGTTGCCAGTAGTGGTTGTTTGATTCCATGTATTCTGGGGGGGCTCCTTAGAGGACCCCCAGCACTGCTCCTACCAGTCTGCTTTGGTTTCTGGGTAGCCTGCGCTGCTACCACCACTCAGACAGGTTTCTGCCCTCCTGCTGCTTGACCCGCTCAGTCAGAGGAAGACAGAACAAAGGATTTCCCGTGGCAGGAGAGGGAGGTAACACCCTCTCCCTTGGAAATAGGTATTACATAGCTTGGGAGGGGCAGCTTTCCCAAGCCACTGGTATGCTTTGAAGGGCACATTTGGTGCCATCCTTGCATAAACCGGTTTGCTCCAGTCCAGGAAACCCTCGGTCCCTGCTCTGGCACAAAACTGGACAGAGGAAAGGGGGTGACCAATCCCCTCCCCATCATCACCTTAGTGGTGGTGCCCAGGGCTCCTCCAGGTGGCCACTTGGTTCTGCCTTCTTGAATCCAAGATGTGCAGAGGCCCCTGGGAGCATCTGAGTGGGCAGGTCAGGTAGGTGACGTCACAGCCTGCCCTGATAGATGGTCACCTTGCTAGGTGACCAAGCCCTCTTCCGGGGCTATTTAGGGTCTTCCTCTTGGGTGGCTCCTCAAATTCGACATGCAAGATTCCAGCAGGACTCTTCTGCAATGTTTACTTCATCTTCTGGCCACTTTAACCGCAACTGGGGTCTTCAGGAACCAACAATCTGCAACTCCAGCGATGACTCCACTTTGCAATATTGTTTCCCTGGCTCCTTCCAGCAACTGCAACATTTCTCCGGCTGTGCATCCTCTGAGGTCAATGACAGTCCAGCCTGCACCAAGAAGTAAGAAGGACTCTCCCTTGGAGTGAAGGAATCACTCTTCTGCATCTACAGGCACCAAGTGCAACGACGACTGGCTGCGTGGATCTGCTCTCCTCCAGAACTGCATGGATCCTGCATCACAGGTTGTATCCTGAAGTGGTTCTCTGGTCATCTCTGTCAGCTTTTCAACTTTGGAAATGGTAAACCCTTGTCTATCCTTGCAGGACAGTACCCCTGTGCACAGCGATTCGTGCAACTAACAAGACTTTTTTGCTCCTCCTCCAAGGGATCTTCAGATTTCTTGTAGCCCCGGCCCCCAGCACTTCTTCCTGCCAAGCACAGTCTCCTCTCTGCTGCTCCAGCGACGTGGGACTCCTATTCAGGTGTGCTGAGTGGGTCTCACTGCGACTTCTGTGGCTGCTGCCAGTGGGTTGCCTGTGTGGGCTGCCTCCTCCTCTTGTGACTCTTCCAACTGCTGAGGATCATCCTGGACTCCCCTGCTTGGGTCAAGTTTCCTGGGCCTTGCTTGTCCTTTTCAGCCTTGCAATTTGTCTGCTTCCTCTTTTGCATTTGCCATAGCTTGTTTGTGGTTCTCCAGCAATGCTGATGAATTGAAACCCAACAGCTGACATGAGACACCATCTGCATCACTTCAGGAACTGCTCTTCATCTCATGTGCTTGCAGCTGGTCTTCTTCGTCCCTCGTCAACCTGGTCCTGCATCCACAGAAGGGTGGGTAGTGACTCCAGCCATAAACCACCTTTGGGTTCTTCCAGACTTGTCTGGGTCTTGCACAATCCTTTTCCTAAGTCCTCCTGTTGGGCTTGGGGAAAATAAGGTACTTACATCTGCTCTCCTGGTCCCTGGGGGTCACTCAGGTACTGACCTCTTGGGGTTACTAGTTCCTCCAGCTCCCCTCTACAGATTCCACATCTTTGGGTGGGGAACTGTATATCGCATTCCAGTTTCTTAGTATATGGTTTGGCACTCCCCTAGGACTTTCACTATTTTCAGTTGCTTTTGCCAATGCTTATTGCTTTCTATGTCCTTTACTGGTTGCTAATGTGTATATAATAGTGTGTTTACTTACCTCCATTTGGGGGACTTCCTATTAGTATTCTAGTATTTGTTTTACCCTAATACAGTACCTTTCTTTTTGTAACACTGGTTCTTTCGTGTGTGATAATGCTGTGTGACTGCAGTGGTATTGCATAAACTTTGCATGTCTTCTAGATAGGTCTTGGCTGCTCACCCACAGCTACTTCTAGAGAGCCCTGGCTTCCTAGACACTACCTACACGTCACTAATAGGGAATACCTCGACCTGGTATAAGGTTGAAACACCTTACTCACCACACTCGAGGCCATCTTCCTACAGATAAGACCAACAAGAACGAGATATAAAACTTTATGGGATGTTAATCTGGTATTAAACATGTTTTCTTCATGGCCAGGGAATAGGGGTTTGGAGCTAAATAAACTCTCTATGAAACTGGCTGCTTTAAAGATGTTAAAGCATTACAGGTAAGTAACAGCCCTTAGGACCTATTGGGGATGATTTTTGAAATTACAGAAGAACCAAAAGTATGTCAAATACAATCTTTTATCCAAGATTTGGTTCATGTAAAAAACTGTGTGGGGTGGATTGTATGAAGGAATACAATTCTGGGATGAATTAATTTTGTCCACATGGTAATAATCAAGTGCTGATTTCTTTTTTCAAGCCATTTAAAACAATTAGTACTGCTACTGTTGTTAGGTGGGTAAAATGCACAATGCAGGAAGCTGGTATTGATTTGTCCAGGTTCTGTGCTCATTCCATAAGAGGTGCAATGGCCAGTCAAGCCTTCTGGAAATGACGAAGATTAGAAGACATCATGAAAGCTGAGGAATGGTCTAATGCAACCATGTTTGCTAAACATTATTGTAAACCAATCAAGTATATGTCTGATGTGGTTATAGAGGGCAACCAATTTGCATAATGGTAGCCTTCGGTCTTGTAATGAAATAGCGATTATCTAAATTAAATGGCTAGAGAATCTGGATTTCATTGAAGACACAGAGGCTAACAATATTCTGCTCTCCCAAAACCTTTGGGTTTCATTAAAAAAAAGGGGGGAAGAATTTTCTGTATTGTGTTCTTGTACGGAATAAATATTCTTTGGAATTTTAGGAGAATCAATTAAATTGAAATAGTTTTTATCTGAAAATGTTATTCTCCAGGATTTGTCCTTTTTCTAATTCTATTTATCTTTACAGATAATAACTAATAGGTCAATGTCGTGGAGGTATTCAGGCGAAGAAGTGCATTTTTTTTGGATGCTACTTTGGTCCACTACCGGAGGGATAGGAACTATGTTGGAGCTACGACTCATGCATTTTAAAGAGGCAGATCTCTATGTGCGTAGACCATTTATGTGTTGCTATTGTTCTATTCTAGATTGACTTTGTTTATCAAGTAATGTCTATAAAATGCTGCATGGAGTGGCATTAAAGGATACATGCATAATGTTAGCCTTTGTGTCTTTAGTGAAATTCAGATTCTCTTGTCATTTAATTTGGAGAATCACTATTCTCCATCTCTCATCCACTCCCTTTTCACCATATCCGGGTCTGTGTAATTATTTATAGTTTAGAGGTTGCTGGAGAAGGTGGGTGGTTGAAAGCTTCCCAGTGAGTCCACATCACGTGTAGAAGAGAGAAGATAGTGCCTTGGGATTGTGATGGGATAGTAAGACCACAGATAACGCCTATCTGAGCAATATGAATCCAGAGAAAATCACGTTAGGGGTTAACAAACTAGCTAGCATCTCTGCAACAAGACAATAAGGAGAAAATATTAACTATATCCCGATCACAAATTGGAAACTTCCGATCTACCACAACAAATAGTCTAAAGAACCAAGTGAAAGGAAAAGGGACTTGGACGGTGGCATGCCTAAATAGTCCGTGACCACAGCCTATTTTACGAACTGCTACATTTTCTTGAACTCCAGTGAGGGTCACTCCTCAAATTTGGTGATCCGTGTAATTACTCTGTGCATTTGGTTTCCCCTGAATAGTTCTAAGGGGAAGGTGTAAAATGTACATTTCTGAATCCGTTCCAACTGCACTTTCTGCTTAGGCCAATGTATTGTCCACATGAACAATCAAGGGCGGCCTTTGACCTTTTATATTCGGAAGGACTTGCAGTAGTCTTGCCCATACCATTAGTGGAGCAAAATGATTCCCTTCGGTACAGTTTCACTGCTTTTAGGCAGGAAATGAAAAACGGCTTGATAAACATACATTTGTACATCTGTTCATACAGAGCTTTTGAATTTAACATTTTGGGGAATTGCGAGCCAGTAACTTATTTAACAATATTTAATCAACAATTTCTAAAAGCAACTGGTGGGGGTAAAAAGAGTGTCATTATTTTACGGGGGTCTGAGAGACAAGCTTAAGGATGTTGCTGGCACAAGTAATCGATCTACTCGCAGATTGTGAATAGCTGCTTGACCTAGTGGTTAAACTGGACCATAGGCCTTTGGAACAACAATAAGAGTAAAGACTAAGCATTAAGTAGTAGTAATAGAAGACAAGAAAAGAAAAACACCCAAGAATTTGGATGAAAGTGAACCAGTGTAAAGTGATGGAATAAGGGGGTCTTTGAACAAGATGGAGAGGGAGCATCGGCGAAACCTGAGGTTGTGTTTATGTTGTGGGACGAGTGAACACCTTTTAAAAGCAAGCTGCACTTTACCTAGGACTAATCCAGAGACAGTCCAGTGGTTTAGGAAGAATCAGAAAATGATTTTCGCACATCACTATGTTTGGTCAAAATCAGCCAACAAAATACTTATCCCAGTTCCAGTTTTGTACAATTCTAACTCTTCATAGTTCCTGTTAAAATATGTCTGGATCCAGGAGCTATGGGAACATCATGAACTTATATATATGCAACAAAGCTAAGAAAACCAATTGAGGTGAAAGAAAGATCTGATCCTGCCCTGTCTACTGATGGCAATAAACTCACATTGGGCCTCTTGTAAATAAATACCTGTATGGTTACACTAAATGTTCAAGACGCTCATCAAGAGAAGTTAAATTTCAACCTCCTAAAGGAACACAAATTTCAAACCATTTTGGAACTACAGTTATAGCGGTTACATAACATGATAATTGATTAGACTGGGCCAAAGGTAACCTTGATAATTTTATTGGTCTAAACAGTTTCTCTCTGGCAGCCGGCTGGTAGTGGAGGATGAATCAAACATATGCCCAGCACGTGTGCTATATCAGTAGGCCCGGCAATGGGGGCAACGTGCAATGCCAAATAAGACTGGGACCCCAGCTTTGCATTAGGGGCTAACACCACAAATGGTCTGAGGCCCTCTTTATTTAAACCCTTGCCTACGCCTGGTTACGGTTTGCGTGCAGTCATGGCACAAGTGTTACACGTGCCAGGTGGCACACTACATCCCATCCCACTTAGGGTTGTTATTGTATGCCTTATTGGGTGCCCCTTCTCTTTTCTTGGGAGCTACACTCTTTCAGGTTTGGACTTGTGTAGGCTTTGGCTGGAGCAGATACTGAAGATTGTAGCAGGCTTTTTATTTCTTGCTGTCTGAGTTGAGTCATTCCACGCTTGGGGGTCTAGCGAGCTCACAAGATTGTACCTGAGGGGCCATCTTCCATCCCTGGTGTTTATGTGGTGGGTGAAACTGGAGAGGGCCACATCATGCTGTCCTCTTCCTCCTGTTCTCTCCCTTGGTTGATATCGTCTAGTTTGAGAATCCTCGACTCCCCTAAGTACTAGGAGACCTGCTTGAGCCAGGATATATTTTGGGTTGTCCTTTGGAGCCCTACTGAGTGGGGACCATTGTTCCATGCATCCCTTCCATCTTCGGTAACAGTCTCTTAGTATTACCAAGTCCCCATGGCTCAGCACTCTGTGTTAGGTACTTCTCAGCTGCACCCCCCTCTATTGACTGGCACTCACATCAAGACTGGGAGGCCACTACTGGAGAGCAGCTGGAATTGCATCTTTCACAAACTTGCTGAACATCAGTGACACAGGCAAGCAGTGAGCCACGCAGTGTGTGGTACTTCAGTAAGCTTTCAGAAAGCTATGGGGCACACACTTCAGTCTTCATTCTGGTCTACTCCAAAACATAGTGCTTTCATGAACCTCTCCACATCCGTCTTGGCCTGGGGCCACCGGGGTGTGATTCATCTGTTGTGAACATTGAAATATTGAAGGTGTGTTTGAAAGTTATATACTTGAAATGGTAGGTCATTGCCAGTTCTTAGTTCACATGGCAACTTAACATTGTAAATATTTTTCTAGTTTCGGCTTGACATGTTCAAACGCTGTCGTCTCCAGGAGTATCACAGTGGGGAACCAGGAGTGTTGACGGAGATTGGAATGCTCTGCCTATCCAGGAAACTACACAAATCTGTACGCAGACAGACAAAGGATGGATCGTTGGATGTTTCAGTGATGATCAGGGTGTGCTGTTCTGGGTTTCTGTCCATGATGCACGCATAGCTCCGTTAGACAAGGTCTTCCACATATTGATCCATTTCTAGAAACTACACCTTTTCTCACAGGGGAGATTTCGTTTTCCTGATGTCCTGGTGACCTTGGTACGCAAGTACAACAACTGTTTAATGCATGGTTCTGAGAACAACAATTCACTGACGTCTCAAAACAATACCTTCATCCATGGAACTGAGGTTGGACCTGGTCCTCCACAACTATTTCAGGGTTTCTCTAGCTTTCATGTTGTAGGTTTGCAATTGACTCAGAAAGGTCTGCAGCTGAAGTGCCTCTGTTTACTTCTCCAGACATTCGTCCTTTTCGGTTTCTCCGGCAAAGTCATTGAGATCCAGGGCTCGTGGGAAGGCTACATACACAATGTATTTGATGTACTCTTCTGTATCTTCCGCTAGGCAGATCACTGTGGTAGTGCTGTTTTGTGGCTGTCATGAGAGGAAATCAGATGGATTATCTGTGTCAAGCCTGAAGATAACCTCCATTTGATATTGTTGCTGCTGCACAACTCACTTTTCAATTCATAGCAGAGGGTGTTAGGAAGTGCCTTTGGAATAAGTTTACTAGGGGTTTGTAGTCCGTATAACTCTTCGGCCCTGGTTTATACTTTTTTTGCACCGCATATGCATAATTTTTTGATGCAAAAGTGGCGCAAAATACGATTATATTTTGTAAGTTTGTGCTGCTTTTGCATCAAAAAACAACGCAAATGTGGTGCAAAAAAAGTATAAATCAGGACCTTAATGTCTTGATGTAGAGGTACAAGTGGAAGTGACCACATCCCCATTTGATGGTTAGTGCTTCCCTCTCAATTTGAGTGTAATGAATCTCGCTATTGGTGCAGGCTTGGCTGGCAAAATTCCATATACCTGGGCTGGGGTCTGTTCTTGCACAAAGATGCCGTCTAGCCCCACGAGGCTGCTGTCTACTATCAACTGTTCTAGGTTGGGGCAAAGTAGCTCATAGTAGCTCTCATAGTTGTATAATGGAGAAGTGCTGCTTTAATTCTTCTGAAGGTTTGTTCTTGGAGCTCACCCCACACCCGCTTGATGTGAGTTTTTAATCAATTCTTTGGTCTATGATGATCTCATCTATAGTCTGGTTATTGTGCCATTCATGTTGATAGTTAGATTGTGCACCCTCATATCTATTCAGAGCCAAATGGTGGCTGGATGCTTTTGTTTGGATGTGATCACAATGGGTGACACCCAGGGCGTTAGGCTGGATATCTTCTCTATGACGTTGAACAGCTTAAATCGCTCTAATTTATTCTCTAGCAGGGATCATAGGTGGAACTGCCCTTAGCGGTGGCACAGGGTGATATGTTTTACAATCTTGTTGATGTGTAATTTTTCCTGATGCTTTTTTGGCACTCCAGGCCAGTGAAGGCATGCTAAATGTAGTTTAGAATCTGTTGTACCTGACAGCTGTGGACTTGACGAGCAAAGGAGATAAGCTCTAATTCCTCCACAGTTTGGCAGCTGATTGAGATGACTCCTATGCTTTTGTGATGTAGGCCTTAGGTTCTTTAGTATGGTGTAAAGAAATGGCTCCCTGTTGCAGTTACCCCCCACTTTTTGCCTGATACTGATGCTGACTTGACTAAGAAGAGTGCTGGGACCCTGCTAACCAGGCCCCAGCACCAGTGTTCCTTCACCTAAAATGTACCATTGTATCCACAATTGGCACACCCTGGCATTCAGATAAGT
Source organism: Pleurodeles waltl (assembly GCF_031143425.1). Lineage (NCBI taxonomy): Eukaryota > Metazoa > Chordata > Amphibia > Caudata > Salamandridae > Pleurodeles > Pleurodeles waltl. The sequence continues at coordinate 872,170,077 of NC_090448.1, forward strand.
CCCTTGTAACTGGTACTTCTAGTACCAAGGGCCCTGATACCAAGGACGGTCTCTAAGGGCTGCAGCATGTCTTATGCCACCCTAGAGACCCCTCACTCAGCACAGACACACTGCTTACAAGCCTGTGTGTGCTAGTAAGAACAAAATGAGTAAGTCGACATGGCACTCCCCTCAGGGTGCCATGCCAGCCTCTCACTGCCTATGCAGTATAGGTAAGACACCCCTCTAGCAGGCCTTACAGCCCTAAGGCAGGGTGCACTATACCATAGGTGAGGGTACCAGTGCATGAGCATGGTACCCCTACAGTGTCTAAACAAAACCTTAGACATTGTAAGTGCAGGGTAGCCATAAGAGTATATGGTCTGGGAGTCTGTCAAACACGAACTCCACAGCACCATAATGGCTACACTGAAAACTGGGAAGTTTGGTATCAAACTTCTCAGCACAATAAATGCACACTGATGCCAGTGTACATTTTATTGTAAAATACACCCCAGAGGGCACCTTAGAGGTGCCCCCTGAAACTTAACCGACTATCTGTGTAGGCTGACTAGTTTTAGCAGCCTGCCACAAACCGAGACATGTTGCTGGCCCCATGGGGAGAGTGCCTTTGTCACTCTGAGGCCAGTAACAAAGCCTGCACTGGGTGGAGATGCTAACACCTCCCCCAGGCAGGAATTGTCACACCTGGCGGTGAGCCTCAAAGGCTCACCTCCTTTGTGCCAACCCAGCAGGACACTCCAGCTAGTGGAGTTGCCCGCCCCCTCCGGCCAGGCCCCACTTTTGGCGGCAAGGCCGGAGAAAATAATGAGAAAAACAAGGAGGAGTCACTGGCCAGTCAGGACAGCCCCTAAGGTGTCCTGAGCTGAGGTGACTCTGACTTTTAGAAATCCTCCATCTTGCAGATGGAGGATTCCCCCAATAGGGTTAGGATTGTGACCCCCTCCCCTTGGGAGGAGGCACAAAGAGGGTGTACCCACCCTCAGGGCTAGTAGCCATTGGCTACTAACCCCCCAGACCTAAACACGCCCTTAAATTTAGTATTTAAGGGCTACCCTGAACCCTAGAAAATTAGATTCCTGCAACTACAAGAAGAAGGACTGCCCAGCTGAAAACCCCTGCAGCGGAAGACCAGAAGACGACAACTGCCTTGGCTCCAGAAACTCACCGGCCTGTCTCCTGCCTTCCAAAGATCCTGCTCCAGCGACGCCTTCCGAAGGGACCAGCGACCTCGACATCCTCTGAGGACTGCCCCTGCTTCGAAAAGACAAGAAACTCCCGAGGACAGCGGACCTGCTCCAAGAAAAGCTGCAACTTTGTTTCCAGCAGCTTTAAAGAACCCTGCAAGCTCCCCGCAAGAAGCGTGAGACTTGCAACACTGCACCCGGCGACCCCGACTCGGCTGGTGGAGATCCGACACCTCAGGAGGGACCCCAGGACTACTCTGATACTGTGAGTACCAAAACCTGTCCCCCCTGAGCCCCCACAGCGCCGCCTGCAGAGGGAATCCCGAGGCTTCCCCTGACCGCGACTCTTTGAACCTAAAGTCCCGACGCCTGGGAGAGACCCTGCACCCGCAGCCCCCAGGACCTGAAGGACCGGACTTTCACTGGAGGAGTGACCCCCAGGAGTCCCTCTCCCTTGCCCAAGTGGAGGTTTCCCCGAGGAACCCCCCCCTTGCCTGCCTGCAGCGCTGAAGAGATCCCGAGATCTCTCATAGACTAACATTGCGAACCCGACGCTTGTTTCTACACTGCACCCGGCCGCCCCCGCGCTGCTGAGGGTGAAATTTCTGTGTGGACTTGTGTCCCCCCCGGTGCCCTACAAAACCCCCCTGGTCTGCCCTCCGAAGACGCGGGTACTTACCTGCAAGCAGACCGGAACCGGGGCACCCCCTTCTCTCCATTCTAGCCTATGTGTTTTGGGCACCACTTTGAACTCTGCACCTGACCGGCCCTGAGCTGCTGGTGTGGTGACTTTGGGGTTGCTCTGAACCCCCAACGGTGGGCTACCTTGGACCAAGAACTAAGCCCTGTAAGTGTCTTACTTACCTGGTTAACCTAACAAATACTTACCTCCCCTAGGAACTGTGAAAATTGCACTAAGTGTCCACTTTTAAAACAGCTATTTGTGAATAACTTGAAAAGTATACATGCAATTTTGATGATTTGAAGTTCCTAAAGTACTTACCTGCAATACCTTTCGAATGAGCTATTACATGTAGAATTTGAACCTGTGGTTCTTAAAATAAACTAAGAAAAGATATTTTTCTATATAAAAACCTATTGGCTGGATTTGTCTCTGAGTGTGTGTACCTCATTTATTGTCTATGTGTATGTACAACAAATGCTTAACACTACTCCTTGGATAAGCCTACTGCTCGACCACACTACCACAAAATAGAGCATTAGTATTATCTATTTTTACCACTATTTTACCTCTAAGGGGAACCCTTGGACTCTGTGCATGCTATTCCTTACTTTGAAATAGCACATACAGAGCCAACTTCCTACATATGGTGTTGCATGTTTGCCTCACATGTCCACACTAGGGGCAGTGGCACAAGACCTCCATAGGCATATTTCTTGATTTTGGAGAGGTACAGCTTTTGGCGGGCTCTGAGTGCTTGTAGTTTAAGATAGTCCATTATGTTCACTAAAGTTCCTGTATGCATAAGTACAGGGATGCCTACCCATGAGATATCTACTTCTAGATGCCCTGTGTTTCCCTCATGTTCATACAGTTTCTTTTGTAGACAGGTTTGTGGACTCCCCTGACATTCATTCATAGATCGTGTCTATGTTGTATTATGCCAAGACAGTGTTGACTCGTAACCTTCTTTAAATTGAACTGGCCTGGGTATGGTGGCTGGTGTTGATCCCGACCTGGAATCTGTAGATGATGGCACTTTAGGTCATGGTATTTCACCAGTTTCTGCATGACCACATTGATTCCTTTTTTGCTGACAACAAGGGCACTGCCTTGCCCCCTAGTGGAGTGGGAAGCCTTTAATGTTGTCACTCCTAAGTTCTGCTTTAAGTCTGTAGTTGGGGTACAGAGAGTGTTAGCTCGGGAGCTCACTCAACTAAAAACTTCGCTGCAGATTCTTTAGCGGGTGCTCCCTACTAACCTAGACTAAGCAATGGAAGTTCAATATGTTAGTATCCCCTTCTTTGACAGCCTAGAGTGATTGCATTGCTTCAGTTGCGCTTGCTACCTAGCCAAGACTGACAACGAGGATGATAGAGAGGATTGGCTCTTAACGCATCTTGCCATGCCATTATCCTTGAGTCCTATCCCACTCTGTTAGGCTCTCCATACAGGAGGGATATTGAGTAGTCTGTATGCCATTAATAATGCATTTTTTGCTTATTACGAACACCTGTATAAACCTCTACTTGTCCACTCTGCTTCAACGCTTGACACCTTCCTTAGCCCATTAGCATTACCCCATCTTACTGTATCAAGATCTTTATTACCTTTCTCATTTCAGGAGCTCAGATCGGTCCTGCATGATCTGACTCAAGGAAGACTCTTGGATCCGATGGTCTTCCATTGAAATTTTATACTCTCTTTGGCCCCACTTGGCACCCCGCTGCTTCAGCTTTATTCTGCCTCTCTTTAAATAAAACTATCATCTCTACAATGCTCAAACCCACATAAAGACATTGATGGATATGTCCTCTTATTGTCCATTATCGATTCTTAATGCTGACTTTAAAATTCTTACTGAACTGCTGGCTAACCGATTACTTTTGACTCTCCCACTATTGATACACTCTGACCAATCAGGACTTATTACAAGCCTTAATACCTCACATAATTATAGAAGGCTTTGTGGTAACATGCCCAGTTCCTTGGACACCTTACTGAAAGCTGTGTGCATTGCCTTAGATCTGGAGAACACCTTTGACTCTCTTCGCTGGGATTATATGCTGTGAGCATAGGCAGAGATGGGTGCAGGCCCCATCTGGTGTAAAAGGATTAGTCTTTTATATGTGGCTCCGGTGGCAAGGGTCAGGAGGGGACAGTGTATCTTGTGCTCTTTCACAGTGAGTAGCGGCACAAGTCAGGGAAGTCCTCTCTAACCATTACTCTTTTCAATCATGATGGAACTGACAGCAATCAAACTGAGACAACAAGGTGAGCAATGGTGATTAGGACTAGAGCCTTTATTCATGCAGCATCCTTACATGCTGATGATATCCTTCCTTATGTCTGGGCTGCTCAGCTGAAACTCACCTCTTTAGCTGTTCTCCTGACCGACTTTGTGGCTGTTTCTGAACTTAAGGTCAACTGGTCCAAATCCTGTATCTTCCCTCTCCGTGCTGGTTATGGGCTTCCGCATCCTCTCCAGATGGACACTCGGCTTCACCAAGAAATGGTTGTGTTCAAGTACCTTGGGATTACGTATTTCATTCATCCGTGGATCTTTGGGACGACAGTCTGGGGAGAATACTTTGGTCGCTGAAGGAATAATTTACTTTTTGAGCAACACTGCCCTCTCGCTCATAGGTCGGATAGCGTTGATTAGGATGATTGTGCTCTTATGTCTCTTATTTTTCTGTTAATCTCCCTTTGTCACTTTCTGGTTTATTTTCTTTTTAGAAATTTAGATGAAATGCTACTTTTCAACACCTAACTGAAGCTGGTAGGTTGGGACTCCCTGACTTTGAACAATATTATCTCATAGCAAACCTTCAATGCCAGGCTCACTGGTTGCAGGCCGCTCCCTCTCTGAGAAGGGCCTGAGCACAAGAGTTGGAGATCGGGTCAGCTGAGCTCTGTTATTCATCCTCTGACAACTCCTTTTTCTGTTGCCTCCATCCGCCCGCTGTTATCCACCGTGTTTTACTGACTCCGGCACTCGTGCACTTCACAGACATCGGTTCCCCTATGCTTCTGTGAACCCCCTAACTGGGTTGGTAGCCCTCAACTACTCTATTCCCCAGATCCATCTGGAACTGTGGGCTGAACGGGGAATTTCTATCATCTCCGAATTATTTACAGCCCATGAACTGCTAACATTTGACACATGCATGGCAGAATTTGCGATCCCTCCCTGCCACTTTCTTACTTATGCACAAATTAAGCAATCGCTGAGAGCTTTGTTTTTGATTCGGGACTCAGAGACTACAGTTAATGCAGTAACTCAAGCGCTCGAAACCTTGGGGGACAGTACACATCTTGTCCAATGGCTTTTTCAAGCACACCTTGGGCACTGGGATCAGGCCAGAAATTCCCTATGAGTAAAGTGGAAAGGTGGCATAGGCTGCTCATTGCATGATTCGGAGTCACACCAAATTTGATCATACCCTATTAGGGTGTCTCGTAATTCACGCTTCAAGTATATATGGTTCAACATCCTTAATAGGGAGTATGTTACTCCATGTCGCATCGCGAGGATCTACCAGGGAGCGTCTTCACTTTGTTCTCATTGCTCCAGACATGGACCTGCCCCACGTCTTATGGTTGTGTTGGTCACCGACCGGCTATTGAGCTTGGATCATTCATCTATTTTACCAGGCTACAGGGCATTGGTTGAATAATTCCCTGGAGGAACTGGGCCTCTTCTCTCACCCAGACTCGGTTAAGGCCTTGACTAAATTGTCAGATCTTACCCTGCGGTTAGCGTAAAACCATGTTAAGAAACGTTGAAAGGATCCTACCCCACGACCTTTAAGGGGAAGAGAGAACCTACCACCTTCAAAGGGAAGAGAGAGCAGGCTTAGGATTCATATCCCCTTGAACATTCCCCCTACAGTTACACTTTATCATTGGTCTCTTGCTCTGCCAGTTTCTATCCAGTGTAGATAGTTTCACGGTTTATATTTTGGGCATTGCAGCCTAAAGCTATTTTTTTAGGTGAGACTCAGGTGCTGGCAACTGACATTTCTGAAAGACTACTACCCCGCGGGTTATACGAGTGTTGTAAGGAACATGTTGGGGTGGGGAAGATGCCACTAGTTGGGGTGGTAGGGAGGGCCGACTTTGGGTGTTTGTAATAGAAGGAGGGACGTGTACAATAATAGTGGCATGCCTGAAACTCTGTCTTCTGGAGCACTAGTTGCCTTGTTTGTCTACTATCAAGTTAATATTGCAAGCTGTATCCGTTTGAAAGCTGCCAATAAAAAGCTATTTTTTTAAAATAGAGTTTCCTGTGTACACAGTTAGGAAGGCATCTTCTCCCTCTTCCTTGATGTCTGGTGTAGTTAGCTCTGTAGAACACATGGCCACCAGCTTCATGGCATTGTTCATGAAGGAATGCATGGGTGGTGTGGTGGGTGATGATCGTGATACTCATGGGCCAAGATTCCTTCCTCTGCTTGCCCTTGCAAAGTGATTGAGTTTTCAAGACTTTTAGCAGGTTTTTCTTTACGCCGGGCGTTGCACCCGGGGATGTGAGTCTCAACGTAGATGGGTATAGTGGTCTTGATTTATAGATGGTGTTTACAGGGCTGTAGCCGTGGGTGGGGGGCTTTTGAGGGCAGAGCCAGCCCATATTAATCTCCCCCACGCCCCCACCAAATGACCGCAGCTGATGAGACAGTATTTATAAAATACACATACAGATAAAATTCAGTTTATCTAAACTTCCTTCTTATTTGAATACATAGAGGCTAATAAAAAAAAAACATACTGGAGTTCAGAAGCTGAATAAGCAATAAGAATCCCTTTTTCTATCTTGCTGCATTTGTTGCGGTTTCAAAGAGATAGGCTAAATGTCAGGCTATGTCTTCTGACATACCACTGTGTATTCCTTTAATTAGGAGATGTTTGCTCTTCTTTCTCTGAAAAGTGAGAGGAATTTTAAAGTGAACTATGTGACAATCTCACTGAAGTATGGACAGGGTCACTGGAATCATGCGGTAGGGGATGCCCAAATTATGTGGTAGGCTGACTAAATTATGCAGTTTAATGAAGACAGTGCTCATTTTGTGGTAGTATTATTTCATTATTTTGTCATTTTTTACACTTTAACACAGTCTACGCAAAGGTTTCACTTTATTAGTACTAGTTCTACACCCAAATACAGTTCTAAGTATCTGAAAGGTGACCAGCAAATCTTTGGGAAGGACCTTCCACTGAGCTGCAGCGGATGTTGCAGTGTTTTTAGTAACTTTTGATCCGTTTGAGCTAGAACCAAACTTTTTGTTGAAACCTACAGGCTATGCAACAGATGGCAGATTATTTGGCAAATGCAGCAAATTCATAATTATGTGGAACATGGCACAGAATTGCATAATTCCAGTAGCCAAGCATACAGGGTGTGTGAAAAGAATGACTGTAAGATGTTTAATTGTTTCTAATACACAAAAAATGTAAATATCAGCAAATGATATGTACAAACATTTCAACATATATCAGCAGTTATGAAGGCAAACATAAATCACATTCTGTTTTGTAATTGTTTTGTAATTCTGAAACAAAGATTGGAATAGGCTCAAAACACATCTTGGTGACGTACAGATGATAAATATTGTATTGTATTGCAGCATTTTGTGTGGTGCTTACTTCCCCTGTGTGTGGCACTGAAGTGCTTACATGCACGGGCAGCAAGCTATGCCTTATAGGGTGGTGTGTGGTTGGAAGGGTGTCTTTGTTTTATGATCCTATGTGGGAAGTGTTTCCATGTTGTGTGATAACCCCAACGCATGATAATATGATAATCATGTTATGGAATGCTGCTCATATTAATGTAGTTGATAAGGAGGTGGGAGAGGCACGGATGCGCAGTTCATGGTTTTCATTACGCTGGTAGCTTTGAGCAGCTCCACAGGGTACTTTATGATATTTCTATTTCTATAATCTGCTTCGGCGTTTACTACACTATGTTGTAGAAGCATAGATTTTGTGTATATTTGTGCACCTGAGTTGGAATGGTTGGAGAGAGAGAGAGAAGTAGAGAGATTCGATGGGATATGAATTGTTAATATCATCCCATATCTGAGTGTCATTGTGAGATTTAAAAAAGCAGCCATAGTGTTTGGATATTTGCAGCCTGCAGTTGTGGACTAGATTAAATTTATACGATTGGCCTGCAGTGGGTGACAGATGTCTTCAGTTACTCCAAGCATGTTAATTTAGTGATGGCTGGTTTAGTGGCTTCACAGTATCTGCGATGGACAACCCTTGCAGCAGATATGTCTTATGTAAATGCAAGTGGTATGAGATACAGTTGGCTGCTGAGTGTTATGATATTAGTGTTAGTGTGAGCCATAAATGTTATAAATGAAATCAGCTGATTACATAATATTGCAGTGAACCATAGATCTGCCCTCCTTAACTTAACCGCCTATCGAATGTAGCCTGATGGTGGGTTCAAGTCTGTGGTTTGTAAGATGAAGATTGCGCTCGAAGGAGTAACTGTCTTTCCAGTTTCTGTGCCATAATGTGTGGTGGTGTGGTTGTCTTGGAAATAGCCATGTTTTCATCTGTCTTTTGATATTTGCTACTCAATAGTTTGAATGCTGGCTTGTAGTGAGTTTCTGACCCTGGTGACTTGTACTGAGAAAGCAGTGCCTCCTAAGGATTTCTTACGGTAAGGTGGCATGGTGATAAGTGGTGCAAGCCTGGGGGGCAGTGTCCAGTTTTGTTTTATTGCTTGAATCAAGCTTGTCGGTCTAGCTGTCCTTTTCCTTAGAGGTCCTGTGGAAATGCAAAGTGCCTTGAAGGTTGCCCTTCGTGCTCTAGCTAGACAGTGTGGTGATTGCAAGACTGAAGTCATGTGTTCTCTTGGTGTGAAAGTGGAGAAGAAGGCTTGCACCAGCATTTTGAATGAGCTGTATTTTGCATATGATGAATGTGGGTGTGCCAAGGTATAGGCTTTTGGAATAGTCAATCTTAGAGATTGAGTTTGAGGATGGCTTGCAGTTTCTATTGGTATCCAAGGTAAGGGAGGATGCAACGTTTTGTTTTTGTTATATAAAAAGCAGTCTGATGTTATTAACACATAGTATCTATTATATTGCTCTCAATTCATGGTTACTCCAAGGTGTCTGACTCCTCTTGATATTGTTGGAGGGGCCTTATATGCCGTAAGCCATATCGCGGTTGGCTGGTATTTTTGTCATTGTCTGTAAGTCATAATCTTTGCCTTTGCACCATTTAGCTGGTTATTCATCATCCATGTGTTTATGATTCGAAGGCAGCCATCAGGTTTATGTAGTGGTCTTCCAGACCATCCATTTTAATAATGATTTGGGTCTCATCTGAAAACTGTAACAGGTGAGGTTGAATTATTTAATTGAGTTTGGTAAGGGGGTTAAGTAGATTTTGAATAAAAGATGGGCTATGACGGACCCCTGAGGGATGCCACAGTGCTGTGCGTCAGGAGCTGGTGTGAAAATTGATAACCAACACTAGTTCATAGTTATAGCTGAGAGGCCAAGAATTAAATGGGCGTTCGCTGAACTACCTTCTCACCTTTCACATATGGTATGTCAAAAAATAATTTGCCTTGTGACAAGACTGCACAACTATAGAGGATATTGAGTCACGCTGTTTTTAATTCACCAACTTTCATAACCTTCCCTATTCCAGATACATAAGTGGTTGTCACTACCTAAAAGTATCAGTCGTTCAGTAGCAATGTCCAATCAGGAAACTCCAAATTTCAACAGGGGATAGTGCTTTGATTAGCCTACTGTGCTGACTCCGATTCACCACAAGTCAGGCATGACTTACATTTGACTTACATTTGACTGACGTTGCTCTGGCTTACACTGGCCTGTGGTGAAATATAGCCTGGTGAAAAAACATGTCTGCTCTAGAGATGTGTACTTTTTCTTCAGTAGAAAGGTAGTTTGCTAGGTTAATGTTCTTGGTGCACTGGACAGCAAATATCCTTACTAGGAGTAGTGTGAATATGAAATGAACCAATATCGCCTTCCACGTCACAAAGGGCTGCTATAACAGACTATCTATCTTTCAAAAATAGTTTAATATCTAGTTAACCCTGCAAGGGTCAAAAGTTAAGGATTCATCTCCTTGAACCAAATATTGTGCAAACTATAATCAAGGCTTATAATTGACCTCTCTAGACATCTCCACAGAATAACGACTAACATTTTCTGATTTATATATAGGCCCTCATTATGAACATGGCGGTCCATTCCGCTCCGCCGGCGGTGTCCGGACCTCCAAATAATGATCCAAATGAAACACAGGCATCCCGCGAACCACCCACCGCCAGGAGAGGAGTGCCGCCGCCGACGGCAGAGTCCACCCACAGGCCGTCGGAAAGGCCCAACCAGCCCATCAAATTATGAACCACCATTCCGCCGCCAGTTCCGGGGCAGGAACCACCGCCACACACAGCCAGGCAGAAATAAACCAAATATAAGGAACCACGCACCGGAGTCCCACAGAACGTGCTGGGGCAGCCATGGATAGAGAGCTGCGGATCATGCCAGCCCTGCTCCTTGCCATAAACCTCCACGACCGAGACTGCCGACGAAGACAACAACGGTAAGTACCGCAACCTACGACACAAGGGAGGAAAGGGCACAGTTACATACCCACCCACTCCACCCATACTGCAACACCCCACCAACCCTTCCCAGCAGCACAAGTCATACACCCCAAGAGGTACTTACCCGACACAAGGCCAATGCAACTTGGCCATAGTACATACAAAAGCCCCACACCCATAAAAAAGTGAAACAAATTACCAGGGTTCAATGGCGTGCACCCCAAACACAGGCCACACAGAAACTTTATTCACAAGCTCACAGAGCAAAACAGCGCAAACAGGGCCAATGGCCAGTCCGTATTTTCCCAATTGTCCTGGGCCACAACGGGCCCAACCTGACTCCCACAAGTGCTTGGTACTCCACATAATGGGGCACCATATGGGCATCCAGGCACCTCATGGAAGGGGGGCAGGGGGTGGTGGTTTTTTTTGAAGGGATGGGCCTTTGACTTTCTTTTGGAAGGTGGAGGGGGGTGGGCTTCTCCTTTGAAGGGGGTGGGGGCTGTTTGGCTCGGGTGGAGCTGGATGTCCTTAGCTCTGTCCGGCCCTTCTTCTTCTCTGGAGAAGGGGCACGGGAGTGTGAAGGGCGGACAGGGGTGGGCTGTGATGTGGAAGGAGCGGAAAGGGCAGGGAGGTGGGCATGTTTGGGGACAAGACGGGGTGGGCCAGTGGGTTGGAAGAGGTCAGCACAGGAGAGGAAAAATACATTTGGAGCCATTGAGGTGGGCGTGGATGAGGGCATGGGAGTGGAGGCAGAGGGAGTGGATGTATGGGGTTTAGGGTGGCGTGTAGTGGGTGCAGGTGACTGCTCAGTATGCTGTGGTGTGGTGGATGTCTGATGGGTGGGTGTCTTGGTGCGTTTGTGTGTTTTGGGAGGTGGGGGGGTGGACACAGTGGGATAATACAGACAGCTAGTGTGGATGTATGTTGCGTGGGTGTCTGCAAGTCTGGTGAGTGTGCTGCATGTGTCAACTACAGTAGAGGTGGTGAGTGCAGGTGTGGTGTATGGGGTGCATGTATGGGTGGCTGCTATTGTGGTGAGTGCAGGAAGAGGAGCAGTAACAGTGAGTGAAGGTGCAGTGCATGAGGGTGTGGATGTAGAGGGGACAGACAGGGAGGCGGAAGAGGTGGGCACACTGGGGGAAGTGGACGTTGTTGTGTGTGCAGATGTTTGTTGGCTGTGTGAATGCTTGTGGTGGGAGGTGTGGTGCTTGTGCTTGGAAGTGTGTTTCTTGTGTGTTGATGTGCTTGTCCGCATGTCTGAATGTGTGCTTTGGACAGGTGAAGGGAGTGGGGTGCTGGAAGGGGTAAAGAAGGTTGGAGGGGGGACAGAATGGTCAGAACCTGAAAAGATCTCTGTAGGGCAGACATGGCACCGTGAATGCCATCTAGATAGGCATTTGTCTGCTGCACCTCTGATGCTAGCCCCTGGATGGCATTGACGATGGTTGTCTGCCCTACAGAGATGGTTTTCAGGAGGTCAATAGCCTCCTCTGTGAGGGCAGCAGGGCTGACTGGGGAAGGGGAGGAGGTTCCTGGGGTGAAGGAATGGGGGGTGGCGGAAGATGTAACGGTAGTGGTGTGTGCACTAGGGTCCGCCACCGCCGGGGTGGCCCCATCGGAGGAGGCCTCAGAGTCACTACCTCCTGTGGTAGTAGCCTCCCCTGTGGAAGTCCCCTCGCCCTCCCACCCACTGTCCCCTGGGTGTCGGTTGTCTCTGCCTCGGAGGATCCGTGGGCCGCTGCCTCCCCATGTGCCGGTGCCTCAGCTCCCTCACCTGATGTTGATGCTTTACCAAACCAACACAAGAGGACACGGATGGGGAAACAAAACCGGAGAGATACTTGTAAATAGCTGAATGCAGGTACATAATGGTCATACACGCACCCACCCAGAAAACACACCCAACAGGCAGCACTGTTCACTATGCCCATGGCCATGCCCCTGACTACTGACCAGAATACTGCTCTACGCCCATCCCCTGAAATACCTTAGGAGCAGAAGTAGGTGAAACCTGACAGGGACACCCCTATACCCTTTGGGGAACATACAGTAGATGGACACCAGTCAACTCCCCTGCCTCTAAGCAGCATGAGCCCTATTGCACACCCAGACATCCTTCCAGACTGAAGTATGATCAATGAGTATTCACCCCCTTGTGACTGCTTTGCAGCCTCCAAGCGCCCATACAGGTCTGGGTACGCCACCGCCAGGATCCGTCGCATGAGGGGAGTAAGTGCCTGAAAGGCACCCCTTCCACGTTGGGAGGACTTCCCCAGCTGGGCTTCACTGATCTTTTGTGCCCAGTGCCGCAGGTCCTCCCACCTCATTTGACAGTGGGTGCTCCGCAGGTTGTAGACCCCAGGGTCCACACCGCTTTGGCGATGGCAAGCCAATGTGCCCTCTTCTGGTGGGCGCTGGCCTATAAGGGCGACAGAGGAATGGTACACAGAGGTGTCAGGCACTTGCACGATAGGAACAGCTGGCTAATCGTCCACTGTGGGACAGACAGTACTCTCAGACATACAGGACAGTTGCACGCAGCATGCAGTGCACCGTGGCCCATGCAGGCTCAGAGGTGCACACATATGTCCAATCTACACCATCCATTACACACACACAGTGCCCACCAAACCCAGACTCACCTGTACCCCTGGCCGTCCGTACAGTTTCGCGTACAGGGGCAGGACCCCGTCCACTAGCTTCTCCAGTTCTTACTGGGTGAAGGTCGGGGCCCTTTCCCCTGCAACACGTGGCACATCCATAGCTAGAGGCAGTCCACAGCAGTACACAGAGTGGAGTACCAGTCCGCACAAGATCAGGAAGTCAAGTGATCAAACGATGACAAACGCGCGTACGTTCTGCGGCGGTGTGTACCCTCACCGCCGATCATGATACGCCAGGATTCCCCATTGGCATCCATGTTAACCAATGAGGGTGCAAAGAGCAGTAAACCACGCCTTAGGCTGTGACGTCAACCGCTAGCGGTATGAGGTGACTTTCACAACGAAAGGGCAGAACAACAGTGGGCAGACATTTTGCCTTTACCTACGCATCTACAATTAGTTAATACTCACAATGCAGGCCCTAATAGCCACATGAAGCACCTAGGCCTCTGTCCATTCCGTATTGTAGTCAACATGAAATACTCTGTTCCCTCATTGTGATGTACATGTATATCTGTCAGGTAGCAGTTATTGTAGAGACACCACAATGAACAATGCCTTGCACATAGGATGACAAGTGTGCCAATGTATGTGTTTTCATCACTCCCTTTTGTATCCCCTCGTAGGTACTGACCCTTGTGATGAGGAAGGGCACCACTTGTGGATATGGGGACCTTGGTGGAGCGTCAGATCATAATCACTTACAGACTCACGTGCAACTATTCAGGACCTTTGTACATTACTGGATCCAGCACTAACTCCGGCAAATCGTAATCAGCATGCCATTCCAACTAAAGTGCAGGTGCTCTCTGCTCTCCATTTCCTGGCCACGGGCTAGTTTCAAGTGACAGTGGGCATGGGTGCTGGATTTTCACATCCAATGTTCAGCCAGGTACTGACATGATTTCTGAATGCATGTGTACATCTGCAATCCTATGTGAGGTTTCCCCAAAGTACTGACCTCCCTGCCATCAAGTCTGACTTCTATGCCTTTGCCAACATTCCCCATGTCATAGGTGCCATCGATGACACACACATAGCTATTATCCCCCCAAGAGTGAGTGAACAGGTGTACGGAAACAGGGACAACTTTCACTCCATGAACATCCAATTGGTATGTACTGCAGACCAGTACATTTCCCATGTGAATGCCATGTTTCCAGGTTCAGTCCATGATTAATTTGTGTTGAGGAACAGTAGTGTGCCACAGAAGATGGAACAACTACAAGAGGACAGAGGGTGGATCCTAGGTAAGTTTGCCTGTCACCAACTGACACATTGCAGAAAACCACCCTGTCTTACTAAGGGACATTCCAATGACAAGTCTGTATTGCACCATTTACTAGGTGATTCTGGCTATCCACACTTGCGTTGGCTCCTGACACCAGTGAGGAATCCCAGGACAGATGCAGAGAGGAATTACAACGAGGCCCATGGACGTACTAGGAGGGTAATAGAGCGAACTATAGGTCTCCTGAAGGCTAGATTCCGGTGTCTACATATCTCTGGGGGTTCCCTGGCCTATGGGCCTGATTAGGTGTGTAGAATAGTGGTGGCCTGCTGCATGCTGCACAACCTGGCAGTGAGAAATTCTATCCCCCTCTTGGAGGTGGAGGGTGCTATAGGTCCTGATCAGCTACCTCAGAGAGGTGAGGAGCGTGATGGTGAGGATGAGGAAGGGGAAGATGTCAATTTCAGGAACCAACTGATACAACTCTACTTCTAATGACTGTGTGGGACGTATGCATCTCATTGTGGTAGGTGACTAATACTGTCAGTGTGCTCTGTCATATAGGGGGTGTCGGTCATGATAGGCGATACATGGCCCACTTCTGCATGGTACTGACTGAAAATATATCCATTCCCTCCTTGCCACCATTTGGGCACACAGGAATACCACCATGCACACAATTGACAATAACGTTTTTCTCTGCCAGTTGCATCCATACTCCAATTTGTTCACAATTTAAGACAGGGAGCAGTGTAACAGGTGTGAAATGTGTTTTATTGGTAGAAGTAAGTGAATTGTGCTATTTACAGTGATGGGAGTCGTAAGGGTGGGGGGACCTCAAAACCAACTTGGTGGCAGCCTTGTTGGATAGTATTGATGGGTCCATTTTGTTGAACAGTACTTCAAACTGCCCTCAGCTAAATGTTGTTGGTGAATGGGTAGGATGGTTGCTTTGCATTTGTAGCAGAGTCAATTGTTGGAGGGGGCCTTGTTCTTAGCTGGGTTTCCAATGCCATATCTTGGCCTAAGAGTACGATTTGGGCACCTGGGAGGGTATTTCCTGGGATGTTTCTGCTGCTTGGGTCATCTGATGCTGGTTGTCCATTGGCTGTTGTGGGGGCCTCTTGTCCGGTGTGGTTGTCAGACTGGTTTTTGACCAACTGCAGCAGTGCTCTTGCTATGGTGGCCATTGTGGCATTGTACTCTTTCCACTGCTCTATAGCCTGTTGGTGATGTTCCTTCTGCATCCTCTGACTTTGCTCCAGGGTGGACACAATCTGTGTCAACCTGTCTTGGGTATGTTGGTAGGCCCCCAATACTTCTGAAATAACGTCCTGGGCTGTTGCATCCATCCTTTGGCCTCCCCCTGGCCCACTGAGACCCTTGAACTTGCCCTAGCCCTCTGTGCCTGTGTCCCCTGCACAGGTCTGGCAGTGCCACTTGTACTGGGGCCCTCGCCTTCCTGCATGTTGGGAGTGGGAGACTGTGGCCTCTGTAGCTGTGTTCCACCAGTCTGTGCCATGGGTACAGTGGTGCGGGTATGCCTGCCCTGGGATGCTGGTCTTGACTGGGTGGTAGGGGTGAAAGTGGTTTCCTGGGTGGGGCTGCTGCATGGTGAGAGTCCAGGACTGTGTGAGGGGCCTGCCTGCTCATCAGTGTCCAGGGATCCTTCGCCAGTGTCTTGTGAGGTGCCTCTGTCTCCCTGGAGGGCAGTGGCACTCCTTGTCCTGTCTGTTAGGGTTGCATGGGTGGTGGTGCCTGTTGGGGGACATAGACATGTTACATATGCATGTAAGTTTGAGGTGTACAGGACTGGGCTATTTTGTGCTGGTGTTACTTTCAGTGGCCTTCCAGGGTGCCTTTGTGAGGTTGACATTGCATTTAGCGCCAGTGAAGGGTTGCATTGTGGTGGGGTGTATTGTTCTATTGTGGTTACGTGCAGGGGTGGGTGGCTGTGCACAGCAGGAGTGATGTGGCCCTCTTAGTGGGTGTGAGGTCATGCAGGGGGGGTGGATGTGGTGGGTAATGGCTGGGCTGGGTGTAGGTCCTGGTGGGGTGGGGTGGGGTGGTGCATGCATTGCAGGTGTGGTGTATATGGGGTAATTATAGATGACTTACCCAAGTCCATTCCTCCAGTGAGTCCCTCTGGGTGCAGGATGGCCAGTACCTTTTCCTCCCAGTCGGTGTAGTCGGGTGGTGTTGGTGGCGGTCCTCCCCCAGTCTTCTGCACTGCGATGTGGTGCCTGGATGCCATGCCACGGACCTTCCCCCGCAGGATGTTCCATCTCTTCCGGATGTCGTCCCTGGTGCGTGGATGGTGTCCCACTACATTTACCCTGTTCACAATGGTCTGCCACAGCTCCAATTTCCGGGCGATGGGTGTGTGCTGCACCTCGGCCCCGAAGATTTGTGGCTCCACCTTCAGGATCTCGCCCACTATGGTCCTTAACTCCCTTTCGGTGAAGCGTGGATTTTTTTGGGGGGACATGGTGAGTGTGGTGGATGGTGTCGGGACTGGGAACGAGGTAAGGGTGCTATTCTGTGAGTGGGTGTGCGTCTCCTGTATGCTGGCGTTCACGGTCTGGTGCTCTCCGTCTTCTTGTCCTGCTTTCATTGCAAGGGATTGGGGTGTGTGTCTGGGAGTGTTTTATGGGGTTCTGGATGTGTGTCATGTGTGTGGGTGATACGCCTATCCAATGTGTGCGCTTCTTGCTGTTGAGCCCACTTGCCGCCCGTGGCGGTCGCAGCCGCCAATGGTCGTCCGGCCTCCACTGTCCGCCGAGGTGATTTGTGCATCATTATATGGAGGGCGTGATGTGGGTGTGCTTGGCGGTGGCAGGGTGGGGTGGGCCAGGATTCCCGCCGACAGAGTCATGGCGGGGAGTGGTGGTCTGGGAATATTTGGCGGGGTTGGGTTTTTCGTTCATTATATGGTCGGTTTCCATTCACCGCCAACGGCGGGATTCTGTTCACCGCCGACACGGTGGTCGGCGGTCTTTCCCGCCATGTTCATAATGACTGCCATAGTGTAATTTAAAATCTGTGTAGTATGAATCTGTTTTTGAAATGTATTGACTCCTTTGAAATTCTGCTTTCTTTTTTATCAAGTCTATACACATAGCACATAAACTGCTGTTATGAGGTCCTATGTAACTAATATATTAAATGCTTAAAACTAGTTGAACATTTGGGGTAGCATTGTAATTGGGAAAAGTGTGGGAATGCTGGGTGGTAGGAATTGTCTTGATCCTCACAGATTCTGAAATTTTCCTCTGCAGAATTATGAGTAAAATCTTAATGTTTCCTAGTTTCTTAGGGGCCTTAGGGAGCCTTTCCATTCACGGGTGATAGGGTAATCACACAAGTGAGGTACTGTTGTCATTAGGAGAAGTGTAGGAACACTGTATGGTACAACATTTGTGGATCCCTACAGATTACTTTAGCACAGACTGCCTTTTCTTTTGTTTTGCTGTGTAACGCGAGCACACACAGCATGCTACGCAATACAGCAAAACAAAAAAATAAACCTCTGGGCTTGTGGGAAGCATTTTCCTGGCCTCCAGACTAATTTTGGAAAAGAAAATGTTTTGGTTGTTTTTACCAGAAACATTTACTTTTACAATACTGTGGACGACATCTTGATGTCCACCTCATTGTAAAGGTAGAGTGGTGGATGTCAATGGGTGGGTGTCTGCCCTGAATCAGTAAAAACCTACCAAATCCAAGCAGATGTTATCCTGTCCAACAAGAATTGACAACAAACTGCAGGGATATAATGGCCACATTACACTACTCTGTACCATGATTGTAAGGGACATTTCCTATTCCAGGAGGCCACCGGGATGGTAGGCTACTGGCACTGGGTCACAGTGAAAAGCGCAGTGGTCAAGGAAAGGTGACAGGTGCTGTTAATGGCCATGCACAGTCAAGAATACATTTCAGTTGCCATACATGGTCTATGGAGAACAGAGCTTCAGGCAGAATGAAAAATATAGAGAAGTACAAAGAAGATAGAAGAGAAGACAGAGAGAAGATGTTCTATAAAAGGAGAGGAGATTGAGAGATTTTATAGCTTATCATGTTTTGGTCAATAAATCCAGCCCAGTGTGATTTCAATGCATAGGAAGATCCAAAAATCAGCTTGCATAGTGGTCTTCAAAGTCCTATTAGGATTTAAACATTTTTACTTGATCTACATTGTGTTTTGCAAATTGCTTAACAATGACATTTGTTTTTTGTTACTATGGCGGTGATTCTAACCGCGGCGGGCGGCAGTCGCCGCCCGCCATGCGGTTACTGCCAAATGACCGCACCGCGGTCACAAGAACGCGGCGGCCATTCTGGCTTTCCCGCTGTGCTGGCGGGCGACCGCCAAAAGGCCGCCCGCCAGCACAGCGGGAAAGACCCAGCAACGATGAAGCCGGCTCCGAATGGAGCCGGCGGAGTTGCTGGAGTGCGACGGGTGCAGTAGCACCCGTCGCGAATTTCAGTGTCTGCTAGGCAGACACTGAAATTCTTTTTGGGGCCCTCTTACGGGGGCCCCTGCAGGGCCCATGCCATTGGCATGGGCACTGCAGGGGCCCCCAGGGGCCCCACGGCACCCCCCACCGCCATCCTGTTCCTGGCGGGAGACCCGCCAGGAACAGGATGGCGGTAGGGGGTGTCAGAATCCCCATGGCGGCGGAGCGCGCTCCGCCGCCATGGAGGATTCTCAAGGGCAGCGGAAAGTCGGCGGTACACCGCCGACTTTCCGTTTCTGGCCGCGGCTGAACCGCCGCGGTCAGAATGCCCAGCGGTGCACCGCCAGCCTGTTGGCGGTGCTACCGCGGTCATTCGCCCTGGCAGTTTTTACCGCCAGGGTTAGAATGACCCCCTATATGCTCTTGCATTATCTTGCTGATGCCTTCTCTTTTACTGCATATCAGCCATGTCTACATTTGCTGGTAAAGTCGCTGGAAAGCACAACCTGCTTGCTGAGAAATCCAAGTTTTATCAAGGAGGTGATTTGATTTTCTAGTGTACCTTTAAATATGGCAATCTCCTAACTTTTTCATAACACCAAGCTTGACTTATCTGCACCTGCAGTAATGCTGAACAATCCCCCTGCAAGTAAATATTTTCAATTTCTAGTACACATGGTAGACTTCCATGCTTTCTACATTCACAACAATTCAGCAAAGTGCATGCTCGTGCATGTCAGCCAAATAGAGGGTGCCACCTTGTGGATATTATGCAAGGAGTCTGCTTCATGTCAATGAGTGGATAATGTCCATAATTTCAGATTTGAAGTACACTGTAGCATTCACGGAGGAGGTACATGCAAGCAACATCAAAAAGAGATGTTATCACAGAGCAGGATTCTAGATGCAAACAGCGGAACCATGACTTGGATCCTTAGAGGCATGCTGCTGCCTGCCCATCTACGGCCCCTCTAACTGGAGATGGAACTAATGTTCTCATCCAAGCCACAGGCCTCTAATGGACCCATCCTGGGTTCACACAATCCCCTAACCTTTACATGTCTTGCTGTTCGATATCTAACAAAGGTCTCCTTTTGCACAATACATTTTGCACAACCAGCCTTCTTCAAGTCTATGCAGTTTTGACTGGTGCTTTTGATAAAATGTAATTTAACTATTGATCTTTTGTCACAAACTGATGATGAAATTAATTTTAGGACCGCCCTAACTTCCCCTGTAAAATCACATCTAAATTCTATTTAGTTTTCACTATTGTTGCATCCCTAAAATTGTTTAAAAGACACCATTCACTTCTAATTTTCCAAAATGTTCTTGATGGATATGCTCCAAGCTCTCTGTAGTTATTTTAATTTAGTGGTCCGTCAAATTAAAAGTTCAGTTACGAAGTTAGGTAGAGTTAGGAAACTCAACACTTTACGCAGCAGATGGAGTTTAGTAACTTTGTTTGAGATACGTTTTATCCTTTCTGGCCTTCCAGGTGTGATGATTTATTTTCTGATGCAGAATGTCCCAGGTACAAAATCCTCCAGCAAAAAACAGTAATTGGGAAAAGAATGCGCCTATGGAGCATAGCTTTAATGTTTGGTCAGAGATAAAGGCCATGCCCTCCTAAAAATATACTTCTGACGATGGGCCTGCTAGCAATGCAGCAATCATTGCGGGAAAGATGCTGTAATGCCTGTCCTTTCTCTGACCTTGCATCCTTCTGACAGGAACTGAATGGGGAAGCCTTCTTGGTGCTTGCGCCAGATAACAGGTGAGAGCCTGGGAAAGGTGTGTCTAAAAATAGTTACATTTGATGTGTTTAGTATTTGCATGTCTTTCCCACTTTTCTGTGCACTTTAAACTAACAACTAATCAGGCTAGGTGTATGTGGTGCAGTAAGTGCGTCGGAAAGTGCTTACAGCACCGAGCAGACCCATTTTTTGGCTTCGGCTGTAGGGGAAGTAAAGTCTTCACAAGAAAAATAAGTTTTCATGTGAATAAAATCATGAACTGAAATTTCATATTAACCATGGCCCTGGGCTGCAGATTTTTCACAATGTGAACAATCCCTGAACAAAGATTTATGCTGAAGAGGGGTAGGCCAGAAACACAATATCCCTGAAAAGTAGGATGTTTTAACAGGCTGTAGGCGTTTACCTATTGCTGCATAGGTTTTAGGCATGTTTGTGAATTGTACCACAATGCGTTTAAGGCCTTCCAGTCTACTGTTTCTTCAGGACTCTCTAACTTTGCTTACTAAGGGCCCTTTATTAGATTTCGACAAAGGACTTGCCATATGGCTTGGGCAGCAAAGGCGAGTCTACATTGGCGTACCAAAGCCTACCTAGCATATTAGGAGGTCTCCACCCAGAAGATAATTTTTTTTCCGCTGAAACCGCATCCACCAAAATAGCAATAAAAGCTTAATTTTAAAAGAAGACTATTATTCCATATTGTAATAACTTATTTTTCTTTAACAAACTAAAGAACTTCCTGTACGCTAATATCTGTTATCACTCTGTACCCTATTTCTCAGTGTTTTACCCTACATCATCAACTAGAGTAAGCCTTGGACTACTTAAACCTATTATGCTGAAAGAGTCAAGTTCTATATCAGTCTAAATAAACTACTCAAATTCCTATTACCTATAAAGATAGTGTAATATGAGTTTGTTTTTCTTTAATCTTAGGGTAGAACGTTATGAAGTATGCCTTATCTGAATTTGGGATATAATCATTTCACCCCATGTCTTATTTTGCATGCAGTGAAAATGATGCAAAATAAAGTTTTGCTCTTTTGTTTGCAAAGATGCTAAAAATTGAGAAATATGGCTCCAGCAGGATTGATAAAACAAAACCTGTTTAAACTGATGTTTATTCACATTTCAAACAATCTAATACACTTTCTACCTCGTGGATTACTTATTGACAACAATTCATTGTAGCCAGGTATTTGTGATGCATGATATGAAATTTTGTTGCTAAATATGTGTATTACAAGTTTATTTCAATCATAAAAGCATCATCTTTACTGAAGAGAAATGAAGAGAAACTTACAACTCGCATAAACAGGCAGCAGGGTCGGATTGGGACACAAAATAGGCCTGGGCACCAAAATAAAAGTGGCCCTATTAGAGAACTTGATAGCTAAAAAACAAGTGGTTCATATTTGCAAATCAGGCCGATTTTAAACTGGTAAGGACACGCTTTTTAAATGTTTAGCGATGTATGAGAGACCGAGTGCATTTGTGTTTGCTGCAGGCATTATTTGTGGCAATCAACAGCAAACACTAGCACACCTGGCGATAGAACAGGCCCACAAACTGCTAAAAACATGCCTCAGACATTGACCTGTCTGACCAGCACTTCGGGCCCAATAGGCCAAGCTGAACCTCACAACAAAGTTCAGTAGAGTTCTATGGGGTCCAAATTCTTGGCAGGGGAGACGGTGTCCACCCTGAGAAAAGAGTGAGTAGATGCCCTCGACCCTCGACTTGTGTTCTACCCAGACTCATAGCAAGGGTTCCCAAATCAAAGCCACCTCCAGTCTACCGGCCCAGTGGGTCCAACAGCGACTAACATCCATTTCAGACTGTGCAAATTTACACATCACATTTCCATCTGCCAGGAACCGCCGGCTGTGAGAATCTCTAATTCATTGCAATCAGCCTCTTCACAAGGACTAAAGTCGGATCAAGAAATTTACTATTAGACTTATCTAGGTTCGGTCCCAGCATATGAGCCAGCAAGCACATTTTAGGATTAGCTAGGGCACCCCAGCCAGACCAGTCAGTGATTTGTTGCGCTATGTTTGTCCACCATCGCCTGAATACACAAGACCATCCTGAATGGCCAAAAGTGTCTTCTTCCTCTCTACATTTAGAGATGTATATTTAGTGTTTGTAAACATGACCTGCAGCTGTGCTGAGTGTAGACAGGGAGAGAGTTTTCAGTTGCTATATGCTGCAATATACCCCACTATATCATAGAGGACACAAACACCAATAATTTTGTTTCGAGGAGTGACCCCGAGCGGTCGCTCCTCCATTTATTTATACCCTCGGACTGCGCCCTGCCCTTGAAACAGTGTATAGTAGAGGCTGGGTGACACTCTACACCTCTTCCAACTTTTATTAAATGAAGACACTCGGCTCTTACTCAGTACACACATATTCTCTCAGTATCTGAATTGGCACCGGGAAGAGACACAGCCCATACTTCTGGCTCTGACTTCCTCCATCCTGGCTATCAGCCAGTGCAGGGGCAACATGAACTGTCCGGGGCACCCACCTGATGTGTGTGCTGGCTCAGTGGACATGTCGATGTTGTCTGGGGCATTCCTAAGGTAGCGGCCTGGTGCCCGTATGCCAGGATTGACAGTGATTTCTTCTCCATCCTGGTTCTCACCTTCATCCCCAGCAGGGCACTGCACTCATTTAAACCAAGATATGTTGCGAGCTGTGCTAGTAAAGCCCCATTGTACAGTGACCATCAGACCTTGGATGCTCAGAATCTTCCACACCTCTCTCTCAAATGGCATGCCTGAGTGACGGTGACGCATTTTGACAAGATCACCCACTGATAGGTCGGATGTTGCTGCTCAACAAGCCAGACTGGCCTTGTCGTTTATGTGTCGCCTTCTTTTCTGAGTGGCCAGTATACCCAGTACATCCGGTTCCCACAGAGGCCCATTGAGGTTGCAGTCTCGGGTGGCCAGCCACATCAACAGACCCATCGGCGCACTGTCCGTTGTGCTATGAGGAGCTTGTCGTTAGGCTCATAGAATCCGATGCAAACAGCACTCCAGGTATTCATCATTTATCTATGCCTATTCTGAGGGCTCTATTCAGCGTGCCCATGAAGCGCTCCACCTCCCTGGTGACCTGGGATCACTGACGGGTCACTTTCTGGTGCTTGATGTTCAGCAACTTTGTATACTCCTTGAACTCCTGCCCTAGAAATGGGGGCCCATTGTCTACTTTTACTTCATCTCGGGGTCCCACCATGGTAAACACTTTATCCAATACTGGCTTCACTTTGGAAAATGCAGTGGATTGTATAAGCTTAACCACTGGATACTCAGTGTGGCTGTCAATGATTACAGCTGTAAGCCACCCGTCCTGAAAACTCCCGAAGTCTGTGCTTATTTTGGACCATAGTTTCAGACAGGGTTCCTCTGTGACAACTGGTACTGGGGCTTAGTTTCTGCTTGTGATTGCACAGCAATTGCACCTATTTACTTTTTTGTCCACTATGTTGTCCATGCTGGGGAGACACACCTTGTCTCTTAACCGCGCTTCCTTAGGAGTGCTTCTTGTGCCTTTACGAGGCTCGGGTCAGCCATGGTTGCTTCCTTGAATTCTATGATAGACAGCGCCCTTGGTGTAGGAGGCTGGCCTGGCTTATAGTGGGTACCTTGTGGTACTTACACCTTGTGTCAGGACTAGTTATCCCTTATTAGTAGGATAGAGGTGTTTCTAACAGCTTAGGCTGATAGAGGTAGCTATGGCAAAGCAGCTTAGGCTGAACTAGGAGACATGCAAAGCTCCTACTATACCACTTATATCATATAGCACAATATCACAAGAAAACACAATACTCAGAGTTACTCAAAATAAGGGTACTTTATTTTAGTGACAATATGCCAAAAGTATCTCAGAGGATACCCTCACTTAGGAGGTAAGTAATATACACAAATGATATGTACACAAACCTAAAACAGGTAAGTAACAGTAAGAAAAGTAATGCAAACAATGTAGAATCACAATAGGATGCAATAGGTAGACATAGGTCTAGGGGGCAACACAAACAATATACTCCAAAAGTGGAATGCGAATCACGAATGGACCCCAGACCTATGGGAGCTTGTAGAGGGTCGCTGGGACTGTAAGAAAACAGCCAGGGTGTCCAAGATACCCCACCCCAAGGCCCTGAAAAGTAGGAGTAAAGTTACCCTACTACCCCAGAAAAACAGAATAGTCGTGATAGGGGATTCTGCAAGAACCACAAGCACCAGCAAAACACTGAAGACAAATTCCTGGACCTGAGGACCTGTAAAGGAAGGGGACCAAGTCCAAGAGTCATGAAAGTGTCCGGGGGGGGCAGGAGCCCACTAAACCCCGGATGAAGGTGCAAAAGGGCTGCCTCTGGATGGAAGAAGCCAAAGATTCTGCAACAACTAAAAGGGCTAGGAGCTTCTCCTTTGGATGGAAGATGTCCCACAGCATGCTGGAGGTTGCAGAAGTGTTTCCAGGCAGAAATACCGCAAACAAGCCTTGCTAGCTGCAAGAGTTGCAGTTGAGGATTTTGGGTGCTGGTGGGGACAAGGAAAGACCAGGATGTCGCCCCTTGGAGGAGGAGACAGGGGGGGCACTCAGAAACTCAGAGAGCCCCTGCAGAAGGAGGCAGCACCCGCAGAAGTACCAGAGCAGGCACTTAGAAGATCTGTGAACTCAGAGTCACAAAAGGAGGGTCCCACAACGTTGGATTTCAACTCAGCGAGTTGGGCAATGCAGGACGGAGTGCTGGGGACCCAGGCTAGGTTGTTCACAAAGGAAGTCCTGGAAAAGTGCACAGAAGCCGGAGCAGCTGCAAATCACGCAGTACACAGGTTTGCTGTCTGGCGTGGGGAGGCAAGGACTTACCTCCACCAAATTTGGACAGAAGGGCCACTGGACTGTGGGAGGCACTTAGACCCAGCTCCTGTGTTCCAGGGACCACGCTCGTCAGGATGAGAGGGGACTCAGAGGACCGGAGATGCAGGAGTTTGGTGCCTGCGTTGACAGGGGGAAGATTCCGTTGATCCACAGGAGATTTCTTCTTGGCTTCCAGTGCAGGGTGAAGGCAGACAGCCCTCAGAGCATGCACCACCAGGAAACAGACGAGAAAGCCGGCAGGATGAGGCGCTACAATGTTGCTGGTAGTCGTCTTGCTACTTTGTTGCAGTTTTGCAGGCGTCCTGGAGCAGTCAGCGGTCGATCCTTCGCAGAAGTCAAAGAGGGAAGTACAGAGGAACTCTGGTGAGCTCTTGCATTCGTTATCTGAGGAATAACCCAGAGGAGAGACCCTAAATAGCCAGAAAAGGAGGTTTGGCTACTAAGAAAGGAGTCTTGGCTACTGAAAGAGGTAAGCACCTATCAGGAGGGGTCTCTGACATCACCTGCTGGAACTGGCCACTCAGAGCAGTCCATTGTACCCCAACACCTCTGAATCCAAGATGGCAGAGGTCTGGGACACACTGGAGGAGCTCTGGGCACCTCCCCAGGGAGGTACTGGTCAGGGGAGTGGTCACTCCCCTTTACTTTGTCCAGTTTCGCGGCAGAGCAGGGCTGGGGGATCCCTGAACTGGTGTAGACTGGCTTATGCATAGATGGGCACCATCTGTGCCCATCAAAGCATTTCCAGAGGCTGGGGGAGGCTACTCCACCCCAGCCCTTCACACCTATTTCCAAAGGGAGAGGGTGTAACACCCTCTCTCAGAGAAAATCCTTTGTTCTGCCTTCCTGGGACTGGGCTGCCCAGACACCAGGGGGGCACAAACCTGTCTGAGGGGTTGGCAGCAGCAGCAGCTGCAGTGGAAACCCCAGAAAGGCAGTTTAGCAGTACCCGGGTTCTGTGCTAGAGACCCGGGGGATCATGGAATTGTCCCCCCAATACCAGAATGGTATTGGGGTCACAATTCCATGATCTTAGACATGTTACATGGCCATGTTCGGAGTTACCATTGTGACGCTACACATAGGTAGTGACCTATGTGTGGTGCATGCGTGTAATGGTGTCCCCGCACTCACAAAGTTCGGGGAATTTGCCCTGAACAATGTGGGGGCACCTTGGCTAGTGCCAGGGTGCCCACACACTAAGTAACTTGGCACCCAACCTTCAGCAAGTGAGGTTTAGACATATAGGTGACTTATAAGTTACTTATGTGCAGTGAAAAATGGCTGTGAAATAACGTGAACGTTATTTCACTCAGGCTGCAGTGGCAGTCCTGTGTAATAATTGTCTGAGCTCCCTATGGGTGGCAAAAGAAATGCTGCAGCCCATAGGGATCTCCTGGAACCCTAATACCCTGGGTACCAAGGTACCATATACAAAGGAATTATATGGGTGTTCCACTGTGCCAATGAGAATTGGTAAAATTAGTCACTAGCCTGCAGTGACAATTTTAGAAAGCAGAGAGAGCATAAACACTGAGGTTCTGGTTAGCAGAGCCTCAGTGATACAGTTAGGCACCAACAGGGAACACATATAGGCCACAAACTTATGAGCACTGGGGCCCTGGTTAACAGGATCCCAGTGACACATATCAAACACACTGACAACATAGGGTTTTCACTATGAGCACTGGGCCCTGGCTAGCAGGACCCCAGTGAGACAGTAAAAACACCCTGACATATACTCACAAACAGGCCAAAAGTGGGGGTAACAAGGCTAGAAAGAGGCTCCCTTCTTACACTTGGATACGCAACCTGTACCACCCTCCTCACAATATCTTCTGCCCCTTTATCTTCCTCAGCCATCTCTAGCCCAGGCTGTCCCTGCAGGTGTCTTGACAAATAGTCAGCTGGGTGGTTGACTACCAGGGGGTACAATACATCAAATTGGTAATGTTGCAGTTGCATAGCCCACCACTCGATGCGAGGTGGGACGTGCTGGGATGTTCCTGCAAACAGAGAAACCACAGGCTTATGCTTAGTGATGACCCAGAACCGTTGCCCACAGAAGTATAGGTGGAAGTGGTAGAAGGCCCACCTGATAGCCAGCACCTCACACTCAATCTGCGCGTACCTGGGGCCGTATTTATACTTTTTGGCGCACAACTGCGCCAACGCAGTTGTGCGTCAAAAAATTTAACGCCGGCTAACGCCATTCCAAAGCGCCATGCGGGCGCCTTATTTATGGAATGACGTTAGCCGGCGGAGCTGCCTGGTGTGCGTAAAAAAAATGACTTACACCAGGCAGCGCCAGCGTAGGGGAAAATGGAGCTTGGGCGTCAAAAAATGGGGCAAGTCGGTCTGAGGCAAAAAATCTGCCTCAACCCGAGTTGCGCCATTTTTTTTTGACTCCCACCCTCCAATGACATGACTCCTGTCTTAGCAAAGACAGGAGTCATGCCCCCTTGCCCAATGGCCATGCCCAGGGGACTTATGTCCCCTGGGCATGGTCATTGGGCATAGTGGCATGTAGGGGGGCACAAATCAGGCCCCCCTATGCCACAAAAAAATAAAAAATACTTACCTGAACTTACCTTAAGTTCCCTGGGATGGGTCCCTCCATCCTTGGGTGTCCTCCTGGGGTGGGCAAGGGTGGCAGGGGGTGTTCCTGGGGGCATGGGAGGGCACCTCTGGGCTCCTTCCGAGCCCACAGGTCCCTTAACGCCTACCCTGATCAGGCGCTAAAAAATGACGCTAAAGCGGCTGGACATCATTTTTTTTGACCCCCCAACTCCCGGGCGTCATTTTTGCCCGGGAGTATAAATATGGCGCACATGCCTCGGAGTCATTTTTTAGACGGGAACGCCTACCTTGCATATCATTAACGCAAGGAAGGTGTCCACGCTAAAAAATGACGCAAACTCCAAGATCTTTGGCGCTAGACGGGTCTAACGCCAAAGTATAAATATGGAGTTAGTTTTGTGTCGGATTTGCGTAATAAAAAACGACGCAATTCCGGCGCAACCAGAGTATAAATATGCCCCCTGGTCTCTGTGTCTGGTAATGCTCTGCTGGTGTATGTGATCAGGGCCCAGAATTCTTCACTCTTTTCCTGTAGCAGTAGGAATGCTAAGTCGACTTGCAAGTCCCAGTCCAACACGGTGTCAGCTCTTGTCAGTTTCCTCAATGGCTTGGACAGAACAGCCAAATTTGGGATAAACCTCCCACAATAAGTGGCCATTCCCAGAAAACTCTGCAGTTCGGTGGCACTGTGTTGAACAGCTGCTGATCTTATTGCTTCCACCATCTTTGAGTCAATGCACAATCCTTCCCTTGAGCAGATGTATCCAAAGCATTCTGTCAACTCTTTTTAGAACATGCACTTTTGGCAACGGAGCGTCAACACAGAGTGGGGCATGGCTCTGAGTCTCACAGGGTGTTCCTCCAGGGTATTGGAGAATATCAAAATATTTTGACAGATATTCAGGGCACTCATCAGGCCAGAGAGAGTTTTGTGGATGGTGGTCTGAAACAACTCTGCTGCTGATGGTATTACGAAGTTTAACATCTGATAACTTCAGAGATCTAAGTGAGTCGAAAAAGTTGTGATGTAACAGCTGGGGGGATCTAACTCCAGCTGACGGTAATTAGTGTTTAAGTCTAGTTTAGAAAGCCATTGGGCTCCATTCAGATCTGCCACAATGTCATCCACTGAGGGAGTGCTGTGTTGTTTCTTCCTGGTGGCCTTATTCGGAAGCCTCATGTCTACACACAGTCTGATGGCTCCTGGCTGTCTAAGCCATGGGGCAATCGCCAGGGGTGGGACCCATGGGGTTTGGCCTGTGACCTTCTCAATCACCCTTTGTTGGTTCGTGTTCCTCAGTTCTTCTTCCACCAGCGGTCATCTGAGGAACTGAACCCTCTGGTGTTGAAATTATGTGGGTCTCTCGGTCTTGTCAATGTGCAAATGAACCTTGGTGCCTTTCAGTCATCCCAGCCCTTAGAACAGCTGAGGGTATTCCAACATTATGCCAGCAGCATGTGACTCATGGACTTGCCAGGCAAAAAAGATAAGCCCCAAATCTTCTACTGTGTGGCAACCTAACTGCGTACTGTTGTCCCCTTTGGTTATGTGGAACCGGGCCTGCATTGTTCATCCTTCGCTCACCACTGTAACTTTCACAAGCCCCTATAAAGACAGTGGCTCTGTGCTGCCATACATTTAGATTCTCACTTTTCGTGGTGCTAACTTTGGGCGAGGAACCAGCCTGTCAAACTGGGAAGAGTCTATGATGTTGACAGAGGCCCTCGTGTCAATCAGTACTCTCACAAAGGTGCAGCCAGTCTTTACCTTACACATAGGCAAGGGCCTCTTCAGCTGGCGCTCTCTCTCAGCAAATGAGAGGGTGAATACCTCATTGTTGCCTTCATCATCTTTTTATGGTCTGTGGCTGCAACCCATTGGTGGCCTTTCAGTTTTGCCCTCCTCAATTGTCAGTTGTTGCAGGGTAGATTTCATTTTGCCTTTGTTCCTAGAGCGGGGCCCTTATCTGCTGCTGCGGCACACCTTGGCAAAGTGATTCGTGCACCCACACTTGGAGCAGGATTGATCTTGGGTGGAACAGGTGTTCGGTACCCAACACTCTATGCTGCAGTTGCTGCACTGTTCGTCCAATGGCATCGCCCCATTGGGTGTGCAGGGTCTTGCAGCTCATCTTTGTATGGTATCCACTTTCTCTTCCTTCTTCTTGACATTGTGAGTCGTGCTTGTTTGGGCTGTCTTCCTTGCCAGGACTACCTCCATCTCGTCGGCCAACTCATGTGACCTCGCCAGCACCATTATTGAGTCTAAGGTAATTCCAGGTTGGCGCATGATTAACAGTCGAAGGGCTGCCATCTTGCTGCTATGTAAGAGCTGTGCCCTAATTTCATCCGGCTGGTTGATGTCTATGTATATGCTCGCTAGCATCCAGAGCTGTGCGTGGAATACGTCTACTGACTCATCCTCTTGCTGCCTGGCTTGATGCAATTTGAAACGTTCTTAGTCGGAGGTGAGTTGCAAATGAAAATGTCTATTAAGGCCGCAACTGCAGCATCAAGGTCTGTATCATCCCCTGTGTTGGGTAGGATTTCAAACAGATCATACAGTGCTGTCTCACCAAAATGAAGCAAAAGTAACCTCTTGGCTGCACCATCTGTTTCTCGTGTGGCACAAAGTAGTGCTGCAGGTATCCAACCCACTGCCTCCAGTGTGGTGCAGAGATTGCGCGGTGTGCCAGCCCACTGAAGGGCGGCAGCACTGTGTGATAGGGCGGGTAGCTGGTGGAGGCGGTGCTTGTCTTGCTGTTGCACGGAGATGATTGGAGTCAGTATCATTGGGCACTTGTATGGTTCTGACTCAGCTTATGTAGTGCCCCTACTGCAAAGCATCCTTTCAGCACAGGGTGCTATTGCCTTTGGACACTTTGTATCTGTTGGACGTGGGCCTCCTGTACTATATTCCAAACGTCTGGTTTCCTTTTCCAGACCCACTTCTTTCAATTTCCTGTGTAAATGTCCCTCTCAGCTAGACTTCTTCTACGCTTGTGTTTCTCTTCACCAAAGTTTTATCTTCCCTTGAATCATGATTTTGTTTTCACCGCAGGCCTTGTGTCTTCTTATCCCCTAGCAGCAAGCCCTGATGTACAGTTGGCCAATGAAAACCTCACCCTAACCGTATGCGAGCATGGGGGGAAGATTCCACAACTTAGTCAGCCACGTGGAGCTTGCCTTGCTCGCCTCTCTTCTGAGCCCACAGGATTATTGTTACGCATGTTGATGCTACTGCTGCCATGGTTTCTTCTGTACTAGACCACTGCAGTCTTCAAATCAACCTGCTTCTCAGCCGACATGCACATGTCTGAAGTGATCACTGCGGGCCCTTGGCGCAGAGTGGTAGGGATGGTGACACATTGGCAGGGCCCAGTGACCCGCTTCAGCATGCTGAGACGTATGGCCTCGACCTCCTTCAGCAGCCTCTGATGCCGTAGTGAGTGCTGTGGGCAGGGCCACATGCAGTCACCATCCTCCTCACCAGCATAGACGGGGAGGGACTTGCAGTTGCTATATGCTGCAATACACCCCACTATATCATACAGGATACATACACCAATAATTTAATTCCGATGAGTGACCCTGAGCTGTAGCTCCTCCATTTATTTATAACCTCGGGCCATGTCCTGCCCTTGGGATGTGAACTTAGAAACAGTGTATAGTAGAGGCAGGCTAGGTGGCACTCCACACCAGGGGTCACATATGTACGTTGTGACACAATCATTACTACAGTCCAGTATAGTGTAAAAGACCATTTACTAGGACAGGATTGCAAGTAACTTCAACATTAACCTTTAACTTACACTTTGTCCATTTTGCACCACCCCATTTAACAGCGCCTTTCACTTTCGTTACCCACTTTTACCTCCATACATCTAGTTTCCCCCTTCTAATCACCAATTGTTCCTACTCTCCTTCCATAACCGGCCACATTCAGGCATCCCAACCACTGTCATCCTACACCTGTGTTCCTCCCGCCCCCACCCAAGGGGTGGACAGGTCTGCATCTGACTGTACACTCCCCCCACCCCCATCTAATGCCATCCGGTGAAACCCCAGAGGGCATTTCACTGCCCCACCAGCGAACCCTCTTCAACACTGCACTCTTCAATCATCCCCTTTGCACCAAACTTCTTTGCCCCCTGCCCCCCACGCATGTCCCACAATTCCACTATGTAATATGCATTCCCCATATCTGACAAATGCACACCATCATCCTGAAAGAGTATTGCTTCTTCCTCAAAAATCCCTTCATACGTCAACACCTTGATGTTGTGAGCCCAGCAAAACACCCTCACTGCCCGGTTCAATTTCCTTTGAGCTCTGTCAGTTCCCCCATGCTTCACTGCCCTCCTCCATTTCCTATGAGGACCAAATTCAGTCCATACTAAACAAGCCCCTGAAATTTTTTGCCACAGTAACGAAAGGTCCTGTTGCATGTGTTACAGAAGGATGAGCCCCGATAAGCGCACCAGATCGTTCTCCCTCAGGTGAATAACTATATCATCATGACAGCCCCAATTTGGGATTACAGATGTCAAAAAAGGCAGCAAGTTCCCCCATTGCATTCCACTCTTTCCCCACCACTGAACCTCATAGCGACTAGCAGGCAATCCGAGCGAGCGTCCATAAATCTGCTTCTCTTCATACTTCGCCGCCCAATGGATAAAGGAATGCCCCACCAGCCAAGTGAACACCTTAGACCGCTCGGGGCCACTCACACAGCCTGTGAAAAGAAGCAAAATTAGTAGTGCGCTGCAACATCCCCTCACCCAACTATCACACCGGTTCATTTGGGCACGTATATTTCACAGCATCGAGCGCGCCACCTACCAGTTCTCCAAATCTGTGCCCAGTCCTAACCCAGGTGAGCAGTCTCAGTTGCTGCCCAATCCTGAACGAATGAGTCCCAAAATTACCCGCTTCCTGTCCAACCCTACGCAAAGCCATTCTCAACACAGCTAACAACTGAAAACCCATAAGCTGCACTCCATTCGCATGACAAAATATTGCCCCAGTCATAGCTACCATCCTTTTCTTGAAACTGCACCACTCACAGACCGGGCACACATCACCATCCCCACCCATCATCACCCATACCCATTTTCCTGTCCCCAACTGGTCTGCCTTGGATTTTCTCAACCAGATGCCCAATTTATCCTTTTCCAATCTTGTTTCTCCATGCTGCATGCCAACAGCCTTGCCCACACCCAACAACTCAGACACTCCAAACGAACCAAAAAACATCCATACCATGCAGAGCCTGAAAAGTGCCACCTCATAATCATCCATACAACAGACTGGCAGGACATGCAACAACTCCAAAAGCAGCTCAAAAGTAAAACCCCCCCTCAAGACCGTGGTCTGCCCTGACCGTACCTTCCCCCCCCTTTCAACATTTTTATCAAGAGGTCATCCCTTGGCTGATCAAAACCTAGAAACAGCTTACCATAAAACAATAAACCAGCTAACTTACCCGCTGTTGTCGCAGGTGACAAACCTTTATGAAACAAAAACAGCACCAAAATACAACACTCTAGCCTTTAGCACTCCTTGATCCTGACTCCACCATTCCTCCTTGATCCCTTCAAATGACTGAAACTCCAACCAGGCCAGACGGTGCTCTTCTCAGTGGATGCAGCTAAAGACTTCTCGACCAGCCTAACGACCATCATGCCAAGCAATTGCTACACCACTATCAACTCCACCTTATTCAAGGCCAGGACTTGTCGCAGGAAAAACACAATCTCCTCCACTTTCTTTGCAGGCAGTCTCACTATTAGGGCCACTGTGTCCAACTCGATGCCAAAACAAGGTCAAAACCCTGCTAGGACAATGACTCAAAACACCTCAACGCCCTGGCATATGCACCAGACCCATCCTTGCCCACAAACAGGAAATCATCCAGATAATGATACACTGCCGATGTCTGGAAACCCACTGCAGAAGAGTACTGAAAGCTTCAAAGAAGGCAAAGGAAAAAGCACACCCCATGAGAAGGACCCTGTCCACACATATGGTCTCATCCATTTGGAGGTCCAAGAGAGAAAAATCAGCTGGGTGAATGGGCAGCAGCCTGAAAGCCGCCTTAATGTCACACTTTGCCAGCTCCGATCCCCTGCCACAGTTCTGAATCAAGCGAATGGCATCATCCAGAAACCACCTGCGTGTCCTCTGGAGCAATGAAATTATTTACTACTGCACCTTCTGGCCATAAAAAATGATGGATAAAGCAAAACTCCCCTTTCTTTTTCTTAGGCACCACTCCCAACAGCAAGATCATCAAATCCTCCATGGGCCACCTGTAAAAAGAGCCCACAATGCTCCCCTCACTGAATTACTCACACAATTTTTCAGCCACCACACCAGGGGACTCTTTGGCCAACCACAAACTGTTGCCCCAATGCCTCACTCTTGGCTCTTGATAACCCACCCTCTCTCAAACCCCACTCCAATTCAACACTGTCTTTCTATCACGGTATTGTCTCAGCCAAAGCAGTAGCTTGTGAAGCTTGATTGGCTTAAGCACCCTTTTGCCCATGAGCGCCCTGATAACCTCATCCCTTAGATGCCCGCATTTGTTCTGCTGGACTGGTTAACGAGAAGCACTGCATAACCGGGTGCCTCCCACACACTTTAAGCATTCGTGTTTAGATTTGCAGGGGTGTCACGAGCAGAAACCCTTATTGCCATTCCAGCAGGCTCTCTGGTTAGACACCAGGTGTCGCTGTGTACTACCCTCCCCTGATGGGGAAAGGCTGAATATGCTTGTAAATCACTGTGAGGCCACTTGCTGTATGCATCGGTGCCACTGACTGCGATGACGACATCCACTGCATCCACAGTTCAGAACCTACATCCCCCCAAGGATTATCTGGATTCACACTCAGCCGTGCACAAAACTCTTCATCACAACTAAGCCACACAAAGCCCTCAAAGTGCATTTGCGTCTTCCAGATGATGTTCATGTATTTGAACAGAGCAATTGCCCTATATGAATATTTGTTGCAATAAATGCTTGCATAAATTAAAAACGCAGATGTCCAATTCTCCATTCTGGACCTGCGTGCTAATTCCCAGTCTACCTCCTTAGACTCTTCTTTCGCCTGTATATCCCCGAGTTCCAGCTTAATCACATCCATGTATTCATGCTTCCATATCCTGTTCTTTGTTTTTTCGGGGCATGAGACCAGAGTGGCATTGCAAGCCCCATTTAGGGGAGCCGCTTCTTGTGCTCCCCCATTCCTTTTCCTCGCCCTTCATGTCCCCTTCCTTTGCCTTGTCCACTGCTTCAGCATCTGTCCCTTTCTTCACTTTAGCTGCCCCTTGACCTTGTCCTGGCAGTACTCCAGCAACTGTCTTTTGATCTGTCTCCTCCAGTACTGTTCCATCGCCCACACCCACAGATTTGTACTGAACATGATGTGTGCCACTCTGTGGTGCCTCCCACGTAGACCACCACTCCTCCTTACATTTCAAAGCGTCCCCCAGGTTCCTTTGCCCCCATCCGGCCATTTCCTCGATCATCCTTGCAGTTGTTTCTTTGGTTCCTTATGCCTTACTGGATGTCTGTAATATATCAACCACTGCATCCTGCACCTCCCTTTCCTACCACTCATCGCTGTCATTATCGTAATCAAGCTCCACTGCATCACTTTCCTCCCATTCATGCATCACCTTCGCATTTTCATCATTCAGTACCCCATCCTGTGCCTCCCTTCCATTCCCCACATGGTGCCTGCCATCCTGTGCATATGAATGCTCCCTCGCTGTAGAGAAGGCCTCTGTTGCCCCCCTCCCCCAAGTTCTCCGGACCATAGTCTAGGGGCTGTTGTGTACCCTGCTGGCATTGCTACATTTCTACCAATCTCACCGATTGGGGTCGCCACTCCTCGCCCTACCTGGCTGCTCTTGCCAGGAGAGTCGCTTACACTGCAGGCCCCATAGGTCGCACCAGCCTCCTGCTCCTCTCCTCCAACCTCCTGTGGCACCCAGACCCAACGCCCCCTGACCCTGCTTGTCCCACAGTGTCGTCCTCTGCTCGTAGGCCCTCCGCACTACTCTTCCTCTTCATTTGTCCTACCCAGACCGCAGAGCTGTCCCTATCCCTACAAAGTATCTCCCACCGGTCCCCAGTTTCTGCCACCAGGCTACGCTGCTCGCGTATTCTGGCCTCAATGTCCACCTTTGACCAATCTGTGCCTGTAGGCATTGTGTCCTTTGACACTGTTGTGCCTGAACCATTTGCATGCATGTGGCCTCCCTGCGCGTCCAGCTCCCCCCAACCCTGGTCAATGTACTCCTTTGGGCCTCTGCCTCCTCTCCTGTATGCCAGATTTCCCCTGTGGCCCTACACTTTTGGCCTGCCATTTGCCATTTGAGACCTGGCCCAGCTGACAGGTCTAAGGGCTGGGCAGCTTCCTCCAACAAACCCTGTCTCCCCCCTTTACACACAGTCTCACCAACCTGCAGGGCCGCCCTTGTCTGCCTCCTGACACCTCCAGCTGCCCTTCTGCTTCCCCGGGGCTTTGCACAAGGCTGGGGGTGTGGAAGCGCTGCATCCCCGCCTCCCAGCCTTGTCTGAAACCACACTCTTAGCATGTGACAACTGGCATGCAGCAATCGCCGCCGCCATGCCACTTGCCACTGCCTGTGGAGGGCGCGTCATTCCCACCCAGGCCTGGTCGAGAACGCCAGGTCTGAGGAGGTCCTCCCTACCTGCTTCCTCCACCATGAGGAGCGCAGCGCGCACTGCCTCAACCAACGCGCCGCCCTCCATAGCAGGGCCACACCGCTACACCTGCCGAAAATGGCACAATTGGCACAGAAAATTCCTAACCCACAAAAAGTTCTTACAGTGCAAGAACATCACACCAGGAAAAGGGCAACCCCTCCCCACCCTCGCTATTTCTACCCCGCCCCTATACCCCACACCCATCAATTCTGTCCTTAAGACGCTTTCCACGTCACAAAGAATCCCGTGGAGAGACTAGGTTGCGCCTGTTGCTCTACACGGGACCCTTTAGTGGACATGACTGAAGCGCAGGAGCTCAGGCCGGGCATGTCTGGAGACATGGCATGTGTGTTGAAGGGTACATACAGTGTCTGTCAGATCCTCCCCCAGAGGGATAACAGAAAACTTTACTATTAACTACCTCACGGTCAGAGACCCCACCTGAACCAGTGTTTCATGCATTGTTATAAATCTGTTGGAAAATAGCTCATTCCAATTGGCCCGTCATCTATCAGTGTACACAGTTATGTATGAATAAATCTGCTGCACAGCTGCGGACTCTCCTAATTGTAATAGTTTACAATATATGAATTATTGCTATACACTATTGTAGCCGCTAGGTGGAAATAGTTGCCTTCTAAACAAGGGTGACGTGAAACATCAAGGAAGATTTGTATCTACATTTTATTTCTCCCTACTGTTTACTTTGTGTAGATTTCCGATTTACACTAAAACCTGCACAAGTACACATAGAAAGTTCCACAAATGTTAGATGCCCATGAGTAATTCTACTGCCGAATATTTAGGGCTGGGACTTACTACAGGGGACGTGAGCAACACCTGTAGCTATAGCTTAATGTTTTCAAAATGTTTTTCACGATGGGGAAGTCTCTTCGCGCTCAGTAAATGTAGGGTATATGAGTGTTTTTCAGGGTAGAAAATTCACTTATTCCAAGCTTTTTTTTGCTACTGCATGTCAGGACCATAATCTGTGCAATAATTCCATCTCGGGTGCAAACTACTGATTCCGCCGGACATAGCATTACACTCTTAACAAATTGCACACACCGGGCACGAGACGTGATGGGCTCTGTTGACTCGGTGCAGAGCCGAGTACCAGCTTTTATGCGCCTACAGTGTGTAAAGTAAACTAATTTAACCGGATATTTCTCCTAGTTAGTAGATTATTTCAGACAGCACAGCTCAGAAACACTGAGGCAAACTTTGTTCAATGTTCCTAAGCTGTATTTTATGAAACTTCAGCCCCTATTCTGAGAAATATCATTTTAAAGTAATGAACTTTACACGCAGGAGGCGCATGGAGCAGACTATCGTCTCTGCCCTGAGCCAAAACGGCCCGTCATGGTCAGGCCACCGGAGCAGAGACATTTTAAGGATTTTGCGGGAACTGTGTCAAACGGATTTTGAGGTCCCTTGTTCAGAGCAGTTTAGCGTTTAAGATGCAATTTCATCTCTTCCATGCCCTCTTTGGCCAGGCCACTATCAGA
The DNA here is from genome assembly GCF_031143425.1 of Pleurodeles waltl. Taxonomy (NCBI): domain Eukaryota; kingdom Metazoa; phylum Chordata; class Amphibia; order Caudata; family Salamandridae; genus Pleurodeles; species Pleurodeles waltl. The sequence goes on from NC_090448.1 coordinate 872,208,401, forward strand.
GCAGAAGGCACACTTGTCCACATTTTAAATGTGTTTAACTCTATTATTCAGGGAGAGTGACCTGCGTTTTCAGTGTTTAGCACAATAACAGCTCACTAATATTACAGCAATTCATCTCTGTGGCACCTTCCATTTCTCATGTGTGAGCTCCTGTTGTGATTTATATGAAACTATTTTATGAGTGCTGCGTTAAACGAAAACAAAGCATTTCTCTTCAAAATGTCTATAATAAACTCACACATCTCCCACATTAAAAATAAGTTAAAGGAAAACGGTATCTAAAACAATTTGTTTAGGAATTACTCAAGGTCATCAAGGCAAGACTCTGCAAAACAGAGCTGGCTCTATAAAGGGCCCCTGACAGGCTAGGACCCTAGCCAGAGCCCACTTTGCCCATGCCTTAAAACGTCTCTGCCCGGCAGGGCTATAAGTGGGATGAAAATGGTGTGTGGGGTGGGTTGTCAAAAAGGGGCCAAACACACATAGCTGTGAATTTTCTCCAAGAGGCGTGGCCTACATAAATAAAGGTGGTTTCTTAAAACGTGAACTAAAATCCTGTGCTTCACACAGGATGCCACCTGACTAGTACTTCAGTGCCTCTGTGAAAGGGGCCGGCTTTAGGGCGGTGTGAGCAGTGCGGTCGCACCGGGTGTTGACCTGTATTAGGGGGCGGTCACCTCAGGGGGGTGCTGTGTTTAGCAATAACTTATGAAACTTGTGATTTAAAAGCACCTACTGAAACGTTTCTTGTGGGTCCAGCCCTCAGGAAACAATTAAACGTCAAGATAACTCTTGTGATTAATGTTCCTGCCTGGGAGAAAGATGGGAGTTTTGTCTAGCTTTGACTCGCCATAAAGCAGCGTAGAGGGTTAATAAGCCTGCTGCAAAGAACAGAACTATATTTTATATGGATAGCTTCGTCGATTAATAAAGCCAGCCTTTACAAGGGCTTTAAAACAAATGAATGTATGTGAAAAAGGGGTTATGGAGAGACGAGGGGCAAATTTGCCCGGTGGTAGTGAGGGAATCCGAGAGGCTACTCATGTGGTCGGGGGACACCAAAAAAGACTGTCACACAGGGTGCCACCAGCGCTAAAGCCAGCCTTGTCTGTGAAAGTTATTGCACCCAGACACATCACACAATCAACGACATGCACCAATAACAAGGCAAACCTATTGATTTTGCCAAAGTTTGTTATAAATGTCAGATTAACAAATAATGATATTGGTGTTAAAAATTAGAATTGAAAATCACTTCTGAAAATGTGAGGATATGCATAAAACATTACTGAGGTCTGTGGAAGAAAAGGTGGTCTGCAGAATGCCATATACACTCCTATTTTACCCTTCACCTACTTTCCTCTGCAGCCGCTCCGTGACACACGTCCATCCTTTTTCTCCCCACATTTTTCTTAAATCCGTCCTCTGCATATTTCCTACATCATCTCTTTCCTTTTCCACACGCTCTTCTCACTCTATCCTTCTGCACGTAACCTGGATCACCTTCACCACAGCAAATCCCACAAGCAACCACATCCACCTCTAAGCACTTCATTTTCTTTTACTTTCGGCGTCAGTATTTCTAAAGCTTTGTACCCCCCTTGACACACTTTTGCATTTATTTACATTTACAAGTGGCACATGTCACCATTGCACTCTGTGCTCTACATTAGATCTAAAGACTGGATTAGGATAATGAGGTGTAACCTCATTATCCACTAAACAGGCACTGGGGAACCTTGCCTGCCTTCAGCCTCAATTCCACAGCTCTGAGTCGTGGCCTGTTATAAACACCCACCCATAAAATTGAACTTTCAGACACCCAGAGGTGATGAAAATCTATTAAAAAAGCAGCATTGAGGAACAAGCAAATATCCTTAGGGAAATAAATTAAGTAAAACATGTGAAATGTGAATGCATTCATATGGATTGCCTTGATGGTTTTTACAGTCATTGCTGAGATATTGATCAGTATTCTTCATGGAAAGGAAAGCGATGTAAGGCCCAATAGGGGCTTGTTTCAACGTCACTTCTTAATTATTGCTGGATCTGAGACCCAGAGGGACCTGGCACATTTAAATCCCTAGGCCCCAGTTGCTTTTGCTGAGCCAATTTTCCTTTGGTCAGACCAAGTACTATGGACACTGCAAAAATACTACCTGCGGTATTTGTGCACCATGCAATGGGAGCTAACATGCGCTATTAGCGCATTAATCATCATTGCAGAGCTTAAAGGGAATCAGGATCAAAGTCGGCATCCATGTAATACCAAAGTGGACACATTTACAGGGTGTCCATTGCAGTGTGCTCCCCAGTCACTATGTGAATGGATCAGGTTTGTGATCAGGGACGACAGGTAGGTGTGAGATTTGGAGTTGAAAATCCTTTGGGAAGTCATGGCGATACCCAAGAAGCTTCAGCAGGTGTCTACTGCCTTGGCCAAAACCTCCTCTACATTAGGGACATTCATGCTCCATCCCCTAACCTTTACATCGTAACTGCAGACAACCTGCTGCACAGGTTCTCAGTTGTAACTTCAGTTTGCGGGTGGGCTAATCACTCACAGATCCTCCCTCTATGAGTCCAAATCTGCTGGTTGCGCCTGCTGATACCAATTAATGTTCACCTGAATCAGCCCATCAGTCAGTGCCTTTGGTGGGATGGTAAAGTGGGGAAGATGTAAAAAGAGGGTAGTCTAAGAAGCATATCTTAGCAACTCCCCACAATAGGAGTGGCCTATGTGATTACAGACATGGCCTAGTTAATGCATCTATAATTGAAACCCGTGCTTGACAAGTTCGTAAATAAAGTCTAGCTGGACAACGACTGACAACTTATGCAGACAATTTCATTCTGGACCACAAACAATAGAGGCTTAACAAGGTAAATCTAAAAGTGAGAGGTGTTTTAAGTGCTTGCTAGTGCTATCCTTAGTCAAGTGTACAAAGAGCATAACTTTGTTACTGAATTGCAATGAAATAGTATTTGTGGCCTTATGACTTCAATGGCAAACAACAGTTTCCATCTTTTGATTCATTCCCGTCTCACAAAGGAGACTTCTGTGATGTTGTGGTGCAGCTCCAACTAGTGATAGACAGGCAAAACAGACATTTTAGGGCGTGCTTGAAAGTGCAGGTGTGTCCCTGACCTATTGCCAACAATTCTTTAAAGTATACCGTCTGGTAGAGACAAGCCATTGACTCTTTGGTGTATCATTCCATTTCCAACAAATTGCGTGCGCTGTAGTGAATGACTGGCTATTTTAAATCTCAATCCTTGTGCTTGGCCTTTTAATACTGACAAACATGCCTCTCTCTATCATAGGATTCTCTTCTGAGGTTGTCTTATCAGTATGACTTTCACACCCCTTCAATTCTAGTCCCTCGTACTTCACCACCAAGTCTTAGCCACAGGGATGGTCACAAATCTCATAAAGCATTACCTAGAGGTATGAGTCAAGTGCTCATGTGCCCTTTTTAGAAAAATCCCCTCTTGTAATGCCTCTCACCCTTCCCTAGCCCCCTGATTCTCAACACCGGTGTAAATGGATGCAAGATGAATGACAGTGGGTTTGTAAGTGTGCAAACTGTAACTGACCCTCATGGGGAATGAGTCTGCAAGAGACAGGCAGCTGTAGTCTCTCGCAGATTCATGGCCCAGGAGCAACCATAAAATATGCCTAATACACAGTTGGTTCCACTTGCCTAGTTTACCTTGCATGGAGGCTGGGCTTATCTTCATTAATAACAAGCATTTGCAATGCAATGGGTCTTGCGTTTGCTCGAGTTAGAGCTATTAGCGTTTTAAACTCCTAACCAGAATTTTCTTGCAACATAAACTGAAAAGTAAAACGGTTTCATATAAGTGAGCCAACAGCTGCCATGAGTGCGAAGCAGACACACAAAAGGAAACAGAAGTTTTCTTGCAGTGAAACGTATCGGCAAAAGTGCAATTATCCATGTAACTAGCAAAAGTGCAACTATCCATGTAACAGGGTTGATGTCATGCAAAGCGCCCGATTTCTGCCCAGCGAGTTCCCGCTGCCTACGAAATAAAAAGAAAAAGCAGTCCAGAAACCATATGGAAAGCATGGAGCCTTGTATGTTTTCTGTAGTTGACCAGTGCGCTCAAGGAGGGCTAAACACTGGAAAAGGCATGACGTGTGCATGCCTTTCACTAATGAAATCAAGCAAATTTTAAAAGGCAAGCCCACGAACCAAACTGATGGGTGTGAAATGGGCGTGGTTAAAAGCCTATAGAGAGATTACACCAGGGACAGAATGATTTGCGTGCTCAACCCTAAAAAGGTCACTGTCACTGGAGGGGTGGCTGACCATTTCCACCATGAGAACAAACTCAGTCCAAGCATGGTTGACCTATCTTATAAAATGGTTTGACAAACCAGTCTGATGAGATACGGAACACGGCTGCTGGTGGTCACTACTGAGATTTTCTGAGAAACCCCAAATAGAAGTGCTATCCCAGAGCATACATTGTTATAGATTCAAACATTATTGTAAAGGCCTTTGTGGTTACATTAGAAAACCCCAATAACCATAAATACTAGCGTTAAGGTACCTATACTCTGAAATCCAAAATGAATTTGTAGCAGAATCAAGAGCATTTTGTTAATAAACTTTTGTAAATTGAATCCAATTTTTGTGAGTCTTTGAACATCTATTGTTGTGGAAGTCTAGGTATATGCTTCCCCATTTTAGGACCATTTTAGTTTTGTCTTTTGTTTATCTTGCACAGGTTCAAGGGTTGCTGGGTTGCCCCTTCAAATTTACAATTGGATTCAAGTGAGTCAGATTGGAGTAGAGCAGATTGTATTTGGTCATATTGTTTAAAATTGGAGTGGGGTAGATTGTTTTAAATTGGAGTGTGGCACATTGCATTGTGGCAGATTGTTTTGGATTGGAAAGGAGCAGATTGGAATGGGAGAGACTGGAGTGGGACGCATAGGAAAGAGCGGATTGTTTTGGATTGGAGTTGGACAGATTGGAGTGGGGCAGATTAGAGTGGGGCAGATTAGAGTGGGGCAGATTTTTTGGTGTCAGGCAGATTGGAGTGGGGCAGATTGTTTAGGACTGGAGTGGGGTAGATTGGAGTAGGGCATATTGTTTTGGATTGAAGTGGGGCAGATGGTTTTGGATTGGAGTGGGGCAGATTTTTTGGGATTAAAGTTGGGAAGATTGTTTTGGACAGGAGTGGGGCAGATTTGTTGGATTAGAGTGGGGAAGATTGTTTTGGATTGGAGTGATACAGATTGATTTAGATTGGAGTTGGGCAGATTGTTTTGGATTGGAGTGGGGCAGATTTTGTGGATTAGAGTTGGACAGATTGTTTTGGACTGGAGTGGGGCAGATTTTTTGGATTAGCATGGGGCAGATTGTTTTGGATTGGAGTGGGGCAGATTGATTTAGATTGGTGTGGGGCAGATTGTTTGGAACTGGAGTGGGGCAGATTGTTTTAGATTGGAGTGGGACAGATTAGGGCAGATTGGAGTGGGGCAGATTGTTTTGGATTAGAGTAGGGCAAATTGGAGTTGGGCAGATTGTTTTGGATTGGAGTGGGGCGGATTGTTTTGGATTGGAGTGTGGCAGATTTTTTGGGATTAAAGGTGGGCAGATTGTGTTGGATTGGAGTGGGACAGATTGGAGTGGGGCAGACTGATTTAGGTTGGAGTGGGGCCGATTGTTTTGGATTGGAATGGTGCAGATTGGAGTTGTTTTGGAATGGAGTGGGGCAGATTTTTTGGATTAGAGTTGGGCTGATATTTTTGGACTGGAGTAGGGCAGATTTTTTGGAGTAGGGTGGGGAAGATTATTTTGAATTGGAGCGGGGCAGACTGTTTGGCATTAGAGTGGGGTCAGATTGTTTTGGATTTAAGTGGGGCAGATTGTTTTGGATTGGAGTGGGACAGATAGGTGCAGATTGGAGTGAGGCATATTGTTTGAGATTGAAGTGGGGCAAACTGGAGTTGGGCGGACTGATTTAGAATGGAGTGGAGTGGGGCAGATTGAAGTGGGGTAGGTTGTTTTGGAATGGAGTGTGGCAGATTGTTTGTGGATTGGAAATGGGCAGATTGGAATGTTCCAGATTGTTTTGGATTAGAGTGGGACAGGCTGGAGTGGGAAAGATTGGAGGTGGGGGCAGATTGAAGTTGGGACAGACTGAAGTGGGCCAGCTTGGAATGGGGCAGATTGTTTTGAATTAGAGTGGGGCAGGTGGAGTTGGGCAGACTGTGCTGGAGAGGGGCAGATTGTTTTGGATTTGAGTATAGCAGATGTTTTGGTTACAGTGGGGCAGATTGTCTTGAATTGGAGTTGGTCAGATTGGAGTGGGGCAGATAGTTTAAGTTGCAGTGGGCAGATTTATTTAGATTGGAGCTGCGCAGACTGTTTTGGACTGGTGTGGGACAGATTGTTTGGAACTGGAGTGGGGGCAGATTGTTTTGGATTGGAGTGGGGCAGATTGTTTTGGATTGGAGTGCAACAGACTGGAGTAGGACAGATTGGAGGGGACATATTGGAGTGTGGCAGATTGTTTTGGATTGGAGTGCAACAGATTGGAGGGGACATATTGGAGTGTGGCAGATTGTTTTGGATTGGAGTGGGACAGATTGGATTTGGGCAGACTGTTTTGGAGTGGACTGGTGAAGATTGAAGTGTGTCAGACTTTTTGGATTGGAGTGGGGCAGCTTGTTTTAGTTTGTGGTGGGACAGATTTGAGTGGGGCATATTGGAATAGGGGAGATTGGAGTGGGGCAAATTGGAGTGCGCAAATTGTTTTGGATTGGAGTGGGCATATTGGAGTGGGGCAGAGTGTTTTGGATTGTAGCTGGGCAGATTTAAGTGGGGAATATTGTTTTGGTTTGGAGTGGGGCAGATTGTAGTGGGATAGATTGGAGTGGGGTCGACTGGAGTAGGGCAGATTGTTTAGAATTAGTGGGCACAGTGTTTTGGATTAGAGTGGGCCAGAGTGTTTTAGACAGAAGTGGGGCAGATTGTTTTGGATTGAGGAGGGCAGTTTGGAGTGGGGCCAATTGTTTGAGATTGGAATGGGGCAGATTGTAGTAGGGCAGATTGCTTTAGAGTGGAGTGGCGAGGATTTTTTGGATTGGTATAGGGCGGACTGGAGTGGGTCACATTGTTTGAGATTGGAATGGGGCATACTGGAGTAGGGCAGATTGTTTTAGATTGGAGTGGGGCAGATTGTTTTGGATTCGAGTGGGGTAGATGGAGTTGGGCAGACTGTTTTGGAGTGGGGCAGAGTGAAGTGGGACAGATGTTTTGGATTCGAGTGGAGCAGATTGTTTTGGATTTGAGTGTGGCAGATTTTTTGGATTACAGTGGGGCAGATTGTCTAGGATTGGAGTGGGTCAGATTGGAGTAGGGCAGACAGTTTAAGTTGCAGTGGGCAGATTTATTTAGATTGGAACTGGGCAGACTGTTTTGAATTGGCATGGGGCAGATTGTTTGTAACTGGAGTGGGGAAGATTGTTTTGGATTGGAGTGCAACAGATTGGAGTAGGACAGATTGGAGTGTGCAGATTGTTTTGGATTGGAGTAGGACAGATTGGATTTGGGCAGACTGTTTTGGAGTGGAGTGGGGCAGATTGAACTGTGTCAGATTGTTTTGGATTGGAATGGGGCAGATTGGAGTGGGGCAGCTTGTTTTAGTTTGAAGTGGGACAGACGAGTGGGGCAGATTGGAATAGGGGAGATTGGAGTGGGGCAAATTGGAGTGCGGCAAATTGTTTTGGATTGGAGTGGGCAGACTGGAGTGGAGCAGAGTGTTTTGGATTGGAGAGGGCAGTTTGTTTTGGATTTGAGCGGGGCAGATTTAAGTGGGGAAGATTGTTTTGATTTGGAGTGGGGCAGATTGTAGTGGGACAGATTGTAGTGGGGCCGACTGGAGTAGGGCAGATTGTTTTAGAATGAATGGGCCACAGTGTTTTGGATTGGAGTGGGGCAGATTGTTTTGAATTGGAGAAAGGCAGATTGTTTTCGATTGAGTGGGGCAGTTTGAAGTGGGTCCAATTGCTTTAGATTAGAGTGAGGCATATTGTAGTAGGGCAGATTGTTTTAGATTGTAGTGGAGAAGATTGTTTTGGACTGGCATAGGGCGGAATGAGTGGGGCACATTGTTTGAGATTGGACAGGGGCAGACTGGAGTAGGGCAGATTGTTTTAGATGGGAGTGGGGCAGATTGTTTTGGAATGGAGTGTGGCAGATTGTTTTTTTATTGGAGTGTGGCACATTGTTTTGGATTCTATTGGGGCAGATAGGAGTGGGGTAGATGGGGCAGATTGGAGTGGACTGGGTAGAGAAGACTGAAGAGTGGTGGATTGGAGTGGACTTGGGTGAGTGGCTTGCTTCCGAGTGGGAGTTGATTGGATTGGTCTAGGGTGAACTGGATTGAGTGGGGTGGATAGTTGTGGGGTGAGGTGGGGTCAATTGGTTTGTATTGGAGTGTGGCAGACTTGATTTGTGCAGGGTTGATTGGGCTGTACTGCACAATTATGTCTAAAAGCATACTTTCAGACGTTACACATAAAGAAACAATGCCGCTTTGTAATATTTAGAACAAGATAATCGTCATTTTTTGTGAACGGCACCCACAAACAAAAACAAAACAAAACATGGGTGAAAAGTGAGAAAATAATACTTGGCAAAATTAAAGAAAAGAGATAACTTTAGAAAATAAAACTTTGCAATTTTGTTTGTCCTGCTGGGCATGTGTATGCCAGCCAGACGCCTTCTGTTTGCAGAACCCTAGAAGTTAAAAAGAAGTACCTCAATCATGTCAGGAGCAACGGACAGGAACTGACAGGTTGAATCAATCAGTGCTTGGTTCCTGATCCACAGACAGGAATTGAAATGAAGCTAGGCCTGCAGTGACAATTCGGAGGCTTTAAAGAAGAGTGCCACACAAGCTAACAAATGGTAAGCAGCAGGCAGGCTTCAAGCCTTTTTTAGAAAACAACAGAGTCTTGTTAGCGAGACCCATGAGCGTGTGCATGCTCTTGCATGCTTGACCTTAAAAAACATACTTGTTTTATTCCATCACACCTCTGTGGAAAGTTTCCACTGATAGTGAAGATCAAATGTGCATGACTGGGAAAGTTCATTTATTATTGTTGCAAACATCTTAATGTAAAAGAAAAACTCCTTTCAGTTAGACACAGCAGGCTGTGATTGAATTAAAATCGGGGCAAATGTAGTTTCTGCCTCTTTTAGCATTAGCACCGATTAAATGAGCACATATAGTGCTCACTCTTGTATTGTGTAAACTATGACTCTGGTGTAGTTCTACAAGGTTTTCTTTCCCACCCACAGGTGACAAAGGTGAACTTAATTCAATGCAGATTATTATAGTACCACAGAACCCCATCCAATGCATAGTGGAAGTGACGTTATTGCTTTTGGGTTACTAACAATCCCTGGACACTGATTAGGGGCACCCTGGTAACAGTAAACATATATCATTCTTCATAGTATCACACTCACAGCCCTAAGAAGAACAGACACTTTTAACTAAAAGTATCTATTACAACAGGGTGAACCTATTTCTTAGCACATTAAAATAATCACACAGGATATCATGAAAAGAGCAAGAAGGCATATTGTAAACAAGGAATATAAAATAAAAAATTCTAACATGATTCAAATGTCATCTAAAAGCCCAACACCCTAAAACCTACTTCTATGAGCTGCCCTAGAAGAACATATATACAAGAGTAACTTGCAGTCTAGAGTTTCTAACAGAAATATGGTGGATTGCATACCTTGTTGATAGCTCAGGCTGTCATTATCAGAGGAGCCGTGGAGGAAGTGTTCCCTGCAAAAGGCATATGTGCTGCGGTAGCAGCCTCCCTCAGGTATTTGGCTTTATCAGCATTTTGCAAGATGCATCCTTTTCCCTGAGTTCCAGCAATAACCAAGATCCTCTTGGACAGTCTCTTGCAGGATAGCCTGGGGCAAAGGATCTCCCTATGTAAGGGGTTCATTGGTAGTGGTTATATACTAATTAAAATCAGGGAGGAAAACCTCTGACATAATTTCAGGAATGTAGTACATAGATTATAGACGCCAGAGGAAAGGTTCTAGACATATCTTTAGGAAAACAGAAAGGAGGGGATGTCAATAAGGACCACATCTCTTTGATTAAGTATCTAGGAATGTTTCTGGATGGCCCTGACGTATTCATAACAGAAAATTTGTTACAGACTGGGTGTCACATCAGTATCCAAGTCATTATCGGAATGGCTTGAAGCTCTCTCAGTTCTACGAATGATAAGGGCAGACAGCATTCATGGTATTGTTGCTTATAACAGATATGATGGTGAGTTGTCAGAATTTTGGAGAAGTGTTGTCCGAGATGGAATTGGGGCCTGGTTGGCATGGAGCCGGATGTTAGGGACTTTATGTAGTTTGTTTGCATGGATTTACACCCAGTAAAAATGACCCACTCCCAGCAGTGTCATATGCTTGATCATACATAAAAAATGGAGCAGAAATATTGTTTTGCTGCCCATTATAAGCCCAAATCTGTACATCAGGTTAAAAACATATGGAACACCCAGTTCAGGTGTAATCTGCATCACCGCATTGTCTTATGTTTTATTTGAAACAAAATAAAAATAAAAATACATGTAGGGTCGTTCCGTAAGCCTTCTGATCCATTGATCTATTTGTGCAAGTGTCATTTATATTTTGCTTGAGCCAAGTACAGCATGTCTGAGGGGTAATCGGTCAGCCAAATTCAGCCACTGGCTCTTTTTACTGTGAGTGATGGCCTTTTGCATGTGCATCTACACATGAAAAAGTAGCCTATTTCAATTCCCAGGCTAGGGATCCAATCACTGCTTCCATTTCATATATATATTTTTGTATTTATGTTTACAATGTGCCCTTTCTTGTAAACATGTACAGCACCTTTAGTCTGATGTATTTTAAATTTTTATTAATTTTTGGCCCAGCGCAGGTTTGCATCAAAAGGTTTAACGCCGGCTACCACCATGCCAACGCCCCAGTCGGGCGTCATATTTAATGAATGACGCTGGCCGGCGCTGAGGCCTGGCCAGCGTCAAAATAAATTACGCTGACCGGGCAGCGGAGGCGTAGGGAAGAATGGGGGTTGTGCGTCAAAGAATGGTGCAAGTCAGGTTAGAGTCAAAAATATTGGCTCTAACCTGACTTGCACCATTTTTTGATGCACAATCCCCATGGAAATGACTCCTGTCATAGCATGTCCTGGGCATGGCCAGTGGGCACAGTGGCATGTAGGGTGGGCCCAAGTTAGGCCCCCCATGCCACTTTAAAAAAAAAAAAGTTATACTTACCTGCACTCACCATGGATGGGTACCCCCATCTATGGGTGTCCCCCAGCGGTGGGCTAGGGTGGCAGGGGGTGTCACTGGGTGCAGGGAAGGGCACCTGTGGACTGTTTCCATGGTCAGAGACTGGGTGCCATTTTTTAAGGCCCGCCTCTTCCTGTGCGTCATTTTGACGCAGGAGTATAAATAAGCCTCAAATGCCTTTGAGTCATTTTTTGGACGGGAACGCCTATCTTGCATATCATTAGCGCAAGGTAGGTGTCCACGCTAAAAAATTACTCAAACTCCATGGATTTTAAAGTATAAAGTATAAATATGGAGTTGAGTTTTGATGCCGGATTTGCATCAAAACAAGTGACGCAAATCCGGCGCAACCAGAGTATAAATATGCCCCTTAGACTTTTAATGACCATCCTGTATGTTTGCACAAGAATAAAAATTACAATCTTGCTAAGGTCAGGCCAATTACTTTGCCAATGCTTGTTCTGGCTGGTTAGCAATGTTATTCAAAAGTTCTGAATGTTTTGGGCCAAGGAAACATGACTGCCGCGTAACTCCGTGGTCGTGAGCTTCCGGTTTCCGGCCAGGCATGCGCACGGAGAGGAACAGCAGAGCTGCCCTTGAGTGAGGGGAAGCATCTTCCTGCCTGATGAGCCTTCCTTAAGGCCCTCGGTGCACGGCAGAGCGTGCGGCTGGGTGCCGCGCAGCATTGAACGGGGGCCCCGAGTTACCGAGGGTCAGTGCTATGAATGTTTGGCCCTGGGCAGAGGGGGTCCAGGCTCTTCACCAGGGGAGGTGCATTCTTGCTCTGTGCCCCTTTCGGGGGTCAAATGGTGCAGCGGCTTTCGGCGTCCTGAGGAGAGATGCAGAGAAGAGATCCTCAATTTACGGCAAGGCTGTCACCCTTTCGCCCAGCACGGTAGGAGAAATCTTGTTTATGTCGCCAGTGCAGTTAAGGGCCTGGGGAGCTAGTAAAGGCCCTTCACTGGCACGGAAGCTGTAGCAGTCCATCGTACCTGGTCATGTGGGGTCTTGCAATAACAAAGGACAAGGGAAGGGGGTTATAAAACCCAGGAAAGGGCTTTTTACTGTTTCTCAGCCTGGCGTTAAATCATCAGGGAGCCATAGTACTAAAAAGGGTTGTTCTGGTCGTTCCAATCAGGTTCAGCTAGTGGATGCGGGCAGGTTGGTATCTCCTCTTATGCCCTTTTTGAGGAGAGCTACATGCAGTTTTGGGATGCTGTTCTCTACCCCCCCCCCGTCCATCCCCCCACCCCGGCTTCCCCGGTTCTTCCCCCTGGGCAGGGGGAATCGGCCAGTTAGAAAGAGGCTACACATGCTCCATCTGCAGAGAATGGTGAATCACAGGGCCCCCACTTAATGAAGGAAGCAGTTTTGGGCCCTTCCCCCTCACAAGACTCCACCGTGCAGAGTCTCTTGATATCATTATCAGAAGAGATTAGGGGCAAATTTGAGGTATCCGAGCACAATCAAGTTAAAATCAGAGAATGTTGTGCTGCACTAGAATCCAAACTCAATGCGCTGAGGAGAGGATGAGCAACTTGGAGCTGGTAGTTTCAGAGCAAGAGGCCTGAGTGCTATCTCATTCTCAAGACATCTCCCTGTTGGCACGTAAGGGCGAGGTGCTTCAGGAGAAGTTGGAATCTCTGGAGAACAATTTGCGGAGGAACAATGTCAGGTTATTGAATGTCCCCGAAGGGTTGGAAGGGGATAATATTAAGGCCTATGTAATGACGCTGTTCAAGAATTTTTTTCCCTCCATGGATCATGCAAAGTTGGAAGAAGATATTCAGAGAATCCATTGTGACCCTTTTAGAAGAAAGCCAGACAGGAAGACACCTCGGAAAATACTTATCAATTTTGGTACTTATTCTATCAAAGAGAAAGTCTTGTCAGAAGCTCTCAAGGCAGGCACTTTTTCAATGGGTGACTGGTCTTTCAGGATACGCTCAGACCTTTCTAAAGCAACGCGCGACAGGCAGTGGGAGTTGGGGAAATACATTGAGGATCTCAGGTCTTTTGGAGCCACGGTTAAGATGAGGTTTCCTGCATTTTTGAAGATTATGTGGAATAACACTATGTTTAATATTAGAGATCCTGTAGAGTTTCAGGCCCTACTTGAGAAGATGAAGTCCTCTTGTTGATGGTTTATCTCTTTATTTGTTTTATAGCCGGCTGGTTATGGAGCTCATTAGGGTGGTTATAGTCACCTAACTGGAAAGGAAGGGAGGGTTCCCAGGGGTGGTGGTGGGTTGGGGGTTTATTTGTTTTTTAGGTCGGTTGGTTTTTTTCACGGGGTATGTGTCATGGGTGGGCGATTGGGGGCATATGCATCTTTTTTTAAATGTCCTCAATAGGCTGGTTCGTGCTATGAGGGGGGGGGTGTCTTTTGTTATTTGTTATGCCTATGGTACTTTTTCTATGGAGCTTTTGTTTTTTTACAATGGCTTGTCGAATGCAGGTTCTGATGAAATTTTTATCATGGAATGTTAATGGTCTGCGGGTTCCGGGGAGGAGGAGGAGAATTTTTGAGTTTTTAAAAGGGGTGGAGGAGGAGGTGATTCTTCTACAGGAAACTCATTTGCTAGAATCAGAATGGAAACGGTATCTTAAACATATGAGCTGGGTGCACTTTTGTGCATGTACCAATCAATCTTGTGTGGTTAAGGGGGTGGCTATTCTTGTTAAGAAGTCGGTTTCTTTGAAAGTGGCAAACATTATAATGGACCCTAAAGGCAGGTGTTTGATTGTGGAGGCTGGTTTACAGGGATTTTGGCTCACCATTGTCGGGTATTATGGGCCTAATACGGATGACCCCTCCCCATTTCAAGATCTTTATAGTCACTTACTGGCTGCCAAGTATCCAATATTAGTTGGTGGAGACATCAATATTTTATTGGACCCGACCTTAGATAAATCTACATTGAGACCTACGGTGAATTCACCTAAAACTCGGTCAAGTATAAAACAGGGTATGCTAGATCTCAGTCTAATAGATATCTGGCGCCAGAAGGGTGGGGCTGGTCCTCGGTTCACTTTTAATGATAAAAAGTACCGCCATCATTCTAGGATTGATTTTTTTTCTAATACAGCAACAGTTGAGGGATATGGTGAGAGTGGTGAGCCAGGCTCCGGTACACCTCTCAGATCACTCAGCAGTGAGAATGCAGGTTTCCCTTGATATTTCACCAGTTATTTCTAGGTGGACAGTTAATTCGGCCCTTTTTATGGATGCGTTGCTTGTTGAGAGTTTGTGGAGGGATACTAGAGAGTTTCTTTAATTTAACCACCGATCCACCACATTACAGTTGATGTGGGATGCTTATAAAGCGTTCATGAAAAGCAGGCTGGTGGCTTTGGCCACCCATCTTTATAGGGAGGACAAGAATCAACTTAAGCAGCTTGAGTCTCAGGTTACCACCTTGCAGGAGGCTACCTTAATAGCTGAGGAGAGACAGCTGGGCTCCCTGAACGCTCAGTTGGAATCGGCTAGATCAAAGCTGGGGTTGTATCTTGAGAAGAAAGTCAGAAGGACATGGGATTGTAGCAGGTTTGCCCACTATGAATATGGGGAAGGTTGTGGGAAATTTTTAGCCTGGAGAGTTAAATCAGAGCGCTCCAAGAATTATATTTCTGCAATTCGATCAGAGACCACTGGTGCCCTATTTACTACCTAAGCCAAGTTAGAGGAAGCTTTTTTAGGCTTCTTTCAGAATCTTTACACTGAAGACCTGCATTTTTCTGAATCATCTGCAAGTTCTTAGTTGGATATTCTCCATCTCCCTCAGTTAACAGAGGAGGACCAGAAACAACTGGTCAGGGAGATAGATTGTGAGGAGGTGGAGGCAGCAATTCGGAACCTAAAGAAGGGGAAGGCACCTGGTCCAGATAGCCTGCCTAATGAACTATATTGTAATCTTTGCGAGGAGTTAGTGCCAATTCTGACAGATTTGTTTAATTTTCTTCTACAGGAAGGGGCTGCTAAGCCAAGCTCCTGGGACGAGGCCATCATTAGTCTTCTTTTGAAACCTGGGAGAGATCCGGCCTCTTGTAGTTAATATAGGCCGATATCTTTGCTGAACTCGGACTATAAGCTATATACCCATATTTTGTCTAAAAGGCTTCAGGATGTGATTAGCAAGCTGATTCATGAGGATCAAAAAGGTTTCATCAGAGGTAGGCAACTGCATGAGTTGACTCATGACTTATTGGGCGCATTGGATTTGGCGGTGTCTGAAAAGGCCCCTCAGTCTGTTCTTACCTTTGATGCGGCCAAAGCTTTTGACCGTGTGAATTGGCGCTTTTTGCAATCTGTTAAGTTGGGCCCTACATTTTTGGGGCAATCCAGGCTATTTAAAAAGACCCGTCTGCCTGCATTCTAATTAATGACAGGATTTCTTCTAGGTTTAGGATTGAGAGAGGGACTCGTCAGGGTTGCCCTTTGTCTCCCCTTCTTTATGATCTATATATTGAGCCTTTGGCTGCAACAATCAGGGTAGATAGTGAGATTCCCCCTTTTCAGTGCTTGGGTTGGGAAAAAAAGGTTGTCTTGTACACTGATGACCTCATGATTTACACTGGTCATCTAACGCATGTTTTTCCCAGAATTCTTCAACACTTAAATGATTTTGGTGCAATGTCTGGCTATTCCGTTAATCGTGAGAAAACCGAAATTATGTGCTGGAATACTACCTATAATAGCCCTTTGGTTAAGAAGCAGATTAGGTATCTGGGGGTCCAAATTATTCCAGATCTGAATGAATTAGCAAGTCTTAATTTTGAAAAACTTTGTAAGGAGACACGAGTTTTGCTAAAGATCTGGGCAGGGCTCCCTCTCTCTTTTATAGGAAGAGCCAATGTTTTAAAAATGATTATCCTTCCTAAGTTCACTTTTTTGTTTAATGCTATCCCCCTGGAATTTAAAAAGTGGTGGTTTAAAAAGATCCAAACGGATTTGATCTCATTCGTATGGTCCTCTAGAGGGGTCAGGATTGCTTGGCACAAATTGTGTAGACCTAAGGGAAAGGGGGGGATTGCTGCCCCAGATTTTTACAAATACTACCTGGCTTTTCATTTTAAACATGTGCGGATTTTGCTTCGTGATAGTTCAGAATACCCTTTTTTGTGGGGGGTAATGACTCAGGAGCTTCCGGCGGCCGGAAGTATCTTTTTGTATAAGTTTGGTCATCCTAAATTTTTCAAAAAAATACGATTGAAGCTTCTCAAGGATGCAGCTAGAGTCTGGTGGCTGGCACGGCAAACACTAGGTATTCACTATTATAGTTTCAGGGCCCCGATTTGGGAGTCTCCTGGTACCCCCAAGCTTCTCTTGGATAAATTGGCTCTTCCATTGAGGAGTGTGACTAGATGGGGACAAAGTTTGGAGGAGTCTAAGTTGGTTTCTTGGTCTAGGCTAGGGGAACTTGTAGATTATAGGCTTTCCAGGTTTAAATATGTGCAGTTACAGAGCTGGGTGGCGTCCCTCCAAGAGAAGGGGGTGCCAGGAATTATTTGGAGGAGAGACTATTATTGGGTCGGGTTTCTAAAGAAATCACTGTTTGGTATCAGGCGTTACTCGAATCCTCAGATGTAGAGGACTTTCTCCCTGAGAAGAAATGGGGAAGGCCCTGCCAGCCCTAGACATAGCACACATCTGGGAGTTTTCATACGCTATGCTTTGGTCGGTAACTAGATCAGTTGCTTTGAAAAAGAATCATTTGTTTACAATTCAAAGGGTTTATTGGTCTCCCCATAGATTATCCGCCTTAGGGAAGACAGAAAGAAAGTGTCCACGTTGTGCGGAGTCTAATGCTGATGATGTACATATGTTTTGGAGTTACCCCAATCTCAGTCTTTTCTGGTCCTCGATTACTGGTTTCCTTAAAGAGGTCATCAGCACCGAGGTGGAAGTGGCCATTCCCTTAGTGGATTTTGGGGTCTCTTCGGGCTCTACATGGGGCTCGAAGCTTTCTAGGCCACACAAGTGTTTGCTGTTTTTACTGATATTGTTGGCTAGGAGACAAATATGTTTGAATTGGATTAAGTCCACTCCTCCGAATGAATTTGACTGGCTTACATCTGTAAATTATTTTTTTTGTTTAGAATGGATTAGCCCTTTGGGTAATAGAGACGAACTTTGGGCCATCTAGGAAAACTTCCAGCAATATGGGGCCACTTCATTTACAGTCCAATGATTATTATCACCTCTCTTTTTGCCTCCCGCCCCCCTTCCCCCTCGCCCACTCCTCCCTTCGGGCTGGGATTAACATGCCTTTGAGCAAAGGTTTTACCCGGGAGAGGTGAATAGCTGTGTTCGTCTGGGTTTGATTCGTTTATATGGGATCACCTTTAATGGACGCAGGTTGATGACCCTCGTGCAATGAGGTGGGACAGCCTATGAGGAAAAAAAAAGAAAAAAAAAAAAGTTCTGAATGTTTTGTTTTCCTCTTAATTTTGATAGGGGGTGTGTTACATTTTAGTTGTTTGCGAAGAGTTGTGGGATCATAGGGTTTTTCAAAACAGGTTGAGTTCAGCTAAGATGGAAAGTAGCAGAGGTTACTTATTCTCATGTTTGCTACTACTTTTCTTGTCCCCATAGGTATGTTTTTTAACAAGTAGGATTTGTGTCTTTTCTTTCAGAAGCAAATTGACTTTGACTGATGGGCGCATGTCGGTTGATTCTTTTTTTAAGTAGCTTTGCGAGTGATCTTGAATGTTTTTATGGATTAAGTTGTGTCAGCTTTGCATTTCATCCTTGTTTTACTTTCATCTATCTGGAGTTATTTGAGAATGCGGCAAATTTGCATGAAGTAGGGGCATTCTGTGACCACTGATTGATGGGTCCGTAGACGATGGTTCCTTAAGTAATTTTGTGTGTTACCGTGGACGCTTTTGTGGATTCAGTTTGTAGTGGCTTTCCCTTATATCACTATTCTTAATTCTATCTATTTGGACTTATTTATTTTTTACGTACGGAGTAAATCGGGCGTCTTCTTGACGCCGTGCTTTTAGGGAACAGTCAATTTCTCTGAGCCCGTGGTCCTGTCGTGGCCCTGGGTACAGGAGTGATTTGTACCCAGGTCCTGCTGGGGTTGAGTGGACGGATCAATGCTAGACTTCATCTCTCGGTCAAGGGTCAAAGTGCTCTCCGGACCAAAGGAACAACACACCGACTGTTCCTGCAGGGAGCTGCATGGACTGCAGATGTTCAGCTGCAGCAGGAAGCGCGCAGCTGTTCGAGGGCAGGGCGTAGGGTGCTATGTCACACGTGCTCAGAACTGCTCCCCAAATGAAATGCCGAGATCAGATGCAGGGAGGCCGACTTTACTCTGCCCGTAGTGCTGAGGCCAACCGATCCCAGGCTGTGCTCCGATTCCTCTCATAGGAGCTATAGGCGGGTTGAGTCCAGGAGTCACGAGGTCTTTTCGGCATTTCAAAGAGGCTGGGTACTTACAAACCGATCGACATGCAGGTTAAACGTGGAAGTTTTGCAGGCACATTAGTGCCTCATAAAATGCCGGTGGGCCTGGGGCAAATTCAGTCACATCCGAGGCACAAAGGCACAGTCGTGTTTCAGAGGCAGTGTCCTCTCTAGCCATGAGACTGACTCTGCTGCATCCTTTGCGGTGGTTGTCTGTAGACAGAGTAGGTGAACACGAGAGCACCTAAAGCACAGAAAAAATAGTGTTAAAATGCTTTGAATTTAAGTGTTTTTATGTTAACAACACGTCTGCCTTTCACCGATCAGCAGTAGCGAGAGTTGTAATCACGGTATACAGTAGGCTCAGATTCTGGGCCAGGTTGGTGCTAGTTTTACGGCCAAAGCACAAGGCTAGGGTTAGTTCTAAGGTATTAGGCTTAGGCCGATAGTGATTTGGACATAGAGTTGGAATTAGCTTTAGGCCGATAGTTTGGGTTAGGCACAGAGAAGGCGCTAGTCTTAGGCTCAAAACAAGGGTTAGGTTTAAGATTAGCATTAACTCCCTGGTCCTTGGATTGGAAATGGCGTTAATTACCGCCAGGGCATGGGAAGTGGATTAGCATTAGTGCTAAGGTTAGGCATAGGGTTAGGTCGTGGATGAGCATTAGTGCTAAGGTTAGCATTAGTCACAGGATTGGTACAAAGCTTATGCTCGGGTCAAATATCTTCATAGAATTAGGTTTGGTGTTCTGGGTTACGTTTAGGCATAGATTTAGCATACATTATGCTCAGGAATAGGGTTAGGCATAGGTTAGTGTTAGGCTTGGGTTCGGGTTAAGGGTTAATCTTAGCCTTATCCTTAGGAGTAGGAATTAGAAATAGCATTAGTGAGGGTCAAAGCATAGGGCTTGGGTTACTTGTATGATGATCATTAGGCCTAGGGTCAGTCTAGGGTTTGTCATGGAGTTCAATTTAGACTTCATTTCCAGGCTATGCTTATGTTAATGCTTAAGGTGCTATGTTAAAGGTTAGGTGGGATTTTAACTTGAGACTTTAGCTCAATCATGCTATAGTTAGGTTAATCCTTAAGGTACTAAACTTAGGTTCAGAATTTAAGGTAAGCATTTCGCTTAGTGCTTCACCTCCCCCCCCCCTTCAAGTTGTTATTCATTTTTGGAGTCATAGTCAAACACAGTTGTCATGTCTCTAGTGCTTAGATTTCAGTATTTTATTTTCAATGTAAGGCCTTACAAGAGGTCGTACAAGGCTTTAGCGGCCTCTCCTCATTTCCGTATGTGTTTCTTCCACTATCTACAGTTGTGTAAGGCATCTATTATACTCTAAATGTGGTAAAAGACCATTGACGTTCAATTATAGGATAAATGTAGCAAATGCACTGCTGTTTGACCACCATTCACTTGTCACAACACTGACAGTTTTCAGCCCTGTTGGGAAAAAACTCTCAGAGCTTGAGTCTTTTTTCAATATTCTGTAAAACAAACTCCATGCGAAACGGAAAGGCACCTACGTTATGCAAAAACAACAGAAAATGTGCCCGGCCCACAGAACACAATATTCACTAGCCCCCTTTGTTCCTTTGCACCTGAAATTTAATCACCACGTATTTTATTGCTTCTCTTGAAGCAACTAGCAAAAAAACAACCAAAAAAACCTGAAAGTTCACTTTTTAGAAATCACTTTCAGGTATCACCTGCACAGCATATGTGCTGTGCTGCAAGATGTATTCTTTACAATTCAGGGGGGCTACAACAAGCCCCCAGCATACCATTAGCTGTTTTCGTTGTCACTCTCATTTGCAATCTTTTGACTGCTTATCGCCCCCTAGGCTTCCATTCCTTTCTTGTGTTAGGTCCTCCCTAGAGCATGAGCCACGTACATTTGTTCTTCCTCGTCTTTTTGTAATGCATTATTTCTTTTATTTAATAAGCGTTTCAGTATCAATCCTGGATGTGCTAAGTGCTTTCCTACTTTTAGCACAGGCATACAGCTTCTTATTTGTGATGCTTTCACAATACCTCATGCACAAAAGCCACCTAATCTAGATGTATCTCAGCATAGATGTAATCACAAAGTTTGGTAAATGCAGTTTTGTGACAAACATCATTAACTTGATGCATAACATTCATGTTTTTACATCACATCAGGTTTCTTTTTTTTTTTACTTCCAGCATGCTTTAGGTGATTGAAGTTATCCATTATCGAGTGTTTTGTGAGATGCCAATTAAACCTCGATATCGTCGTTATTTAATGGTCGTTTGTTGTTTAACTCTTACCTGGGTTTTTACCAAGTGGTTAATATTGTTCTTGCTATATCACGGAGAGCAATGTTTAATTGCCCATCCTCCCCACAGCCTTTATGAATGACTATAGATATCCAACTTGCTATTTGTGCTCTACAGTAAGCTTTTCTTATGTTCCACAGAGACCACGCACTGTCGAAGGGCGGGTTGGCCTGAAATGCACTTATCACCAGACAGGATTCATGGTTAACGATTACTTTAAATGAATGAAGAACTACTGAATCAAAACTGCTAATAAGATGATTTATTTCTAGGAGGAATTATGTTTATCATACTAAATAAATGTTTATCATAAGGAGATCATTGATACCCAAACAGCAGTGCAGTAGGTGGAAACACGATCCCTCAGTGAGAAAGGGATTCAATATCAACTTTCACCCTATCTGTCATCTATGTTGACACTTTAGTTTCTTACACTCGCGACTGTACTATTCTATGCCACTCCACTCTACAGCGCTCCACACATGCAACTCTATTTTAAGCCACTCCCCTCTAGTCTATGCTGCTCCACACTAAGTCACGCTGCGCTATGCCACTCCCTCCACACAATGCTACTCTATGCCACTCCACCCCTTGCCACTCCACTCTATGCCATTCCACACCACTCTATGCCATTCCACACCACTCTACTCTACTCCACTCCAACCACCTCTATGCCACTTTACTCTACACCACTCTACTCCATTTTACTCTACTCCACTATATTCCACTCTATGCTCTTTCACTCTACTCTATGTCACTACTCTGTGCCACTTTACTGTACTATACGGCACTCCATGCTCCTGTACTCCACTTTATGCCACTCCATTGCACACAAGGGCACTCTATGTCACTCCATTTGATGCCAATCTACTCTACACCACTCTACTCTGTCACTCTACTCTATGATACTCCATTCCATTCCACGCCACTGTACTCCACTCTGTTACTTTACACCACTCTACTGTAATTCACTCTACTCTACATGACTATGCCACTCCACTCTATTCTACGTCACTCTACCCTACCACTCCACTCTTTGCTACTCTACTCTCCACCACTCTATTTTAGGCCACTCTGCTGTATGCACTCCACTCTACTCTGCTCTATGCCACTTTACCCGATACCACTCTATGTCACTCCACTCTAAGCCACTCCACTCCACTCCCCTCTATGCCACTTTACTCTGTGCCACATCACTATCAGCCATGATGAACAGCAGCCACGCTGCTATACAACGTGGATAAACAACATTGGCAAAGCTAATAGCTCTCACATAGGCAATACATTTTGGCTTTGCCAGTGCTTGTTGAGGAAGCATGTTGAACTCCACCTCTACTTGTATTGCCATAGAGGACCTCACAGCCCATGACCTGGAAGCTACACTTTTTACAAGCACTAATTACTTGCTCAATTAGCTGGGAAATTCAATGGTTAGTGACTTAATTTTCATCATTGCACACTTGGAGGGTTGGATTTTGACTTTGAAAATCCAAAGGATAACTAATAAAGGGGTCTATTTGCCTCGTTCCTTTTTATCTATAGCTGTTTCAGAAAGAAATCGGACAGACTATGGCGATCACTGTCTTTCGCCTACAGTAGGGGTTGGAAGGTTTATGGGTGATCAGGTGACTCTGTTGGTCCGACCTTCTGCGGATGGCTATAACTCGGCAAGAGATAGGAACTCTGAATCATGAAGAAAGGAACAGATATAATAATGGAGTGCAGTGTTCTCCAACTTGGTGTTAGATATGTGAGGACAGTATGCCTTACTACCAACGACAACGCCATCTGAAAGGCAGTACAGTACCTTGCATGGGACACACCCATGGAACAACTCAATAAAACAAGACATGTGGCACGAGACACATAAAGAATGTATGCATAGAACACACAAACAGGATTTATGTCTGCTCTTGTAGTGAGGCAAATGTTAGTCCAAAAGTGATGTACATGTTGCAAATCTCAGGCTTGACAAGCCCCTTTGAAGAAATGAGACATGACACAAGGTCCAAGCCATGGGAAATAACTGGGGCACAGCAGGTGAGAAATTGGCTAGAAGCAAAGGTGACTTTCCCACCCTGATTCCGAGACTGAACATGCACTTAATTCTGAGGTGCAGACTGAGTTTCTGGAAACCTCACTTAGGTGGTTGACCCCATACCTTCGCTGAGGCATGCAGTGTAAGATTCTGCCTGGCTTTCATTAATAACAGGGGGAAATGGAGAACAGTCTTACTTTTCCAGTAGATCAGAGCCATGGGTCTCTGCTGAGACTGTGCAAGGTCTGCGGAAATGAATGGCACACAATGCAATGTATAATATTTCATCCCTGGATTCTCAGCACAGAGGGGTCCTAGGTGCATGGGCAAATATGCCCCACTTAGTGGTCCTTTTTCTGAAGAGCTGCAGCTCTCTTCAGGTCTTCACTCCAGGTGCACCAGCAGAAGAAGACAGTGAACTCAGGGCAGTAGGGTCCTCGGGAGTTTTTCTCCTTCTGGGGATGACTCTCTGTACGAAACAACCAGTACTCGAGAAAGGGAGGTCTTCAATCCAATGTGAGTCTGACCAGCATATCTTAGCTCCCTCCTCCTTCCCAGAAGATTACAGTGATGTCAGCAGGCTACCTGACTTCACTATGGGGTGGTCCTCCTGTGTTCTGGAAGAATATTACAAGTAGGTCTCTCGGTTTTATGATATGTTATTTTACATTTCTGTCTGTATTTATCCATATTTGTTTTTTTCTTATTTTATCTGTATGTATCCATATTTATTACGTCCTTAGTATACAAAATGAAGCAGCAATGGGTATTATTCCATGTTTATTTAACCAACAAATGTTTACTGATGTTGGAACGTCCAATGGGTTTCAACCATATACAGTACAATTGTAATTTTAAACCATTTGCATTGTATGCACAGCCGAAACAGCTTACTACTGCATTTATTTAAGCTTCATTAGTAAAGCTTTTTATTTTTTAACTTTCCTACCTGTCAATCTGCACAACTATTGACCTAGCACCGTTGATTGACAGTAGTGAGAAACATCCAAAAGAAAAGCTGTTTCAAATATATGTACATATTTAAAAATTAATACAGACCGGAAAATAGATGGTTTTCTGTCCATATCTGTAAAAATCTGTAAACAGGGAAAACTGGGAGCCTAATCATAAGGTCACTGTGCCACCTAACCCCAGAGGTGAATCCAGAGTAAGCATGCAGTCCTCCTTCTGTGCCACACACAGCTTCAAATGAGGATGAGCAGTTCCTAGGCCCTTCATGAAGTTGAGACCTTGAAGAAAGCTGTAGCTCATCCAGTGGGTTCACTCGTGGATGGATGTGCTCTAGTCTACGTTGGATAGGATTTAAGAAATACTGGAGTGGGAAATCCTTCATCATGGTGGGAAGTTTTCAGAGCCCCTCTCAGACGTACTTTTGATGGGGGAAGGAACCAGAATCAATGGTGAGGCAGCAGCCATAGCTATGCCGGCCTAAGTGGAACCAGAGATACCACTTTGGCCCATAGAGAGAAAAGCAGTCCATGGATGTGATGGGCAAGGCATCCATGGACATGAACATGGATCATACATTGGTCGTAAGTGGCCACCTGTCCTTTACATGCCTTATTTGTGACTTGGCTTTATTCATACCTCACCAGTCTTTGAGCTGGTCTGCTGTCGTAGAAGTGTTATGATTCCAAAAACCGCACAGGCTGCAACTGGATTTTGTGGAAATCATTTGTAGCTGGTCCACTGGAATTGTGACTCGGTCTGACCAAGAAAAGTTTTTTTTCATTTTACTTAGCTTATGTGGTAAAGTACAGTTGCTACACTACTGAACTCGCACCTCGGAAGTCTGAGGCCTACTGCGAGTTTCAGCATGTGACAAAATGTTGGGTGATAGTTTAACTCCCTAAGCCACAAAACTAAACTCTGCTGTGCTGTATGCCGTCTAGTGCCGCTGCAGTTACCTGGCCATCCTCCCTGTATATCACTATTGGCATCTATAACGTGGTCTTTACCAAACTCAACACACTATACAGTAAGATGTACAGCATCAAATTACAAAATTCTCCTGCTACAAAAACAATGTTTGCAGTAAAGGATCCTGTTGTTTCGCAGCCCTAGGTGCCTTTGAATGAAATAAAAATAACAATTATAATTATGTTTTACCTTCTCACAGTCTTCAGTTCTGTATTGTTCTGAATATTGTCCTTTGTTAGTATGAAAATGCTAGGTGATATGCCTTTCTTCAGGGTAATTCTGCCTGCACTGATTTTCTGGAAGTTGAGAATGTGGTTGCGTTTTGTTTTTAAACAATTTTAGGTTTATTTGTGTCTCACTAAAAATATGAACACGTGGAACAAGACTCACGACACTAAACATTAAAATAAAAGGCTACCCTTAGCCCTCCTGTTGCCACAACAAGAGAGCGTTGCTAGTACCCTACTTCTAAAGTTACTGGGTGGCAGCTATAATGGCGGTGGCCTGGCACTAGCAGGGTTAAAAGCTTGGCATTAGTGATGGCAGTGAACTGGGGTCTAGATAAGAGAAGCTTTGGGGCCTGTCACCTATGTATTTATTTTTTAATTCACTGCTATCCGAATATATCCTAGTGGAAATTCCAGGGGACTAGTTACAAAGGGTTTCCAATATCTAGTTGCACCTTCTGTTTTTTTGTAATTCAGTCGAAATCTGTGGAAACTGTCTTGAAGATTAATCTGTAAACAGATTCCTTTGATTGAGAACGAACAATTCTTTATTCTGTAATTATGCCCCTCACTCTCACCTACAAGTACAGATCTTGATAATCTGACTCCTCAATATTTTTGGATTCCGAAGCGTCTCTGGCAGTAGGGCTGGCTCGCTAGAATTTTGTGATTCTACGTCTGCTGCGTTTTCAGCATAATTATGGATTTGTTCCATTTGCCACAGAATCCATCATTGACTCTATAATTTGCAGATTTTACACAAAACATTGTAGCTCAAACGGCTCAAAAGTTACTAAAACACAGTGAAGTGTTGCAGTGCAGTGGATGGCCCTTCACAAAAGTAGACTGGTCATTTTTCAATTCCCAATTGCTGTATTTGCGTGTTCAATGGATACTAGTGACGATGACCTTTTGCGTAGAATTAACATGGGTACAAATGACAAAATAATGCAGTAATATTGTCATAAAATGTGCTGCATAATTTAACTTTTCTTGCCACATAATTTGATCCTCCGTTACACATAAATTCCGAGGCCTGCAGTAGGAGTATGCTTTTTTTTACCTTGCAGCCTTGAAAAATAATCTCTTCCCACTTCGATCTTTCTCTGCAGATCCAATCTGTAATATGACTAGCTTTGTGGAGTGTTGACCACACCTACGGGCACCGATCCCATAATCTCCTTGTGGCTAACAAGCAGCCTATGGACCTTCAAAACTCACCAGTACTATCACTGTATATAACATCTTTGAGGGACCATGCTCTTTTGTGTTGAGACTACTGTCAGTGCTGCTTTTGGATAAGGAAATGAGATTGAAGACTATGCATGGTCTAGTGGGTCATGCGTACAAATAGCCCCTTCTTCTTAGCATACAAAGGTCCAGATTTGGAAAACATTCACAGAAAGCAGCGCAGCATCCAAAAATGCTGCGCTGTATTGCCTGACAGGGAGAGAGCAGAGGAACGCCATATCTGCAGAGATATGGCTCTCTCCTCTCCTCTCCCTAGCGCCGGCACAGATTTTAGTTGCCGTGCACCACGCCCAACCCTTTGCGTCATAGTGCAAAGCTGTGTGCATGAGTCTAGCATTGGTTTTGTACCAGAAGGGTACCCTTCCAGTACAAGATACTATACTTAGACATAATTTAAAACTTTTCCTAACATAAAAATTAAAAACATTTCACCTTTTAATGCCTCCTTTCAAATGGTGTAAAACCCCGTCTACTATTGTTTGTAGATAGGGTTTTCCATCAAAGGGCATGGGTGGTTGCATGGGAACACCCATGTACCACCCATGTAACGCCTCCTTGGTGCTAAGTAACGCACATCAATGCTTTGCGCTACTTTGTCTTACTTTTAAAGTACTTTCCAGCGCAAAACAAGTTTTGCACTGGAAAGTAGATTAGGAAAAAACATTTTATGCTGGTTTGCATCACTTTTGTGACGCTAACCCAGCGCAAAATGTTAGTAAATCTAGCCCAAAAGCCTATATACCAACCCTCGCACAATTTTAACTCACACTGACCTACCTACTCTGAGGATTGTGATAGGCCTTTATTGTACTTCTCTGAATGACTGTTCCTTGATTTAACAAGTAGCAGTCTGGTGGAATGACCTTCCTACCCATCTGTGGTGTGTATCTCAATAAATGCTATTCTGTAAGCTACCTAAAACGTGGTTCTTCACAATTTGACCCCTGGCTGCAAGCAATCCTTCACTTAAGTGAGACAGGAACCAGAGTAAAAAAAATTCTAGCTATTGCGTCAAGAATTTTCAATTCTATTAAGGACACGGAGGCGAGGATTATGCTTTCTCTTTCTTTACTGACTTAAACAGCAGCCAATCAAATACAAGTAATAGAAAAAACTACACATCCCAAGATGCCTAACATCCTATCACATGGTCCAATCACTAGCCATGTCCTCTGCCATAAGTCCTTTGACCTTTGATGTCACTTCCTCTTTCTTTGATCAGAACAGATAAGATCAACTCGAAAACGAAACTTCTTACTCCATCTCGAAATCCGGAGTCATGAACATCTTCTCTTACTGGATATTTGTCTCCTGGATAGCTCAACACCGGAGAATCAACCGAGGCAAAACGATACAACCAAACTTTTCCATGAAGATAAGAATTTCAGGAATTCTTCTGATCAGAGCCTGTAACAACAAACAGGCACGTATTATCCCAACAAAATTGAAAATGTCTCAATAAACTGATGTTTCTATAATTGACAATAAAATGGGAGGGAGAAATAACAATAAATCATAAATATTCACAATAATTGATATTCAATATTCATTGTGTTTAAGGGAGGGATAATCCTCGCCTCCGTGTCCTTAATAGAATTGAAAATTCTTGATGCGATAGCTAGAATTTTTTTTATTCTATGTCAGGACAGGAGGCTCCGATTATGCTAGTTTAAAGCTGTTACATTACTACAGTAGCTACGTCCAATACTGGTTTGTGATAAAACTTACGAAAAGTATTTTCTGAAGACCAATCTGCTGCCTTCATAATGCTTCTAACCGGGAACCCAAGGCAAAAGATTTAGAACCATAGCCCCTCTAGCAGAATGAGCCCCAAATATAGAGGTATCAATACCTACTTCACTCATCAACCATCTCATCCATCTGGCCAAAGTGGCTGAGGTAACTGGTTTAAAAGGTTTTTGCAAAGAAATTAATAATTGTCCTTTAACATCCTGTCGAAATTCTTCTGTGACAACTTCATAATCCTTTAAACATTGGACTACACATAATTTCGAATTTTCAGTATAAACTGGATAGGATACTGACCTGTAATTTGTTTTAGTCCTTCTTGTCACTGAAAAAGTGACTCCATCTGGAGAAAAGGTTCTACCAGCTAAATCCAAAGCTCTGACGTCTGAAACCCTTTTGCAAGAGATAAGACATAAAAGCATGGTCAGCTTAGCTGAAAGCTGCTTGCGAGATAAATACCTGTTGGTAGGCCAAGAATCCAAAAATTTTAAAATAATGCCAACATCCCATAATACAGAATATTTAGCTTGAGGAGGTTTAGAAAGATGTATACCCCTCAAAAGTTTGCAAATTAACAGATGTTCTCCAATGGGTTTACCTTCTAGATGAGAGTGTACAGCTGAAATAGCTGATCTAAAGTTATTGATCGTCCGATAAGCCAAATCAGAACTAGCTAGCTCTGCTAAAAAAGTTAACAATCATACCAATATGTGCCTCCACTGGATTGGCACCCCTTCCATCACACCAACTAGACCATCTGCGCCAGGCTGAGTCATATCTTTTATGGGTACTACCGGCCCAGGCCTGCTTAATGTATTCCGCAGCTTGCTTCAAAACGTCTGGGGTACTCCATCTAGACCTGAAATTAACCAGGCTAGCAGAGTCAACTTCCCTGACAAGACCAGTGGATGTTGAAGGCCCTCCGGACTCAATAGAAGATTCGGACGAGGCGGAATTAGAAGAGGAGAGGCACAAGCTAAAAGAAGAGCTATGGGGAACCAAGGCTGTGCTCTCAAAAAGTGTGTCACCAGAACAATCTCTGTCTTCAGTCTCCGCACCTGAGACAAAACCCTGGCAATCATCAGGAATGGAGGAAAAGCATAACCTCGAAATTGGGACCAATCCTGAAGATAGGCATCTGTCTTTAACGCACAAAGGTCTGGACGCCAACTGTACATTTTTGAAATTTGGCAATTGAGTTGTGAGGCAAACAGATCCACTTCGCAATTGCCCCATTCCCTGACTATCTGAGAAAAAAATCAAAGGGTCCAATTTCCAATCGCTGGAATCCGACAGGTATCTGGAGTTCCAGTCTGCTATGATGTTCTGGTCCCCAGGAAGGTATTCCGCTATGACCACTAGACGTTGAGTTAGGCAATAGTGCCAGAAATCCTTGGCAATCTCCGCCAGAATTCGGGACTTCGTACCTCCTAATTTGTTGACATACCTCACTGCTGAGACATTGTCCATCCGTAAGAGTATGCAACAATCTGTTTTCTGCGGGAGAGGTTCTTTATGGCAAAAGATCCCACCAGAAGTTCCAGGCAATTGATATGAAGGGTTTGCTCCCATTCTGACCATCTGCCCCCATCACTAGGGAGTTGCAACGTGCTCCCTAACCCCATCTGCTGGCATCGGATTCTATCACCACCTCTGGGTGAGACCCGAAAATCGCCCTGCCATTCCAAGCTTCCATATGATGGAGCCACCACTGAATCTCTGATCTTACTTCGGCAGTCAATGGGATTTGTTCCGAATAACTCAGACCCTGTTGTAGATGTCTGATCTTGAGTCTCTGTAGTGCCCGATAATGTAGGGGTGCAGGGAAGATCGCCTGAATAGACAAAGCTAGTAAGCCCACTACTCTGGCTATATTCCTCAATGAGACGGTCTGACTTGACAGAACCGATCTCAATTCCCTCTTGATGTTGCGGATCTTCTGAGAGGGAAGGAGGAGTTGACATAGAATGGAATTTATCTGGAACCCCAGGAACTCTATCACCTGAGAGGGTTTCAACAATGACTTCTGCACATTGATAAGGAAGCCTAAGTCTTGCAGAAGGGTGATGGTCCAGTCCAAACGAGATAGTAGGATTTGAGGGGATTGGGCCATCAGCAGAATGTCGTCCAGATATATAATCAATCTGACTCCCTTGGCTCTGAGCCATTCCATCACAGGTCTCAGAAGCTTCGTGAAGCACCAAAGGGCTGACGACAGACCGAATGGAAGGGCAAGAAACTCCAAACACTGTCCCTTCCACTGGAATTGCAGAAATCTCCTGTGAGGAGGAAAAATTGGAATCGACAGGTAGGCATCTTTTAGATCCAGTCGAACCATCCAATCCTCTTCCAAAAGGATATCCCTTAACATGTGGATGCCCTCCATCTTGAAGTGCCTGTATAGGATCCAATGATTGAAATCCTTTAGGTTCAAGACTAAACGGTGACCTCCTCCTTCCTTGTCTACTACGAAAATAGGACTGAGGAAACCGTAAGGATGAGGAGAGGCAAACTGGACGGCTCCCTTGTCTAATAGAGCTTGCACTTCTTTGTCTATAAAATTTTGATTTGCTAGGGAAAAACACATTTGTAACGGAAGGGAGAGTTGTTTGGGAGTACTGATAAACTCCAGTTGAAATCCCTCAACCGTTTGGAGAATCCATGGATCTCCGGGAATCCGTTTCCAATTTGCCAAGCATGATGCCACTCTGCCCCCAAGTCTGACCTGAGAGAAATGAATAATGCTCACCTGTGAAACTTGAGTCCTGTATGGCTCCGTGCTGCCCTCTGCGACGGCCCCTGCGGAAACGGGGACCTCCTCCCCTGGGGCGTGTGGGGTAGAAGGTGGGGTCTTGTTCCCCGTACCAGCCACCTCTGCCTCTCGGGTAGTAGTTTTGGGGACTGTTGTATGTTCCTTGGCTGGGCATACGTCTCCCATAACGACCGGCCCTGACCAAAAAGGCCTCGTTTAAAAACCTTCTTGAGAGACATTTGGGCCTTGTCAAGCGAAGAAAAGGTGGAGCAGAACTTAGCCAAGTCTTTGATAAAAGAAGATCCAAAAAGAAGTCCTTCAGCCGAAGGGCCCGCTTCCGAGGTCGCAAGATCTGACAACTTAGGATCAATGCGCTTAAGAACAGATTTTCTGTGTTCTGCAGAAATAGCACAATTAGAGTTTCCTAGCAGGCAAATGGATCTTTGTACCCAACCGATAAGGACATCTGTGTCCACCAGGGATCCTGATTCCTTAGCTACATACGTCATCTCAAGGATCTTGGTCAAAGGTCGTGAAAGATCCAACAGTTTGTCTTGGCAATTACGCCAGGATCGATCCAAACCTTTTTTGGGGTCCTTAGCAAATTTCCTCATAAAGGTGACCATGGTGGGGTCTATTTCTGGGGTATCAGAAACCTTGCCCTCTAGGTCAGGTCTGGGGCACTCTGCTGCTTTTAAGCATGACCTGACTTCCTTATCGAAGCTTTTCCGTAAATTAGATTGGACATATTGAGCCACTTCGGGTGGAGGAACCCAATTGGAAGCTCTGGGGTTTATGATTTCTGTGGGATCGAAGTCCAGAACCTGGCAGGGAGGGGGCGCTTTTTTAGCTTTTTTACTAGGCCTAGGAGCATCGGAATCATCAGAGGAGGAATTTTTATCAGAGGAAGAGGTAGAAAAGGAGGCTTCCTTTTTAGAGCTGTAATTATGTTCGCCACTACGTTTCTTACGCAGTTTTTCGAATGCGTCTGCGTGAATACCAGTAACCTCGGCTCTAAATTCCAAATTTGTCGCCTTGTCCTTTACTTTTTTAGACTCGGGTTGTGGTTGTTGCCCTTGCATCCAACCCTGTGATCGAGCGTAGTCAAATAGTTGCCCTGAAAAGGGACCCAGAGCTCTCACCAGGGCATCATTTACAGATTGCTGAACCCTGGTATCAAGGGCTTCCACTAGATCAACCTCCAGTTGATTGCCCAACTCCTCTGTATAATATTCTGTTTCTTGGTCATCCCACTGAGCCATGACCAGTGTATTAAAGAGTAATGTAAAATGAGTAGGTAATGTTGGAATCAAAGGGGGGAGTGCAAAAAACCCAATTCAGGCAAGTGATAAAGAGCCCTTTATTAAAGTGTGGAGGGAGCTGCCTGAAAGGCACTCTCGGCAAAAGCCTATTTTAATTTTACAACCCAGTCAGTTTATGATCTGCTGGGTGTCAGGGAGCAATTGAAATAACAATGGGGGCACTCGGACGCACTCGTTGCACCCTCACGAGCCGATCGATTCCAAAATTGGAAAGGAATCGGCTCGTTAAGACGCGCGCGAGAGTTAAAAATAGAAAGGAGACTGCGGGAGAGCAGCTCCGCTCCTGCTCCACATAAAAACGGGCCTCAAACTTTGGCAAAATGCCAAGAAACAAAGCGCACGGGCGCTTAAAATACATATAATAACAGCTCGCTGAATCGCGACGCTTATACAAACAATATTTACAGTTATTAGCACTAAGTAAACATACAAAGTATAAGAGAGAATCAAAACGTGTACTTATCTGCTGCGAAGCAGCAAAGAAAGAGGAAGTGACATCAAAGGTCAAAGGACTTATGGCAGAGGACATGGCTAGTGATTGGACCATATGATAGGTTAGGCATCTTGGGATGTGTCGTTTTTTCTGTTACTTGTATTTGATTGGCTGCTGTTTAAGTCAGTAAAGAAAGAGAAAGCATAATCAGAGCCTCCGGTCCTGACATAGAATTAAAGGACCACCCTGTGGTGA
Source organism: Pleurodeles waltl (assembly GCF_031143425.1). Classification (NCBI taxonomy): domain Eukaryota; kingdom Metazoa; phylum Chordata; class Amphibia; order Caudata; family Salamandridae; genus Pleurodeles; species Pleurodeles waltl. Next base: position 872,241,457 of record NC_090448.1, read on the forward strand.
AAAAAAGGTAACCAAAGCAACAAGATTCCTAACACACACACACACACACACACTCGGGCAGCAGAAAGAACACAGAAAAAATGATGTTGCCTAGTTAAAAATAAAAACTAGAATCAACAGATGCATTAGAATCAACTCGAATATTCTCCATATAGCAGATGCTCGAACTTAAAAGCATTCTTCTGATCAAAGGTTTCCCGTAACTGCTTCCGTACACAAAGGAACAATGGACAACTTATAAATGTCGAGTACAAGAAAAAATCAGAAAGTGGGTTGTTCACTGGTAATGTTCAGATTGGCCAAGAAGCTCCCTTTTTAATCAAAATTCTATATTTTATTCACAGATACCTTGTTATTTTATGTAGCACTTGCCGTCACAGTTTGCTGCTTGGTACCACTGTATCGAGAAGGTGCTCTCCTTCAACCTACAAAGGCCCCCCTGCTTGAAGTGCCACCTCTATATTCTCAATTCTATCTTGCGCTGAATAATGGCATCTTGCACGGAGGGGGCACACTCCCATGCTGAAAGAGGGGTAGAGAACGGGAGATTAAAACGCTATTTGTGTGGAACGCGTTGGGAGTGACGTATTCTGTTTTTTTTAACTCTCCTCCCTGCAGGCTGCACAACACTGCAGCACGGGCCAGGTTCATAGGTAGTTTTATGTAATGGTGGTGGATTAGTCACATCTTTTTACATTATTTTTTTTAAGGAGGATATAAAATATATTCAGTAATAAATCAATAGGCATATCAATATAGCACCAACTGCAAGAAATATGAAAGGTAATTTACAAAAATACAATTAAAGCAAAATGCAATTAATGTTAATGTAATGAATTGAATCAAATTTCATCTCACTAAACACCTTATCACAATAGCTCTTAGATAAAATGGTCCCACAATCTTAGAAAGTTTTGGCTCACTCCTACTTGATCGCATACTGCTGAACATCTTGTCCAGCCACTCCTGAAATGTTGGCATTGATTTAGTCTTCCACTTTTTAAAAAGTAATGACTGGGGCTATGAGCATAGAGATGTTTATCAGCTTGCTACACTTGTCTGAGCCCAGGTGAAATCATTGCAGGGCCATACGGTAATTTAACATCGAATTTGTTTCCACAGTATTCAAAGAGAGCTTTCCAATAGAAGTGTAATAATACAGAATAACGCAATACAGTATCGGACCAAATTCCCTTTTTTCATGAATCTCAAATAATTAACTGGTGGGCCTGGGTTACTCTTATTATTATATTTTTTTTTTTTAAAGACATTGGCTTATGAGAAATTAACCACTTTACATAAAACGACATTTTATGATAATGGGCCTCCCTTAAAGCTGAAAAATGTGTCTTATTAATTTTGTTCTACTTGTCTTCTGTTATGTTAACAATTTACTCCCTCAACCATTTACCAGAAATTCTAGTAAAACTTTCTGTTTCTTCTAGCTGGCCAAATAAACTTTTCAAAAACCAACCGGTCTCACATTCGGGTTCTATATTAAATCCGATATCAAATCAGTATTAAAACTCATTTTACTCAGATCAATACTTTTTCTTTTTTAAGCGGCCAGATCAGCGAACATTATTTATTTATCCATGATTCCAGATGGTTCTCACCATCACGACTTATCAGTGCGGTGGTATGGGACACACCTCACGGCTCGTGGAATCCATTCCAGTCACTGCATATGAGACTGGAAATGATGCGGAATGGATGCTCCAAGGCCAAAAGAGAGTGTGCAGCAGCTTAGCAGCCCAGCAAAATCCAAGTTACTTTAATCATGGGCTATAAACGCTGAGACCAGGACATGCACTTGGAATGAGGCACAGTGATTGTGCTCGTAGGGAAAGGTGCTGGAGCAACAGGAAACAGACAGCTTGGAGAGACGCATGAAGGTTGCGTAATCCCACCTCTATCAAGCACCCACCAACGAGCTGGTAATATCTGATGGTCGGAGGAGCATGTTTTCTACCCACACTGAAAGGGCACTGGATTCTTTTACTCACTATATGAATTTACCTAATTGGTAACTTTGACATAAGGTTCTGGAGTGCCGTAGAAAGTATTACTTCAGCGACCAATGTAGAAAAATGAATAGACATAGACATCTGTCGGTGTGGGCCATTCGCAGCCTGGCTCCGAGCAGCCGGCCTCCTGGCTCATGCTCCATGTTAATGAGTCTCTGCCTGTTTTTACTTTTTGCTCCATCACACACAAAAATCATGCACGTGTGTGGTGATCATCGCCTTTGAAAGGTTCTGAGACATAGTGAAGGATGTCCATTTTCTTTTCACGTGTGCTGTGGGCAGTGTATTAAGTGTGCGTTGCGCACACAGTGTATGGAGGTAGGAATCCATTTTGGAACCCTTGGTTATGTATTGCATGCAATGTGGAGTCAGGATGGGGACATTGTTGAAAACTTTGTGCATTGGGGTAGTCTGAAAATTCCTCAGCCTCCGTCCTTTGCAGTGCACCAGACCTTTGTAACTGGTTAGTAGGAAGACACTTCCCTTTGATCTTAAAGGTGTTCCCTTCCAGTTAGCTTTTACTTCCCTACTCCAGGAATGTCACCTTTACAGAGTTGTTAAGAGGGTATCTAGGCTTGCTCTCCATTCCTTCTGTGGCCATTATTCTTTTTCTTTGGCATGACAAAAGTAATTCCACTACCACATGGTTTTGCAGCTCAAAGTTTTACAGACTACTGGAAACCCTATTTGTGACTGTTAGTCAGGTAGAAGTAATGGGCACAAACTCAGCAACTTTGTTCCAGGATACTTGTGGCCAGAACGGAATTACATCTTGTGTACTTGAGTGGTATTTGAGTGCTAGGACAGGTGTCTGAAAAGGCCAGGCTCTGTGGAAAGTCAGAACCACCCTGGAAGAATCCAAGAACATTACTAGAAGTGTTGTTGATTCTGCCCTTTAGGGAGAAAGGCCTACGTTTGCTGGTGAGGAGCACTGGAGTGTCCTGCTGAAGGAGAAGTCTGCAAGAAAAGGAGAAAACAGACCAATAGCCCATGAAGTAAGGGAGCTGTGCAAGGGGAATTTAACACAGCTACAGATAACGCTACAGAGCCCTAGAGGAGGACTAGCTTTGAATCCACTGTGTAGAGCACCATCTGTCCTTGAACCTCACTGTGTCAGCCTCATAGTGGTTCCACCAGACTTGGCTTCACTTGGCTTACCTCCTGAGTGTGAGTCATCCTGAGGTTCCTAGTGTGACTTGACTGTGCAGACTGCATCTAAATATGTGTAGTGGCTGCTGAGATATTATACTTTAAGAGTCTGCTTTGTGTGAGCAAGTTTGGATGTTCCTGGATGCTGCAAGCATGTATTTGTAACCTTGTGCACAGAACGTTGTGTCCTGCATTGTTAGAAGTGGGTTTTCCGATTGGCTAGGGTATGCACCTCAGCCAGGAAGAAACCACCACTCAAGTCAGGATGAGTAAGTTGCACACCAAAGATAACCTGTGCTCGCCCCCAGTACATTAGTGCAGAGCACTCAGATTTATACTCAGGGGTCATGTGTAAAGCATTTGCACAACACACGCACACCAGTGACACAATAAATACACCACAAAAGGGGCTCCATACAAGATTATATATAAAAATATAAGATATATTATATATTCACCATAGACCCAAACATCAGAAATCAGTGATTACTTTGCCATCTAGGCAAATGTAAAAAAACTTCATAATGCATACACAAGAGTGGCTGTTATGTTGCAAAAACATAATGAAAGACAACATTACTGTGCATAATATACAGCTCTTGAGAGGGTATTTGTTATCCTGTTGGTAAAAGGCATAAACACAACATACAGCAATACACCAGGGCCCAAAATGTGTGGTGCTTTGGTTAGAACTATACCACAGGTGAATCCCCAAGTGCTATCATGACTGCAGTCTACACTTACAGACAGCGCACCTGCGCTTCTCCCACAAGTTATCTGGTAACTTAGGTTCCCACCGTAGCGTAGAGGGCCCCCTGCACTGTTACTCCTAGGAATACGGTAACCCAGCAACAATTGAAGAGCTCAAAGACACCTGTGTGCCTATTACATGTAACACAAACAACATCTAGGAAAAACCTAAATCAGGGCTGTAAGGAAATGCCTCCTTGGCATGGTTGCCCCCTGACTTTTTGCCTTTGCTGATGCTATGTTTACAATTGAAAGTGTGCTGAGGCCTGCTAACCAGGCCCCAGCACCAGTGTTCTTTCCCTAACCTGTACTTTTGTATCCACAATTGGCAGACCCTGGCATCCAGATAAGTCCCTTGTAACTGGTACTTCTAGTACCAAGGGCCCTGATGCCAAGGAAGGTCTCTAAGGGCTGCAGCATGTCTTATGCCACCCTGGAGACCTCTCACTCAGCACAGACACACTGCTTGCCAGCTTGTGTGTGCTAGTGAGAACAAAACGAGTAAGTCGACATGGCACTCCCCTCAGGGTGCCATGCCAGCCTCTCACTGCCTATGCAAGTATAGGTCAGTCACCCCTCTAGCAGGCCTTACAGCCCTAAGGCAGGGTGCACTATACCATAGGTGAGGGTACCAGTGCATGAGCATGGTACCCCTACAGTGTCTAAACAAAACCTTAGACATTGTAAGTGCAGGGTAGCCATAAGAGTATATGGTCTGGGAGTTTGTCAAACACGAACTCCACAGCACCATAATGGCTACACTGAAAACTGGGAAGTTTGGTATCAAACTTCTCAGCACAATAAATGCACACTGATGCCAGTGTACATTTTATTGCAAAATACACCCCAGAGGGCACCTTAGAGGTGCCCCCTGAAACTTAACCGACTGTCTGTGTAGGCTGACTAGTTCCAGCAGCCTGCCACACTAGAGACATGTTGCTGGCCCCATGGGGAGAGTGCCTTTGTCACTCTGAGGCCAGTAACAAAGCCTGCACTGGGTGGAGATGCTAACACCTCCCCCAGGCAGGAGCTGTAACACCTGGCGGTGAGCCTCAAAGGCTCACCCCTTTGTCACAGCACCGCAGGACACTCCAGCTAGTGGAGTTGCCCGCCCCCTCTGGCCCCGGCCCCCACTTTTGGCGGCAAGGCCGGAGAAAATAATGAGAATAACAAGGAGGAGTCACTGGCCAGTCAGGACAGCCCCTAAGGTGTCCTGAGCTGAGGTGACTCTAACTTTTAGAAATCCTCCATCTTGCAGATGGAGGATTCCCCCAATAGGGTTAGGATTGTGACCCCCTCCCCTTGGGAGGAGGCACAAAGAGGGTGTACCCACCCTCAGGGCTAGTAGCCATTGGCTACTAACCCCCCAGACCTAAACACGCCCTTAAATTTAGTATTTAAGGGCTACCCTGAACCCTAGAAAATTAGATTCCTGCAACTACAAGAAGAAGGACTGCCTAGCTGAAAACCCCTGCAGAGGAAGACCAGAAGACAACAACTGCCTTGGCTCCAGAAACTCACCGGCCTGTCTCCTGCCTTCCAAAGAACTCTGCTCCAGCGACGCCTTCCAAAGGGACCAGCGACCTCTGAATCCTCTGAGGACTGCCCTGCTTCGACGACGACAAGAAACTCCCGAGGACAGCGGACCTGCTCCAAAAAGACTGCAACTTTATCCAAAGGAGCAGCTTTAAAGAACCCTGCAATCTCCCCGCAAGAAGCGTGAGACTTGCAACACTGCACCCGGCGACCCTGACTTGGCTGGTGGAGAACCAACACCTCAGGGAGGACCCCCGGACTACTCTACGACTGTGAGTACCAAAACCTGTCCCCCCTGAGCCCCCACAGCGCCGCCTGCAGAGGGAATCCCGAGGCTTCCCCTGACCGCGACTCTCTGAAACCTAAGTCCCGACGCCTGGAAAAGACCCTGCACCCGCAGCCCCCAGGACCTGAAGGACCGGACTTTCACTGCAGAAGTGACCCCCAGGAGTCCCTCTCCCTTGCCCAAGTGGAGGTTTCCCCGAGGAAGCCCCCCCTTGCCTGCCTGCAGCGCTAAAGAGATCCCTTGATCTCTCATTGACTTCCATTGCGAACCCGACGCTTGTTCTAACACTGCACCCGGCCGCCCCCGCGCCGCTGAGGGTGAAATTTCTGTGTGGGCTTGTGTCCCCCCCGGTGCCCGACAAAACCCCCCTGGTCTGCCCTCCGAAGACGCGGGTACTTACCTGCTGGCAGACTGGAACCGGGGCACCCCCTTCTCTCCATTGAAGCCTATGCGTTTTGGGCACCACTTTGAACTCTGCACCTGACCGGCCCTGAGCTGCTGGTGTGGTAACTTTGGGGTTGCTCTGAACCCCCAACGGTGGGCTACCTTGGACCAAGAACTGAACCCTGTAAGTGTCTTACTTACCTGGTAAAACTAACAAAAACTTACCTCCCCCAGGAACTGTGAAAATTGCACTGTGTCCACTTTTAAAATAGCTATTTGTGAATAACTTGAAAAGTATACATGCAATTGAAATGATTCAAAGTTCCTAATGTACTTACCTGCAATACCTTTCAAACAAGATATTACATGTTAAATTTGAACCTGTGGTTCTTAAAATAAACTAAGAAAATATATTTTTCTATACAAAACCTATTGGCTGGATTTGTCTCTGAGTGTGTGTACCTCATTTATTGTCTATGTGTATGTACAACAAATGCTTAACACTACTCCTTGGATAAGCCTACTGCTCGACCACACTACCACAAAATAGAGCATTAGTATTATCTCTTTTTACCACTATTTTACCTCTAAGGGGAACCCTTGGACTCTGTGCATGCTATTCCTTACTTTGAAATAGCACATACAGAGCCAACTTCCTACATTGGTGGATCAGCGGTGGGGTACAAGACTTTGCATTTGCTGGACTACTCAGCCAATACCTGATCACACGACAAATTCCAAAATTGTCATTAGAAATTGATTTTTGCAATTTGAAAAGTTTTCTAAATTCTTTAAAGTCCTGCTAGGGCCTTGTGTTAGTCCCTGTTAGCATTTCTTTTAGAGTTTAAAAGTTTGGTAAAAGTTTGAATTAGAACCTAGAACTAGTTTTAGATTCTTAAAAAGTATTCCAACTTTTAGAAGCATAATGTCTAGTGCAGAGATGAATGTGGTGGAACTCGACACCACACCTTACCTCCATCTTAAGATGAGGGAGCTAAGGTCACTCTGTAAAATAAAGAAAATAGTAATGGGCCCCAGACCTTCCAAACTACAGCTCCAGGAGCTGTTGGCAGAGTTTGAAAAGGCCAACCCCTCTGAGGATGGCAACACAGAGGATGAAGATAGTGACTTGGAGGAAAATTCCCCCCTACCAGTCCTATTTAGGGAGAACAGGGCCTCTCAAGCCCTGACTCCACAAATAATAGTCAGAGATGCTGGTCCCCTCACAGGAGGGGCCAACAACTCTGAAATCACTGAGGATAACTCCAGTGAAGAGGACATCCAGCTAGCCAGGATGGCCAAAAGATTGGCTTTGGAAAGACAGATCCTAGCCATAGAAAGGGAAAGGCAAGAGATGGGCCTAGGACCCATCAATGGTGGCAGCAACATAAATAGGGTCAGAGATTCTCCTGACATGTTGAAAATCCCTAAAGGGATTGTAACTAAATATGAAGATGGTGATGACATCACCAAATGGTTCACAGCTTTTGAGAGGGCTTGTGTAACCAGAAAAGTGAACAGATCTCACTGGGGTGCTCTCCTTTGGGAAATGTTCACAGGAAAGTGTAGGGATAGACTCCTCACACTCTCTGGAAAAGATGCAGAATCTTATGACCTCATGAAGGGTACCCTGATTGAGGGCTTTGGATTCTCCACTGAGGAGTATAGGATTAGATTTAGGGGGGCTCAAAAATCCTCGAGCCAGACCTGGGTTGACTTTGTAGACTACTCAGTAAAAACACTAGATGGTTGGATTCAAGGCAGTGGTGTAAGTAATTATGATGGGCTGTACAATTTATTTGTGAAAGAACACCTGTTAAGTAATTGTTTCAATGACAAACTGCATCAGCATCTGGTGGACCTAGGACCAATTTCTCCCCAAGAATTGGGAAAGAAGGCGGACCATTGGGTCAAGACTAGGGTGTCCAAAACTTCCACAGGGGGTGACCAAAAGAAAGGGGTCACAAAACCTCCCCAGGGGAAAGGTGGTGAGACAGCCAAAAATAAAAATAGTAAAGAGTCTTCTACAGGCCCCCAAAAACCTGCACAGGAGGGTGGGCCCAGAGCCTCTTCACAAAACAATCCTGGGTACAAGGGTAAAAACTTTGATCCCAAAAAGGCCTGGTGTCGTAGCTGTAATCAGCCTGGACACCAAACTGGAGACAAGGCCTGTCCCAAGAAAGGTTCCACTCCAAACTCCAATCCAGGTAACACTGGAATGGCTAGTCTCCAAGTGGGATCAACAGTGTGCCCAGAGCAAATCAGGGTCCACACTGAAGCTACTCTAGTCTCTGAGGGTGGGGTGGATTTAGCCACACTAGCTGCCTGGCCGCCTAACATGCAAAAATACAGGCAGCAGCTCTTTATTAATGGGACAAGTGTAGCAGGCCTGAGGGATACAGGTGCCAGTGTCACCATGGTGACACAGAAACTGGTTTCCCCTGGCCAATACCTGACTGGAAAAACCTATACAGTCACCAACGCTGACAATCAGACTAAAGCACATCCCATGGCAATGGTAACTTTAGAATGGGGAGGGGTCAATGGCCTGAAACAGGTGGTGGTCTCCTCAAACATCCCAGTAGACTGTCTGCTTGGAAATGACCTGGAGTCCTCAGCATGGGCTGAGGTAGAACTAAAAACCCATGCAGCCATGCTGGGTATCCCTGAACTGGTGTGTGTAAAAACAAGAGCACAATGCAAGGCACAGGGTGAAAAAGTAGAGCTGGAGTCTGGAAGAAAGGCCCAGCCTACCAAGAGAAAAGGAAAGTCAGTTGGGACACCAACTGCAACACAGTCAGAAAAAGAGAACCTCTCTTCTCAGGAAGAAGTTCTGCCCTCTGAGGGAACTGAGCCTTTGGAGCTTGAACCTTATCAGGTTGAGCTCTTAGGCCCAGGGGGACCCTCAAGGGAGGAGCTGTGTAAGGGACAAGAAACCTGTCCCTCTCTTGAAGGCCTTAGGCAGCAAGCTGCTGAAGAGTCCAAGGGCAAGAAAAATGGTACACATAGGGTCTATTGGGAAGATGGACTCCTGTACACTGAGGCCAGAGACCCCAAACCTGGTGCCACTAGGAGAGTGGTAGTGCCTCAGTCGTTCAGAGAGTTTATTCTGACCTTAGCCCATGATATTCCCCTTGCTGGGCATTTGGGACAAACCAAGACGTGGGAGAGGTTAGTCAACCACTTCTACTGGCCCAATATGTCCCAGAAGGTTAAGGAGTGTTGCCTCTCCTGCCCCACCTGTCAATCCAGTGGTAAGACAGGTGGGCACCCAAAGGCCCCCCTCATTCCACTTCCAGTGGTGGGGGTCCCCTTTGAAAGAGTGGGTGTGGACATAGTTGGTCCACTAGAACCTCCCACAGCCTCAGGAAATATGTACATCCTAGTAGTAGTGGATCATGCTACTAGGTATCCTGAAGCTATTCCCCTTAGGTCGACTACTGCCCCTGCAGTAGCCAAGGCCCTCATTGGTATCTTTACCAGAGTGGGTTTTCCTAAGGAGGTGGTGTCTGACAGAGGTACCAACTTCATGTCAGCATACCTAAAACACATGTGGAATGAGTGTGGAGTGACTTACAAATTCACTACACCATACCATCCACAAACTAATGGCTTAGTTGAGAGATTCAACAAGACATTAAAAGGCATGATCATGGGGCTCCCAGAAAAGCTCAAAAGGAGATGGGATGTCCTCTTGCCATGTCTGCTTTTCGCTTACAGAGAGGTGCCACAGAAGGGAGTAGGATTCTCACCCTTTGAACTTCTATTTGGTCACCCTGTAAGGGGACCACTTGCTCTTGTTAAAGAAGGCTGGGAGAGACCTCTTCATGAGCCTAAACAGGACATAGTGGACTATGTACTTGGCCTTCGCTCTAGAATGGCAGAGTACATGGAAAAGGCAAGCAAAAACCTTGAGGCCAGCCAACAGCTCCAGAAGTTTTGGTATGACCAAAAGGCTGCAATGGTTGAGTTCCAACCAGGGCAGAAAGTCTGGGTTCTGGAGCCTGTGGCTCCCAGGGCACTTCAGGACAAATGGAGTGGCCCTTACCCAGTGCTAGAAAGGAAGAGTCAGGTCACCTACCTGGTGGACCTGGGCACAAGCAGGAGCCCCAAGAGGGTGATCCATGTGAACCGCCTTAAGCTCTTCCATGACAGGGCTGATGTAAATCTGTTGATGGTAACAGATGAGGATCAGGAGGCAGAGAGTGAACCTCTCCCTGATCTTCTGTCATCAGACCCAAAAGATGGCTCAGTAGATGGAGTGATCTACTCAGACACCCTCTCTGGCCAACAGCAAGCTGATTGTAGGAGAGTCCTACAACAGTTTCCTGAACTCTTCTCCCTAACCCCTGGTCAGACACACCTGTGTACCCATGATGTGGACACAGGAGACAGCATGCCTGTCAAAAACAAAATGTTTAGACAGTCTGACCATGTTAAGGAAAGCATCAAGGTGGAAGTCCACAAGATGCTGGAATTGGGAGTAATTGAGCGCTCTGACAGCCCCTGGGCTAGCCCAGTGGTCTTAGTCCCCAAACCTCACACCAAAGATGGAAAGAAAGAGATGAGGTTTTGTGTGGACTACAGAGGGCTCAACTCTGTCACCAAGACAGACGCCCATCCAATTCCTAGAGCTGATGAGCTCATAGACAAATTAGGTGCTGCCAAATTCTTAAGTACCTTTGACTTGACAGCAGGGTACTAGCAAATAAAAATGGCACCTGGAGCAAAAGAGAAAACAGCATTCTCCACACCTGATGGGTATTATCAGTTTACTGTTATGCCCTTTGGTTTAAAGAATGCCCCTGCCACCTTCCAAAGGTTGGTGAATCAAGTCCTTGCTGGTTTGGAGTCCTTTAGCACAGCTTATCTTGATGATATTGCTGTCTTTAGCTCCACCTGGCAGGATCACCTGGTCCACCTGAAGAAGGTTTTGAAGGCTCTGCAATCTGCAGGCCTCTCTATCAAGGCATCCAAATGCCAGATAGGGCAGGGAACTGTGGTTTACTTGGGCCACCTTGTAGGTGGAGGCCAAGTTCAGCCACTCCAACCCAAGATCCAGACTATTCTGGACTGGGTAGCTCCAAAAACCCAGACTCAAGTCAGGGCATTCCTTGGCTTGACTGGGTACTACAGGAGGTTTGTGAAGGGATATGGATCCATTGTGACAGCCCTCACTGAACTCACCTCCAAGAAAATGCCCAAGAAAGTGAACTGGACTGTAGAATGCCAACAGGCCTTTGACACCCTGAAACAAGCAATGTGCTCAGCACCAGTTCTAAAAGCTCCAGATTATTCTAAGCAGTTCATTGTGCAGACAGATGCCTCTGAACATGGGATAGGGGCAGTTTTGTCCCAAACAAATGATGATGGCCTTGACCAGCCTGTTGCTTTCATTAGCAGGAGGTTACTCCCCAGGGAGCAGCGTTGGAGTGCCATTGAGAGGGAGGCCTTTGCTGTGGTTTGGTCCCTGAAGAAGCTGAGACCATACCTCTTTGGGACTCACTTTCTAGTTCAAACTGACCACAGACCTCTCAAATGGCTGATGCAAATGAAAGGTGAAAATCCAAAACTGTTGAGGTGGTCCATCTCCCTACAGGGAATGGACTTTATAGTGGAACACAGACCTGGGACTGCCCATGCCAATGCAGATGGCCTTTCCAGGTTCTTCCACTTAGAAAATGAAGACTCTCTTGGGAAAGGTTAGTCTCATCCTCTTTCGTTTGGGGGGGGTTGTGTAAGGAAATGCCTCCTTGGCATGGTTGCCCGCTGACTTTTTGCCTTTGCTGATGCTATGTTTACAATTGAAAGTGTGCTGAGGCCTGCTAACCAGGCCCCAGCACCAGTGTTCTTTCCCTAACCTGTACTTTTGTATCCACAATTGGCAGACCCTGGCATCCAGATAAGTCCCTTGTAACTGGTACTTCTAGTACCAAGGGCCCTGATGCCAAGGAAGGTCTCTAAGGGCTGCAGCATGTCTTATGCCACCCTGGAGACCTCTCACTCAGCACAGACACACTGCTTGCCAGCTTGTGTGTGCTAGTGAGAACAAAACGAGTAAGTCGACATGGCACTCCCCTCAGGGTGCCATGCCAGCCTCTCACTGCCTATGCAAGTATAGGTCAGTCACCCCTCTAGCAGGCCTTACAGCCCTAAGGCAGGGTGCACTATACCATAGGTGAGGGTACCAGTGCATGAGCATGGTACCCCTACAGTGTCTAAACAAAACCTTAGACATTGTAAGTGCAGGGTAGCCATAAGAGTATATGGTCTGGGAGTTTGTCAAACACGAACTCCACAGCACCATAATGGCTACACTGAAAACTGGGAAGTTTGGTATCAAACTTCTCAGCACAATAAATGCACACTGATGCCAGTGTACATTTTATTGCAAAATACACCCCAGAGGGCACCTTAGAGGTGCCCCCTGAAACTTAACCGACTGTCTGTGTAGGCTGACTAGTTCCAGCAGCCTGCCACACTAGAGACATGTTGCTGGCCCCATGGGGAGAGTGCCTTTGTCACTCTGAGGCCAGTAACAAAGCCTGCACTGGGTGGAGATGCTAACACCTCCCCCAGGCAGGAGCTGTAACACCTGGCGGTGAGCCTCAAAGGCTCACCCCTTTGTCACAGCACCGCAGGACACTCCAGCTAGTGGAGTTGCCCGCCCCCTCCGGCCCCGGCCCCCACTTTTGGCGGAAAGGCCGGAGAAAATAATGAGAATAACAAGGAGGAGTCACTGGCCAGTCAGGACAGCCCCTAAGGTGTCCTGAGCTGAGGTGACTCTAACTTTTAGAAATCCTCCATCTTGCAGATGGAGGATTCCCCCAATAGGGTTAGGATTGTGACCCCCTCCCCTTGGGAGGAGGCACAAAGAGGGTGTACCCACCCTCAGGGCTAGTAGCCATTGGCTACTAACCCCCCAGACCTAAACACGCCCTTAAATTTAGTATTTAAGGGCTACCCTGAACCCTAGAAAATTAGATTCCTGCAACTACAAGAAGAAGGACTGCCTAGCTGAAAACCCCTGCAGAGGAAGACCAGAAGACAACAACTGCCTTGGCTCCAGAAACTCACCGGCCTGTCTCCTGCCTTCCAAAGAACTCTGCTCCAGCGACGCCTTCCAAAGGGACCAGCGACCTCTGAATCCTCTGAGGACTGCCCTGCTTCGACGACGACAAGAAACTCCCGAGGACAGCGGACCTGCTCCAAAAAGACTGCAACTTTATCCAAAGGAGCAGCTTTAAAGAACCCTGCAATCTCCCCGCAAGAAGCGTAAGACTTGCAACACTGCATCCGGCGACCCCGACTCGGCTGGTGGAGAACCAACACCTCAGGGAGGACCCCTGGACTACTCTACGACTGTGAGTACCAAAACCTGTCCCCCCTGAGCCCCTACAGCGCCGCCTGCAGAGGGAATCCCGAGGCTTCCCCTGACCGCGACTCTCTGAAACCTAAGTCCCGACGCCTGGAAAAGACCCTGCACCCGCAGCCCCCAGGACCTGAAGGACCGGACTTTCACTGCAGAAGTGACCCCCAGGAGTCCCTCTCCCTTGCCCAAGTGGAGGTTTCCCCGAGGAAGCCCCCCTTGCCTGCCTGCAGCGCTAAAGAGATCCCTTGATCTCTCATTGACTTCCATTGCGAACCCGACGCTTGTTCTAACACTGCACCCGGCCGCCCCCGCGCCGCTGAGGGTGAAATTTCTGTGTGGGCTTGTGTCCCCCCCGGTGCCCGACAAAACCCCCCTGGTCTGCCCTCCGAAGACGCGGGTACTTACCTGCTGGCAGACTGGAACAGGGGCACCCCCTTCTCTCCATTGAAGCCTATGCGTTTTGGGCACCACTTTGAACTCTGCACCTGACCGGCCCTGAGCTGCTGGTGTGGTAACTTTGGGGTTGCTCTGAACCCCCAACGGTGGGCTACCTTGGACCAAGAACTGAACCCTGTAAGTGTCTTACTTACCTGGTAAAACTAACAAAAACTTACCTCCCCCAGGAACTGTGAAAATTGCACTGTCCACTTTTAAAATAGCTATTTGTGAATAACTTGAAAAGTATACATGCAATTGAAATGATTCAAAGTTCCTAATGTACTTACCTGCAATACCTTTCAAACAAGATATTACATGTTAAATTTGAACCTGTGGTTCTTAAAATAAACTAAGAAAATATATTTTTCTATACAAAACCTATTGGCTGGATTTGTCTCTGAGTGTGTGTACCTCATTTATTGTCTATGTGTATGTACAACAAATGCTTAACACTACTCCTTGGATAAGCCTACTGCTCGACCACACTACCACAAAATAGAGCATTAGTATTATCTCTTTTTACCACTATTTTACCTCTAAGGGGAACCCTTGGACTCTGTGCATGCTATTCCTTACTTTGAAATAGCACATACAGAGCCAACTTCCTACAAGGGCCTACTTGAAGACTCGTCCTGTCCAACCAACGAAGTCTAGTGGCTTCAAGGTATGGCCAGCAGGGAGTGGGAAGACGCCACACTGTATGTTTTGGTGGGGAGGCCTTGCTGGGTCCCCCACATGCCCAGCAAACTCTCTGCAGTCCTCCCCAGTCAGGGAAGGACTGCTCCGCAGCCGCATCATGTCTGGAATCCTCTGGGGCTCCTCAGACCACTGCTAACCCACAACTGAGCCCTTCGAGACAACTAGAGTGCTCAAAGGCAGCTGCCCGCAAATGTGCGGCGCAGCAGTTGTACTTCCTGTGGCTCTTCCTGCTTGGCCACGCGAATCTCCGGAAATCCAAGTCCAATGGTGCAGTCTTGCATCACTCGCAAAACCCGGCTGGGTCCACACCTTGCGCTTAAGAGATAATGAGGACATTGCTCCCCACACTGTCCTTAGAGAGAGCCCTAAGGTCAGTCCAGCTTTGGAAAGCCTGTTCAGCCCGCACAACTTCCTCCTGGGCAAGGCACTCGCTGCAATTTGGAAGCTCAGGGCAAGGGGGCAGCCAGCAGGCCAGCACATAGGATATCTTTGCAGAAAGGCAGTCCTTCCTTGAGCCCAACAGGTAAGTAGTCCCAATGGCGGTCCTTTCTGGCAGCACAACAATTTGTGGCAATGTGCAGCATGTAGAGCCTGCACCCTTTGGTTACAAGTCCCATGCAGTGCCTAAAAACTGGGGGTACAGCCTCTGTACTTATATTCAAACTGTCATTGATGTAGGGGGCTCTTCAAAGGAGCCCTAGAAGTGCACAAAACCCCACTCCTGGCTCCAGACATCAGTAGGGGGTAAACAAGTCCTTTGTGGGAGGGCAGGACACAACCTATACAGATTTAAGTGTGTCCGCCTCCCTCTCTTCCAGCCGAGGAAGACCATTCAGTATGCAGATGTAATCCTGTTACACCTTCACCCTGCCTGTGTGATGGCTGTCTGGAAAGTATGCACAAAGCTCAGCTGTCACTCTACCCTAGACATGGATTGGAGTCAGGCTGCAAAGCACAGGAGTCTTATGCACAGTGAAATGTCCACTTTCTAAAAGTGGCATTTCCACAATAGTAATAAAAAATCCACCTAAACAAATAAGCAGGTTTCTCATTACCTTTCTAAACATACCAAACGTACCCACGCTACTCTTCACAGATAAGAAATTACCACTTAAGTACCTTTAAGGCAATTCCCAATGCTTGCCTGTGAGAGGAGCAGGCCTCACAGCAGTGAGAAACCAAATAGGCTGTTTGTCACTACTAGCACATGTCTTCCTTTTACCTACACTGTACCCTGCCAATAGGGCTACCTAGGGCCTACCTTAGGGGTGACTTATGTGTAGAAAAAGTGGTCTTTCAGGTTTGGCAAATAACTTTAGATCCCAAATCAATGTGGCAGTAAACTGCGCACAACAGGCCCTGCAGTGGCAGGCCTGAGACAGGTTTGAGAGGCTACTTTGGTGGGTGGCGCAAGCTGCACTACAGGCCCACTAGTAGCATTTAACTTACAGGCCCTGGGTATATGGAATACCACTGTACAAGGGACTTACGGGTAAATGAAATGTGCTAAATAGGTGTAAGCCAATCATTCTAAGTTTAAAGCGGTGAGCACATGCACTTTAGCACTGATCAGCAGTGGTAAAGTGCCCAGAGTTGTAATGCCAACAAAAAGCGGGACAGAAAAACAGGCAGAGGAAGGCAAAACATTTGGGGATAACCCTACAAAAAGTGCCAGGTCCAACATGCGTGTTCTGTTATTGTCCCACCCATGAAGTATGTAGCTCTGCATTACTGATCTGAGGTGTGTTTCTGGCTTGCGTTACTCCGAAACTGTTGTGAATTCAAAGTCCAGTGCCCTGGAAATCCGGGTTTACAGCCATCATCTTTAGTGTTCCCGTTTCAAGGACTCGCACTTCGGTGACACAACAGGTGTGCAGAGTAGGATAGTGATCTAGTTTGGGTGGTGTGGCTTGGGTTCACCAAAAGACACAGGAGTTGAATACATGGGGACCAGAGCCATGGCGGAGCTGCAAAGTAGGCTGTGATTTGCTCACATCGCAAAATACAAAATATTGGATATGTGTGAATTTATTGTTCTTGAAGAGATTTGTTTGTTTATTTACTGTAATATTTTACTTTCAGAATGCAAATTCGAAAGGGGCTTCGGGCTGTTTAAAAAGTAAAATGTTCCAATAAATACATAAACCTCTGTAAGTAAAAGTAATTCACACATATTTGTTTGTGATATTAGACTAGCTAAGGGCTCTCCAACCTTTTCTATAATAGGAGCTACTTATGTTCAATGAAAGTCAGTCCAAGCTCCAGATATTATAATAAGTTGTAATCACAACCACATCCGGCAAGATTATATAAAGTGACTGCCCTAAGCAATATTTTAAATAGTGACCATCTCAGTGCACCCGGCAGGGCTATCAGGAGTATACATAAGAAAGCGTTATCAATTTGGAATATCTTTACATGAGTAATGTGGGGAACTGTTCATTAAGTTGGACTCTTTTTTAATGTGACATACACAAAACTACTGATTTTCCAAACTGCTATGTTAATTTTGTTAAGAAACAATAAAGAGTATATTAAAAACATCTTTACATGAGTAATAGATAGAGGCCGTAGCTCCAATGACAATGGACCTGGGCAGTAATATTAGTTCTATGCCTCACCAGTGCATCACGGTTTATCCCTCAAATATCTATTTTAAATGTATTTTGGAAGTTTAACTATTTTTCTCCAATCATAGCTTATGATTTCTAAAAGTACACTCGTTTTCTTCTTGAACACACCCTTTTCACTTTCTATGTACATATATTAATTCAGCCAAGCAAAAGCTTCTAATTTAGTAGAGTGGACTGCACACATGAGAGCTACTTGCAGGGAGCTGCTAGTAGCTCACGAGCTACTCGTTGGAGAAGCCTGCGCTAGACCAAACTCCAAAGCAGCACTTTTGAAATAACATTTAATTGAAATCATAAGGATTTTGGGGTGCGTGTTATTACAGGAAGGTATCCGCAACGCAGAACAATTAATATTCATAAAGTAGGGGTTCCCGAATGTTAGAGGGTTTCACGTGCGTCGACAAACCAGTCGCATTCACTGTGCAGCAGTGCAGTGTGGGCAGACATGAACCTTTGGCAGCTGCACAAACAAGGAATGCAGCTGCAGATGTCTCTTCGTACCAGCAGAGGGTAGTAGATGCTCGCTCATAAATTGACATTCCAAAAATATCTACAACAATAATATCAATATTAACGTCCCGAAATAGCGACAAGGTAAAAGTTTGTTGGAAAGCTGATCAAGTATATAGTTATACTGGGGACGAGTTAATGCAGTATTCTGACCGGCAGTTCTAGCACTTGTATTAAGAGACACGGGTTTTGTGATAGCATTGGAGTGATGCGAAAAATGAAAACTTCAGCAGCCACTTCTGTGCAAGGCCAGCAGAGGGCAGTCTAGCCTCTCACACACACACACACTCAGCAATAGTTCTCTTCGCCTAGCGTGGAGCAAAAACAAAAGTTCACACACCTGTCTCAGCAATTGTCTCCTCCGCCCAGAGAAGAAACAGCCTAGCCTCAAACACACCCCTAACAGGAAGCAAAACAACCTCTCCGCTCTCCTCCAGTAGACTGCAATACAATCGTAGGCACCTCCCCGTTCAGCAGCCTCCACTTCTCACGAGTGGGCATTAGAGTCTTATTCTAAAGAGCCTCCTGCCTCACAGGCTCACCCTCACTCAGCCGCAGCCTTTCCTGACCAGTAAAGCAGCGGCTCCCTCATCAAAAGCCAACTTGACAAAAACACCCTCATCATCCTCTTCTCTGTCAAGAAGCAGTACAACACTAAAATCTTCATGGAGGTTTAGTCCTCTCTCCAAGCCTCACACATCTTCTGCAGTGAATGCATACCCTACCCAGTGCTTAATTTGTAAATAAAAACGTGCCGGTACCCAAAGCCCTGCTCTTAAGCACGCGGCTGCTGCATTTAAATGTGCGAGTACGGAATACTGAGGCAGCATAAACCTGAAGCCATCTCGGGCCTCTTCAATCCATTTAAACCCACTCCCTGCCCCTTCGGTTCACTCTTGCAGCTTTCTGCTTCCTCCTATTGTGACGCCTTTTCGTTTTTCTCTTCCTCCGTCTTTCCCATATGTCTTTTGCTCACAGCAAATGCTTGAAACAGAAGAATAAGCACTGGCACGCAAAAATAAGTGCCGGTGCTCAGCACCGGAAACAACAAGCACAAATTAAGCACTGACCCTACCTCACCTTCACACACGCCCTTCAGAGGCAGTTTTCCTCCCTTCAGCCTCACATGTCCCCCATCAGCACCAGCCTAATTTTCTGAGGCACACTTGCCCTGCAACAGCCTCCTATCCTCCACTCTCACTAATATAAATTAAACAACCTCCTTTACTTGAATTCGGCACACTTCCCTCATCCTTCCCTCGAACTGCATCACCCTGATGGGACGCGACTAGCTTACCTTGCGGGCCTGCACCGTCTTCACATCTAGCTGCATTATTTAAGTCATCATGAGCAGCATCGTCTTTTATCTTGGAAGCAAGCTCACCATCTCTGGTGGTTCTTGGCATACCTGCAGCCAGGACACCATCAGACTAAGATGTGTAAAAAAGAAAAAAAACAAGACAACAGGCCTTTTCCATCTACGCAACCAGTATCTGTAACAACATCCCCAAATCCATTAGGATCATCCAAATGCTGCTGCAATTTAGGAAAGAGTTGAAGACTCTCCTCTTCAGAGTACATCACAATGCATAAACCATCCACAACTCAGCTCCTTCTCTTATTATTACTGACTTTATGATTGCCTTTGACCATTTACAGTACTCCACTGCCTTTTGGCTAGATTTGCGCTATACAAATACCATTTACGTACAAGATCATCTATTCAGGGGAACCAGGAGTATTCACTAATACCCCCGAATTCTCTATGTCTACTCCATGTCTTGTTATCCCTAGACTCAGTGATAAGACCTCATCTACAGAAAAACATCCATGGACTATGTGTACTTTCTTCAGTTTGCACACCTTGCCCTTCCTTTTCCATCTTAGAAGTAAAGTGAAGACTATAGAAGGGAAAGGGATAGGACAAAGAGAGCTGTGATGTAATTAAGATGTGCCAAATTGTTTCTGATGTCAAGTCTGCTACTTCAGGTATTTCCTATGCTTCTAACCCAGTTCCACTTCTCCTTCAGCAGTAGCCACCTTTCCCCCAGCCTCATTTGCACATCCCCTAAGCAAAAGCAGCCTTGCACATCCTCAGAAGCAGCCTGAGCTCCCCGCGTTCTCACATTGCTTTCCTTAGAAGCTGCTGCCTACCACCCAGCATCACACAGCCTTCCCCCAAACATATTACCTTCCAGTAGCACAAATACTTACCACAGCAACTGCTTTCTCTCTCCTATAGGGGGGAAGTAAAACTTAATTTGTTTAGTTGTTTTTTTAGGACTTCATATTACCTTTCACTTACTTCAGGGAACTAACACATATTTGCAAAACTCAGCTTCAAGCAGGAACAGACAGGATAAAATCCAAACAGGGTGGGTGGGGAACCTAGTCTGATAAGTTTCAGTTTTGACCCATGAGCTGCAGAGTTAAGTTGAAACCACAGTATCAGGTGTTTTCTGAACCACTTAAACTTCTGCTGTAGGATGTAGAGCATTTCACTGCCTTACACTCTGCACTTCCGGGAAATCAGCCTTCATAAACCATTTCCTAGGCATGAGTTGCCTCTCTCACTAGCATTGCACACCATTCCACTGTGGCAGGCTTCATCTTCTCTTTTCCAGCTTTACACACCCTAACTTTGCAAGAGCATGCTCTCAAACAGCCTCTGGTACCCTCTTATCAGCTGTGTCTCCCAACCTTGATACCCCTCCTTCAGCACCTGCCTCTGATACCAACAGAGTGTAACAAACGGCAAAGTACTTTAGCACACATACAGTGGTCCACACAGATATATATTAAACTCTAGCCAAATTCCAGACCGCATTTCTGGTTTCCCAGCACTATCCGACAGGATGGAGTACAAAGCCAACAAAAGGATTTAGGAAAAGGAAGGTCTTTCATTTTTTTTTCTAAAACTCAGGTGGTTGTCCCCTCGCAAACTTCTAGGTAACGCATTTGCTCCCAAAATACTCCAACTTTAAACAATATATAAGTGTATTCCTACCAGGGTAGCCCCTATCCAATATGATGCAGCTCTAAACACTACATAGCAGAGCCAAATATAATATTGATAGGGTTGAGTCACACTATATCGAAGACAACAATACTGTGGAGCCAAAATATTGCGGCCAAAATATCAAGGGCCAAAATATTGAGAATGTAAGTGAACACAGGTAATTATAGGTTTACTATTCTTAACTCCACATCTACTTATCTTGAAGATATAGATATTGTCAAGGTACATATTTATGGAGTTAAGTATTGGAAACTTTTGCTTACATATATAAACTGACCTTCACAATATTTTGGTCCTAGATATTTTTGCCATGATATTTTGGCTCCACGATATTCTGTAGTCAATATTCTGGTTGAAAACTATGAATAGACCACACTCACTGCAGTGAATGAAAACTTCAGAACCATGTACAGTGGCAAGATTCCAAAAGTATTACCAGACAAACTGTAGAAATACAGTAACATAACATAATACACACAGATGCAGAAACCTTTTTTCCCTACCTGGCCCCTGCCCCTAATATCCTTATTTATGTTTGTACTGAGTTATACTTTTATAGTGATAGCGTCGAAGGAGTCTACCTCATTGTGTTTTCCCAGAGTAGGTGAGCGGAGGTGTCAGAACGGAGGGATTTCAAAGAATTCCTTAATCTTAGAAGGTGTTCCTCAAGGAAAGAAAGCGAACTTCATAGGAAAAATCATTGCACTTGGAGTGTTTCATGTCCAAAAAAGTTTGAATCAGTAGTCGCATCAGGTGAATCTTCGGAGGTCGCAGGAAGTATTTTAAATGGTGTTACCTGTTGTGATTGCTTGAAAGCCGGGATAAAGAGTAGGTTTTAGGGGCGGGACCCTCTGCTGGAGAGGTGATTGGACGTATATTGCATTCCTTTCAGAAAAGCCAATAAGCATATATTGAATACTAAACACTTGCATTCATCTGAGACTACTGCGAGATTGTTTTGGGGATGCGACTTTGGAATCCTGGTGAGCAGGTGCAACCGTCAGGCTTCCTCTGCAGCGGGGACCTGCTGACCAGTAACCCGGTAGGGCTGATGTCAGTGGGGTGGGCTACATTAGAGGAATGGAGGCGGCCCCTATTAGTTTCTGCACTGCACTGGAAAACACACCGCCTCACAGTGTGCAGGGCTGCGTGAGGTGAAATCTCGTCGGCCATTCAAGACTGCCAAGCGCACACCGGTCTCGAGCCCGCCTTCCACTCAGGCTCAGATACTCCCAAATGACGCCTCCTCTCACATAAACTGTTCTTTTAAACGCGTCCCCACTAATCTCGCAGTACCATGATCTCATCCTAGCATCGCCCTCTTCCTTGAGAAGTCTCATATGCACTTGCCTACACAACCCTTTCTCTCACTTTCACTGTCCTGTCTCCCCCCGACCAACTTTAGGCTCCTCCCGCCTCACACAATAGCCTCTCTCTGTCCCTTAGCGGACAACAAGAGACAGCCTCTCGCGCCCGCCTCACTGGCCCCGCCCCTGCTGGTCTCGGGGGCTTTGTTCACAGAGGAGCAGTGCGACCCTGTAAGGGTGCGCTCCTATTGGCAGACCCAGGCCCTCCCCGTCTCCGATTGGACAGCTCCGGTGTCCGTCGCCCGAGGCTGTGCACGTTGCCCAGGTAGTCTGCTGTGCTCAGTGGAGTGCGTTCCCCGTGTTACTCCGGGCTCTGCCCAGCGCCGCCTCCCTCCAGCTCACAGATACAACTTCAGAACAAACAGAGAAAACTGGCAACTACCGACTCCTCGTTAAATGTTTCCACTTTCGGAGACCTGAAAGGGGCTTCCCAAACTCTGGACTTGCTTCGGTACTTTAAAAAAAAACAAAAACATTTATTATCATACGATAAGCGTCTGTTCTGTCCCTGGGTTTGGATAAACAGCAACTTTCCTTGGATTTTTAAATCGTTTTATCTGTGTTTATTTTTCCGTGGAGTTTATTTTTTTTAAAAATCTTTTGAGGATTTCTTGGGAACCTGTGTACGTCCTCTGCATTCCTTTTTCCCCTAGGGAAGGCCTCTGCTTCTACCGGGGTGTGAACGACAGGAACCCCTCATACCCCACCAGCAGCAGCGAAGGCGCCCCTCCCCCTCCAGGAGCA